>NC_084614.1:76591506-77191506 GCF_033978795.1 Nerophis ophidion
CAAAAATATGGCAATATGGCGAAATTATCAAGTACGACACATAGAATTGACCTGCTATCCCCGTTTAAATCAGAAAATCTAATTTCAGTAGGCCTTTAATGCAGTATGAACAAGAATGTTTTAATATAGACACATAGAATCATCATACTGCTGTGATTATATGCATCAAGTGTTCATTCAAGGATAAGGCAAAATAGAGATATGTATCGTGTATCGTGACATGGCCTAAAAATATCAAGATATTAAAAAAAAAAAAAGGCTACATCGCCCAGCCCTACGGCCATGGCATTACGGTGGTATTTGGAGAGCTATGTTTTTTCTGAGATACCGTATTTCCTTGAATTGCCCCAGGGCATATAGTATGCGCCTGCCTTGAATTACCGCCAGGTCAAACTCATGACGTCACGAGTGACACTTCCCCTGTCATCATTTTCAAAATGGAGGAGGCTGATTTCAATACCGGTAAGAAATCGCATAAAGGGAAGAAGATTAAGAGCTATTTAGTAGGATTTAAGGTCCAAGCTTACATCACACTCAAAATTTTTACTGCATACCTTCGGTAAGTGCCGGAGTGATGTTGGAAGCATTTCACCAATCTCGTGCACTTTACAAATTTGGACGCGATCTAACAGCAAAACAGTCTCCCAACACTGTGTAGATGGCATCAAGGCCTATTTATCCAAGCGTGAGGGTTGGGAAACGAAAGTGTTTGGCGAGGGAAGTTCCAGGTAACCCTACATTATATTTTATAAATAGTAAACCAAGTCATGGTAGTACTTTAGTCAGTAGTTTAGTCGTGGACGTACACTGTATAGCAGGGGTCTCAAACACGCGGCCCGCGGGACCTTATTTTGCGGCCACCACCTTACTATAAAAATGTATTGTTAGCATGGCTCGCAAGTTTTACATGAAGGGTTGCTTGACAGCGTTGTGTGCGGAGCTGAAGGAATCTACCAATTACGATGTGGTATGTCTGGTATAGCCCGTACGTGGCTAATTGTGCTACCGTAACTGTAAACTCCACAGCGAGCCCCCAACACCAAGCCCCCCCACTCCAAAAACGTTCTGGGTTGCCTACCCCTGCGTTAGTGGAAAAGCGGCAAATGAGTGAAAGCGACAAAAATGTTGCCATGGAGACGAGAGTTTTCTTATGGGCCTGGCTGCAGTCACACTGCGACACCTGTCCATCAGTAATAACAGTCCCCGATAACCTGGACCAATTCAAACCGTTATTTGTTTTTTTTATTGTTTAATTTGCATTGCCTCACATTACTTAATTCTCATTTTGTTCATTTATATTTTGATTTTATTTTGTGTTGAAAATAAAAATAAAGACATTAATAATATTTTTTTAAGAAATATTTTCTTGCAGCCCAGCCTCACCCAGACTCTGCATCCAGTGGCCCCCAGGTAAATTGAGTTTGAGACCCCTGCTGTACAGTGATAAATCCAATAAACATTTGATTTGACATTAAATTTGCAAAATTCGGTTGCGCATTTTGCAAATTGCGCACATTGGTATTGTGCTTACAACAGTGAGAAGAGGTTTTAAATTAGCGCCCGGCGGCAATTCAAGGAAATACGGTATCTCAATTTGTAATATATGTATTGTTTATTTTTTCCACATCATTTGATTTTTTTGGGCATGATAAAATATAAAAACACTTTAATGGAACATTCCTCGGTAAAGAAAAAAAAAAAAAAGACGAGCTTACGTTGAACAGAAATTGAGCTGCACCTGTCAGGGTGGCGCAGGTGAATTATGCCAATGAGATTCAAAACACACTAAAAAGGTTCAAAGCAAACCAGAGACAGGAAAGCAAACCCGGTTTTTCAAATTATTAATAAAAATATTAATATGTTGATAACAGACTGAAGTTGCAGGCGAACAAGCGTTATTGTAAACAAAATTGTCTACATGTGATCTTTATTAAAGGCCTACTGAAAGCCACTACTACCGACCACGCTGTCTGACAGTTTATATATCAATGATGAAATATTAACATTGCAACACATGCCAATACGGCCGCTTTAGTTTACTAAATTACAATTTAAAATGTCCCGCGGAGTTCCCTGTTGAAAACGTCGCGGAATGATGACGGTGTTTGTGACGTTATTGGTTGGAGGGGACATTTTAGCCCAGCGCCACACACAGCTGAAAGTCGTCACTTTTCATCGCGCAATTACACAGTATTTTGGACATCTGTGTTGCTGAATCTTTTGCAATTTGTTCAATTAATAATGGAGAATTCAAAGTAGAAAGATGGAGGTGGAAAGCTTTTAGCCTTTAGCCACACAAACACACAGAGTTTCCTTGTTTAAAATTCCCGGAGGTGAAGCTTCCCTATGGATCAGAGCGGTCAAGCGAACATGGATCCCGACTACATGTCAACCAGCAGTTTTCGGTGAGAAAATTGTGTTAAGTCGCCTCTTACCGGAGCTCGGCGGAGCTTCTGTTGTGCTGCAGCTGCCGTGACTTCCCTCAGAGACTGGCGTCAACGCACCCGTGGACACAGCCCTCCGACTATCAGGTACTATTTAACTCGCTAAAACACTAGTAACACAATAGAAAGATAAGGGATTTCCCAGAATTATCCTTGTAAATGTGTCTAAAAACATCTGAATCACTCCCAATGCAATCGCCTTTTTATTTTTTTTTTTACTTTTTTTTTTTTCTAGTCCATCACTCTAAATTTCCTCATCCACAAATCTTTCATCCTCGCTCAATTTAATGGTTTCTCGGTCTGAATAGATATTGCTGCTGGAGGCTCACATTATAAACAATGTGAGGATGTGAGGAGCCCTACAACCCATGACGTCACGCGCACATCGTCTGCTACTTCCGGTACAGGCAAGGCTTTGTTATTAGCGACCAAAAGTTGCGAACTTTATCGTGGATGTTCTCTACTATATCCTTTCAGCAAAAATATGGCAATATCGCGAAATGATCAAGTACGACACAGAACGGACCTGCTATCCCCGTTTAAATAAGAAAATCTCATTTCAGTAGGTCTTTAATGCAGTATGAACAAGAATGTGTTAATATA
This sequence comes from Nerophis ophidion, assembly GCF_033978795.1. Classification (NCBI taxonomy): domain Eukaryota; kingdom Metazoa; phylum Chordata; class Actinopteri; order Syngnathiformes; family Syngnathidae; genus Nerophis; species Nerophis ophidion. The sequence continues at coordinate 76,594,554 of NC_084614.1, forward strand.
GACACATAGAATCATCGTACTGCTGTGATTATATGCATCAAGTGTTCATTCAAGGATAAGGCAAAATGGAGATTGAATCGTGTATCGTGACATGGCCTAAAAATATCGAGAAATTTAAAAAAAAAAAGGCCACATCGCCCAGCCCTAGGGCCATGGCATTACGGTGGTATTTGGAGAGCTACGTTTTTTCTGAGATGCCGTATTTCCTTGTATTGCCCCAGGGGATATATTATGCGCCTGACTTGAATTACCGCCGGGTCAAACTCACTTCCCAAAATAATTAGCGCATGCTTAGTATTACCGCCTGGTCAAACTTGTGACGTCACGAGTGACACTTCCCCTGTCATCATTTTCAAAATGGAGGAGGCTGATTTCAATACCGGTAAGAAATCGCATAAAGGGAAGAAGATTAAGAGCTATTCAGTAGGATTTAAGGTCCAAACTTACATCACACCCACAATTTTTACTGCATACTTTCATTAAGTGCCGGAGTGAGAAGAGGTTTTAAAATAATTAGCGCATGTTTACTTTTACCGCATGCCTTTGGTAAGCGCAGGATTGAGAATATGTATTAAATTAATTAACGCCCCGGCGGCAATTCAATGAAATACGGTATCTCAATTTGTAACATATGTATTCCACGTCTTTTATTATCATTTGACCTTTTTTTTTTTGGGCATGATAAGATATTAAAACACTTTAATTAAACATTCCTCGGTAAAAAAAAAAAAAAAGATGAGCTTACGTTGTATAGAAATTGATGAGCTGCACCTGTCAGGGTGGCGCAGGTGAATTATGACAATGAGATTCAAAACACACTAAAAATGTTAAAAGCAAACCAGAGACAGGAAAGCAAACCCACTTTTTCAAACTATTAATAAAAATATTATTAATATGTTGATAACAGACTGAAGTTGCAGGCGAACAAGCGTTATTGTAAACAAAATTGTCTACATGTGATCTTTATTAAGTGATAGAACTCCAGGCACGACAAGTAACCTGCTGTTTATCGAAACAAATGCGGCGAATATCCGATGAAATTATATAAAAATGATATTAAGAAAATTATATAAAAACAAGCAAGTTAAAGCAAATATGTGTCAATAAGCAGCATAGACGCATCTGGGCTAGCTCCTAGCTCGTTAGCTAACCCCACCCTGCTGCGGTCCTTCTGCCGCCAAACATCCAGCGTAAGCGCGTCTCGGGAAAAGCAACACGCACCTAATGAATAAGCGTAATTGTTTGGCGCTTTAAAAAAATAAATAAAAAAGGACGACAAACGCAAACGTGGAGTTTGCAGGCTGACGGACGTCCGCGGCGCGGCTAGTTAGCCAAGTGCGCGATGCTAGCGCGCTAGCTTACCTTGTGCCCGCCTTGTCGCCCATCTCCTCGGCTGACGGACGTCGAGAAGAACCGGAAAAGGTGAGCCCGCACTCGGCTGTCTCCTTTATTTTGTTCCCCCACCCCCTGGTTGAGAGGATTACGTCCCTGCGGTTTCTGCTCACCCTTCCATCCGCATCCGGGCGCCGCGAAGCGGGTATGCTAATTTTCTTTAGCGCCGCCTCAGCACCTCCGACTTCCGCAAAGGCAGGCTGTGTCGTGTGTGTGCGCGCGCATGTGTGTGCGCGTGCAGCGGCTGCAGATCACGTTTTTATTTTTTTGTCCTGTCCAGCTTCTCAGGCAAATCATATAGTTGATGTAGATGCCATTATCGGCTGTTCAGACTTACTTTTCAAAAGAGAAGTGTAGGATACTGTCATACTTGCCCAACCTTGAGACCTCCGATTTCGGGAGGTCGGGGGTGGGGCGGAGGCGCGGTTTGGGGCGTGGTTTGGGCGGGGGCGTGGTTAAGAGGGGAGGACTATATTTACAGCCAATTCACCAACTCGAGTATTTCATATACATATATATATATATTATTTTATTATATATATATCCATCCATCCATCCATTTTCTACCGCTTATTCCCTTTTGGGGTTGCGGGGGGCGCTGGCGCCTATCTCAGCTACAATCGGGCGGAAGGCGGGGTACACCCTGGACAAGTCGCCAACTCATCGCAGGGCCAACACAGATAGACAGACAACATTCACACTCACATTCACACACTAGGGCCAATTTAGTGTTGCCAATCAACCTATCCCCAGGTGCATGTCTTTGGAAGTGGGAGGAAGCCGGAGTACCCGGAGGGAACCCACGCATTCACGGGGAGAACATGCAAACTCCACACAGGAAGATCCCGAGCCCGAGCCTGGATTTGAACCCAGGACTGCAGGAACTTATTGTGAGGCAGACGCACTAACCCCTCTGCCACCGTGAAGCCCTTATATATATATATATATATATATATATATATATATAAAACTGTTGCGACTAATAATTATCATTTGTTTTATTTCTCTAAAAACAGGGAATTTAAATCAAAATGTATAAAAGGCTTTATTTGTGTTACTATGGTTAAAAATGTAATTTCATGCTTTTGTTTTGAAGTGTCTCGATTGGTCTGTGAACTGTGAATGGATATAAGGAAGCTGCTTCCGGGTATGAGTGAACGTTTGTTTGATGCAAAGAGAAGGGATGAAGAGAGCGACTGATCATAACAAGGATGAAAAAGTGTCACAAGGACTTTCAGCGTTTAAGCTATAAGAGCCAGAAGATCGCAATTTCCTCCTAAAAGAAGCATGCAGGCCAACGAGTTATTTGTTATTTCTGTTTGTGTTTTACTTCGGTGAAATGTTTGATTCACATGCTGTGCATGTTATTATTTTTACGTTTGTAACGTGATTTATTTTATTTCAGTTTTCACGGTGGATTGAAGGGAAAGAAAGCCTTCAATAAATCAGTTCAAGAAAGCCATTGTGTCAGTGCTATTTGGAGGGAGTTACAATATATATAAATAAAACAAATAGTTGAATTTCAGATGGCACCTATCAAATACGCAGTAATAAAAACACAGTTGTTCTACTAACTGTACTGTGCTTGCTGGTTACTAAAAAAAAAAAAAAACACTTACCTTTCACGATTTGAGTAACGTCACTTCCGAGTTTCCGGAAGATGGCGCCAGTATGTGCTTTGGCCTGCCATCTCTCGCTGTCAGCTCTGTTCGTTTTTGTGTTGCTTGCGTCTATTTTCGTCTCTGTCAGCTCACTGCTTGTGTATGACCTCCAAACACTGTTGGATCTTTGCCCCTCTCCCACTGTGATCAACTTCGACGTTGGTTTTTCGACGTCCCAGTCAGCTTTTTCACCTGGCCAGATTCCTCCCTTCCTTTCCCGCCTCGTGGCTCCTCTCCCCTGTCACCTGCGTGCTGTGTGTCGGGCCCCACCTGGCGTAGCTGCGCCCTTGGACGTGCTGGCCCCCGCCAGGTTCGGTCTTGTGAACGCAAGATCTTTGACAAACAAAACGTTTATCCTGAAGGATTTCTTTACTTCCCGCGGACTTGACTTCCTCTGTGTGACGGAAATATGGCTGAGAGCCGGTGAGTCCGCCCCTCTTAATGAACTTCTGCCTCCGGAGTGTTCCTACTGTAATTCTCTGCGGTCGTCCGGTCGAACAGGAGGAGGATTAGCAGTCGTTTTTAAAAATGACTTTAAATGCCGTCAGGTCCGCCTGCAATCCTCCATTTCAAGCTTCGAACTGTGGATGTTTGAGCTTGAGGGGGCGTGGCCTCCAGCTCGGGCTGAATTTCGGGCGATTTTCGGGAGAGGCGCTGAACTTCGGGAGTCTCCCCGAAAATCCGGGAGGGTTGGCAAGTAAGGATACCGTATTACCTTGAATTGCCGCAGGCATACTTGCCAACACTCCCAGATTTTACGGGAGACTCCCCAAATTCAGCGCCTCTCCCGAAAACCTCCCGGGACAAATTTTCTCCCGAAAATCTCCCGAAATTCAGGCGGACCTGAATGACGTGTATAAAGAGCGTGTCTGCCCAATTACGTTATAACTATAGAATGATCGAGGGCGAGTTCTTGGTTTCTTATGTGGGTTTATTGTTAGGGAGTTTCATTAACCTCCTCCCAGCGCCCTAAAACAACACACAACAATGGCAGTCCGAATTTGTCTACCGTAAAGAAGTTCGTCTACCAAACAGCAATGTGTTGTGACACTCTTAAACAGGACAATACTGCCATCTGGTGTACATGCATATGGTTAGAAAAGCCAGGATGGAATATTCAACCCTCAACTCAACAATGAGTAGATGAGTGTTATGTGTGTGTAAATGTGTAAATAAATGGACACTGAAATTCAAGTATTTATTTTATATATATATAAAATACTCGACTTGGTGAATCTATGAATCTAGCGGTAAATAGACTCCTCCCCTCTTAACCACGCCCCCCGCCCGACCCCCCACCTCCCGAAATCAGAGGTCTCAAGGTTGGCAAGTATGTTCATTTATCTCTTCCCAGCGCGGTAAAACAACACACAACAACAGCAGTCATGTTTACGTCTACCGTAAGGCAGGTGGTCTGCCGTAAACAGCATGTGACACTCCTAAACATGACAATACTGCCATCCGCATATAGTATGCGCCTGCCTTCAATTACTGCCGGGTCAAACCTGCTTCCCAAAATAATTAGCGAATGCTTAGTAGTATTACCGCCTGGTCAAACTCGTGACGTCACGAGTGACACTTCCCCTGTCATCATTTTCAAATTGGAGGAGGCTGATTTCAATACCGGTAATTTGAAATCGCATAAAGGGAACAAGATTAAGAGCTATTCAGTAGGATTTAAGGTCCAAACTTACACTCAATTTTTTACTGCATACCTTTGGTGAGTGCCGGAGTGAGAAGAAGTTTTAAAATAATTAGCGCATGCTTACTTTCACCGCATGCCTTTGGTAAGCGCAGGAGTGACAAGAGGTTTTAAATTAATTAGCGCCCCGGCGGCAATTCAAGGAATTTCGGTACTTCTCTTGTTGCCTTATTTGAATTTGACATTATTAAATGTATTTATATTATCATCTGGTGCAGCCGGGCCGGAGAAGTAGGGGATAGAAAAGAGAAAAAAAGGAAGACAGAGGGGGAAATTGTGGGGATAAAAGGGAGATTAGACAGAGACAAAAACAACAACAACAAAGACAACAAAAACAACAACCACAATAGAACAACACCAGCACAGACGATATGTACAAATATGATCGTAAAAGTGATGGCAAAGAAGCAGTTAGCGAAATAAATGACATTGCGCCAAAGCGTTGCATGTTTTGCACCATTCGCGCAGTCGATTTGATTTCAGTGTTTTTATTTCCCCCCCCCCAAAAAAATAATAATAAAAAAGGTCATTCCTCACATGCTGGGGTGACGTCACGTGACGTAATGGCCGCAGAGTCGAATTCTCAGGTGGTGGCGCTGTGTGGAGACTCAAACGCGGATGGTGTACGAGTCCGAGTGCGTGACGTAGCGGACCCAGCGCTGGGCGGGGCCGGGCTGGACGGGCGACAGTCGCAGGAAGCGGACGTGGAGGCCGGTGGCGGTGGTTTTGGGCAGCTCGAAGCTCAGACCCAACGGGCCGACCTCCATCATGGAGGCGGAGCTCAGGGCGGGAACGTCCAGCTGAGAGAAGAAATGTGCACTTTAAAGGCCTACTGAAAGCCACTACTACCGACCACGCAGTCTGATAGTTTATATATCAATGATGAAATATAAACATTGCAACACATGCCAATACGGCCGGTTTAGTTTACTAAATTACAATTTTAAATTTCCCGTGGAGTTTATTGTTGAAAACGTTGCGGAATGATGACGCGTGCGCGTGACGTCACGGACTGTAAGGAAATATTAGCGCTGCACGACTCGCGGCTAAAAGTAATTTGCTTTAACTGCATAATTACACAGAATTTTGGACATCTGTGTTGCTGAATCTTTTGCAATTTGTTCAATTAATAATGGAGAAGTCAAAGTAGAAAGATGGAGTTGGGAAGCTTTAGCCTTTAGCCACACAAACACACGGTGATTCCTTGTTTAAAATTCACAGAGGTGAACCTTTATTATGGATCGGAGCGGTCAAGCAAACATGGATCCCGACCAAATGTCAACCAGCAGTTTTCGGTGAGAAAATTGTGGTAAAAAGTCGCCTCTTACTGGAGATTAGCTGAGCTTGCGCCGTCCATGCAGCTGCCGTCAACTTCCCTCAGACACTGGCCTCAAAACACCCGTTGACACACCCCTCCGACTATCAGGTACTATTAAACTCACTAAAACACTAGCAACACAATAGAAAGATAAGGGATTTCCCAGAATTATCTTAGTAAATGTGTCTAAAAACATCTGAATCCGTCCCAATGCAATCGCATTTTTTTTTTCTCCCTAGTCCTTCGCTATCAATATCCTCAAACACAAATCTTTCATCCTCGCTTAAATTAATGGGGAAATTGTTGTTTTCTCGGTCCGAATAGCTCTTACTGCTAGTGGCTCCCGTTAAAAACAATGCGAATAAGTGTGTAGCCCTGAAACTCATGACGTCACACGCACATACTTCCAGTAAAGGCAGGGCTTTTCTATGAGCGACCAAAAGTTGCGAATTTTATCGTCGATGTTCTCTACTAAATCCTTTCAGCAAAAATATGGCAATATCGCGAAATGATCAAGTATGACACATAAAATGGACCTGCTATTCCCGTTTAAATAAGAAAATCTCATTTCATTAGGCCTTTAAAGTTGTGAAGTGAATTATATTTATATAGTGCTTTTTCTCTAGTGACTCAAAGCACTTAACATAGTGAAACCTAATATCTAAGTTACATTTAAAGCAGTGTGGGTGGCACTGGGAGCAGGTGGGTAATGTGTTTTGCCCAAAGACACGACGACAGTGACCAGGATGGCGAAAGCGGGTATCGAACCTGCAACCCTCAAGTTGCTGGCACAGCCACTCTACCAACCGAGCTATACCCCCCTGAAAATTTGTACTGCGTGTGTGTGTGTGTGTGTGTGTGTGTGTGTGCGACCTTGAACAGGGCGGAGAGCTGCGTCCCTCCCTGGAAGCGCGGGATGGTCCAGAGCACGGCTCGGCTCTGCGGACTCAGTTCCGCGCTCTGGTCCGGACTGCTGAGCTCCTGCGACATGCTGGAGCGACAAAAAATGTGGCGGGACACGCCCCTTTTGAGTCAAACAGGAAGTATCACCCCAAAGAGGCGGGGCTAACGGGCGATTAAAGCTGAGGCTGACCTTTGCGTTTAGTGTCAAATGACTTAATTATTTTCTCACCGTGTGTTGCCGTGGCAACAGTTTGATTGGGGAGAGCAAAGGCATTCTCCGGGAACATTAGGAACTCTGCTTTGCTCTGTTGCCACGGCAACAGCGCCATCTGCAACGGAGCTCTCTTTGGACGTTTTTGCGTCGCAACCAAAAGACAGTCCGCAGAAATTGTGATCATTGCAAAAAAAAATTATAATACTACATTAAGTTGGAGCCTACCCAAGCTGACTTGGGGCAAGAGGTGGGGTACACCCTCCACTGGTAGGGGGGGTTGAGAGGAAATAGCGTCTATCTTAACACATACAGATAAAAAAAAAGAAAAAAAAGTAAATATTCACTTTGGGGGCGTGACAGAAAAATAATTTAGAAGCACTAAATTACCCTGACAAGCATATTTTGATAGTCTCCATAGCAACAATGATAAATAACCACATCTCCTCTCATCCGCTTACCTGACGCAGCCTTTAGGGACCCGTATGGTGGCGCCCACGTTGACGGCGGCACTGCACGCACAAACAATGCTTTCAATAAGTGTGTGTGTGTGTGTGTGCGTGCGTGCGAACAGGAAGTGACCTTTTAGGGGGAAGGTCGCAGCGTATCTTCAAGTACATCAGCAGCCTGCGAGGCAAACATGAGAGGAAGTCACAACCCCCTACTTCCTGTCGGCACGCTCATAATGACATCGTCACCACCAGCTTGGCCCCCGTTATCGCTCTAAGTATTAAAATGACCCTGCTATTAGTTTGTGCCGTTAAAGTTTTTTAGTTATTTTTAATACATTTTCCGACTAATGATGGGCCCCCCACATTGTCAAAATCACCCCAAAATGGTACCATTCATTTGTCCTGCAACATATGTTTTGTCAATTATATATATATATTTTTTTGTAATGTTATTAACATTTTATTATTCATAACCACTGCGATGAGGTGGCGACTTGTCCGGGGTGTACCCTGCCTTCCGCCCGATTGTAGGCACCAGCGACCCCAAAGGGAATAAGCGGTAGGAAATGGATGGATGGATGGATATTCATAACCAGCCCGCCATCTATTCAAAGTCTCCCCAAACTTGTCCCATTTGTGCTACAGTAGAGAGGGGATTCATATGCCCCCCCTACGGTAATCATTTTGCAATGCAATCTGCTGAAAACGATGGAAAGTGCCACTCGCAACTGACGCTGTGGTCAAAGTCGGAATTGCAACGAAATACTTTTTAAAATATTCAACGGTCTACTGCCGTCGGAAGTGGATAGTGTAACCCCTGATTAGTCCCGTTTCATGTTTCAGGTAAACCGTGACAAACCGAGCCGTATGAATCCCCATCCAACTGTACGTTTGTTTTTTTTTTTTTGTCTAAATGTTACAGTTTTTATGCTATTATCATTTTATGACCTAGTCAAAGTCTCCCCAAACTTGCCTCATTCTTTTGTGCTGTAATAATGTTGTGTCAAACTATTATAATTGTTATGTTAATATTAAACATCAACCTGTTAACATGAAAAGTAGAATAGTTTGACATAACACTAGTGTTTGGGAGAAAAAGCAGGTCTGGAAGCTGCTGGAACACAGGTGTCAGTGTCCACAGTCAAGCGTGTTTTGCATCTAATGGACTGAGAGGCTACCATGCAAGACGGAAGCCCTTGCTCCAGAAGCAACATCTTAAGGCTCGTCTAAAGTTTGCTGCTGATCACATGGACAAAGATAGGACCTTCTGGAAGATAGTTCTGTGGTCAGATGAAACAAAAATTGAGCTGTTTGGCCACAATACCCATCAATATGTTTGGAGGAGAAAAGGTGAGGTCTTTAATCCCAGGAACACCATACCTACAGTCGAGCATGGTGGTGGTAGTATTATGCTCTGGGGCCTGTTTTGTTGCCAATGGAACTGGTGCTTTACAGAGAGCAAATGGGACAATAAAAAAGGAGGGCTACCTCCAAATTCTTCAGGACAACCTAAAATATCAGCCCGGAGGTTGTGTCTTGGGGGTAGTTGGGTGTTCCAACAGGACAATGACCCCAAACACAGGTCAAAAGTGGTAGAGGAATGGCAAAATCAGGCTAGAATTAAGTTTTTAGAATGGCCTTCCCAAACTGCTGACAATGTGGACAATGCCGAAGAAACAAGTCCATGTCAGAAAACCAACATATCTAGATGAACTGCACCAATTTTGTCAAGAGGAGTGGTCAAACATTCAACCAGAAGCTTGTGGATGGCTACCAAAAGCCAGGAAACCAAATACTAACCTTGCTGTATGTATACTTTTGACCCAGCAGATTTGGTCACATTTTCAGTAGACCCAAAATATATTCATAAAACAACCAAACTTCATGAATATTTTTTGTGACCAACAAGTATGTGCTCCAATCACTCTATCACAAAAATATAAGAGTTGGAGAAATGATTGGAAACTCAAGACGGCCATGACATTACGGTCTTTACAAGTGTATGTAAACTTTTGACCATGACTGTATATTTAATATCTATATCAGTACACTAACTTCAGAACTGTTGAAATACAAATTTTTTGTACGTTGTGTGTGTGTATGTATATATATATATATATATATATATACATACACATACATATATATTAATATAATATGTATACATATGTACAAATATTGTATATGTATAGGCTATATATATTTAGCCTATATATTATTTATTTTACATGCAGTTGGCTTCAGCGCAATGCCCAATTTTATTTAGCCCAATGTGGCCCCCAAAATGTTGCAGCCCAAACAAATTGGACACATTTGGGGGGGTTGGATGATGTCATTAGTCAGAAAATGTATTTTAGAATGACTTAAAAAAACGTAAGAATAGAAGTGTTATTTGAATATTTGCAATGATTATGGGGGCCAGCTTCACACAGGCCTCATCACCCCAACCACACACACAAAAAGCGCTATTTAAAAATATAATTCACTTCACAAATACTTGGTTGACAGGTGTCGGCGTCTGTGCACGTTACCTGCCGCCGCTGTCCTTCTCGATGGCGGGAAAGAGGCGAAAGGGCGGGGCGGAGGGAAGATGGTCGGCCAGCTGGTACTGCATGACGCTTTGCTGGGGTGGAGGAGGACACGGCGGACACGTGAAAACGCCGCTTGAGGATCACATGCTCGCTAACGTGGGCGGGACCTAACCTCGCCCTGGCTCGGGCTGAGTCGCAGGATCCGGTGACTGTCAAACTCTTCCAGTCGGACCGCTGGGTGGAAGCTGCACTGATCGACTCGGACCGTCGTGCCGTAACCTGGCGAGGGGAGAGGCGTGGGGGGAGTGGAGGGGTGTCACTTCTTTTCAGCTTTTATTTTGAAGGCGGGCAGGTGAGCTGACCTCTGAGTTGCGACGCGCCGACACTCAAGTCCTCGTTGAGGCCGATGCGGATCTCTGCCAAAGAAACCAATGGAGAGAGTTATTCGTCGCCCCCTGCTGGACTTCACAAGTAGCCATTGGGATCCTCCAAATGTGGTGAATGTTATAGGTCAGGGGCCGGGAACCCGCGGCTCCGGAACCGCATGCGGCTCTTGGATCACTCTGATTATTTTGGGAGATCTCCGGAATTTGGTGACTCCCCAGGAAATCACCCTGGGCTGACATTCTCCGATTTTCACCCGGTCTACAACATTGAGGGCGTGTCGTGATGGCGGTGCTTTTAGCGTCCTCTAAAACATGTCATCTTGCCGGGTTGTACACCATGCTATCTGCGTACCGGCCGGTCGCATACAATACGCAGCACCTATTTACATACGTAAGTGACTGCAAGGCATAGTTAGTCAACAGCCATACAGGTTACACTTAGGGTTGTGATATAAACAACTTTAACACTCGTACTAATATGCGCCACACGGTGAACCCACACCAAACAAGAATGACAAACACATTTCGAGAGAACATCCGCACTGTAACACAACATAAACACAACAGTAGAAATACCCAGAATACCATGCATCCCTCTTACTGGCTACATTATACACCCCCACCCAACCCCGCCCACCTCAACCGACACACAGATGTTTTCTCAAAATGTGTTTGTCATTCTTGTTTGGTGTGGGTTCACAGTGTGGCGCATATTAGTAACAGTGTTAAAGTTGTTTAAACGGGCACTCTCAGTGTGACCTGTATGGCTGTTGAACAAGTATGCCTTGCAGTCGTGTACTTGTGCCTGCGGAAGCCACGTATAACATGTAACTAAGCTGGCGACCTGTTTGCACATAATGTATAGGGCGTTAAATGAAGCGCCTACATAGCACGCCCTTATTATTGTTGTTTGGGTGACTATCAGCAGACATTCGCGAGAATAGTCGCTTTGAGGATCCCGGAGCCTCCCTGAAAAATTTGGAGGGATGGCAAGTATAATGCGGTCAAGCGGCATTCACATAAAACATTAAATTTTGTTATTAAGGTGTGGGTCGCGTGTCTGAGACCCCTGGTCTATACACAGCACAAATAAAAAAAAACAACAACTCTGTATGCAGTGTTATTTCATTTTAAATTTCAAAAGAGGTTTGTGGCTCCCATTGTTTTCTTTATTTTGTGAAACGGGTCAAAGTGGCTCTTTGAGTGGTAAAGGTTGCCGACCCCTGTAAAAGTCATATATACATATTTTTATTTTCAACGCTTAAATCTGTGCATCAACTTCAAATCTATCGGTAGATATAAAGTTTCTTTAATATTTTATGTCCTTTTTGTCAAAAAAAAATCAATTTTTTTTATGGCAAAAGCCCAAACTATTTTTGTAACCACTTCCACACATCTCTTATGTCCTTACTAGCTAACCAACATCCCAGAATGCAGTAGATTAGGTTGTGTACCGGTATTAGTATAGTACCGTGATACCAATGAATAATTTTCTGTACTTTACCGCCTCTGAAAAGTACCAGTCCGCCACATACCTAAACATGCTTCACTACACATCGTAGCTCACCGGCGTCACAATGTAAACAAACACCTAACATCCACTGTAATGATACCAAGTACAGTAGCGTATCTGGTCGATACTACTTTTAATACGTCGATATTTTTTGCCATCACAACATCTTCTTTTGTTTTTTAAAAATGTATATTATGGTTATAAACTCAGGAAATATGTCCCTGCACACATGAATTTGTCCAATGTATGACCCTGTAACTACTTGGTATCGAATTGATACCCAAATTCGTGGTATCATCCGAAACTAATGTAAAGTATCAAACAACAGAAGGATAAGTGACTTTTACATTTTAACAGAAGTGTAGATAGAACATGATAAAAGAGAAAGTAAGCAGATATTAACAGTAAATGAACAAGTAGATTAATAATTAATTTTCCAAAACTTGTCCTTAATAATTTTGACAAAATAATAGAATGATAAATGACACAATATGTTATTGCATACATCAGCAGCTAAATTAAGAGCCTTTGTTTGCTCACTTACTAATAAAAGACAAGTTGTCTAGTATGTTCGCTATTTTATTTAAGGGCAAACTTGCAATAAGAAACCGTAAGATTAAAAAAAAATTAAAAAATATAGCCAATGATGCAATTTTTCGTGGTTTCCTTTATTCAAAAAAGTACCAAAAAGTATCGAAATAATTTTTGTACCAGTACCAAAATATTAGTATCGGGACAACACACGGTAGACATTAATACAATGTTGATTGTACATACATGTCCTACTAAACTGACTTTGAAAAAAATTTGCAAATTGAGACAATGTTGATGTCAAATGTTGGATCCACGTTGTTGTTTGGGAAACGCCACAACCTGATGTTGAATAAACGTCGTTGATATTCAACATCGTCAAAGAGCATGTTGTTTTAACGTTGTATTTGTGTTGTAGAATATTGGTTGGGAAAACGACCAAAATTCAATGGTCAAATTAACGTCAGAAGCCAACATTGAATAACTGTCGTCAAAAAGCATGTTGTTCCAACGTTGTATTTGAGTTGTTGAATATTAGTTGGGAAATGAACAGATTACAATGGTCAAATCAACGTCAAAACCCAGCATTGATTAAACGTCGTCAAAAAGCATGTTGTTTCAACATTGTATTTGTGTTGTAGGATAATGGTTGGGAAAATGACAAAAATATAATGGTCAAATTAATGTTAGAAACCACCATTACATAAATGTCGTCAAAAAGCATGTTGTTTCAACGTTGTATTTGTATTGTAGAATATTGGTTGGGAAAATGACCAAAATTCAATGGTCAAATCAACGTCAGAAACCAACATTGATTAAACGTTGTCAAAAAGCATGTTGTTTCAACGTTGAATGTGTGTTGTAGAATACTGGTTGGGAAAATTACCAAAATTTAATGGTCAAATTAACGTCAGAACACAACATTGAATAAACATCGTCAAAAAGCATGATGTTCCAACGTTGTATTTGCGTTGTAGAATAATAGTTGGGAAATGACCAACTTTGAATGGTCAAATTAACGTCACAACCCAACATTGAATAATTGTTGTCAAAAGTCATGTTGTTTCAACATTGTATTTGTGTTGTAGGATAATGGTTGGGAAAATTACAAAAATATAATGGTCAAATTAATGTTAGAAACCAACATTACATAAATGTCGTCAAAAAGCATGTTGTTTCAACGTTGTATTTGTGTTGTAGAATATTGGTTGGGAAAATGACCAAAATTCAATGGTCAAATCAACGTCAGAACCCAACATTGATTAAACGTTGTCAAAAAGCATGTTGTTTCAACGTTGAATGTGTGTTGTAGAATACTGGTTGGGAAAATTACCAAAATTTAATGGTCAAATTAACGTCAGAACACAATATTGAATAAACATCGTCAAAAAGCATGATGTTCCAACGTTGTATTTGCGTTGTAGAATAATAGTTGGGAAATGACCAACTTTGAATGGTCAAATTAACGTCACAACCCAACATTGAATAAATGTTGTCAAAAGTCATGTTGTTTCAACATTGTATTTGTGTTGTAGGGTAATGGTTGGGAAAATTACAAAAATATAATGGTCAAATTAATGTTAGAAACCAACATTACATAAATGTCGTCAAAAAGCATGTTGTTTCAACGTTGTATTTGTGTTGTAGAATATTGGTTGGGAAAATGACCAAAATTCAATGGTCAAATCAACGTCAGAACCCAACATTGATTAAACGTTGTCAAAAAGCATGTTGTTTCAACGTTGAATGTGTGTTGTAAAATACTGGTTGGGAAAATTACCAAAATTTAATGATCAAATTAACGTCAGAACACAACATTGAATAAACATCGTCAAAAAGCATGATGTTCCAACGTTGTATTTGCGTTGTAGAATAATAGTTGGGAAATGACCAACTTTGAATGGTCAAATTAACGTCACAACCCAACATTGAATAATTGTTGTCAAAAGTCATGTTGTTTCAACATTGTATTTGTGTTGTAGGATAATGGTTGGGAAAATTACAAAAATATAATGGTCAAATTAATGTTAGAAACCAACATTACATAAATGTCGTCAAAAAGCATGTTGTTTCAACGTTGAATGTGTGTTGTAGAATACTGGTTGGGAAAATTACCAAAATTTAATGGTCAAATTAACGTCAGAACACAATATTGAATAAACATCGTCAAAAAGCATGATGTTCCAACGTTGTATTTGCGTTGTAGAATAATAGTTGGGAAATGACCAACTTTGAATGGTCAAATTAACGTCACAACCCAACATTGAATAAATGTTGTCAAAAGTACGGTTTTCGATCTAACAGGTCCACTTCCATGGCAGTGATGGAACTAGTTGAGGAGGTAACCACTGCAATTGATAAGAGGGAGTTTGCTGTTGGTGTTTTTATTGATCTGAGCAAGGCCTTTGACACCATTGATCACACATTACTTTTAAACAAAATGCATAGGTATGGTGTCAGAGGTCTTGCTCATGATTGGTTGAAAAGTTATCTTGGTGGGAGAGAGCAGTATGTGCATATGAACAATGTAGATTCAGACAAAAAGATCATAACACATGGAGTACCCCAAGGTTCTGTACTGGGGCCAAAATTGTTTTTACTGTATATTAATGATATTTCCAAAATACTTAAAAAACTCAACTGTATTCTTTTTGCTGATGATACAAGTCTGTACTGTTCTGGGCAAGACCTTGACCAACTCCTAGAGACTGTAGAGATTGAACTCCACATACTAAAGCAATGGTTTGATGCCAATAAATTATCAATCAACCTAAATAAAACTAAATATATAATTTTTGGAAATAGGAAAAATAACATACAGCGCCATATAAGAATTGATGATATGGAGATAGAAAGGGTGTATTCAATAAAATTTTTGGGAATATATATAGATGATAAATTAAATTGGAAACTGTACATAAATATACTTAAGACAAAGATGGCAAAAAATATTGCTATGTTACATAAAATTAAAAACTCTGTGAATCAAAAGGCTCTTATCATGTTATATAATTCTTTCATACTCCCATATCTTAACTATTGTGTTGAAATCTGGGGAAACAATTACAAATCAAACATCAACTCTATATTTTTACTTCAAAAGAAAGCGATTAGAATTGTAACTTATGCGAATTATCATGACCATACCAATGCTCTGTTCATTAAATTAAAAACATTAAAACTGCACGATCTTGTTGACCTCAATACTACTATTGTGGCTTTTAAAGCTCATAACCACATGCTGCCTGGATGTTTACAAGTGAGATTTAAACCCAGAGAGAATCCCTATGACCTCAGAGGTTCAGCTTTCTTTCAGAAAGCAAAAATAAGAACAAGCTTAAAAAGTAGATGTGTTTCTGTTAGAGGAGTTCAACTGTGGAACAGCTTGGATGATTCCTTCAAATGTTCCAGTTCCATTCACACATTTAAAAAACACTTTAAGACCAATGTCTTGAAAAAATATATCACTCTTGAATTAACATTGTAGTTAATACTACGATTAATGTTAATTAAAAATTAAACATGAGATATAAATAATAATAGAAGTACAATTGTTTGTGTATATTGTATATATAATTAGTGCAAAGGTCTTATATGTACACAGGGATATTTGTCATGCCTGTACTGTGTATAAAATTGAACTACGTTCATGTTGTTTATGATGTTGTTTATAATGTTGTTTAAAATGTGTATTTATAATATGTTGTGCAAAGGACTTTTTATAACTTTCGGAAGTTTATTTTGTACTTGAATTTGTTTATAGGGTTAGGCGCAATAAGTGTTTAACTTCAGCCTAAACCCTTTCGGTCTGTAACATTTTTCATTTTCATTTTCAATCTATGAATGTACAACTTTTTATTTTCAATCTATGAATGTACAACTGTTTTTTTTGCTTTGTTGACCATTGACCGAAGAACAATAAACTTGAAAAAGTCATGTTGTTTCAACATTGTATTTGTGTTGTAGGATAATGGTTGGGAAAATTACAAAAATATAATGGTCAAATTAATGTTAGAAACCAACATTACATAAATGTCGTCAAAAAGCATGTTGTTTCAACGTTGTATTTGTGTTGTAGAATATTGGTTGGGAAAATGACCAAAATTCAATGGTCAAATCAACGTCAGAACCCAACATTGATTAAACGTTGTCAAAAAGCATGTTGTTTCAACGTTGAATGTGTGTTGTAAAATACTGGTTGGGAAAATTACCAAAATTTAATGATCAAATTAACGTCAGAACACAACATTGAATAAACATCGTCAAAAAGCATGATGTTCCAACGTCGTATTTGCGTTGTAGAATAATAGTTGGGAAATGACCAACTTTGAATGGTCAAATTAACGTCAGAACCCAACATTGAATAAATGTTGTCAAAAGTCATGTTGTTTCAACATTGTATTTGTGTTGTAGGATAATGGTTGGGAAAATTACCAAATTTCAATTGTCAAATTAACATCAGAACCCAACATTGAATAAACATTGTCAGAAAGCATGTTGTTTCAATGTTGTGTTTGTGTTGTAGAATATTAGTTGGGAAAATGAATAAAATTCAATGGTCAAATCAACGTCAGAAAGGTGGGGCAGTGGGAGAAAATGGCCGTGCGCAACCCGAGGGTCCCTGGTTCAATCCCCACCTAGTACCAACGTTGTCACGTCCGTTGTGTCCTTGAGCAAGACACTTCACCATTGCTCCTGATGGGTGCTGGTTAGCGCCTTGCATGGCAGCTCCCTCCATCAGTGTGTGAATGTGTGTGTGAATGGGTAAATGTGGAAGTAGTGTCAAAGCGCTTTGAGTACCTTGAAGGTAGAAAAGCGCTATACAAGTACAACCCATTTATCATTTATCATTTATAAATAAACGTCGTCAAAAAGCATGTTGTTTCAATGTTGTATTTGTGTTGTAGAATATTGGTTGGGAAAATGACAAAAATATAATGGTCAAATTAATGTCAGAAACCAACATTACATATATGTCGTCAAAAAGCATGTTGTTTCAACGTTGTATTTGTATTGTAGAATATTGGTTGGGAAAATTACCAAAATTCAATGGTCAAATCAACGTCAGAACCCAACATTAAAGAAACATCGTCAAAAAGCATGATGTTCCAACGTTGTATTTGTGTTGTAGAATAATAGTTGGGAAATGACCAACTTTGAATGGTCAAATTAACGTCAGAACCCAACATTGAATAATCGTCGTCAAAAAGCATGTTGTTCCAACGTAGTATTTGAGTTGTAGAATAATAGTTGGGAAATTACCCCATTTCACTGGTCAAATGAACGTCACAACCTGACATTGAATAAACGTCGTCAAAAATCATGTTGTTTCAACGTTGTATTTGTGTTGTAGAATATTGGTTGGGAAAATGACCAAAATTCAATGGTCAAATCAACGTCAGAACTCAACATTGAATAAACATCGTCAAAAAGCATGTTGTTTCAATGTTATATTTGTGTTGTAGAAAATTGGTTGGGAAATCACCAAATTTCACTGGTCTAATCAACGTCACAACCTGACATTAAATAAACATCGTCAAAAATCATGTTGTTTCAACGTTGTATTTAAATTGTAGAATAATGGTTGGGAAAATGACCAAATTTCAATGGTCAAATTAACGTCAGAGACCAACATTGAATAAATGTAGTCAAAAACCATGTTGTTTCAGCATTGTATTTGTGTTGTAAACAATTGGTTGTGAAAACGACCAAAATACAATAGTCAAATCAATGTCAGAACCCAACATTGATTCAACATTGTCAAAAAGCATGTTGTTTGATGTTGTAGAATATCGGTTGGGAAATGACCAAAATTCAAGGGTCAAATTAACGCCAGAACCTGACACTAAATAAGCGTTGGGGAAACATGTTGTTTCAACGTTGTATTTGTGTTGTAGAATAACGGTTGGGAAATGACCAAAATTCAATGTATAGCATGTTGTTCCAACGCTAAGACTGAATTGCTCAACGTCACGACCTAATTGAACAAGTTCTCAACCTTGTTTCAATGTTTTGTTCCTGCTGGGATTGTTTTTTTTTTTTACATATAACTACAGTATATGGTACTCTATGGCAGGGGTTCTTAACCTTTTTAACCCCAGAGCCTAACTTTTCCACTACAAAAAGGCCTGGGGCCTACACAAATATTAACACTGAATTAGTAATCTTACTGTGGATTTTAATCATATTTTTAACTATATCTGACTTACTTACAGTTTAACATAATAAACCTTGTCAAATGATAAAAAAGCATGTGTTAAGCACAAATGTTATTTTAAGGCTTAAGTAAAACTGATTACAAAAATAAATGCTAATTAAATATACCTTACTGAAAAATAAAGAGCTCAAAAAAATAAAATAATAATGAATTAACATGTGGTTACGTAATATTAAAATACATACTTAAATTAATAATACAATTAAAGACCAAATGAAAATACACCTTCACCACTTTAGTCATAATTCTTGTGCCTAAATAACTTCTCCGTGACTTTGGCTCTACTCTTCTGTTTGTTTGAGATTGTCATTACTGCCACAAGTGGTGGAAAGGTGTATTACAACTGAGTATGTTTTTCATTAAATTAATAATAAAATTAAAGACCAAATGAAAATACACCTTCACCACTTTAGTCATAATTCTTGTGCCTAAATAACTTCTCCGTGACTTTGGCTCTACTCTTCTGTTTGTTTGAGATTGTCATTACTGCCACAAGTGGTGGAAAGGTGTATTACAACTGAGTATGTTTTTCATTAAATTAATAATAAAATTAAAGACCAAATGAAACAACACCTTCACCACTTTAGTCATAATTCTTGTGCCTAAATAACTTCTCCGTGACTTTGGCTCTACTCTTCTGTTTGTTTGAGATTGTCATTACTGCCACAAGTGGTGGAAAGGTGTATTACAACTGAGTATGTTTTTCATTAAATTAATAATAAAATTAAAGACCAAATGAAAATACACCTTCACCACTTTAGTCATAATTATTGTGCCTAAATAACTTCTCTGTGACTTTAGCTCTACTCTTCTGTTTGTTTGAGATTGTCATTACTGCCACAACAATAATAAAATTAAAGACCAAATGAAAATACACCTTCACCACTTTAGTCATAATTCTTGTGCCTAAATAACTTCTCTGTGACTTTGGCTCTACTCTTCGGTTTGTTCGGAGCGGCATAGCTCGGTTGGTAGAGTGGCCGTGCCAGTAACTTGAGGGTTGCAGGTTCGATTCCCGCTTGTGCCATCCTAGACACTGCCGTTGTGTCCTTGGGCAAGACACTTTACCCACCTGCTCCCAGTGCCACCCACACTGGTTTAAATGTAACTTAGATGTTGGGTGTCACTATGTAAAGCGCTTTGAGTCACTTGAGAAAAGCGCTATATAAATATACTTCACTTCACAACTGGTGGAAAGGTGTATTACAACTGAGTATGTTTTTCATTAAATTAATAAGAAAATTAAAGACCAAATGAAACTACACCTTCACCACTTTAGTCATAATTCTTGTGCCTAAATAACTTCTCCGTGACTTTGGCTCTACTCTTCTGTTTGTTTGAGATTGTCATTACTGCCACAAGTGGTGGAAAGGTGTATTACAACTGAGTATGTTTCTTTATGAGAAACAGATTTTTTTGGTGCCCAACAATGGGCCCCATGGTCAAGAAACACTGCTCTATGGAACGCTGGCAGTATCTAGTGGTTGAGAGGGGCATATTACACCTCTAATAGGATTTGCACATATTTCAAAGGGACAGGCTTGGATTCATTTGGTTATCATGGGAAAATCACCGTAAAATGGCAGGTTTACATTATATCAAATAAAAGGGAGTCAATGAGGGACATTTCTAATAAAAACCCGCAAATGTCCCAGGTCTAACCAAGGGTTAATGCACGCCTGCCGTGTCACGCTTTTCCAAGTCTCACCTGAGCAGCTGGGCAGGAAGCACTTGACCTTGACCTCGCCCTGCACGTCCGCCTTCATCAGCACGCCCTGCACACAATGTGCACGTGCTAAGTGTGCGCGCACACCATGCCCGTACTGCGCAGAGGCCGGTACTCACGTTGGCGCCGATCACCACCGTCATCCTCTCGATGACGTCCACAAATATCTCACTCTTCCCTCCCTGCACACACACACACACACACACACACACACACACACACACACACACACACACACACACAAGCACAGGTGGATTTTTCCTGCCTGAAGGTGGGTCACGTGATGCCGTACCTGTATCGGCCTTGTGGCGGCAGAACTCGGCGCCACTTTGCTCTGCTGTGTGTCGGCTCCGAACTGCGGAGGGACAAGAACACTGCGGTCAGCGAGGCTACGTGGACCACGTGGGGGGACGTACAGTCGTGGTAAAAAGTTTACATACACTTGTAAAGAACATAGTGTCATGGCTGTCTTGAGTTTCCCATAATTTCTACCACTCTTATTTTTTTGTGATAGAGTGATTGGAGCACATACTTGTTGGTCACAAAAAAAAACATTCATGAAGTTTGGTTCTTTTCTGAATCTATTATGGGTCTACTAAAAATGTGACCAAATCTGTTGGGTCAAAAGTATACATACAGCAATGTTAGTATTTGGTTACATGTCCCTGCAATAAGGCGCTTTTGGTAGCCATCCACAAGCTTCTGGTTGAATTTTTAAATGTGTTGCTTTTCTGACATGGACTTGTTTCTTCAGCATTGTCCACACGTTTAAGTCAGCACTTTGGGAAAGCCATTCCAGAACCTTAATTCTAGCCTGATTTAGCCATTCCTTTATCACTTTTGACGTGTGTTTGGGGGGCATTGTCCTGTTGGAACACCCAACTGCGCCCAAGACCCAACCTCCGGGCTGATATTTTAGGTTGTCCTGAAGAATTTAGAGGTATTCCTGCTTTTTTATTGTCCCATTTACTCTCTGTAAAGCACCAGTTCCATTGACAGACCTAACCTCCGGGCTGATGATTTGTTTCATCTGACATCACATGGACAAAGATAAGACCTTCTGGAAGAAAGTTCTGTAGTCAGATGAAACAAAAAACGAGCTGTTTGACCACAATACTCAGCAATGTTTGAACGAGAAAAGGTGAGGCCTTTAAATCCAGGAACACCATTCCTACCGTCAACCGCGGTGGTGGTAGTATTATGCTCTGGGCCTGTTTTGCTGCCAAAGAAACTAGTGCTTTACAGAGAGTAAATGGGACGATGAAAAAGGAGGATTACCTCCAAATTCTTCAAGACAACCTAAAATCATCAGCCCGAAGGTTGGGTCTTGGGCGCAGTTGGGTGTTCCAACAAGACAATGACCCCAAACACAGGTCAAACGTGGAAAAGGAATGGCTAAAGCAGGCTAGAATGAAGGTTTTGGAATGGCCTTCTCAAAGTACTGTGGACAATGCTGAAGAAACAAGTCCATGTCAGAAAAGGAGCAAATATAGCTGAACTGCACCAATTTTCTCAAGAGTGGTCAATAATTCAACCAGAAGCTTGTGGATGGCTACCAAAAGTGCCTTTTTGCAGTGAAACTTTGCCAAGGGACATGTAAGCAAATACTAACATCGCTGTATGTATACTTTTGACCCAGCAGATTTGCTCACATTTTCAGTAAACCCAAAATAAACTCATAAAAGAACCAAACTTCATGATTTTTTTTGTGACCAATAAGTATGTGCTCTAATCACTCTATCACAAAAAAATAAGAGTTGTATAAATTATTGGAAACTCAAGACAGCCATGACATTATGTTCTTTACAAGTGTATGTAAACTTTTGACCACGACTGTATGTGCTAGTGGCGTCGGCGGCGCACCAGGCCCACGTTGGCGAGGTCGAAGAGGCTGAAGGGTCGCGGCGAGACCGCCTCCGTCTGGATGAAGTTCTTCAGGACGTCAGACGACGTGGACTGGACGTAACCGTAATCCTGCGGGGGCCAGAAACATCAGGTGGACCGCACGCACCTGTGCGACGACATCGGCGAGGAGGACTCACCAACATCTCGTCCAGAAGCTCGTAGATGAGCGCAAAGTTCATCTGCACCGACTTCTCCGACAGGCCGCCGCAGTAATCTTTCACCAGGGCAGCGAACCTGACGTGAGATTCTCCTCTCCATTACGACGCCATGGCAACCATGGCAACACGTCATTTGGTCCATCTCCGTTACCTGTTCAGGAACTCAATGACCACGAAGGGGGAGGAGTCTGCTGTTGTCGTGGCAACCAAGTAGAGTCCTCCCTGCCGGACGTGGACGAAGTGGACCTCTTTGTGTCTCTGCGGGAGGGGGGGGGGGGGGGGAGGCGATGCGTTCAAGGTCCAACATCCTCTAACACAGTGTTTTTCAACCTTTTTTGAGCCAAGGCACATTTTTTTCGTTTAAAATATGCGGAAGGCACACCACCAACAGAAATCATTAAAAAATGAAACTTAGGTGACAATATAAAGTCGTTGTCGCAATTGTTGGATATGACTTTAAAGCATAAGCAAGCATGCATGACTATAGCTCTTGTCTCAAAGTAGGTGTACTGTCACATCACACCCTGACTTGTTTGCACTTTTTTGCTCTTTTCCTGTGTGTAGTGTTTTACTTCTTGTCTTGCGCTCCTATTTTGGTGGCTTTTTTTGGTATTTTCCTGTAGCAATTTTGTGTCTTCTTTTGAGCGATATTTCCTGCATCTACTTTGTTTTAGCAATCAATAATATTTCACTTGTTTTTACCCTTCTTTGTGGGGACAAAGAAGTCTTTGTAAGTAAGTCTTTGCTGTCGTCCAGCACAGTGTTTTACAAGCTTTTTTGAGCCAAGGCACATTTTTTTCGTTGAAAATATGCAGAGGCACACCACCAACAGAAATCATTAAAAAATGAAACTCAGGTGACAATATAAAGTCGTTGTCGCAATTGTTGGATATGACTTTAAAGCATAAGCAAGCATGCATGACTATAGCTCTTGTCTCAAAGTAGGTGTACTGTCACCACCTGTCACATCACACCCTGACTTGTTTGCACTTTTCTACTCTTTTCCTGTGTGTAGTGTTTTACTTCTTGTCTTGCGCTCCTATTTTGGTGGTTTTTTTTGGTATTTTCCTGTAGCAGTTTTGTGTCTTCTTTTGAGCGATATTTCCTGCATCTACTTTGTTTTAGCAATCAATAATATTTCACTTGTTTTTACCCTTCTTTGTGGGGACAAAGAAGTCTTTGTAAGTAAGTTTTTGCTGTCGTCCAGCACAGTATTTTTCAACCTTTTTTGAGCCAAGGCACATTTTTTTCGTTGAAAATATGCAGAGGCACACCACCAACAGAAATCATAAAAAAATGAAACTCAGGTGACAGTATAAAGTCGTTGTCGCAATTGTTGGATATGACTTTAAAGCATAAGCAAGCATGCATGACTATAGCTCTTGTCTCAAAGTAGGTGTACTGTCACCACCTGTCACATCACACCCTGACTTGTTTGCACTTTTTTGCTCTTTTCCTGTGTGTTGTGTTTTACTTCTTGTCTTGCACTCCTATTTTGGTGGCTTTTTTTGGTATTTTCCTGTAGCAGTTCCATGTCTTCTTTTAAGCGATATGTCCTGCATCTACTTTGTTTTAGCAATCAAGAATATTTCACTTGTTTTTACCCTTCTTTGTGGGGACATTGTTGATTGTCATGTCATGTTCGGATGTACATTGTCTTTGCTCGACAGTAAGTCTTTGCTGTCGTCCAGCATAGTGTTTTTCAACCTTTTTTGAGCCAAGGCACATTTTTTTCGTTTAAAATATGCGGAAGGCACACCACCAACAGAAATCATTAAAAAATGAAACTCAGGTGACAATATAAAGTCGTTGTCGCAATTGTTGGATATGACTTTAAAGCATAAGCAAGCATGCATGACTATAGCTCTTGTCTCAAAGTAGGTGTACTGTCACCACCTGTCACATCACACCCTGACTTATTTGCACTTTTTTGCTCTTTGCCTGTGCGTTGTGTTTTACTTCTTGTCTTGCGCTCCTATTTTTGTGGCTTTTTTTGGTGTTTTCCTGTAGCAGTTTCGTGTCTTCTTTTGAGCGATATTTCCTGCATCTACTTTGTTTTAGCAATCAATAATATTTCACTTGTTTTTACCCTTTTTTGTGGGGACAAAGAAGTCTTTGTAAGTAAGTTTTTGCTGTCGTCCAGCACAGTATTTTTCAACCTTTTTTGAGCCAGGGCACATTTTTTTCGTTGAAAATATGCAGAGGCACACCACCAACAGAAATCATAAAAAAATGAAACTCAGGTGACAGTATAAAGTCGTTGTCGCAATTGTTGGATATGACTTTAAAGCATAAATAAGCAAGCATGCATGACTATAGCTCTTGTCTCAAAGTAGGTGTACTGTCACCACCTGTCACATCACACCCTGACTTGTTTGCACTTTTTTGCTCTTTTCCTGTGTGTAGTGTTTTACTTCTTGCCTTGCGCTCCTATTTTGGTGGCTTTTTTTAGTATTTTCCTGTAGCAGTTTTGCGTCTTCTTTTGAGCAATATTTCCTGCATCTACTTTGTTTTAGCAATCAATAATATTTCACTTGTTTTTACCCTTCTATGTGGGGATAAAGAAGTATTTGTAAGTAAGTCTTTGCTGTCGTCCAGCACAGTGTTTTTCAACCTTTTTTGAGCCAAGGCACATTTTTTTAGTTTAAAATATGCGGAAGGCACACCACCAACAGAAATCATTAAAAAATTAAACTCAGGTGACAATATAAAGTCGTTGTCGCAATTGTTGGATATGACTTTAAAGCATAAGAAAGCATGCATGACTATAGCTCTTGTCTCAAAGTAGGTGTACTGTCACATCACACCCTGACTTGTTTGCACTTTTCTGCTCTTTTCCTGTGTGTAGTGTTTTACTTCTTGTCTTGCGCTCCTATTTTGGTGGCTTCTTTTGGTATTTTCCTGTAGCAATTTTGTGTCTTCTTTTGAGCGATATTTCCTGCATCTACTTTGTTTTAGCAATCAATAATATTTCAATTGTTTTTACCCTTCTTTGTGGGGACAAAGAAGTCTTTGTAAGTAAGTCTTTTCTGTCGTCCAGCACAGTGTTTTTCAACCTTTTTTGAGCCAAGGCACATTTTTTTCGTTTAAAATATGCGGAAGGCACACCACCAACAGAAATCATTAAAAAATGAAACTCAGGTGACAATATAAAGTCGTTGTCGCAATTGTTGGATATGACTTTAAAGCATAAGTAAGCATGCATGACTATAGCTCTTGTCTCAAAGTAGGTGTACTGTCACCACCTGTCACATCACACCCTGACTTGTTTGCACTTTTTTGCTCTTTTCCTGTGTGTTGTGTTTTACTTCTTGTCTTGCGCTCCTATTTTGGTGGCTTTTTTTGGTGTTTTCCTGTAGCAGTTTCCTGTCTTTTTTTGAGCGATATTACCTGCATCTACTTTGTTTTAGCAATCAAGAATATTTCATTGGTTTTATCCTTCTTTGTGGGGACATTGTTGATTGTCATGTCATGTTCCGATGTACATTGTCTTTGCTCCACAGTAAGTCTTTGCTGTCGTCCAGCATTCTGTTTTTGTTGACTTTGTAGCCAGTTTGGTTTTAGTTTGGTTCTGCATCGCCTTCCCTAAGCTTCAATGCCTTTTCTTAACGGCACTCACCTTTTGTTTTTGGTTCAAAGGCCTACTGAAACCCACTACTACCGACAGTTTATATATCAATGATGAAATATTAACATTGCAACACATGCCAATACGGCCGGTTTAGTTTACTAAATTACAATTTTAAATTTCCCGCTGAGTTTTTTGTTGAAAACGTCGCGGAATGATGACGCGTGCGTGTGACGTCTCGAGTTGGAGGGGACATATTAGCGCAGCACCACTTGCGGCTAAAAGTTGTCTCTTTTCATCGCGCATTTACACAGTATTCTGGACATCTGTGTTGCAATTTGTTCAATTAATATAAAGAAGTCAAAGTAGAACGATGGAGGTGGGAAGCTTTAGCCTTTAGCCACACAAACACACGGTGTTTCCTTGTTTAAAATTCTCGGATACTATGGATCAGAGCGGTCAAGCGAACATGGTTCCCGACCACTTGTCAACCGGCAGGGTTTGGTGAGAAAATTGTGGTAAAAAGTCGCCTCTTACCGGAGATCAGCGGAGCTTGCGCCGTCCATGCAGCTGCCGTGACTTCTCTCAGACACTGGCGTCAACACACCCGTGGACACACCCCTCCGACTATCAGGTACTATTTAATTTCACTAAAACAGTAGCAACACAATAGAAAGATAAGGGATTTCCCAAAATTATTCAAGTAAATGTGTTTAAAAACATCTGAATCCCTCACAACGCAATCGCCTTTTTTTTTTCTAGTCCTTCGCTATCAATATCCTCAGCCACGATATTTCATCCTTGCTCAAATTAATGGGGAAATTGTCGTTTTCTCGGTCCGAATAGCAATTTTTGTTGGAGGCTCCCATTATATACAATGTGAGGATGTGAGGAGCCCTCACACGGGTGACGTCATCGTCTGCTACTTCCGGTAAAGGCAAGGCTTTTTTATTAGCGACCAAAAGTTGCGAACTTTATCGTCGATGTTCTCTACTAAATCCTTTCGGCAAAAATACGGCAATATCGCGAAATGATCAAGTATGACACATAGAATGGACCTGCTATCCCCGTTTGAATAAGAAAATCTCATTCCAGTAGGCCTTTAAGCATTAGACACCTTTTTACCTGCACGCTGCCTCCCGCTGTTTACGTAATCTACAAAGCAATTAGCTACCTGCGGCCACCTACTGATAAGAAAGAGTATTACATGGTTACTCTGCCCAGCTCTAGACAGCACCGACACTCAACAAAAACACATCATGTGCAGACTATAATCACTGGTTTGCAAACAATATTTTTAACCCAAATAAGTGAACTTAGATCATCTCCCATGGCACACCAGACTGTATCTCACGCCGCGGCACAGTCGTCGAAAAACACTGCTCTAACACGTACCACCTCGAAACAAGCAGGTTACCATGCAAACTGGTGGACGGTCGCTGGTCAGCGCCGTCACTTTTTCATAAAAAACGCTGACGAGGTCCCTTCCGGCGTTTCCTCGGACTGCGGGCGGTCAAGTTTGACAACGACGTCGGAATAATATGCCTACTGAAAGCCACTACTACCGACCACGCAGTCTGATAGTTTATACATCAATGATGAAATCTTAACATTGCAACACATGCCAATACGGCCTTTTTAGTTTACTAAATTGCAATTTTCAATTTCGCGCGAAGTATCCTGTTGAAAACGTCGCGGTATGATGACGCTTACGATGCTGCGTGACGTCACGGATTGTAGCGGACATTTTGATCCAGCACCGATCACAGCTAAAAGTAGTCTGCTTTAATCGCATAATTACACAGTATTCTGGACATCTGTGTTGCTGAATATTTTGCAATTTGTTCAATTAATACTGGAGACGTGAAAGAAGAAAGACGTAGGTGGGAAGCGGTGAAATGCGGCCGCCTTTAGCGACACAAACACAGCCGGTGTTTCCTTGTTTACATCCGGCTCTTACCGTAGACATGAGCGGAGAGTTTGCGTCGTTCCTCCTGTAGCTGTGAACTTTCTTGCCTCCTCCCACCGGCCGCCACCGACCGTCGGATGCTTACTCCGACGGTTGAGAAATGTGGCTTCCCTCGGAGACACTGGCCGTCACCACACCCCCTCCAACTTTCAGGTACGACTATATAATCTCACTAAAACACTTGTAACACAATAAGCAGATAAGGGATTTTCCAGAATGATCCTAGTAAATGTGTCTAATAACATCTGAATCGCTCCCACTGCCCTGTTTTTTTTTCTTCTAGTCCTTCACTCTCACTATCCTCATCCACGAATCTTTCTTCTTCGCTCAAATTAATGTGGAAATCGTCGCTTTCTCGGTCCGAATCGCTCTCGCTGCTGGTGGCCATGATTGTAAACAATGCGAGGACGTGATGGAGCTCCACAACTTGTGACATCACACGCACATCGTCTGCTACTTCCGGTACAGACAAGCGACCAAAAGTTGCAAACTTTATCGTGTATGTTCTCTACTAAATCCTTTCAACAAAAATATGATCAAGTATGACACATAGAATGGACCTGGTATCCCCGTTTAAATAATAAAATCTCATTTCAGTAGGCCTTTAGATCATTTCCCATGGCACACCAGACTGTATCTCACTAGTGTGCCGCGGCACAGTGGTTGAAAAACACTGCTCTAACACACACCACCTCGAAACGAGCAGGTTACCATGACAACCGGCGGCTGGTCGCCGGTGAGCGCCGTCACTTTCTCATAAAAACCGCTGACGAGGTCACTTCCGGCGTTTCCTCGGACTGCGGGCGGTCAAGTTTGACAACGACGTCAGAATAATATTTTACAAATGTCTTATTTGTTGTGGTAAGAGATGAAAGGATACAGTCTTTGTAGACGAGGCGGTCGCCTTTGGAGGACAAGACGAAGACCTGCGAGATCATCCTGCTAGAACACAGATATCAATCTTCATCACAAGCTGAATTATTTATCTGAACACTCAAGTTTAAAAAATATATCTATTTAAATAAACTATATTTAAATTGTCAACAAGACGTAGAAACGACACACAGTAGCTAGCCTAGCATTTTTAAACTGAAGCTGTTGTTTACTAACTGTTCCGGCGGCGGATGACGACAATTTGGACAGCGCCCTCTAGTGTGCCGGCGGACCTCTAGTGGTTTAGTTTTTTTTCACTAAACACAAACTGCGTGCCAACAAGTCACTTTAAATCAGTGGTCCCCAACCACTGCGGCCCGATTGGTACCGGGCCGCAGAAGAATGTTGTATTCATTTTTATTTAAAAACAAAAAATATATGTATACATATATTTATATATATATATATATATATATTTTTTTTTTTTTATTAAATCAACATAAAAAACACAATATACACTTACAATTAGTGCACCAACCACAAAAACCTCCCCTTTTCATGACAAAAACGTCCCTTTTTCATGACAAAAAAAAAAAGAAGAAAAAAAAAGCACCCCCCCCCCCCCCCCCCCCCCCGGGCCGCGGGACAATTTATTAAGTGTTGACCGGTCCGCGGATACAAAAAGGTTGAGGACCACTGCTTTAAATGACCTTTAGCAGGGGTGTCCAAAGTGCGGCCCGGGGGACATTTGCGGCCCGCAGGTCATGTTTTAACGGCCCCACGGCACATTTAAAAAAATACTATGGAAAAAAAATAAAAACATAAAAAGTGGTATAAAAGAGCAAACAGGTGAAATGTAACAAGAACATGTTGCAATGTTTACTCTAATAACACAAAGCTGTCATGCAGGCTGTTTCTTCCTTTGGAAAAATAAATAAATAGTCAATCAGAATCAATAATGAATTATTGACCTATTCAAGGCTCCAATTACGTCACTTTAAATTTTACACTTTGAGATATTTTTTGGGGGAAATGTTGCATAGTTTGTGTTTGCCATATAAAAAACTGAGCTGTTTTTTTTTTTCAAAGAAGGGCCTAAAACAAACAAACAAAAAACATAAACTACAAAAAAAAACTTAGAATTGACGGATAGATCTGAAGTTAAACTCGAGACCATAGTGTTAAAAGTAAACAGTAAAAAATAATATTATTTATTTTTTAACACTTTAATGAGTAGGACCCTTTTGGATCAGTGTGTCTTGTTTTTAAGTGTCATTGCACAAAAAATAATAGTGAATTAAAATCAATGGTGTTATGAGTTGTTGACCTTTTCACGGCTCCAATTATTATATGATCTCAAATATTTTACTTAAAAATTTTATTAAAAGTAAAGTACCAATGATTGTCACATACACACTAGGTGTGGCAAAGTTTTTCCTCTGCATTTGACCCATCACCCTTGATCACCCCCTGGGAGGTGAGGGGAGCAGTGGGCAGCAGCGGTGCCGTGCCCGGGAATCACATTTGGTGATTTAAACCCCCAATTCCAACCCTTGATGCTGAGTGCCAAGCAGGGAAGTAATGGCTCCCATTTTTATAGTCTCAGGTATGACTCGGCCGGGGTTTGAACTCCCAACCTAACGATCTCAGAGCGGTTATTGGGTGAAAATATTGCATATTTTGTGTTTTTTTTCCATAAAAAACAGGGTTTTCTTTGACAAAAAGAGCATACAACTTCAATCTTTAAAAACGTCATATTGACAGATAGACCTTGATCTAGAGATTTAAAACTTGAATAATAATAAAAAATAATAATACTGAATAATGACACATTTTTAACATTTTATTTTTACCAACACAAACCTGAGTGGAGGTCTAAATGTATATTTTTTTATACATATATTGTATTGTTTTTTTTTAAATAAATGGCCCCCGCTTGCTTTGATTTTTCAGTGTGTGGCCCTCAGTGGAAAAAGTTTGGACACCCCTGACCTATAGTATGTTATCGTCATGTTAATAACGTTCTACGTTACCTTTAACACAGGGGTGTCAAAAGTACGGCCCGCGGGCCAGATCAAGCCCGCAAACAGGTTTATCCGGCCCGCTGGATGAGTTTGCCAAGTACAACAATGAGCCAATTTTTCTTAATTGTGAATTATATTTATATAGCGCTTTTCTCAAGTGACTCAAAGCGCTTTACATAGTGAAACCCAATATCTAAGTTCCATTTAAACCAGTGTGGGTGGCACTGGGAGCAGGTGAGTAAAGTGTCTTGCCCAAGGACACAACGGCAGTAACTAGGATGGCACAAGCGGGAATTGAACCTGCAACTCTCAAGTTGCTGGCACGGCCACTCTACCAACCGAGCTATGCCGCCCGCTAATTGAATTAAACCGCTGTTGTAAATGTGTCCACTAGATGTTGCAATGGCAATTCTTCGTATCTTTGCAGATGAGCTACAAATATAAAATATTGAAAATGAACAAACTACATAAAAACATCCTGTTATTTGATTTTGATATAATGTTTTTATCTTTGTAGATTGAAAATTAACACCAATGAGTTGACTGATGAACATGATCACATAAAGTTAAAGTTAAAGTACCAATGATTGTCACACACACACACACGAGGTGTGGTGAAATTTTTTCCTCTGCATTTGACCCATCACCCTTGATCACCCCCTGGGAGGTGAGGGGAGCAGTGAGCAGCAGCAGTGCCGCGCCCGGGAATCATTTTTCATGATTTAACCCCCAATTCCAACCCTTGATGCTGAGTGCCAAGCAGGGAGGTAATGGCTCCCATTTTATCAATTCCGATCGTATGAAAAAACACAAATAAAGGTAGAATACTATTAACCACAAGATGTAAGTGTAAAAAAAACCCCAAAAAAACATTATCATTTTTACATTTTCAGAATGTGCACTCTTGTTCTGTTTTTAAACAAAGAAAACAATCTGATGTTTGCCTATATTTTCAAGTTATCGTGCTGTAATTTTCCTAGTCCGGCCCACTTGGGAGTAGATTTTTCTCCATGTGGCCCCCGATCTAAAAATGAGTTTGACGCCCCTGCTTGAAGACATAATTCGGTTACAAAAACATTAAATAAGGGCAAAGACCTCCAAGCAGCAGGGGGCAGCACAGGCAAGGGGTTCAACCGGAAGTCGTCTCTCGCACGGGAGCGTCGACCCCGCTACACAATGAAGTGAGTTTGTATAATATTTATATTTATCATGCACGATGTACTTTACTACTTTATTTGTATAAAAAAAAGTTTTTTTGGTGTTAATGTGTTTTTGCTGTTTCGTACTGTTTTGGTGTTGACCGCCGGGTTGTGCTAGCTAGTGCTAACAGCTAATGTGGCTACGTTCGAACACACTGGCAAATAAAAATAAACAAATGACGAATATATAAATCCATCCCATCCATTTACTACCGCTTATTTCATTTGTGGTCGGGGGGGCTGGTGCCTATCTCAGCTACAATCGGGCGGAAGGCGGCGTACACCCTGGACAAGTCGCCACCTCATCGCAGGGCCAACACAGATAGACAAACATTCACACACTAGTGCCAATATAAATCCTCAATTTAAATGTTTATTTTCTAAGAATGATCAAATGACCTCTGTGTGTTGCATTTGTCGTGCTTTTCATCACCGCGTAAGCGATCAAATACACTAATTTTCTCCAATTTTGAAGATGACGTTCAAACACAGGAAGTGAATAAAGTACTTCAAAATAAAGACATGGATTATTGTTATGCGTGTTGACGCATTGAACACTTGGCGTGAATGAATGATATGTAATCATGATAGGACCTGGGTGTCAAACTCTGGCCCGTGCAACTTCATTTGCCCTTTGAGACAATATCAAATTAACATTAGAGCTGGCCCGCCGGTAACACTGCATTCGCCGCTAATACGCATACTTGCCAACTCTCCCGATTTTCCAACCATTCTCCGGAATTTCTCCAGATTTCCACCCGGACAACAATATTGGGGGCGTGCCTATAAGCCACTGCCTTTAGCTTTGTCTTCAATATGTTGTCACGTCCGCTTTTCCTCCATACAAACAGCGTGCCGGCCAAGTCACATAATATATGCGACTTATACACACACTTAAGTGAATGCTGGCATACTTGCTCAACAGCCATACAGGTCAGACTGAGGGTGGCCGTATAAACAATTTTAACACTGTTACAGATATGCGCCGCACTGTGAACCCACATCAAACAAGAATGACAAACACATTTCGGGAGAACATCCCCACAGTAACACAACATAGACACAACAGAATAAATACCCACAATCCCTTGCAGCACTAACTCTTCCGGGACACTACAATATGCACCCACCACTACCACCTAACCCCGCCCCCCACACTTAACCACACCAATCTCCTTGTTATTTTATTTTAAGATTTATTAGCCTGTGGAAAAATGGTATGTTGATAGTTACCTCAGAAGGCTGCAAATAGAAGAGGCATTAAATGTTTTATTAAAATTTGATTAATTTTACCATTGATGTTTTTTTTTTGTTTTTTTTTGAAAGTTGATTTTGCACTATTAAGTTACATAATTATTGCTTGTTCCATATTCAGTGGTAAAGCAAATAGTGGAGCAAACTGAGCAATAATTAACAATTTATTCATGCACTTTCTCTTGCTACTTCAAGGCTTGAATGTTTGATTCATTCATTATTGTTATTTTATTTTCAAATGTATTATTAGCCTGTGGAAAAAGTTTATTTTGATATTTACCTCAGAAGGGCTAAAAATAGAAAACAGTCATTCATTTTTTATTTAAACTTTATTTGATGTACCATTGATATTTTTTTTATTATTATTATTATTACTTGAAACTGGATTTTGCATGTCACTATAAAGTTATATAAGCCTTGCTTGTTCAATATTCAATGCAAAACTTGTTTGGGTCCTTATTAAAAGGTTTATTTGTTCAACTTTGGCCCGCGGCTTTGTTCAGTTTAAAATTTTGGCCCACTCTATATTTGAGTTTGACACCCCTGTGATAGGATGAAGGGTTGAGATTAAAAAACACTAAGCTGATTGATTGATTGATTGATACTTTTATTAGTAGATTGCACAGTACAGTACATATTCCGTACAATTGACCACTAAATGGTAACACCCAAATAAGTTTTTCAACTTGTTTAAGTCGGGGTCTACGTTAATCAATTCATGGTACAAATATATACTGTCAGCATAATACAGTCATCACACAAGTTAATCATCATTGATTTATTTACATTATTTACAATCCGGGGGGTGGGATGAGGAGCTTTGGTTGATATCAGTACTTCAGTCATCAACAGAGAAATGGACATTGAAACAGTGTAGGTCTTACTTAGTAGGATATGTACAGCCAGCAGAGAACATAGTGAGTTCAGATAGCATAAGAACAAGTACCGTATTTCCTTGAATTGCCGCCGGGGCGCTAATTAATTTAAAACCTCTTCTCACTCCTGCGCTTACCAAAGGCACGCGGTAAAAGTAAGCATGCGCTAATTATTTTCAAACCTCTTCTCACTCTGGCACTTACCAAAGGCATGCAGTACAAATTTGAGTGTGATGTAAGCATGGACCTTAAATCCTACTGAATAGCTCTTAATCTTCTTCCCTTTATGCGATTTCAAATTACCGGTATTAAAATCAGACTCCTCCATTTTGAAAATGATGACAGGGAAAGTGTCACTCGTGACGTCAGGAGTTTGACCTGGCAGTAATACTAAGCATGCGCTAATTATTTTGCGATGCGAGTCTGACCCGGCAGCAATTCAAGGCAGGCGCATACTATATGCCTTGCGGCAATTCAAGGAAATACAGTATATACATTAGAAATACATTTGATTATTTACATTAGTAAAGTGTTGAAGTTGCCAGGAGGTGTTGTTTTAGAGCGGTTTTGAAGGAGGGAAGAGATGCACTTACTTTTAAACCTGTTGGGAGTGTATTCCACATTGATGTGGCATAGAAAGAGAATGAGTTAAGACCTTTGTTAGATCGGAATCTGGGTTTAACGTGGTTTGTGGAGCTCCCCCTGGTGTTGTGGTTATGGCGGGCATTTACGTTAAGGAAGTAGTTTGACATGTACTTCGGTATCAGGAAGGTGTAGCGGATTTTATAGACCAGGCTCAGTGCAAGTTGTTTGACTCTGTCCTCCACCCTGAGCCGGATTGGAGTGAGGTGTGATCTGGGGTTGAGGTCTTAAAGTAACCGGAAAGATGAGATTCAAACACAGGAAATGAATAAAGTACTTCAAAACAAAATAAAGAAATGAATTATTGTTATGCTTGTTGACTCATTGAACACTTGGCGTGAATGAATGATATGTAATCGTGATTGGATGAGGGGTGAGATTAAAAAACACTAAGCTATGCTTCTTCTGACTCATTTTCAGACTATTTTTACACCAGTGTATTCATGAGCTGTTTCAAAGAATCTATAACCATTTCTGGTCATTGTTTGTTGACATTTATAGCTGCTAGTAAAAGTCCAAAACTGTTCTAGGAACAATTTCCCCTTGTGGATCAAGAAAGTTTGTCTAAGTCTAATATTGAAGCTTTTGTGTTTGTGCTCTGCAGTCCGCTGACCAAAGTGAAGCTCATCAACGAGCTGAACGAGAGAGAGGCTCATTTGGGAATCAACGAGAAAGCTTCCTGGCACAGCGAGTACAAGGACAGCGCCTGGGTCTATATAGGTGAGGAGAGGGTGAGCGGCGTTTCGGGGGTGACGGATTCTCACTCTCTGCTTTCCTGCAGGAGGTTTTCCATACGAGCTGTCCGAAGGTGACATCATCTGCGTCTTCTCTCAGTAAGTTGTCACGTGCAATTAGCAATTGATCGATAATCGGCATCGAGATTTGGGATTTTGGAGTATATCGACCTCAGCTACAACAGGGGTCGGGAACCTTTTTGGCTGAGAGAGCCAAGAAGCCAAATATTTTAAAATGTATTTCCCTAAGAGCCATATAATATTTTTTTTAACACTGAACACGTGCATTTTTAAGTAAGACCAACATTTCCAGAGTATAATAGGTCTCTTATTCTTTATAATAACATTGTTATTCTGAAGTTAACTGTGGAGGGGGCGTGGCCTGCGGGCCTGCAGCAAAGCAGGATGTTGCCAGGCCCGGCCTCGAAATCAGCGACAGGTGCGTAGATGGCCCCCCTGGGCCTTGTTATCTAATCACCTGTCGCTCTGTTATAAGCAGCAGCCAGGAGGAGAGACAGGGTTGGGGCTGGAGCCAGAGCGCGAGTGAGGACGAAAGAGAAAAAGACAATTGCTGGAAAGCAACTGAGAGAAAAATAAAATAAAACAATATTGTAACCCTAAAACAGGCTCTTGGTGGTCCGAAGAAGCCCCAGGAGGGCAAGCCCCACACTAACCAATAATAAATGAATTATTTCTTACCATTAATGCATGATCTTGAACATAAAAAAAGCATGAGAATATTTTGAACGTAATTTTTAACACTGTGATTACAAGTGGAATTATTTATTACTTATCGTGTTAAGCAATGTCAGCTCAGATTTATCCGAGAGCCAGATGCAGTCTTCAAAAGAGCCACATCTGGCTCCAGAGCCATAGGTTCCCTACCCCTGACCTACAACAATATATAGATATGATGCAAACATCAAATGCCACACCTGTCCCTCTCTCCCAGTGCCCAGGTCTTCTGCTTATCCGTCAAAATTGCCATTTTTTTTTTGCTGGGAAATCCAGTTTTTGTCTTTCTTTCCTGGCGTCTTCCCAGTCCTGTTTAGTGTGTTTTCGCTACTCTGCAGTAATTTCAGACATAGCCCTTGTTTTTTATCTATTTATGTCTGCACCTTCTTTTGTAAATGCAAACATTCTGCACCTGTTTTGTAAAGTCAAACATTCTGCACCTTTTTTGTAAATACAAACATTTTGCATCTTATTTTGTAAATGCGAACATTCTTTCTGTAAATACTTGATGCTGACAGTATTATCTCACTAGTAACACAATAAGCAGATAAGGGATTTTCCAGAATTATCCTAGTAAATGTGTCTAATAACATCTGAATCGCTCCCACTGCCCTGTCTTTTTTTTCTTTTTTCTAGTCCTTCACTCTCACTATCCTCATCCACGAATCTTTCATCTTCGCTCAAATTAATGTGGAAATCGTCACTTTCTCGGTCCGAATCGCTCTCGCTGCTGGTGGCCATGATTGTAAACAATGTGAGGATGTGATGGAGCTCCACAACCCGTGACATCACGCGCACATCAATTGCTACTTCCGGTACAGGCAAGGCTTTTTTATTAGCGACCAAAAGTTGCGAACTTTATCATGGATGTTCTCTACTAAACCCTTTCAGCAAAAATATGATCAAGTATGACACATATATTGGACCTGGTATCCCCGTTTAAATAAGAAAATCTCATTTCAGTAGGCCTTTAGATCATCTCCCATGGCACACCAGACTGTATCTCACTAGTGTGCCGCAGCACAGTGGTTGAAAAACACTGCTCTAACACACACCACCTCGAAACAAGCAGGTTACCATGACAACCGGCGGCTGGTCGCCGGTGAGCGCCGTCACTTTCTCATAAAAACCGCTGACGAGGTCACTTCCGGCGTTTCCTCGGACAGCGGGCGGTCAAGTTTGACAACGACGTCGGAATAATATTTTATAAATTTCGTATTTGTTGTGGTAAGACATGAAAGGATACAGTCTTTTTTTCCTTTTTCTACTCTCACTATATTCATCCACAAATCTTTCGTCTTCGCTCAAATTAATGGGGAAATCGTCGCTTTCTCGGTCCGAATCGCTCTTGCTGCTGGTGGCCATGATTGTAAACAATGTGAGGATGTGAGGAGCTCCACAACCCGTGACGTCACGCGCACATCGTCTGCTACTTCCGGTACAGGCAAGGCTTTTTTATTAGCGACTAAAAGTTGCGAACTTTATTGTCGATGTTCTCTACTAAATCCTTCCAGCAAAAATATGGCAATATCGCGAAATGATCAAGTATGACACATAGAATGGACCTGCTATCCCCGTTTAAATAAGAAAATCTCATTTCAGTAGGCCTTTAATTAAAAAACAAACAAAAAAAAAACACCTATTGTGTGAATTAATCAATCAATCAATGTTTACTTATATAGCCCTAAATCACGAGTGTCTCAAAGGGCTGCACAAGCCACAAGGACAGATCCCACATGAACACAGCAATGATCAGCTGACGTGACGGCGGACTTTTCAGGTACGGAGAGATCGTCAACATCAACCTGGTGCGGGAGAAGAAGACCGGCAAGAGTAAAGGCTTCTGCTTCCTGTGCTACGAGGACCAGAGGAGCACCATCTTGGCGGTGGACAACTTTAACGGCATCAAGGTGGGCGTCGGCGTTGCTGGGGAAAACACGGTTTTGTTGTCTAACAGCTGCTCCACGCCTTTTCAGATCAAAGGTCGCACCATCCGCGTGGACCACGTCAGAGACTACCGCCCCCCCAAGGACGCGGAGGACATAGATGACGTCACCAAGCAGCTAAGGGAGGAAGGCTGCGCCCCCAAAGCGTCCCACACTCCCTCCGCCTCCTCCTGTGAGGACGACGAGCCGGACGTCGCCCCCGTGAAGAAGGCCAAAAAAGGTGAGGTCACTTCCCCCTTCACGTCCCGACGGACCTTCATCGCCGCTTCCTCCCTCCGCAGATAAGAAAGAGAAGAAGAAGAAAAAGAAGGAGAAGAAGACAAAGAAAGAAAGACAGTCTCCTCCTCCCGCCGCCGCCATCCGAGTGAAAGAGGAGAAGGAGGACGGCGCCTACGACCAGTACAACCAGAGGAGGGCGCCGGCGGAACACAACGGGCAGAGAGGCGGCGACGCCAGGGAGGACGAGGACAGACGGAGAAGAGGAGGCGAGGACAGGAGAAGAGGCGACGAGGACGAGCGAAGAAGACGGAGGGGAGGAGACGAGGACAGGAAAAGAAGAGGAGGCGAGGACAGTGAGCGGAGACGGGAGGCGGACAGACACAGGAGGTGACGCGGTGTGGGCGTGGCCACCGGGACTTGATTGACATGTGGACGTCTCATCGTTCCAAAGTGGATTATTTTTATTGTAAAGAATGTTTGTCTTTTGATGTTATCAAAACTTAGTTTGATTAAAGTCACAATTGTCATCGTTCGAACACAGAGCTGTCAAACTTGTTTTTATTGAGGGTCACTTTGTAACCGTCAATAGTTCATGATTTTAAATATGAATTTAAATATTTAGCTTTTTTTTTTTTTACATAAAGAATAAAACAAATCTGTGGATTTTACTAGTTTTTTATATAAAAAAAACTAGCAGTTGCCAGACTTTTACAGTAAAATATATGGTGTTTTTTTATTTTTACAACATATTGCTGTAAATAAAAATACAGTACCGCTGTTTAATTTAATTTTGGGAAATCCGCTGCAAGTTTTTTACCACAATAAAACATGGTACCATAAAATCAACTGTGGATTTTACAGTAAAAAAAACCCCAAAAACTGACAGTTCAGTCCATAGAATTTTCCTGTAAAAACACAACAAACTTGTTTTTTTTAGATTTACAGTAATATGGTTTGGAAAAAAACTCCCTAAATTTTACAGTAAAATCTATTGGTCATTTTTATAGTGTACAATTGATGGATCGCTGTCTTTGAAATCATAAGTTAAGCAGATATTTAAATATTTATTTGGATTTTGACTAAAAAAGTTCAATATTGGACAATATTTTTTCCCTGTCAAACTACAAAAAAAAAACTAATGCAGATATTAAAGTATTTTTGGGGATTCTGACAAAAAAAAAGTTGAATATTGGACAATATTTTTTCCCTGTCAAACCAGAAAAAAAAAACCTAATGCTGATATTTCAGTATTTATTTGGATTTTGACTAAAACAGTTCAATATTGGACAATATTTTTTCCCTGTCAAACTACAAAAAAAACTAATGCAGATATTAAAGTATTTTTGTGGATTTTGACAAAAAAAAAGTTGAATATTGGACAACATTTTTTTCCCTGTCAAACCAGACAAAAAAACTAATGCAGATATTTAAGTATTTATTTGGATTTTGACTAAAAAAGTTGAATATTGGACAATATTTTTTCCCTATCAAACAAAAAAAATAATGCATACATTTAAGTATTTATTTGGATTCTGACAAAAAAAAGTTGAATATTGGACAATATTTTTTCCCTGTCAAACTAGAAAAAAAAAACCTAATGCAGATATTTCAGTATTTATTTGGATTTTGACTAAAGCAGTTCAATATTGGACAATATTTTTTCCCTGTCAAACTACAAAAAAAAACTAATGCAGATATTAAAGTATTTTTGTGGATTTTGACAAAAAAAAAGTTGAATATTGGACAACATTTTTTTCCCTGTCAAACCAGACAAAAAAAACTAATGCAGATATTTAAGTATTTATTTGGATTTTGACTAAAAAAGTTGAATATTGGACAATATTTTTTCCCTATCAAACAAAAAAAAATAATGCATACATTTAAGTATTTATTTGGATTTTGACAAAAAAAAGTTGAATATTGGACAATATTTTTTCCCTGTCAAACTAGAAAAAAAAAAACCTAATGCAGATATTTCAGTATTTATTTGGATTTTGACTAAAACAGTTCAATATTGGACAATATTTTTTCCCTGTCAAACTACAAAAAAAAACTAATGCAGATATTAAAGTATTTTTGGGGATTTTGACAAAAAAAAAGTTGAATATTGGACAATATTTTTTTCCCTGTCAAACCAGAAAAAAAAACCTAATGCAAATATTTAAGTATTTATTTGGATTTTGACTAAAAAGTTGACTATTGGACAACATTTTTTTCCCTGTCAAACCAGACAAAAAAATACTAATGCAGATATTTAAGTATTTATTTGGATTTTGACTAAAAAAGTTGAATATTGGACAATATTTTTTCCCTATCAAACAAAAAAAATAATGCAGACATTTAAGTATTTATTTGGATTTTGACAAAAAAAAAGTTGAATATTGGACAATATTTCTTCCCTGTCAAACTAGAAAAAAAAAACCTAATGCAGATATTTCAGTATTTATTTGGATTTTGACCAAAAAAGTTAAATATCGGGCAATATTTTTTCCCTGTCAAACTAAAAAAAACCTAATGCAGATATTTAAGTATTTATTTGGATTTGGACAAAAATAAGTTAAATATTGGACAATATTTTTTCCCTGTCTGACTAGAAAAACTCTAATGCAGATATTTAAGTAATTATTTGAATTTTCACTAAAAAAGATGAATATTGGACAATTTTTTTTCCCTATCAAACAAACAAAAACAAAAAAACTAATGCAGACATTGTGATCGGAAACGCGGATGCCGAGCGGCGCTAAAAACAAAGCAGAAGGCTAATCCCCACAGAACACCACTTCCCTTCATCCTGAAGCCGGATTTAAATGGAAGATGCAAGACTACTGGTCTGGGTAAGGGGTCAGTTAAATTAGAACAAGTTTTTTCTGCTTTGATTGTTTCAGAGTTGGACATATGTTCTACTGAGGTGGCTAACTCTGATGCGTGCAGTTTATCAAAGCAACAAACAAAAAAATCGGAAACTTCCCGTCGTATCAACTCCTAGATATGGTCGTAATTATACTAAATGCACTGGGCATAATAAACACAACATTATTAATATTGCTACTACGGATAATTTGATCAAAAATTCCCTAAAACAGCCCACTACCTATAAGATGGGTTTTTTAAACATAAGATCATTGTCTCCCAAAACGTTGTTAGTTAATGATATAATCAGAGACAACAATCTTAACGTCATCAGTCTCAGCGAAACCTGGCTTAAACCAAACGACTTTTTTGTGCTAAATGAGGCATGTCCTCCTAACTTTACACATACGCATATTGCCCGTCCCCTTAAAAGGGGTGGGGGGGTCGCACTAATATACAACGAAAACTTTAACCTTAGTCCTAACATAAATAATAAATATAAATCATTTGAGGTGCTTACTATGAGGTCTGTCACACCGCTGTCTCTACACCTGGCTGTTATCTACAGCCCCCCAGGGCCCTATTCGGACTTTATCAATGAATTCTCAGAGTTTGTTGCTGATCTAGTGACGCACGCCGATAATATAATCATAATGGGGGACTTTAATATCCATATGAATACCCCATCGGACCCACCGTGCGTAGCGCTCCAGACTATAATTGATAGCTGTGGTCTTACACAAATAATAAATGAACCCACGCATCGCAACGGTAATACGATAGATCTAGTGCTTGTCAGGGGTATCACCGTTTCCAAAATTACGATACTCCCGTATACTAAAGTATTCTCCGATCATTACCTTATAAAATTCGAGGTTCAGACGCATGTTCGTCAAACTAATAATAATAATAACTGCTATAGCAGCCGCAACATTAATACGGCCACAACGACAACTCTTGCTGACCTACTGCCCTCGGTAACGGCACCATTCCCAAAATATGTGGGCTCTATTGATAACCTCACTAACAACTTTAACGACGCCCTGCGCGAAACCATTGATAACATAGCACCGCTAAAGTTAAAAAAGGCTCCAAAACAGCGCACCCCTTGGTTTACGGAAGAAACTAGAGCTCAGAAATTATTATGTAGAAAGCTGGAACGCAAATGGCGCACGACTAAACTTGAGGTGCACCATCAAGCATGGAGTGATAGTTTAATAACTTATAAACACATGCTTACCTTAGCTAAAGCTGAATATTACTCAAATCTCATCCACCGTAATAAAAAAGATCTTAAATTTTTGTTTAGTACGGTAGCATCGCTAACCCAACAAGGGACTCCTTCCAGTAGCTCAACCCACTCAGCTGATGACTTTATGCAATTCTTTAGTAAGAAAATTGAAGTCATTAGAAAGGAGATTAAAGACAATGCGTCCCAGCTACAACGGGGTTCTATTAACACTGATACGATGGTATATACGGCGGATACTGCCCTCCAAAATAGTTTCTCTCATTTTGAGGAAATAACATTAGAGGAATTGTTACAACGTGTAAATGGAATAAAACAAACAACATGTTTACTTGACCCTCTTCCTGGGAAACTGATCAAGGAGCTCTTTGTATTATTAGGTCCATCAGTGCTAAATATTATAAACTTATCACTTTCCTCAGGCACTGTTCCCCTAGCATTCAAAAAAGCGGTTATTCATCCTCTTCTTAAAAGACCTAACCTCGATCCTGACCTCATGGTAAACTACCGACCGGTGTCTCACCTTCCCTTTATTTCAAAAATCCTCGAAAAAATTGTTGCGGAGCAGTTAAATGAACACTTAGCGTCCAACAATCTATGTGAAACCTTTCAATCCGGTTTCAGGGCAAATCACTCCACGGAGACAGCCCTCGCAAAAATGACTAATGATCTATTGCTAACGATGAATTCTGATGCGTCATCTATGTTGCTGCTCCTCGATCTTAGCGCTGCTTTCGATACCGTCGATCATAATATTTTATTAGAGCGTATCAAAACACAAATTGGTATGTCAGACTTAG
This sequence comes from Nerophis ophidion, assembly GCF_033978795.1. Taxonomy (NCBI): domain Eukaryota; kingdom Metazoa; phylum Chordata; class Actinopteri; order Syngnathiformes; family Syngnathidae; genus Nerophis; species Nerophis ophidion. The sequence goes on from NC_084614.1 coordinate 76,638,097, forward strand.
CCCTGTCTTGGTTTAACTCTTATCTTACTGATAGGATGCAGTGTGTCTCCCATAACAATGTGACCTCGGACTATGTTAAGGTAACGTGTGGAGTTCACCAGGGTTCGGTCTTTGGCCCTGCACTCTTCAGCATCTACATGCTGCCGCTAGGTGACATCATACGCAAATACGGTATTAGCTTTCACTGTTATGCTGATGACACCCAACTTTACATGCCCCTAAGGCTGACCAACACGCCGGATTGTAGTCAGCTGGAGGCGTGTCTTAATGAAATTAAACAATGGATGTCCGCTAATTTTTTGCAACTTAACGCCAAAAAAACGGAAATGCTGATTATCGGTCCTGCTAGACACCGACCTCTATTTAATAATACAACTTTAACATTTGACAACCAAATAATAAAACAAGGTGACTCGGTAAAAAATCTGGGTATTATCTTCGACCCAACTCTCTCCTTTGAGTCACACATTAAAAGCATTACTAAAACGGCCTTCTTTCATCTCCGTAATATCGCTAAAATTCGCTCCATTTTGTCCACTAAAGACGCCGAGATCATTATCCATGCGTTTGTTACGTCTCGTCTCGATTACTGTAAAGTATTATTTTCGGGTCTCCCCATGTCTAGCATTAAAAGATTACAGTTGGTACAAAATGCGGCTGCTAGACTTTTGAAAAGAACAAGAAAGTTTGATCACATTACGCCTGTACTGGCTCACCTGCACTGGCTTCCTGTGCACTTAAGATGTGACTTTAAGGTTTTACTACTTACGTATAAAATACTACACGGTCTAGCTCCATCCTATCTTGCCGATTGTATTGTACCATATGTCCCGGCAAGAAATCTGCGTTCAAAAGACTCCGGCTTATTAGTGATTCCTAGAGCCCAAAAAAAGTCTGCGGGCTATAGAGCGTTTTCCGTCTGGAATGCCCTCCCGGTAACAGTTCGAGATGCTACCTCAGTAGAAGCATTTAAGTCTCACCTTAAAACTCATTTGTATACTCTAGCCTTTAAATAGACCTCCTTTTTAGACCAGTTGATCTGCCGCTTCTTTTCTTTTTTCTCCTATGTCCCCCCCATCCAATGACCATGGATGAAATACTGGCTGTCCAGAGTTGAGTTCCAGGATGGACCGCTCGCCTGTGTATCGGTTGGGGACATCTCTACGCTGCTGATCCGCCTCCGCTTGGGATGGTTTCCTGTGGACGGGACTCTCGCTGCTGTCTTGGATCCGCTTTGAACTGAACTCTCGCTGCTGTGTGGGAGCCACTATGGATTGAACTTTCACAGTATCATGTTAGACCCGCTCGACATCCATTGCTTTCGGTCCCCTAGAGGAGGGGGGTGGGGGGGGGGGTTGCCCACATTTGGGCTCCTCTCCAAGGTTTCTCATAGTCAGCATTGTCACTGGCGTCCCACTGGATGTGAATTCTCCCTGCCCACTCGGTGTGAGTTTTCCTTGCCCTTTTGTGGGTTCTTCCGAGGATGTCGTAGTCGTAATGATTTGTGCAGTCCTTTGAGACATTTGTGATTTAGGGATATATAAATAAACATTGATTGATTACAAATTATTTAAACTATTCATGGCTCCAAATACGTCACATACAAAATTTGACGTCAAAATATTTTTATAGGATATTTTGTGTTTGCCTTACAAAAAAAAGGGGTTTTGACTAAAAGGGCAAAAAAAAAAAAAAAACAGAAATGAAGAAGCTGTCACGTACTTGCATGGCTGCTCTAGTTGTGACCCCAAGATGCAGGAGACAGGAGGACGACATGCGGGTGAGAGTCTTTTAATTCCCACAGGGAGCACAAGGAGGTGCAGCAGGGAAGTGCACAGAAGCATAAGCAGCATACAGAAAAACCAAAGTAACGTTTCACAAAACAATCCTTGAGCCCTGACTGGAGGGCGAGGCGGGCATAAATAGAAGCCAGTTGATTAAAGTAAAAGTACCAATGATTGTCACACACACACTAGGTGTGGTGAGATTTTCCTCTGCATTTGACCCATCACCCTCACCCCATGACCAGGTGTGGCCAGGCTGCCAATCAGCGACAGGTGAGGAGGGAAAAGGGCTCAGGGAGACAAACAGGAAGTGGGACCAAAAGTGTTGAATGAAAATGTAAAAACAAACAAAAATGACCTAATTCTACCATTTTTATGACTGAGACTCTTCCTGGTCCCCAAGAAAGCAGTGCGAGGCGAGTGGAGGAAAAACGGATTTATTGACAGAGATGTGACACAATGTGATATTGATCATAAGCAGCGGCCATTGAAAGAAAAGAAGAAATCCTCGTCATGACGTCAAGGCCATGAAACGTGCGATTTTACAGCCACCAACGTTTGATCTTGAAAGTCTTTTAACGGCCAAAGAAGAATACATGGAATAGCGTGAGGAGCAGTCGGACGAAGAACAAAGCACATCTCCATCTCATCTCCGAGTGTGATGACGTCCCTCAGCGATGGAGACATCTCCCTGTGTTCCAGTGCACAAAGCATCCTGGAGGAAGAAGACCACTCAGCACATTCCCGACAGAAGCAGGTGAATCCAAGTTGAACATCATCTTCACACAAGAACATTTGGAGGTGCAGACAGTCCATGTGAGCTTACTCAGCCTTCAGCCGCCTGCACGTTCTCGTCGAGCTCCACGCCGCCGTGGCGAGCTGCGGGACAAACGCAAACGGTGAAGGAAGAACATCCAGAAGGTGCCTCGTCACTCACATCAGATCTTTGAGGTGTGACTTGGAAACATGACGAGTCAGCACACTTGATGTCTCATTTGGCTGATCCTCATCATGAGGACTCCTGTCAAAAGTGAGATATGCCAGACTTTGTATTGCGTGTGCTCACAGGAGGGACTTTTATTGTGAAGGAGTCAGCTCCAGTTGGGCTTTTCCGGCTAAACTTGTAACAAAGGTCCACATCAGACCTCCATGTGAGTGACGCTTCACCACGGCTTTGTTTCTTGCGGCTCAAAGAAAAGATGTTTTACTTACCAGCTGGATCGTACTGGGCTGAAATGAAAGAGAAACAAGGTGAAGTGGACTTTTCCCCTCACGTCACGCCGTGTTTCTACGTGAGAGTGTGCGCTCTGTCTCTGTGGATCTTTGAGTGTTTGGCTGGAAGGCAACTAAAAGATGGCCGCACCTTTGCAGCCCGGATGAAAGCATCAACTCACGGCCTGGACCGAGTGCACCGAGAAGAAGAAGACAGAGGACATTGGCGTCCCTCACCTTGTCTGTTTCTGTGACGCCTGACCATGACCATGATGATGATGATGATGATGATGGCCGCCACAGCGAGGACCGCCGCCGTGGCAGCGAGGGCGACGCTCAAGTTGTCTGTGGAGAGCAAAAAAGCACAAGTGGAGTGACAAAGCATGAAGAGGAAACCTTCATGACTACTTTGCATGCAGACGTCAAGCGTTGTCATGGTGACATGGATCAATAATGGTGACAGGTGGACTTGTGATGGGAAACATCTCCAACTAAATGTGTCTTTCTCACCTTCATGGCTTGCGTTGCTCAGGATGCTTCTTCTCTCCAGCTTGGTGACCAAGTCCTCCTTGACGCCTGACAGCTGAAACACACATTCGTACTTGCCCTCCACGTCGGCCGTCACCTCCACTTTCAGCGCCACCGACATCTGGAAGGTTCCGTCGTGGTTGGGGAGTATCTCTCCGTGCTCCACGTCCTCGAAGATCTGCTCGCCGTCTTTCCTCCAAAACAGGTCGGCACCGTCGGGGTAGAAACCTGTCGCCATGCAGCTGACCGGAGAGGACGGCGTCTTCTGGAGCAGGAACACCTCTGGAAGCTCTGCACAGGAAGTGATGTCACGTGTGAACACAGGACAACGTGGGGAGAAGGTGTGGATGGAGAGAAGGTGGGGACGGAGGAAAGATGGAGAGAAGGTGTGGATGGAAAGAAGGTGTGGACGGAGGAAAGATGGAGAGAAGGTGTGGACGGAGGTAAAGATGGAGAGGTGTGGATGGAGGTAAAAATGGAGAGAAGGTGTGGATGGAAAGAAGGTGTGGACGGAGGAAAGATGGAGAGAAGGTGTGGACGGAGGTAAAGATGGAGAGGTGTGGATGGAGGTACAGATGGAGAGGAGGTAAAAATGGAGAGAAGGTGTGGATGGAAAGAAGGTGTGGACGGAGGAAAGATGGAGAGAAGGTGTGGATGGAGGTAAAAATGGAGAGAAGGTGTGGATGGAAAGAAGGTGTGGACGGAGGAAAGATGGAGAGAAGGTGTGGACGGAGGTAAAGATGGAGAGGTGTGGATGGAGGTACAGATGGACAGAAATTGTAGATTAAAGTAAAGATGGAGATAAGGTAATAATGCAGGTAAAGATGGAGAGAAGGGAAGAATGGAGGTAAAAATGGAGAGAAGGTGAGAACGGAGGTAAAGATGAAGATTAGGTGAGAATGATATAAAGATGGAGAGGAGAGAATGGAGGTAAAGATGGAGAGAAGGAGAGAATGATATAAAGATGGAGAGAAGGAGAGAATGGAGGTAAAGATGGAGAGAAGGAGAGAATGATGTAAAGATGGAGAGAACATGTGGATGGAGGTAAATATGGAGAGAATGGCGGTACAAATAGAGAGAAGGGGAGAATGGAGGTATAGATGGAGAGAAGGGGAGAAAAGAGGTAAAGATGGAGAAAAGGTGAGAACAGAGGTAAAGATGGAGAGAAGGTTAGAGTGGAGGTAAAGATGTAGAGAACATGTGGATGGAGGTAAAGATGGAGAAAAGGTGAGGATGGAAGTAAAGATGGAAAGAAGAAGAGAATGAGATAAAGATGGAGAGAAGGTTAGAGTGGAGATAAAGATGGAGAGAAGGTGTAGATGGAGGAAAAGAAGGAGAAAAGGTGTGGATGGAGGTAAAGATGGAGAGAACGTGTGGATGGAGGTAAAGATGGAGAGAAAGGGAGAACGGAGGTAAAGATGAAGAGAAGGTGAGAATGGAGGTCAAGTTGGATAGGTGAGGATGGAGGGATGGAGAGAATAAGGTAAAGATGGCGAGAAGGAGAGAATGGAGGTAAAGATCAAGAGAAGGATATAAAGATGGAGAGAATGGAGGTAAAGATGGAGAGGTGAGAACGCAGTTTAAGATGGAGAGAACGTGTGGATGGAGGTAAAGATGGAGAGAAGGTTAGAGTGGAGGTAAAGATGGAGAAAAGGTGATGATGGAGGTAAAGATGGAAAGAAGAAGAGAATGAGATAAAGATGGTGAGAAGGTTAGAGTGGAGATAAAGATGGAGAGAAGGTGTAGATGGAGGTAAAGATGGAGAGAAAGTGAGAACAAAGGTAAAGATGGAGAGAAGGTTGGAATGAAGGTAAAGATGGAGAGAAGGTGAGAGAAAGAGAGAAGAGTATAAAGAGACAGGGTGTAATGTCAGTAATGTTCCTATAGGGGGAGTGCTAACAAGTTAAAAGGTGAAAGTACATGTTGTGTTTCTACCTGTTCTCATTAGGACCTCCTTCCCATTGTTCACATACTTCTTCAAGTAAGAAGGACAATCCTCAGTGTAGTAAAACTTCTTGTCATCTAGTAGATGTTTGTTCTGGTCCCACTTGAGTTTGCTGGGGAAAGCTTGTTGTTTTGCTGCAGTAAATGTCCATGTCTTCATGTCCAACGATATGAAATCTTCTCCATCATAACCTTCCTGATCCCAACCTTTAACTTCATCAGTCTCATCATTCCATTCACATCCATACATCCACTGGAGAATGTGAACACCTGAGACACACACAGTGTTGTAAAGCAGAGTGACACACACACACACACACACACACACACACACACACACACACACACACACACACACACACACACACACACACACACACACACACACACACACACACACACACACACACACACACACACACACACACACACACACACACACACACACACACACACACACACAGTATTAGTGTAGGTTATTATGGGATGGACAGAGACAAGTATCAGTGCAGTAATGTGTGTTTACTACAGTATAAAAAGAGTACATCAAATACATTTAAGTAGTAGAAAGTTCAACATAAACAAACCTCCAGTTTGGTTGAAACGCTTCTTACGAACTTCAAGGTTGTGTTTGCCAATCAACTCATTACCAACACCGATCTCTGTTTGTCTCTGCCAGTATTTTGGTTCCTCTGCTGTGATTTTGTTCATCCAGTCCTGTTTGGCTTCTGCTTTCCTGCTGTTGCTGTCATAGTGATCAATCTGAACTCCATCAACATAACCAACCTCCACATACTCTGGGAAGTTTGGAACTTGAGAGGACGCAGTGTAGAAATACTGCAGCGTGTGAATCACTGAAAGAAGAAAACAACAACAGGATGACTTTTTATTATTTTGTTTCATGTTCAACAATCTTGCACTGTGAATATTTTAGCTCCTTCCGTCTTCAGTCGGGTCTTAAAGTGAACATCAAACACTGCTAGATATCACAGTCAAGACTCACATGTTCTATGACAAATACAACACATTAATAATATTACTAACATCTGTTGACGGTTTGAACATTTTGAAAATAAACATATATTTTCTACAATGGAGGCTGAATAAAAAGTACAACAGAGTTGAACACAACCTGTTCTGCCCATTTGATGTCGACTCTTACTGACATCTTGTGGCGGGGTGATGTTACTACACTTGATTATTTTCTGACACTTCCGTGTTTGAAGATTTGTGTTCGTTCTTACAAGCCTTGGAAAAAATAAGTCTTTGAACAAGAAACACTAAAGTGAAAATAAATAAAGAGCCTAAACGGATTTATCTGCTTCTGTAAACTTCTTGGAACATTTTAATTTTTTACTAGGAAAAAGGGAAAACAATAAATATGTTTAAAAAGAACCAGGATTAAGTAATAAAGGTCTTAAATAATACAACAATAATTTCATTAATAAGTAACAGAAACTCTCAGAAGTCAAATAAGTGAAGGCACAAAGAGGATTTATGAATAAAATATTAATAAACTTATAAAAAGGACTTACCAGGCGTCACGCTGTGCATTTGCACGACCAGAAGAAAGAATAAAAACAAGTTCATGATGTCAGCGTGAAACAAAAAGATGTTTGCCACTTTTAATCCCGCAGAGAAAGAAAAAAGTGACGAACACTCGCTTGACTCGCAAACAGGAAAAATGAACCAGGAACTGTCGAGGCTCTTTTTATAATACTCCACCTGAGCCAATGAGGAGTCAGCATTCTGTGACGTCACAGTGAGGAGAGAAAACGAAACGCTATTCTGCACAGAAAAGTGGCAGCAGTCAACTGACAAGAAGTCTTCTACTGGACTCACTAGAGAGCGCCCCTTGTGGCCACGTCAGGTAAATGCTTGTGTGGCTTTTCTGGGAAATCACGTGACTTGACAACAAAAAGGTGTGTCAAGTTGGCCGCCAAACTTGGAAAGAAAAGAAAGAAAGAGGAATGAAGGTGAGATTGAGAGTTAAAAGTAATGACAGGGCTGGAACATCCGATCAGTGATCGTATTGTAGTCCTCTCAAGAAAGCATCAATACAAATAATGATTGATAGACATAAAGTCGCTACACCGCAGGACATCCTCACTTCTTTTTATTTCACGTCTTAACTTTCACCTCCGTTATGTCTCCCAAGCGTGAGGCGTCCCTGCTGGGGTAACGGGACACGCATCTGCCTCGCATGGGTTCGATTCCCGGCCAGGGTTGCATCAGGAAGTTTCATCCTGAGTAAAAAAGTCAGCAGAAAGCCTTCATGAGATGGACTCGCTGTGGCCAAAGTGCTGAACGTGGGGGAAAAGTGTGAGGCAGACGCTTCTGCTGGCAGAATATCAAAGAAAGTGAAAGTAAAAGTAGACACGGTAAAGCCAAACATTGAACTCGATGGTGATCATTTTTATTTTTATTTTGTCGTACCTGTCAAAGGTGAACACACTTATCCACGTAGGTGAGTAGTAACGAGTTACATTTACTTAGATAAGAAACACAACTTTTACTTTGCTATATAACATATTCAATATATGTATAAAAATATACATTTAGGCCTCCACTCAGGCTTCATCCCAGGGACCCCAAAGGATTTTGTTCAAAAAAATATTTAAAATGTGTCATTATTTTGTATTATTATTATTCCAGGTTTAAATCTGTAGATCAACATTAGGTCTATCTGTCAATATAACCTTTTCAAAGAGTTAAGTTGTATGCCCTTTTTGTCAAAGAAAACCCTGTTTTGTTATGGAAAAAAACACAAAATATGTAATAGTTTCCCCCAATAGAATTTTAAAGTGGAATATTTGAGATTATATAATAATTGGAGCCTTAAAAAATTCAACACATAAAAACATGATTTTAATTTTTTTTTTTTTTTTTTTAGCAATGACACAAAAGAAAAATCCTACTGAAATTATTGGAGATCCAAAAGTGTCCTACTCATTAGAAATAACAAAATATATATTTTTTTACTGTTTACTTTAAACACAATCATCTTCAGATGAACTTCAGATCCATCCATCAATTATATATATATATATTATTGGTGTTTGTTTGTTTTTTTATATGGCAAACACAAAATATGCAACATTTTCCCCCAAAAATATCTCAAAGTGGAATATTTAATGTGGCGTCGTTGGAGCCTTGAATAGGTCAATAATCCATAATGACATTGATTTTGATTTATTGTTATTTTTTTAGTAAACAACAGCCTAGATGGCAGCTTTGTGTTATTAGAGTAAACATTGCAACATTTTCTTGTCACATTTCACCTGTTTGCTCTTTTGTAGCACTTTTTCTGTTTTTTCTTTTTTTTAAAAATCGTATTTATAGAATGTGCTTAAGGCCGTTAAAAAATTACCCGCGGGCCGCAAATGGCCCCCGGGCCACACTTTGGACACCCCTGTACGAGGATGACGGGATGCAAAACAATAACACATGCCCTTCTTATTTATGATTTACTTTTTAAATTTGATCAAAGTTCTGTACAGTGCAATTGGAATTTTTAATTTTCCCGAGGGAACTCTACTGAAGGAATCAATAAAGTACTATCCTTCTATCTATCCTCGTTCATCCATGCGGACTTGGCTCTCTTGGTTGCTTTGTTGGGTCTGCTCCTGTCTCCGGCCATACTCCCCCCACCACAGCAGACGTTGGCGTGGAACACCACAGAGTGTATATGTTTGTTTTTTGTGGTTGTTTTACTTTTGCGTCTGGTTGCATCAGCTCTCCTCTTTTAAAGTCTTTAATGTCCTTTGTGTTCTTTGACGTTTCCCTCTTACACACATGTTTATGTGTGGTATGGCTATGAGGTTTGTTTCCCTTGGCCTCAGTCTGGACCCCCTCTACAGGGGCCCAGATGTTTGCTGTTGCACAGGCATGGGATAAAGTGTGTAACTTTTTGTCTGTAAAATACGTCATTGCAGTTTTTTTTTATTAGCATGGATGTAATCTAGGAACAACATTTCATAATTAATATCCAAAACCCCTGTAGCGGTAAAGTCCTATACTTTTACTGCTACTGGTTGCCGAATATAAATGAAGCTAGTTCAGACGTGTGCAACCGGCTAATAATTGAGGCCCAGAATTGTGTCCATGTTTAACCAAAATATTTACTAACATAAAATCACAATTATATAACACACTTTGTTCAAAAACGGAAAATACACGGGAGCAAACAAACACTAGCCTGGCACAGTCAAAAACTGTTGTGCCTCTACTCAGTAACACCTGGGCAAGATCCTGACTCCTCCCTAAATATCCAGGCACTTGGCCTTGGAGCCAACCCCTTGAGTGACGTCATCAATTTGACAGACAGAAAGTGTATTTGGCTCTAACACACCAGCCCCTAATTGCTGCTGGCGTGACGAACAGAGCGATTTAATTTGGAATCGATAAAACAAAAATAGAGCCATAATACCAAAAACAAACACCTCTTTCTTTGGTTTTCATGTTCCCTTTTGCAATAATGCAGTTAATTTACTCAATACCTTCACCTAGAAGGCATATCTTTGTAACAGGTCTTTAGATGATAATCCTTTTTGTTTGCAGACAAACTTTTTTCATTTGTCCACTTTTGTCGCACTTGTAGCAACGGTAAATATTCGTGAAACCACCTGTTCCAAAAAAGGTCAGCGATATATTGACTCTGCCTCCATTTCCTTATGCACATCCAATACAGGTGATCTATTACCAACAGTACATGTAGACTGTAGCTGTCTTCTTTTCCTACTCCTGGCCATCAGCTTTCTTCGTCACCTTGGGGGTAGGAGAGCTTTTTTTTCTTCTCAGTTTCCTCCTCTTCTTCTCCCAAAGGACTCTCGGGGTCGTTTTCTTCCTCCTCTTTCGGGGAACTCTTCTCTTTTTGGACTTGCCATAGTCGCTGTCCTCGTCATCTTCCACCATGAAGTCTTCATCACTGCCAGACTCATCAGGATCCAGGTAAGCTTCCTCTGGGTCATCCTGCTCTTCATCCTCACGGCCTCCGTCACCCAGAAGGATTTCCCGCTGTTTCGACACGGCCTTGGAGACTGCCTGGCGTATTGTTCGCATTCGACTGACTTTTCTTTCATCGTCACTGTCATCTGCGCTCCGTTTTCTTTTTGGTGTCTTCCTGCTGGGCTTCTCTATCTTGGGCTTCTTTTCCTTTTTTGACATATCCTTTTGATCTTTGGATCCCTGCTCATTGAAATCATGCATGTACTGGTTCATAGGCAGTTCCTCCAAACTGTTAACAGTAACTGTGGGGCGTGTCATTGCCTCGTAATGGCCCATTAATCACCCACCCCAATAGGGTTCTGACAGCATAAGGTCCATCTCCGTGGCTGTTAATCACCTCCCGTGGTTCCATTCACTTTGAGGCGTTGGTACCAATTAACAGGTCCACGTTGGCAGTTATCCGAGGAATTTTAATGCCTTGGAGGTAAGGCCACTTATCAAGTTCTGCCTCACCAATCAGATTGTTAGTGTACACGGGCATCTGCCTTTGAGTGAAGACATTAGGAAGCTCAAAAAAACTTACTACAAGTAAGCTGAGAGATTTCCAGACCACTGCTCGGGACCACCTTACTGTGCCCCAAGGTGCGCAAGTGGGTTTTTGTTTTTCGGCCTTCTGTGTTCAGCCTGTTCACCAAATGTTCAGAACAGAAGGTCCCTGTGCTTCCTGGATCCAGGAAAGCATATGTCTGGACTATCTTGCTGCCGTTTGAGTACTTCACTTGAACGGGCAGGATGGGTAAAATTCCATATTTGCCAGCCCCTGTATGGCCACAAGTTGAGGATGTAGTGCAAATATCTGCTTTTACCTTTGGAAGTTGGCTATTTTCTCCACTTTCCAGATGCCTCCTGTCAATATGTAGCACTTTGGGATGCGTCTTGTTGCAGTAAGAGCACGTGATGCGCCTGTCGCAACTCTTGCTCAGGTGCCCTGTGCACAGGCAACCAAAACACAGGCCTTTTTCTTTTAGAAAGTCAAGCTTTTCCCTGTGTGCCTTATTTTCCAGTATCGGACAGTCCTCCAATGCATGTTCACTTGTACAGTAAAGACAGGAGGTGTTCACAAACCTATTGAGGTGTGGAGTCGGTTTAGGTCTAGTGGCAACTGTCACATGAGTTGCGAAACTGTTCCTTCTGAACTGTGATTTGCGTTGATGTATAGGCTTGGGTTTGGTTACTGCTTTATTTCGAAGGATGTTTTGAATGTCGCCAAAGACAGGATCCGAAGCAATTCTGACTTGCTGTTCAATAAATTTCACAATGTCTGTGAAACAAGCACGTCGCCTTTGTTGGTCAACAATGTCGGCTGCTTTTCCTCTCCACTGGTCCCTTAATTTGTGTGGCAGCTTTTGTATGAGCATCTTCATGCTAGCTGGCATGTTGAGCTCGTCCAAGTACTGCAGCTCATCCATGGCATTGGAGCATTCTCGCAAGTACAGTGCGAAAGCTTGGAGATTTTTTACATCCTCAGACTTGATGTTTGGCCATGCCATAATTTTGTCCATGTAGGCTGCTGTTATTTTTGAAGGATTTCCAAAGTGTTCCCTTAGTAGGCGTTTTGCTGTAGCATAGCCTCTCTCTGTAGGCATATAGAGGCAACTGCGCACCAACTCTCTGGGCTGTCCTTTGGTAAACTGCTCCAGATAATACAAGCAGTCACCACGATCATTGCTACTTTCCCCAAAACCCAACAATTAAAAAGTTATTCAGGAGCGCTCCGTATCTTCCATTGTGTACGCGTGTTTGTCAACATGTGTGCGATGACAGCCTGTGCGCTACCTGTCAGTACAACACCCAATCAAATTACACCCGCGTTGTTTTCGTCACACAGCATTCATCCAATCAAATTGCAGGAAAACCAACAAAGAAGAGCTTTCAAACAACAGAAGAATAAGTGAATAAAATTATGCCATAAAGTGTTTCGTTCGGGTATTAAAAGTACGACTTGGTCAACAAAACAGGAATCGCCGTATGCAAAACATGCGGTTGGAAGATTACAGACGGAGACGCAACAACTTCCAACTTCGTTCGACATTTGAAGTTGCACAAAGAAGGGTACGTTTTGAATGTAAGCTAACGTTTATTGGCTGAGTAACGTAACTTTTATTCGTTGTGTAGTTAAATGAGTGAGGCTGTAAACTCACTGCTAACGTTAGAACCATAGACATCTTATAAGTAGACACAGCATCGAGCGCTACTGCCTATTGCCGCTGACGTGACGCGCGGCCGCCATCTTGGAGTGGTGATCCGCTCCACTCAGGGCAATTCCTTTGGCAGGAGCAATGAATTGTCAGCACATTTAATTCATATTAACTCACTGAATACCACTGATACTCACGCGCTTTTTTTGTCATACGTGTAACTATGATAAAAGACACATGTCTTGGCATGTTCATAATTTGCTTAACAGTAATAGAATATTCTAATATGCTATAAGTGACCAGACGTCGGAGATCGAAACTGGGAATATAATCCCAGAGAAGGGGAAAGAAAAACAGTCAGCTATTTTTAAGTTAAAGAAACAATATGATTAGGTTATATATACATGCGTATATCTTACATAAACAATGTATGAATACATTAGATATCTATATATCTTACGGACCTATAGACCAGTGGTTCTCAAATGGGGGTACTTGAAGGTATGCCAAGGGGTACATGATATTTTTTTAAATATTCTAAAAATAGCAACAATTCAAAATCCTTTATAAATATATTTACTGAATAATACTTCAACAAAATATGAATGTAAATTCATAAACTGTGAAAAGAAATGCAACAATGCAATATTCAGTGTTGACAGCTGGATTTTTTGTGGACATGTTCCATAAATATTGATGTTAACGTTTTTTTTTTGTGAAGAAATGTTTAAAATGAAGTTGATGAATCCAGATGGATCTCTATTACAATCCCCAAAGAGGGCACTTTAAGTTGATTACTTTTATGTGTAGAAATCTTTATTTAAAATTGAATCACTTGTTTATTTTTCAACAAGTTTTTAGTTAATTTTACATCTTTTTTTTTCAAATAGTTCTAGAAAGACCACTACAAATGAGCAATATTTTGCACTGTTATACAATTTAATAAATCAGAAACTGATGACATAGTGCTGTATTTTACTTCTTTATCTCTTTTTTCAACCAAAAATGCTTTGCTCTGATTAGGAGGTACTTGAATTAAAAAAAATGTTCACAGGGGGTACAAGTGTCTGCCAAATACTTAAACATATATAAACACCTGAAAGTCTTTATTTCAGCTAAAACCACCAATCTGTTTCACTGGATTCAGAATAAAACAATTCTGTCTTACTCAACAAAGTTAGTATTTGAATATTGTTACTTGAAGACTTATCTGTGGTTACAATAAAATGAGAATGCATCATAATCAGTGGCGGCTGGTGAATTTTGTTTTAGTTGGGCCTGAAAGTTTGTAAACCACATACCTGTAGTGGGGTCATCCTCCCCCAGAAGATTTCTTTGTGATTTTCACATACAAATATTGTAGTTCTTTGCTCCTGCTTAACTCTGAGGTAATATTATTTTCACAAAATACAACCAATAGTATGTTAATGTAAATTCTTACTTGTGAAAAGTAATCCTCCAATTCCTATTTTCAACAGTCCGCTCAATTGAGCAGGAAAACGCTGAATACCAGCCCAGCATCTTTTTTTTCTACCTGTCAAATGTTAGTTTAGGCTGTTTGCCGGCTCCTCATCACCACTTCAAGATGGCGGCCAAATTGCTTGCGTCACAGCAGCCAATTCTGCGTCTACTTATAAGATGTCTATGGTTATAACGTCATTGCAAACACGGCAATCTGTTGCGTCCACTGCAGATGTTACCTTATTCATACTTATTGTCAAGTGATTTTTTTTAAGCAGGGTTGCATGAGGTACCTACACATAACGTTACGTTAATGAATGTATCACACACAGTAACGTAATATTAGACGGCGGTCAGCAGCACCGCGTATTTTAGCCACCTACAAAAAGACAAACATAGTCAAATAAAGGTCAGTTAAAATGTATACTATATTAAGAATATGTGTACATATTGCATAGGGCCCTGACATCTAACAAGTACAGCACTGTTCATTGTTATGTTCATGTATTTGTGGTTTTTCATGTGTACACAGACATAAACACATACAGTATGAGATGAGATCAATGAGATAAGGTGACAACATGACAAACTGCTGATGAACTAGTTACAATGCAATATTCCATGGAAATACAATGTTAACACTTTTGTGCAAATAAGTACAGTTGCACTTGTTTTTTCAGATGTGTTTGTACTGTAAAGGAATGAGTTAAATGTTTAGAATAACTGGTTAATAGTGCTATTATGAAGTGCAATGTCAGCACTGTTTTTTTTAATAATAAATACATACAGCGTTTTAAAAGCATACACAATCCGTGTACATATATTAGTCTGTGGTTAAAAAGACTTGAAATGACTCGAAACCCAAAATGCAGGACTTGGGACTTTCCAGTATTGACTTTGGACTTGACTCGGGACTTGACTCGAGACTTGAGGGCAAAGACTTGAGACTTACTTTTGACTTGCAAAAAAATGACTTGGTCCCACCTCTGGTAACGGGACACGCATCTGCCTCGCATGGGTTCGATTCCCGGCCAGGGTTGCATCAGGAAGTTTCATCCTGAGTAAAAAAGTCAGCAGAAAGCCTTCATGAGATGGACTCGCTGTGGCCAAAGTGCTGAACGTGGGGGAAAAGTGTGAGGCAGACGCTTCTGCTGGCAGAATATCAAAGAAAGTGAAAGTAAAAGTAGACACGGTAAAGCCAAACATTGAACTCGATGGTGATCATTTTTATTTTTATTTTGTCGTACCTGTCAAAGGTGAACACACTTATCCACGTAGGTGAGTAGTAACGAGTTACATTTACTTAGATAAGAAACACAACTTTTACTTTGCTATATAACATATTCAATATATGTATAAAAATATACATTTAGGCCTCCACTCAGGCTTCATCCCAGGGACCCCAAAGGATTTTGGTCAAAAATATATTTAAAATGTGTCATTATTTTTTATTATTATTATTCCAGGTTTAAATCTGTAGATCAACATTAGGTCTATCTGTCAATATAACCTTTTCAAAGATTTAAGTTGTATGCCCTTTTTGTCAAAGAAAACCCTGTTTTGTTATGGAAAAAAACACAAAATATGCAATAGTTTCCCCCAATAGAATTTTAAAGTGGAATATTTGAGAGTATGTAATAATTGGAGCCTTAAAAAATTCAACACATAAAAACATTGATTTTAATTTTTTATTTTTTTTAGCAATGACACAAAAGAAAAATCCTACTGAAATTATTGGAGATCCAAAAGTGTCCTACTCATTAGAAATAACAAAAAATATATTTTTTTACTGTTTACTTTAAACACAATCATCTTCAGATGAACTTCAGATCCATCCATCAAGTATATATATATATATTATTGGTGTTTTTTTTTTTTTTATATGGCAAACACAAAATATGCAACATTTTCCCCCAAAAATATCTCAAAGTGGAATATTTAATGTGGCGTCGTTGGAGCCTTGAATAGGTCAATAATCCATAATGACATTGATTTTTATTTATTGTTATTTTTTTAGTAAACAACAGCCTAGATGGCAGCTTTGTGTTATTAGAGTAAACATTGCAACATTTTCTTGTCACATTTCACCTGTTTGCTCTTTAATAGCACTTTTTTTTTTTTATTGTATTTTTAGAATTTGCTTTGGCCATTACAAAATTACCCGCGGGCCGCAAATGGCCCCCGGGCCACACTTTGGACACCCCTGTACGAGGATGACAGGGGATGCAAAACAATAACACATGCCCTTCTTATTTATGATTTACTTTTTAAATTTGACCTCAGTTCTGTACGCTGCTGCTGGCATTTTTAATTTTCCTGAGGGAACTCTACTGAAGGAATCAATAAAGTACTATCCTTCTATCTATCCTCGTTCATCCATGCGGACTTGGCTCTCTTGGTTGCTTTGTTGGGTCTGCTCCTGTCTCCGGCCATACTCCCCCCACCACAGCAGACGTTGGCGTGGAACACCACAGAGTGTATATGTTTGTTTTTTGTTGTTGTTTTACTTTTGCGTCTGGTTGCATCAGCTCTCATCTTTTAAAGTCTTTAATGTCCTTTGTGTTCTTTGACGTTTCCCTCTTACACACATGTTTATGTGTGTTATGGCTATGAGGTTTGTTTCCCTTGGCCTCAGTCTGGACCCCCTCTACAGGGGCCCAGATGTACGCTGTTGCACAGGCATGGGATAAAGTGTGTAACTTTTTGTCTGTAAAATACGTCATTGCAGTTTTTTTTTTATTAGCATGGATGTAATCTAGGAACAACATTTCATAATTAATATCCAAAACCCCTGTAGCGGTAAAGTCCTATACTTTTACTGCTACTGGTTGCCGAATATAAATGAAGCTAGTTCAGACGTGTGCAACCGGCTAATAATTGAGGCCCAGAATTGTGTCCATGTTTAACCAAAATATTTACTAACATAAAGTCACAATTATATAACACACTTTGTTCAAAAACGGAAAATACACGGGAGCAAACAAACACTAGCCTGGCACAGTCAAAAACTGTTGCGCCTCTACTCAGCAACACCTGGGCAAGATCCTGACTCCTCCCTAAATATCCAGGCACTTGGCCTTGGAGCCAACCCCTTGAGTGACGTCATCAATTTGACAGACAGAAAGTGTATTTGGCTCTAACACACCAGCCCCTAATTGCTGCTGGCGTGACGAACAGAGTGATTTAATTTGGAATCAATAAAACAAAAATAGAGCCATAATACCAAAAACAAACACCTCTTTCTTTGGTTTTCATGTTCCCTTTTGCAATAATGCAGTTAATTTACTCAATACCTTCACCTAGAAGGCATATCCATCAATCAATCAATCAATGTTTACTTATATAGCCCTAAATCACTAGTGTCTCAAAGGGCTGCACAAACCACTACGACATCCTCGGTAGGCCCACATAAGGGCAAGGAAAACTCACACCCAGTGGGACATCGGTGACAATAATGACCCAGTGGGACGTCGGTGACAATAATGACTATGAGAATATGATACTGTGAAAGATCAATCCACAATGGATCCAACACAGTCGCGAGAGTCCCGTTCACAGCGGAGCCAGCAGGAAACCATCCCAAGCGGAGGCGGATCAGCAGCGCAGAGATGTCCCCAGCCGATACACAGGCGAGCAGTACATGGCCACCGGATCGGACCGGACTCCCTCAACAAAGGAGAGTGGGACATAGAAGAAAAAGAAAAGAAACGGCAGATCAACTGGTCTAAAAAGGGAGTCTATTTAAAGGCTAGAGCATACAAATGAGTTTTAAGGTGAGACTTAAATGCTTCTACTGAGGTAGCATCTCGAACTGTTACCGGGAGGGCATTCCAGAGTAATGGAGCCCGAAATGAAAAAGCTCTATAGCCCGCAGACTTTTTTTGGGCTTTGGGGATCACTAATAAGCCGGAGTCCTTTGAACGCAGATTTCTTGCCGGGACATATGGTACAATACAATCGGCAAGATTGGATGGAGCTAGACCGTGTAGTATTTTATACGTAAGTAGTAAAACCTTAAAGTCACATCTTAAGTGCACAGGAAGCCAGTGCAGGTGAGCCAGTACAGGCGTAATGTGATCAAACTTTCTTGTTCTTGTCAAAAGTCTAGCAGCCGCATTTTGTACCAACTGTAATCTTTTAATGCTAGACATGGGGAGACCCGAAAATAATACGTTACAGTAATCGAGGCGAGACGTAACAAACACATGGATAATGATCTCGGCGTCTTTAGTGGACAGAATGGAGCGAATTTTAGCGATATTGCGGAGATGAAAGAAGGCCGTTTTAGTAACGCTTTTAATGTGTGCCTCAAAGGAGAGAGTTGGGTCGAAGATAATACCCAGATTCTTTACCGTGTCGCCTTGTTTAATTGTTTGGTTGTCAAATGTTAGAGTTGTATTATTAAATAGAGTTCGGTGTCTAGCAGGACCGATAATCAGCATTTCCGTTTTTTTGGCGTTGAGTTGCAAAAAGTTAGCGGACATCCATTGTTTAATTTCATTAAGACACGCTTCCAGCTGACTACAATCCGGCGTGTTGGTCAGCTTTAGGGGCATGTAGAGTTGGGTGTCATCAGCATAACAGTGAAAGCTAACACCGTATTTACGTATGATGTCACCTAGCGGCAGCATGTAGATGCTGAAGAGTGCAGGGCCAAGGACCGAACCCTGGGGAACTCCACACGTTACCTTAACGTAGTCCGAGGTCACATTGTTATGGGAGACACACTGCATCCTATCAGTAAGATAAGAGTTAAACCAAGACAGGGCTAAGTCTGACATACCAATTCGTGTTTTGATACGTTCTAATAAAATATTATGATCGACAGTATCGAAAGCAGCGCTAAGATCGAGGAGCAGCAACATAGATGACGCATCAGAATCCATCGTTAGCAATAGATCATTAGTCTTTGTAACAGGTCTTTAGATGATAATCCTTTTTGTTTGCAGACAAACTTTTTTCATTTGTCCACTTTTGTCGCTCTTGTAGCAACGGTAAATATTCGTGAAACCACCTGTTCCAAAAAAGGTCAGCGATATATTGCCTCTGCCTCCATTTCCTTATGCACATCCAATACAGGTGATCTATTACCAACAGTACATGTAGACTGTAGCTGTCTTCTTTTCCTACTCCTGGCCATCAGCTTTCTTCGTCACCTTGGGGGTAGGAGAGCTTTTTTTTCTTCTCAGTTTCCTCCTCTTCTTCTCCCAAAGGACTCTCGGGGTCGTTTTCTTCCTCCTCTTTCAGGGAACTCTTCTCTTTTTGGACTTGCCATAGTCGCTGTCCTCGTCATCTTCCACCATGAAGTCTTCATCACTGCCAGACTCATCAGGATCCAGGTAAGCTTCCTCTGGGTCATCCTGCTCTTCATCCTCACGGCCTCCGTCACCCAGAAGGATTTCCCGCTGTTTCGACACGGCCTTGGAGACTGCCTGGCGTATTGTTCGCATTCGACTGACTTTTCTTTCATCGTCACTGTCATCTGCGCTCCGTTTTCTTTTTGGTGTCTTCCTGCTGGGCTTCTCTATCTTGGGCTTCTTTTCCTTTTTTGACATATCCTTTTGATCTTTGGATCCCTGCTCATTGAAATCATGCATGTACTGGTTCATAGGCAGTTCCTCCAAACTGTTAACAGTAACTGTGGGGCGTGTCACTGCCTTGTAATGGCCCATTAATCACCCACCCCAATAGGGTTCTGACAGCATAAGGTCCATCTCCGTGGCTGTTAATCACCTCCCGTGGTTCCATTCACTTTGAGGCGTTGGTACCAATTAACAGGTCCACGTTGGCAGTTATCCGAGGAATTTTAATGCCTTGGAGGTAAGGCCACTTATCAAGTTCTGCCTCACCAATCAGATTGTTAGTGTACACGGGCATCTGCCTTTGAGTGAAGACATCAGGAAGCTCAAAAAAACTTACTACAAGTAAGCTGAGAGATTTCCAGACCACTGCTCGGGACCACCTTACTGTGCCCCAAGGTGCGCAAGTGGGTTTTTGTTTTTCGGCCTTCTGTGTTCAGCCTGTTCACCAAATGTTCAGGACAGAAGGTCCCTGTGCTTCCTGGATCTAGGAAAGCATATGTCTGGACTATCTTGCTGCCCTTTGAGTACTTCACTTGAACAGGCAGGATGGGTAAAATTCCATATTTGCCAGCCCCTGTATGGCCACAAGTTGAGGATGTAGTGCAAATATCTGCTTTTACCTTTGGAAGTTGGCTATTTTCTCCACTTTCCAGATGCCTCCTGTCAATATGTAGCACTTTGGGATGCGTCTTGTTGCAGTAAGAGCACGTGATGCGCCTGTTGCAACTCTTGCTCAGGTGCCCTGTGCACCGGCAACCAAAACACAGGCCTTTTTCTTTTAGAAAGTCAAGCTTTTCCCTATGTGCCTTATTTTCCAGTATTGGACAGTCCTCCAATGCATGTTCACTTGTACAGTAAAGACAGGAAATAGAGTTTGTCTTGGAGGTGTTCACAAACTTATTGAGGTGTGGAGTCGGTTTAGGTTTAACGACAACTGCCACATGAGTTGCGAAACTGTTCCTTCTGAACTGTGATTTGCGTTGATGTATAGGCTTGGGTTTGGTTACTGCTTTATTTCGAAGGATGTTTTGAATGTCGCCAAAGACAGGATCCAAAGCAATTCTGACTTGCTGTTCAATAAATTTCACAATGTCTGTGAAACAAGCACGTCGCCTTTGTTGGTCAACAATGTCGGCTGCTTTTCCTCTCCACTGGTCCCTTAATTTGTGTGGCAGCTTTTGTATGAGCATCTTCATGCTAGCTGGCATGTTGAGCTCGTCCAAGTACTGCAGCTCATCCATGGCATTGGAGCATTCTCGCAAGTACAGTGCGAAAGCTTGGAGATTTTTTACATCCTCAGACTTGATGTTTGGCCATGCCATAATTTTGTCCATGTAGGCTGCTGTTATTTTTGAAGGATTTCCAAAGTGTTCCCTTAGTAGGCGTTTTGCTGTAGCATAGCCTCTCTCTGTAGGCATATAGAGGCAACTGCGCACCAACTCTCTGGGCTGTCCTTTGGTAAACTGCTCCAGATAATACAAGCAGTCACCACGATCATTGGTACTTTCCCCAAAACCCAACAATTAAAAAGTTATTCAGGAGCGCTCCGTATCTTCCATTGTGTACGCGTGTTTGTCAACATGTGTGCGATGACAGCCTGTGCGCTACCTGTCAGTACAACAGCCAATCAAATTACATCCATATTGTTTTCGTCACACAGCATTCATCCAATCAAATTGCAGGAAAACCAACAAAGAAGAGCTTTCAAACAACAGAAGAATAAGTGAATAAATTTATGCCATAAATTGTTTCGTTCGGGTATTAAAAGTACGACTTGGTCAACAAAACAGGAATCTGCCGTATACAAAACATGCGGTTGGAAGATTACAGACGGAGACGCAACAACTTCCAACTTCGTTCGACATTTGAAGTTGCACAAAGAAGGGTACGTTTTGAATGTAAGCTAACGTTTATTGGCTGAGTAACGTAACTTTTATTCGTTGTGTAGTTAAATGAGTGAGGCTGTAAACTCACTGCTAACGTTAGAACCATAGACGTCTTATAAGTAGACACAGCATCGAGCGCTACTGCCTATTGCCGCTGACGTGACGCGCGGCCGCCATCTTGGAGTGGTGATCCGCTTCACTCAGGGCAATTCCTTTGGCAGGAGCAATGAATTGTCAGCACATTTAATTCATATTAACTCACTGAATACCACTGATACTCACGCGCTTTTTTTGTCATACGTGTAACTATGATAAAAGACACATGTCTTGGCATGTTCATAATTTGCTTAACAGAAATAGAATATTCTTATATGCTATAAGTGACCAGACGTCGGAGATCAAAACTGGGAATATAATCCCAGAGAAGGGGAAAAAAACAGTCAGCTATTTTTAAGTTAAAGAAACAATATGATTAGGTTATATATACATGCGTATATCTTACATAAACAATGTATGAATACATTAGATATCTATATATCTTACGGACCTATAGACCAGTGGTTCTCAAATGGGGGTACTTGAAGGTATGCCAAGGGGTACATGATATTTTTTAAAATATTCTAAAAATAGCAACAATTCAAAATCCTTTATAAATATATTTACTGAATAATACTTCAACAAAATATGAATGTAAATTCATAAACTGTGAAAAGAAATGCAACAATGCAATATTCAGTGTTGACAGCTGGATTTTTTGTGGACATGTTCCATAAATATTGATGTTAAAGTTTTTTTTTTGTGAAGAAATGTTTAGAATGAAGTTGATGAATCCAGATGGATCTCTATTACAATCCCCAAAGAGGGCACTTTAAGTTGATTACTTTTATGTGTAGAAATCTTTATTTAAAATTGAATCACTTGTTTATTTTTCAACAAGCTTTTAGTTATTTTTACATCTTTTTTTTTTTCGAAATAGTTCTAGAAAGACCACTACAAAGGAGCAATATTTTGTACTGTTATAGAATTTAATAAATCAGAAACTGATGACATAGTGCTGTATTTTACTTCTTTATCTCTTTTTTCAACCAAAAATGCTTTGCTCTGATTAGGGGGTACTTGAATTAAAAAAAATGTTCACAGGGGGTACAAGTGTCTGCCAAATACTTAAACATATATAAACACCTGAAAGTCTTTATTTCAGCTAAAACCACCAATCTGTTTCACTGGATTCAGAATAAAACCATTCTGTCTTACTCAACAAAGTTAGTATTTGAATATTGTTACTTGAAGACTTATCTGTGGTTACAATAAAATGAGAATGCATCATAATCAGTGGCGGCTGGTGAATTTTGTTTTAGTTGGGCCTGAAAGTTTGTAAACCACATACCTGTAGTGGGGTCATCCTCCCCCAGAAGATTTCTTTGTGATTTTCACATACAAATATTGTAGTTCTTTGCTCCTGCTTAACTCTGAGGTAATATTATTTTCACAAAATACAACCAATAGTATGTTAATGTAAATTCTTACTTGTGAAAAGTAATCCTCCAATTCCTATTTTCAACAGTCCGCTCAATTGAGCAGGAAAACGCTGAAAACCAGCCCAGCATCTTTTTTTTCTACCTGTCAAATGTTAGTTTAGGCTGTTTGCCGGCTCCTCATCACCACTTCAAGATGGCGGCCAAATTACTTGCGTCACAGCAGCCAATTCTGCGTCTACTTATAAGATGTCTATGATTATAACGTCATTGCAAACACGGCAATCTGTTGCGTCCACTGCAGATGTTACCTTATTCATACTTATTGTCAAGTGATTTTTTTTAAGCAGGGTTGCATGAGGTACCTACACATAACGTTACGTTAATGAATGTATCACACACAGTAACGTAATATTAGACGGCGGTCAGCAGCACCGCGTATTTTAGCCACCTACAAAAAGACAAACATAGTCAAATAAAGGTCAGTTAAAATGTATACTATATTAAGAATATGTGTACATATTGCATAGGGCCCTGACATCTAACAAGTACAGCACTGTTCATTGTTATGTTCATGCATTTGTGGTTTTTCATGTGTACACAGACATAAACACATACAGTATGAGATGAGATCAATGAGATAAGGTGACAACATGACAAACTGCTGATGAACTAGTTACAATGCAATATTCCATGGAAATACAATGTTAACACTTTTGTGCAAATAAGTACAGTTGCACTTGTTTTTTCAGATGTGTTTGTACTGTAAAGGAATGAGTTAAATGTTTAGAATAACTGGTTAATAGTGCTATTATGAAGTGCAATGTCAGCACTGTTTTTTTTAATAATAAATACATACAGCGTTTTAAAAGCATACACAATCTGTGTACATATATTAGTCTGGTTAAAAAGACTTGAAATGACTCGAAACCCAAAATGCAGGACTTGGGACTTTCCAGTATTGACTTTGGACTTGACTCGGACTTGCCTGTCTTGACTCGGGACTTGACTCGAGACTTGAGGGCAAAGACTTGAGACTTACTTTTGACTTGCAAAAAAATGACTTGGTCCCACCTCTGGTAACGGGACACGCATCTGCCTCGCATGGGTTCGATTCCCGGCCAGGGTTGCATCAGGAAGTTTCATCCTGAGTAAAAAAGTCAGCAGAAAGCCTTCATGAGATGGACTCGCTGTGGCCAAAGTGCTGAACGTGGGGGAAAAGTGTGAGGCAGACGCTTCTGCTGGCAGAATATCAAAGAAAGTGAAAGTAAAAGTAGACACGGTAAAGCCAAACATTGAATGCATGCTTGTTTCAAGTCACCTAAACTCGATGGTGATCATTTTTATTTTTATTTTGTCGTACCTGTCAAAGGTGAACACACTTATCCACGTAGGTGAGTAGTAACGAGTTACATTTACTTAGATAAGAAACACAACTTTTACTTTGCTATATAACATTTTATTACCATTGTGACATTCATTTATATCAGGGGTCAGCAACCTTTTTGAAACCAAGAGCTACTTCTTGGGTACTGATTAATGCGAAGGGCTACCAGTTTGATACACACTTAAATAAATTGCCAGAAATAACCAATTTGCTCAATCTACCTTTAATAAATAAATCTATATGTATAAAAAAATGGGTATTTCTGTCTGTCATTCCGTCATACATTTTTTTTCCTTTTACGGAAGGTTTTTTGTAGAGAATAAATGATGAAAAAAACACTTAATTGAACGGTTTAAAAGAGGAGAAAACAGGAAAAAAATCAAAATTAAATTTTGAAACATAGATTATCTTCAATTTCGACTCTTTAAAATTCAAAATTCAACCGAAAAAAAGGAGAGAAAAACTAGCTAATTCGAATCTTTTTGAAAAAATCTAAAAAAAGAATTTATGGAACATCATTAGTATTTTTTCCTGATTAAGATTAATTTTAGAATTTTGATGACATGTTTTAAATAGGTTAAAATCCAATCTGCACTTTGTTAGAATATATAACGAGTTGGACCAAGCTATATTTCTAACAAAGACAAATCATTTCTTCTAGATTTTCCAGAAGAAGAATTTTAAAAGAAATTCAAAAGTCTTTGAAATAAGATTTAAATTTGATTCTAAAGGTTTTTCTAGATTTGCCACAATAATTTTTTTTAATTTTAATCATAATTGAAGAAATACTTCACAAATAATTTTTGTCGAAAAAACAGAAGCTAAAATAAAGAATTAGATTAAAATGTATTTATTATTCTTTACAATAAAAGAAATTAATTTACTTGAACATTGATTTAAATTGTCAGGAAGAGGAAGGAATTTAAAAGGTAAAAAGGTATATGTTTTTGAAAATCCTAAAATCATTTTTAAGGTTGTATTTTTTCTCTAAAATTGTCTTTCTGAAAGTTATAAGAAGCAAAGTAAAAAAATAAATGAATTTATTTAAACAAGTGAAGACCAAGTCTTTAAAATATTTTCTTGGATTTTCAAATTCTGTTTGAGTTTTGTCTCTCTTAGAATTAAAAATGTCGAGCAAAGCGAGACTAGCTTGCCAGTAAATAAATACAATTTAAAAAATAGAGGCAGCTCACTGGTAAGTGCTGCTATTTGAGCTAATTTTAGAAGAGGCCAGCGGGCGACTCATCTGGTATTTGCCTTAAAACTCCACAGACATTTTTCGACCCGTATGTACAGTCACCGTGTGCTCGGAGAAGAGGTAGGATTAAATATAAGTCTTACTTCTTAATATTCCTTTTCAGATTTGTTGAAAGGTGCAAATGGAACCATGTGATGTTACTTGACGTAAACATGTCTGTAACAAATACATCAAAACCATAGCCACGTGTGTAATGACTAACATTTACATAACATTTTGTAGATGACATTGCATGTCTTGTCTTGTTCTAGTCTGTCTTTTGAACGTACAAGTAAATGTCTTGTTTTTAGTGTGAGGTTTAACTGTTGTGTTTATTTTGTGTCATTGTGAAGTTTTTTGTACCTGAAAATCAGATATCCCGGCCCCCCAGACACATTTTTTCCTCTGAATCTGCTCCCCAGGTCAAAATAATTGCCGTGTGTGACTGTGTGTCTTGGCTACCACTCTTTACCGCATCTCTCCATGAACCCCGATACAAACATCCGACCAGGAGCGTTGGGCTGCAGTGCATTGTGGGTAGGCGAGTCTTGTACATGATCATGTTCTGTCGGTTCATTTGCAAAATAAACCAGAGAGCACAACTCAGCTTTGATACAAAATGAAAGTAAAAAGTCATGTTGGAATATTCTAAAAAACTCAGCTCGGATTAATTACTGTTCTCTTGGTAGTGGAGAAGAAGTGGGGGTTAGGGGCCAAGGTGGTCTCTGATCCATCTTTGACACGGCAGATAAAGGGCTGGGAGAGGTTAGACCGAGGAGGCATGGGTTTTTTTTTTTTTTACTACAGCCGACGAGGCACATATGTTTTTCAAATTAGACTGTGTCGTATTTTGGGGGAATCAAACAAACATTACAAAGAGATTCTAGGACCAGACAATCCATTGGATTCGATACAATTATCTTATTCAGGAATTACATTTTATTTTGAAAAAGTTATCAGTAATCTGGAAATACGTGTTATTTATTGGAATTGTAGATTGAAAAAGAAATAATCAAAAGCCATACATCATGAAACAGGCTACAGAAGTACAACACATCAAAGTTGAAAGAAACAACAAGCCCAACTTTATATTCATCAAAATGTGCTTTGAAAAGTTTAACAAATGCCCCAAGGGAGCGGTTTGCCTGGCATGGGATGAGATGCTTATCCATGGCGATGTAGAAGCTGTCGATCTTGCTCTTCTGACGGCCAACAGCGAGGAGGTATGGCTGCCGACCCTGCTGGTTGCGGAGATGCTCCTCCATACTGCAGCATGACTTAGGTTGAGAGAAGGAAACTAAGTATTAGACACCAGAATATTGTGCTGCCACAAAAAAACATTATTAAAGTCATTATTCAAACATCCTCTCAATCTCAGTGCAAAGATCGGAATGAGTGTTAAGACTTAATTTAAGTTTCATTCACTTTTTAACTGCCTTCATTTTCACTTGTGGCTAAGAACATGACACATGACAAGTAGTTATCACTTTCATAATATTACCTTATGAAAGACAACAAGTCTCTCAATGGCATCACATGCACTGATGTTTGGAGACTTCGGTCCTCCTGGTGGTGGTGGAAGGAGATGTATGAGCAACAACAGGGAGGCCATTTCATGGTCGTAAGCTGAGGACAAAGATTCACAAGAATTAACTCAAGAATTTTCACATTTCCTCCATCTAATGTTCATATTTATTCCAAATATCAGATACATTTTCAGAGATACAGGAGATACTTTAAAAGAAGAAAAACAAATACAACTCACATGTTGCCTCCTCACTTCCAATGGAACATTCTGCTGACTGTAACAAGCGCCGCAACTCTGGTGCTGAAGTAAGTCGCTTAGCCTCTTTTATGATGTTTGGTTTGAAGAACACATCCCACTTCTGAAGCAGCCTGGAGGATGTCTCATCATCAAATAGGAGAATGAAGTCTTGCTCCACCTTTAAGAAAGAAGATATTTAACTACCACCGAAGGAAATACTTTCAAATGTCAGGCTGCTCCAAACATCTCATTCCAAACTTACCAATCCTTTTGTATCGAGGAATCTTGGGAAGATGGAGAGGATATCACCACTTGTACCTGGGTCATTAACAAGCTTCTGACGGTGCTGAAATGTCTCTCTCATCTTCTGGAGAATCACGGAATTGTCTGTGGTATGGTTGAGCAACGATACTGCCTCTTGACAAGCATCCCCATCAAGCTGATTGTCGACATTGACAATCCTTTGGAACTTTGGGCCTCCTGAAGAAAGGTTCAAAGAGCTACTTGGTGGCGCCTCAGATCCACGCCGAATTTTCCTTTGGACTGTTTTCAGACGCCAAGAAATGTATCCTGTGCTACTAGCAGCATCATAGAAGTGTTCCTGAAATGAAAAAAGATTAAATTCATTGTCATACTTAGTTCATGAGAAATCTCAGAGAATTCATATCAGTGCTATGCACTTAGCATCAGGGCCAAAAATTGCAATTATTGAAATAAATGTTGATGCAAGAATGACATGAAAATAGTCATAAATAATAAAAATAAGAATTACATAGCCTTTCTTGGTGTAAGGATCCTTGAGAGACGGGAACAGTGTCACTATGCCAAGAGCATATTCCTCTCTGACTGCCTTAGTGGGAAGGTTTCTGATAGGAGATATCAAATTTTTAATCTAGATCCATGTAATGGCCATGTTGTTATCAAGCACAAAAAAATAGAATGTAAAAACATACATACCCATGACTATCAATCATGTGAGCCACCAGTATGTTGACCATTTGTCGTCTTGTGATATCTGTTAGGGTTTCTGTTTGGTACTCCTGAAGTACTGCTTCACTGCCAGACTTGGCTTTTAACACAGCTTCAATCAACTGATGAAAAACAAAAACATGAAAATGCAAAATATGGTGATAAACAGCTATCCTTGACACGCAAAAACTGTTTTAATGTGTAAAAAAACTCAAGTGAATCAAGCTTTGTTCAAACCTGTTTAGCTGATGTTGCATCATGCTTATTCTCTTTTCGCTGTCTCTTGCGAGGGATCTCATCCATGGTAAGAGTTCCGCTTGAGTTGAAGCTAGAGTCAGAGATCTCAGATGCAGAGGACAAGGACAGGTCTGAAAATTCTAAAGGAATAAAAGAAAAAAAACATTTGATCATTTTATTCAGTAGTGTACAGAGTGCCTGATAATACATGATGTTATATCTCACCCTGGCTTGAGAATATTGTCAGCACCACATTGCCTTGTCCAACCAGGTCGCTGAATATTTCCGCATCAACTTCTGTCCCTGTTGCATCCTTGTACATAATGCTTGCATCGGGTGGCAGGCAAAATCTCTCAAAGACTGGGAAACAGTATGAGAAAATTGTGATTTATGTGCTTTATGTGCAGTTTCATTTGTCTCACAGCAAATGACTGTTCTAGTTAGATGGAGTCATCCACTGGTGATTTTTTCCCTCAAGTAACCCTGACACTTCTTAAGTCCAAATTTAAAAGTTAAGTATTGGCTTTTCTCAGTTAACTGTTCTTGTGTATAAAATGCTTTACATTCTAGGTGGCACACATGTTGAGTAAATTATCCCCATTTATAAAGGAATCTGCTTCAGGCATGTAAAGACACCAGAGTATACAACATGAGGTTTTTAAAGAAAGTGGGTCTATTTTTAAACAGTTTTTAAGGTAAGATTAAGTAAATTGAAACACCTTTTCCATGGAATTGGAGAAAGTCAAACTGTCCCTCAACGTCATCCAGCTTCACATACTTCTGCTGTTGGTTGTACTTCACCTGGACCAGCATCTTCACTGAGACATGCAAAACATATATTAAAGAAAGTCAATATTTAAAGAAAGAACAGTTTAGAGGTCAATGTGTCACAGTAAAGGATAAGATTTGTTAATATTTTGCAGGGGCCTCTATCAATAATTTTCTTTTTCATTCCTAAATGATTGCTTTATAATATATATATATATATATATATATATGTGTCTATATTTATGTATACATGAGACAGAGAGAGGGAGAGAATTTTGAAAGGGATCACAATTGAATATTGTAATTAAAACTAAATGTTAGAGCAGTAACAGTAATTTCTACAACAGAAAAGTCACAATATCATCTGAACAATATCTCACTGGAAACAAGTCATTTTAATCATATTCCTGTTGTCACAATATTGAATAATTTCAAAATAGGATTAAAAACACAGCAAAAAAGAAAAAAAAACATTAGTTATTCTTCCTGTCCTATCTCTTTCCTCCTTTCTCAGCTGTTTATGTGGCAGTGAGGGCTGGTTGGCTCTGCCAGCAGAAACTTTTAACACAATCATTTCAGTGGCGAGTTATGGTTAGCAGAAAGTATAAGGACAACGACTGCTAGATTGTTTGCTACAGCTTAAAGATGAGCCAGCATGCTGTGTCAGAGGATAAATGAGAGATGGAGGAGCAAACGGATTAAAAAGTATTTCACATGTTTGCGCAGGTTTTACAGATGTTTATACTCGAGGAGGTTTTTCTTCACATACAGTACTTACAGTTAGATGTCATCAAACTGATGTTACAGTTACTGTCATTTCACGGGATCCACCGTAACCTCTGCTCTGCTGCTCACTGACGTGCGTGTGTTTCTGTGCCCCTGAGAACAGAGGAGAGGCTGCAGCTATATTATTTTTATCTAATCAAGAAAAAAAACCAACAACAATCAGTTCTTACATTTATATATTCCTAGGTCAAGACAGTTTCAGATGCTTGTAAAGGCCCTGGTATGAATTAAATACTAAATTAAATTAAATCTCATTTAATATTTAATACAATATGTCCATGACCCAGTGAATACCCTGATAATAAATAACACCAAAACTTGAAGAGTAGCAATAAATGAACCAGTAACTACTGAGCTTATCCCTCCGCAGACAAAATTGGACAAGAGAAACATGTCTCCACAGGTTTTTGCAGTTTTTTGAAGTTTAGAGTGTGAGGGACAAAATAACAAAAGCCCCCACAACTGTTAGTTCCAGCCTTAAATAATATTTTGTACAGTAAAAACTTTGTTTATCATGGCTTTGAGGAAGTGACTTACTGTCATTTTTAAAGTTGAAGTGACTTGCTACTACTGTCTGCTAGCTTAGAAATGCAAGCTAATAGCATGACCGATTTTGTTGTTCAGAACTGGTGACAAAAAAAGCTTAGTTGCTAAAACACATATTCTCCATACATGTTTTATTGTACATGCTACATTTCACAGCATTAATTTGCAGCTGTTTCAGTACATTTGATTAAATTGCACTTACCTTGTGGAACTGCACGAGAGAAGCGAAATGGTTCCTATTGTCTCTTTTCCCTCCAACTGAAGTGAAATGCAGGGCGGGGCTTAATTGCATCTCAGCAGAGTTAAACTAACTCATGAGTGATCAACTCTGTCAAATAACTCCCCATAGCAAAAATTTGCTTGCTCATCTGTTGCTTAATCTCGTATCTTGAGAACATTTTGAGCTTCTCATATCTGTCTAATTCTGTGATCAATTGTTTCTCTTTTATTGCTCCTAAGGGACCCTTAGGAGCAATAAATAAGCTAAAAAGAGACAAGACATCACTGAGACAAAGGAGGTTGAGTTGAGACAACCCTTTGAGCAATATTTGAGAAGTGGGATACACTGACGAGAGCTCATATATGTATGCCATTGATCTCAATTATGTCTCATTTATTTTGAAGGATAATAAAAAGAGAAAGAAACAAGATGTATGAGCAATAAAAGAGATCTTATGTATGTCTTTTTCATGTCTTGATTATTTCTCTTAAATGTATTATCATATCTCAAATTTGAGAATCATGAGAACAAATTGAGAGTGCAATTTAAATATTCATCTGACTTAATTAGAAATAACACTAAACAAATACTCAAATATTGAAAGGTGTATCACTTTATTTGGCTACACAAAAATACAAAATATAATATAAAAATAGATTAAATACAAAAATGTAAATGTAGTTAATTAGTACATACATAATGTACATATTGACATTCACAGTACTTAAAACAGAAAACAATATACAAAAAATAAAACAAATACAAAAATAAATGAATTTGACCTTGAGTACTCACTTTGCTATTATGAAAAAGTCAGGTGTAGTTTTTTAACTCCTTGTTGAGCAAACCATGTACCTTAGTTAAAAAAACACTTGACTTCATCTCAGTAAGAGGGTGAGTAAATGACAAAATTTCCATTTTTGAAATATTCCAAGTAAAAACTGAAATACATTTATAAAATTGTAACTGTGCTGTGTGGAACTAGTCTACATACAAAAAATAATCACACATTGAAAACCAGGGATACTTAACATTTTTACCTTGGGGCACGACCAACTTTTCCACAAGAGGAGTCTGGGACCAACTGAAATATAAACACTGAATTAGTCATCTTACACTAAAGTGTAAGACAACCGAGTACCATTGCTGCCCATATGGACGGACAACAGCTAAGAAACAGATATATATTGGCGGCTTCCAAGGGGTACTCTCAGCCAAACAGTGGGCCCCAGCCCTATGATTAAGAAACACTGTTGTAAACAATAGAACAGCCTCCTGCGATAACAATCTAACATTTGGTACATAAATGATCATTGAAATATTTTGAAATTGGTTACAAAAGCTACTAATATACCTGATTATGTAAGCAGTAACGTACTGCGTAATTGCATTATTTTTTTTATTTGGAAAAAACTTTGCACTGTGAAGGGATATTAGCCACTAGCTTGTTAGTGATGTTGCATCAGTGCCAAATTTGCTTGGCACAGCACACCTCAATATGCATTATCACAGAATAACGTGGTACTAAAAGCTACATCATAGGGCAATTTTTTACAATATATACTGCGCAAACCTAGACCAAAATATTTAACATGTTTACCAAGGAAACATCCTACCATAGAATGAACTTGACAGGTACAAGGGCCTACTTAAAACCGTCTCTGGCCCGACATTTGTTTACCAAAGCTTTCTTGAGCTTGGCCTCCTCAATATTGTCCCAATCAGGAAGGGTACCGCATCTCAGGACATACCCTGCAAGGCAAGAACATAATAATCAGCCATTCGTAATTTTGTCCCACATCAGTTTCTACAGGTATCAAATCTATGCAATGCAATGCAATAACAATAATAATGCAAATTCAAATGTAATGCTTTTTAATGCCATTTTTTGGTACTTGAAAAAATGTAATGCCCATGTGCGACTGCATATAGTTGTTGTTTTTTATATAGTCAAAAGCTTACAATTATCTATCTGTATAAACACAGTTGCAAGCATTAGTTAATTAGTTGAAAAGTTTACATTAACTGTTACTATCTAATGTATTAGAATTGGCTTACAAAGCTGTTTAATTGGAGAATGTATTTTTATTTATTTATTTTTGTGGAGTAGCATCTGGTGTTTTGACCGTATGCATGGCCGTAGACAATCGCTAATTAAAAGGCTATCAAAAATATTAAAGGAGAACTGCACTTAAAGCCTCTAAACAAACATCCCATTCTGCATCAGATGATCAATATAATATACCCATTAGCCATTTATTTAGTTGTGTCTGTTTGAAACATGCTGTAAGTATATATATATATTCTCTGAAAATATGATTTATAATAGCCACAAACTGGAGGATACCATTTTTAATCAGGATACAATTTGTTTTAAATAGTTAAAAGGTTTTATGGAATAATAAATGAACATCATACCAGGATTGCAAATTATGCATGTGTTTGGAAATGGATGATCTATTTAAACATTTTAGAAAAATACAGAACAATATTGGTAAAAATGCCAATAAGATGCATTTGAAAAAAAGCTATGGCAATTAAACATTTTGAATGTATTGTATTTTACACCTTCTCTGTTTAAAATGTTTACAGTGAATAGCAAGTATGCATCAAGTGTCCGGCAGCTGAAGGAACTTGTATTCATTTATTGTGGGAATGTCAGAAAATAAAAGAGTTGTGGTCTGCTGTGAAAATTGCCTCGCTAGCGTAGATCACTTGCGTCACAACAGTTGCTAATGTTAGGCAAGTTAGCTCATATGTGTTGAAGTGCAGATGATTGAAATAAACAACTCAGTGTATTAAAAAAGCTCAGCTTTTCCATTATCCTGACATGGTGTCACAGTTAAGGACTACACGCCTACAGTGACCAAAGAATGGAAAAGTTTAGGCCCCCAGAGCAGTTTCATTTTGCTTTATAGAAGCAGTGCTTTTGTCGTGTTCCCACCTTACAATACCTCTTGTATGCAGTTTGACAGCCGCAGTTAAAAAAAGAAACACACAGGAAGACTAACAATTTCGATGACCGTAACCTTCTTAAGTTAATTTTCATTTACCGTTTGACATATTGACTGTCCGCCATGTCCTACAATCGTATTAAATTTTTTAAATGCCTCTGGGCAAAGCATTTAATGCTTTTTATTGCCGTTTAAAGCCTTAATTTACGCAAAATCATTAATACACACAACCACACTTCAAGTTGATGGACATAACACTATATTGCTCATCATAACGCTAGTTTTTAGTCAATCACAAATTGTAATTATGTAACATTGAGTTATACTTCCAGTGTGGTGTAATCGATAAGGGATTAACATTTCTCATATTGAACTTCTATTTAATTATTGTTACCCAATTTTGGCCTGAAAACACCCTCAGTTTGGGAAAACTTACTTAGGATTCCTTCAACTTTTTTCCGGTCAAGGATGCGCTTTCGTGTTCCTGCAGGTTTGTTTTCAGGGCGACCAAAAGGGACACTCCTCTACTGTAAAAAAGAGGTCAAAAAGTGCGTGGAATAAACGCATACATTTGGGCTTTGAAGCATGTCTCATGGCAGCAAGGCGGAACGATGATATGAATACGCCGCTCTCAGGAAAGAGCTCTTGCTGGTCCGATTAATGAGGGCCGTCTGTGTATTTGTCTCCAACGAGGTCGCAGGGAGTTTGAAGTACTCTGACTTGGCCCGGATCTGAAAGGGAAAAAATAGCACAAACAATACCAGAATGAGAAAATAATGTGTTCAAGGCCCAATCACAAGTTTAAGTAAACAAAACAATTACATCATGAATGAATTAGCATTGGGTACTTACCTATTTTCAAGAGGACTTCTTTGATTCGTTGCTTTTCTCCCCGGATTTTTTCCAACTCCTCCCTACATCCATCACATGGCGTCCATGATTTTTCTGCCTGTGGTTGATAGCAGATAGTGTCCTCAATAGATGGGTTGAGTGCATCTCTCCTGTCTGGTGCCAGGAAAGCTGCGTTTTTATTCTCAGGTGGATTCACCCGGCTAGGTGGCAAGCTATTGTGTACGCCGGGTGAAGGACCAGAGGTGTTGTGGACATTTGGTGATGGGCCAGCGGTGTTGAAGTCGTGTGGGGATAGGCGGGGTGAACAGCCTCCAGAGTGATCAACCTTCGGTGGTGAGGCCATTGGTTGATGGGCAGGATGCATGGTCTTCGTAGGGAAATGGACCTTTTATGTTGAGACCATATGGCAGGGGTGTCCAAACTTTTTCCACTGAGGGCCGCACACTGAAAAATCAAAGCAAGCGGGGGCCATTTTCATATTTTAAAAACCAATACAATAAATGTATAAAAAAATATACAGTTAGGCCTCCACTTAGTTATGATCCCGGGACCCCAAAGGGTTTTGGTCCAAAAAAATATTAAAAATGTGTCATTATTCAGTATTATTATCATTATTCATGTTTTAAATCTCTAGATCAACATTAGGAAAAAAAAAATGGAAAAAACACAAAATATGCAATATTTTCATCCAATAACTTTTTGGGGTGGAATTTTTGAGATTATATAATAATTGGAGCCTTAATTTTGGATATTTAATCTTTTTTTTTTTTTTGAGGAATGACACTTAAAAACAAATCACACTAAAATAATTGGGGATCCCAAAGTGTCCTACTCGTTAAAGTGTTGAAAAATAAATAATACATTTTTTTTACTGTTTACTTTTAGCACAATAATCTCGAGATCAACCTCAGATATATCCGTCAATTTTAGAACTTTTATTGTTGTTTAATTTTTTGGGTTTGTTTGTTTTAGGCCCTTCTTAAAAAAAAAAAAAAAAACAGCTCAGTTTTTTTATATGGCAAAACACAAAATATGCAACATTTTCCCCAAAAAATATCTTAAAGTGGAATATTTAACGTGACGTAATTGAAGTTTTGAAAAGGTCAATAATTCAAAATGACATTGATTTTGATTCATTATTTTTTAAAGAAAGAAACAGCCTGCATGGCATCTTTGTGTTATTAAAGCATTGCAACATTTTCTTGTTACATTTCACCTGTTTGCGCTTTTGATCACTTTTTATTTTTTTCAGTTGTATTTTTAAAATGTGCCGTTAAAGAATGACCTGGGGGCCCTAAATGGCCCCCGGGCCGCACTTTGGACACCCCTGTCATATGGTGATAGGCTAGATATATGGCCTCCATAAGGAAATTGACCATTGATGTGGAGGCCATACAGTGATGGGATGGCTGTATTGCCGCTGTAGGGTGATGGACCAATGGTTCCCTCTCTGGTAAACCTATCGTGATATTTCATTGAACAATAGATTACAATTGTATAAACCCAATTTGTCCATATATGTATATACAACATCAAAAGAGATGAGAAATACTGAACTACAAAAAAATTACTGAAATGACCTCCAGTATATTTTAACCTGCAGCGGCCAAAGTGGACCTTAGTCTATGTGCAGTGAGGAGAACAAGTATTTAATAGACTGGCGGTTCTGTAAAATCTAAAACAAAACAAAAAATTACACATTTTATTATTTTCAAGTAACTTGCATTTTTTTTTCTCCACGGAATTGATCACCTATAACCTCTACTTCTCTGAAGTATCAAATATAAATTTCATGCAATAAGATGCAAATTAATTCGCTCCATTCTGTCCACTAAAGACGCTGAGATCATTATCCATGCGTTTGTTACGTCTCGCCTCGACTACTGTAACGTATTATTTTCGGGTCTCCCCATGTCTAGCATTAAAAGATTACAGTTGGTACAAAATGCGGCTGCTAGACTTTTGACAAGAACAAGAAAGTTTGATCACATTACGCCTGTACTGGCTCACCTGCACTGGCTTCCTGTGCACTTAAGATGTGACTTTAAGGTTTTACTACTTACGTATAAAATACTACACGGTCTAGCTCCATCTTATCTTGCCGATTGTATTGTACCATATGTCCCGGCAAGAAATCTGCGTTCAAAGGACTCCGGCTTATTAGTGATTCCCAAAGCCCAAAAAAAGTCTGCGGGCTATAGAGCATTTTCCGTTCGGGCTCCAGTACTCTGGAATGCCCTCCCGGTAACAGTTCGCGATGCCACCTCAGTAGAAGCATTTAAGTCTCACCTTAAAACTCATTTGTATACTCTAGCCTTTAAATAGACTCCCTTTTTAGACCAGTTGATCTGCCGTTTCTTTTCTTTTTCTTCTATGTCCCACTCTCCGGTGTGGAGGGGGTCCGGTCCGATCCAGTGGCCATGTACTGCTCGCCTGTGTATCGGCTGGGGACATCTCTGCGCTGCTGGTCCGCCTACGCTTGGGATGGTTTCCTGCTGGCTCCGCTGTGAACGGGACTCTCGCTGCTGTGTCTTGGATCCTCTTTGGACTGGACTCTCGCGACTGTGTTGTATCCATTGTGGATTGAACTTTCACAGTATCATGTTGGACCCGCTCGACATCCATTGCTTTCCTCCTCTCTAAGGTTCTCATAGTCATCATTGTCACCGACGTCCCACTGGGTCATTATTGTCACCAATGTCCCACTGGGTGTGAGTTTTCCTACCGAGGATGTCGTGGTGGTTTGTGCAGCCCTTTGAGACACTAGTGATTTAGGGCTATATAAGTAAACATTGATTGATTGATTGATTGAATTACTTTTAAAAAATTCATACAATGTGATTTTACGGATTTTTGTTTTGGATTCTATCACTTACAATTGAAGTGTGCCTATAATGATATTACTAAAAATAATAATATAAGTAACAGACATCGAACTACAAAATCACCAATGTATAAATGATTTGTTCTCCTCATTCTATGATGGACAGTACCAATAATGAAAATAAATGTACCATGACCAAAATTGACTATATCTATAATCATTCTGTACAGTACTCCTTAACAAAAACATTTCACATCAAAGACAAAGGAACTGGACCAGTACTGAAGATGAAATCATCTTGACTGCAAGGAAATAGACAACTCACTTAGTCAACAATAACAAATAACAGATTTTTTTAATAGTAAGTGATACATAACATTGACTATCACGAAAAAGTTATTACTTTATATATCTCAGGATTATTTATGAAATGTACAATTAAGTATAAACTGTCAAACCAGTACTTATATTTGGTTTAAATGTTTTTTTTTAAACTATTGCTTATTGAGATTTCTGCCCTACCTCCTTTCTCCACAAAGGAAGCACAGGCATGTGAGCACCCTTTGACAAAAGAGGAGGAAAATTCACAAAAAAGAGGAACATTTCCATCCGCATGTAGGGCTCCGACAAAAGCCCCGAAAATATTTTTTAAGAATCAATACTACATAGCACTGGGCCAATAAAACAATAATTATACATCGCAATACACATAATCATATCAATATTAAATGCTTTCGATAAAATATTCGAGCCAGCATGATTCGCTGCATGAGGTCACTCGTGCTTTGGGAACCCAGTAAACAGAAAACAGGAAGTGTCACTGAGCAATGGAAGTGACATGCTACAACAGACAATCAGTTAACA
This sequence comes from Nerophis ophidion, assembly GCF_033978795.1. Classification (NCBI taxonomy): domain Eukaryota; kingdom Metazoa; phylum Chordata; class Actinopteri; order Syngnathiformes; family Syngnathidae; genus Nerophis; species Nerophis ophidion. Next base: position 76,676,523 of record NC_084614.1, read on the forward strand.
GTATTTACTGAGCAATGGAAGGGACACGCCAACAGCCAATCATGTAACAGTATCAACAACAAGTAAGCTAGCTCGATGATGATAATTATGCTAACTAGCAAGCCAAGCTTGTTTTGGTGTCCCTGTCCTGAAATTCAGTGCGGTGTTTAGGCAAGAGCAGCAGCAAGTACCAGCGGCCAAGGAGAGCGTTCCACAAATTTTGTTTGGATCCTATTTTTTGGATATTGTTTACTTAATTCATCCATGGAATTTTTGTTATTGTTGAACGCTCCGATCGGACAGGTTTTTACTGGACACATTTCCCATGAGTGTTGCTCTGAGAACCTACAAGTGTTTCGTTAATACTTGATTGCTGATAAGAAGTTAGCTCCGGATTTTTTGACACTCATCCTTGAACTCCCATCCTTAAACTACTTTTATTTATATTTCTCATATTCTTATTTATATTTAATTGAAAAAAAAAAACAAACGGAATTTATATTTTGACGTGAAACTGAATGTTTAAAAACTGTTAAGAAAGTACATATTGTGTAAATTTTTCTCAATAAAACTTGTTTATAAGATTTCAGTGTGTGTTCAAGTACTTCTTGAGCACATTCATCAATACTGTGATAACAATTGTAACCATGACATGAAATGTTCATTTTGTTACTCCCTAGTTTTAACACATGAGATTGTAGAGTGGATATTTACACTCTAAGAACGTTTTGACCATAACTAAAAAGTAATAAAATGATGGCAACAAATTGTTTTCAGGGTCCACAATTTCAGAACTTTTAATCCTGAAATCAGAGTGGATACAGATGTTGGGTTTTGGGCAACTTAATACATCAAATATTTGTATTTGTCATTAACATACTATTTACTGAAACAATGATTTGATGGCAAATAAAATAATGTTTAAATTAATGCTGTTTTTTTGGTTTCGAAATTCACTAAATTTGCTAAAGATTAAACGTTTTGAACTTGTAGACCCATAGGCATGAGGTAATAAATGTCAAGCTTACCCATAGGCAGTGTTGCCGCCTGTTAGAAGTCCCCCGTCATTTGATAGATTTAGCGCTGTAATATTATCATGTTCAGACAGTGGGTTCTGATCTACTGTAATGGTTTCAGACCCTGATGTTGAGTGTGATGGCTCACTGGCTTCCAACATATTTAAAAATAACTCCTGTGGAGTTTGGCAGCCTTTTGGTGACTTAGTCTGATCTTTTCCTAAAATATGTTCAACAGTTGCCCTATGAAATTTACTATCTGACCACTTTGCTAAAACAGAATCTCCTGTTTTAAGATCTAAGATCTGCACAGGAGCTTCATCTCTTGGCAAAATGTCTGATCCTGTAAAGATTTTGCCGGTATAACCGTCCTCCCATCTGACGAATGCCAAACAATCTGAAAGAGAGAGTGGAAAAGAGAAAGTGTTTAAAATTGTTTGAGTATAAAAAATTGGACTGGTATTTGTCATCTCATTTGGACATCAATGTTATGATTATTCCCTCTCCCCATCCCTATTTGCATTTTAAAGCAGATGCAGTAGGAAGAGCTTGCCCATCGCTGTCTTAGAGGTGTGTGGCCTCATTACAATTAGGGTACTGTTACCTAACTTCCTTGGGGCGACTTTCTCAAGGTGGTATTTTCAGCTGTTCTTTAAATACTACACAAATTAATAAAGTCATTTTTCCAGTTTGTTAGCTACATGTACTGCAATTTGGCTTAACCGTAGTCCGCTTTGCCACACATACATAGAAACTTACCAGATTGCTTAATTGGGGGAGGAGAATTATGCAGGTCCTTCATTTTCTTTGTGGGAACTCTTAACCACTTTCTTGTAGTCGTTTCCTTTTGGTCCATGCTGTAAATGAAAAAATTAATTTTGGATCATAAACTGAGGATGGGTTGATTGGCAACACTAAATTGACGCGTGTGTGAATGTTGTCTGTCGATCTAAGTTGACTTGTTCATAGTGTACCCCGCCTTTCGCCCGAGCGGAACTGGGATAGGACATAGCACCCCCACGATACGAAAGGGAAAAGCAGTAGAAAATATATGGATGGAACTATAATATAAATGGAAATTATTTACATATATGGGGTCACTCCATATGGATGTTAACTTTTAGGGTGAATCAAATTTAACTTCTGTTAAAAACAAGTAAACAAAATGATATTTTATGATCGTTCTGGCTATAGTAAAAAAAAAATCTTAACCCAGACAGTTTAATTCTTATTTTAATTCATATCTATTTTGAGGTGCGGTGGGCTTGATGGCACCTTTTTATAATGGGGTACATTTTAGGAAAGTTATAGTATTTTTAACAAAAAGGTCATGAATATAATCTCGAGCCCCAATGACTTTGTATTGAAGAGGTTGACCATAATTAGTGCATTTTGACCAGGTTAACACAATCATAATTTTTTAAATATGTATCACAGGAAAACTATTCTTATATCATGTTGCTAGTCTTAACAAGACCTGACTGATAATACCGAATTCATTTAATGAATGTTTAACATTTTACACACATACCTACTTTATTTTCCTAAATATATGCAGTTTATACAATCGATAGCATGATACAAAACATACTGTGCCTCTGCCAGCGAGTAAGCAAATATACTGCTGCTTTCAAAATGGCGGGGCAAATTAGTGAATCATTTAATACTTTTGGATGTAATCTCTTATTTATTGCAAATAGCCAGCCTTACCGATAAAATTCAACCCGGACCTCCTTTGTCGAGTGTCACTTTATCTACAACAGTATTATAAAAAACATTTTTAAGTTAAGCTCCCCAAATTAATATGCACTGTAGAATCCAATTGTGAAGGTCATTAAGTGTGCTAACATTACTTGTTGGGCAGACGCCATTATGGTTACCGCAGCCTCCTAAAGGACCGCTCCGTTGTCACAACAGTTAAATATTTTCATTTCACAACAGTTAAATATTTTCATTTCACAACATTACATGGTTGACCAACTAAAAAATATTAGCATACTTACCTCTCCAAGTCTCATGTCGCAAGCGTTGCGACTGTCGTTTCCAAAAACTTTCCCGCTTCTTCTTCTCTTTCTTCTTCGCTTTCTTCTTCTTCCTCGTTTTAGTTTAAGGTAGGCGCACAGACAACGTTCAAATGTTACGCCACCTACTGTTTCCCCGCCTCTTCTTCTTCTTCTGACGTTAACTGACGGCAAACCACGCGTCATGTCCGCCGCCGTCTGATAGAAAGCGTAAATTTTCTAAATTTCCTTCCTTTGAAAGTTACTCATAGCCAAAAATGGCTATTTTCAGATGGTCATATAAGGAGAAAATCAACTTTATCAAAATTCTGAGATGTGGATCTCAACGACACTCTCGCGAGATTTGGCACCGCGCCCCATGAATCTGTCCAATCGTATTTGCTCTACCTGAAAAACACGCATGCGCATTTAGTGGGCGGATGTGACTTGAAGAAACTATTCGGCACTGAAGGAATAACAACTGCAAGTAAGTAATACCATTTATTGTTTTTGTTTTGGTATTTAAATTACTTTAACATACACGAGTTAGTATTTATTAAACTACTGTAACGTCACTGATTTACGGAAATATAGCTATAAATGCCGCATTCAACCTTGCTAGAAATTATGAAAGTTACCTCCAGCGAGGCATCTCAAGTGATAAGCTACACTTCATACATCCCATAGTGAAATAGCAATGATAGAAGTAAATGTTCAGAGAACATTTGAAGTTGAACAATATAAATTACTGAACATACACTGCTTCGACATAATATAGAGTTTTACATTTACAAGAAGTTCCACTGTATATTCCAGCAACCTTTGTCTGTATTTACATAGTATTGGAGTGTCGAAATGACAAAATGAAAACCTGGAAAACGATGGAGAAGAACTGGTAAAGAAGTCGACTCAAATAAATGATCAAGAAGGACTGTAAAGCTGGTAAGCAGACTGGCATAGTTGTGGTGCATTAAACTGGCAGCAGATATATGATATTTTATTTTTCTTGCTGCAGTCATCCCGTCCTGCAACCACCTATGTGAAGACTGATGAGCAATGGCTAAGTAAGTTACATGTATGTGCGTTTTCTTTGTTTAAATGGATTAGTTCTGATTGAGATTTACAGACCAGATAGAAGGATAATAAGCTGTCCACAGTTTGTCAGGAACAAGCATGGAAATATTGCTTTCTTTTACCCTGATTACAGTATGAAGAATGAAACTTGAAATATAAGTAATCTCAGCATGTGTAATTAATGTTTTTTGAATCTTTCACCTTCAAGTTAAGGCTGGTAGGTAACATCAGGTCATGATTAGGGATGTAACAATATCAACATTTCACTGTATGATATCGTCACAGTGTTAAAGCCACAATAAGATATTGTTACAAAAATGTCAAAGTCCAAAGACATGCACCTGGGGATAGGTTAATTGGCAACACTAAATGGTCCCTGGTGTGTGAATGTGAGTGTGAATGTTGTCTGTCTATCTGTGTTGGCCCTGCGATGAGGTGGGGACTTGTCCTGGGTGTACACCGCCTTCCGCCCGATTGTAGCTGAGATAGGCACCAGCGCCCCCCGCGACTCCAAAGGGAATAAGCGGTAGAAAATGGATAGATGGGTGGTGTTAAATGAAGTGGCAGGAATGTTTAGGATAAACAGACTTACTATAATTGAACACAAACATAATGTTCATATGTTGTAGTCATATTTATTATTATAAACAGGTATTTCAGGTGCAAAGGAATGGTGCAGAATTCCAGAATTTCAAGTAACACACAAAAACAAACAAAAAACAAAACTTTCAAATATGTGTCTTTAAACTGACATTAACAGTAAACTTGCAGTGTAACTAATGTAGAACAATAATGTTTCTTTAGCCAAGAAACTATACTGTGTTTGTCTGGTATGTTTTTTTTTTTAATATAACTTGGTATTATTGTGGGTTTGATTACATTTTTAGCACATTCAACAATAATGCGATTATAATGCAAACAGTGATCATTTTGGTCAGAGTAAACTGTCATAAAGTCACTGATAAGGCCCTAAGCGATATGCTCAAAATGTTCAAGTTGCTTTATCCCGATAGTCTGAACACAGACTGCTTAAACAGTGTGCAGAAGTTCAAAAACTTTTTTTATCCCACTCTGCATCATCGCTTATTATATTACATAAATCCTCCAGTAATTGTTTTGGGCCAATAGAAAGTAAACAAATAAAATGCCTGTTTTGTGGGACTAGTGTGTCAGAAGAAAGATTCTCATCCTTTTTTTTAAAGTATGTACAGATTGATTTCTTGTTTACCATAGCACATTCATGTGCCAAATGGGCCCTTGTTCGTGAATTTAAACATGCAGGTTTTTCTTTGCTGCAAGATAGTGTAACATATGAGACATGCAGTTATGTTATTCCCCTATTGGAAACTTCTGCCAGTACAGTAGTATCCTTGGATGACATATTGGGTAAAGTTGTTTTCCTTGACTTCACATCTATGCTTGGCATTGTGTTTGCAGTTCATTTCCCCAACACACTTGAAAAGTTTTAGATAATTAAGAACTGAACTGGCCTAAGAAGCCACAAATCAATTTTTTGATCATTGTTATAAATGCTCTGAAAATACACACTGATGTGATGTTGCCGTGGATGCTGTAAAAGTCTGTAAATATGTACTGTATATGGAGTATCATTGTTGATTATGTTTTTGCATTGTGTGTAATATTTCAGTGGCCAATTTATTAAATTTACTTGTTTGATTAAAACCACTGTCTTTTTTTAATGAATACATGGGCCTACTATGCTACTGTATTTTAATATTAGTCCTTATAATGGTGGTTGGAGAGCCAAATATCTTCTGAAGTGGTACCTTGTTAAAAGAGTTTGAGAACCACTGCTCTAGAAAGTTCACAAATGTTAAAAGCTCTTAAAAAGTGTCTTGTGATCATATCAGTATTGTTTGGGTTCAGTTTTAAATCTCACAATTGTAGTCACTGAGTTACTGTACATTGCGTGTGGATAAGAAATCAACAAATTAAGTAGAAAATTATTTAAATAAACCATTTAGATTACAGACCATATATCCATATTGCCTGAATTAATTATTTTCTCCAAATGTTAGCGTGAGATAAACTGGAGTATGATTGAGGTATAATTAAACTGTGTCAATTAAAATGCATTTTTGAAATTATTTTTTCTAAGCCAGAAAACGGGTATATTACAACTCAAATAGTGAGCAGTGAGAGACAAAACCAAGTATATCTCTCACTCAGACATCATTGAGACATATTGAAACCAATACTCATTGTCTTTTTGCCGAAATAGCAAAGAGACATCTGAGAACTCAAACAGTGAGTAGTGAGAAACAAAACCATGTGCATCTCTCACTGAGTCATTATTGAGACATATTGGAGACCAGCTCATTCATCTCTCATTTTGGTCTTTGTTGAAATCGGAAAAAGAGATAACTGTTAGACAACTTTGAGATCTCTCACAGTGCTCACTGCGAGCCTTATTTCTCAGGAGCTACATTTGAGAAGAATGAGAAATCTACTTTGGTCTCGATTAGTGCTCTTTTATGTCTAGGAGATATATATAAGACATATATGAGATCTCATCTTCAATTTTGCTTTGCTATGGGCTAGCTCTAAGTTCATCAGGAGTACTGATGTTGTATAAAGCTGGGCCTGGATTTGGTTGCACATTGCCTGATAGCAGAAGTAAGAGCAATATAAAGATTTTCCGTTTCATATGGCAAGGTGACCTCATGACAACATTATTTGGCTTCACAATATCAAAATGAGTAATATCAGAAGGAGAAAACCATCTGTTTAGCACAGAAATACACCATAACTGAAGCTGGTTAGAATTATTTAGCACTGACCCACATGTGGATATCAATAACCTTTGTGTAAATGCTGTAGTTTCAAAGGACCAGGTGATTGTTATTGCGTTTGGTAGAGTTAAAGGTTGGTGGAGCACCTGGTCAGGTACCCCACTACAATTGCAGAAAACAAGTCCAGGAAAAAGCATTAATATTAAATAGAGAGCTTTTGTCAAAGTCATTGTTAAATTGTTTTACTACCTACCCAGGTCCAATAATCAAAGTTCAGATGTCCAAGCTACAAGAGTTGGAAGACCAAGCTAAGGCTAGCAGAGGCCCAGCTTTAGTCAGTCTGAGGCTAAGATGGATCCAGGCCGTGGAAGACAGAAGGCCAAGATGAAGCCAGTCGACTCAGACTGTAGGTAGTGGAAGGCCAAGCTGAGACTAGTATAGATCCAGACTGTGGCAGATGGAAGGCCAAAATTTCAGCTAGCAAAACATCCCCCGGCTTCTGCAGGTCAGAGGCCTCCAGGTTTCCAAATCCAACAAAAGCAGTCAGAAATACCACTTTTTGGAAGTAAGCCTTCAGTCATCAATTGTTACGCTTAAAACTAGTGCAATTTACTTAAATCGGCTAAAAAAAAGGGACTAAAACACATAGAAATTCAGACCACTTTGACAAGCAGACAAACAAAAGACAGTCCTGTCGGCCATCTTGGATTGGACATTCAACATTAACCCAATTTGGAAATCGGTCTGTCGTTATTTATATTTGTGGATTCACCTACTTTTGACGGAGGAAGAAGAAAGGCGGGTTTGCTGATTTTTGGAACGATTTTGCTTGAAGGACTCAGGTTAAAAAGGCATGAAAAAGAAAAAGGCAATTAGAAATATTATACATTATGTCCCATATAAGCTCATACTCGACACATTCTACAGAAAGTGTATAAAAAAACCTAAATAGTGGAATAAAAGAGATGAAAACATGTGAAATGGAACAAAGAAAAGTTGCATTGTTGAGTCTAATAAAGCTGCCATGCAGGTTATTTTCTCTTTAAAGCTGTCATTGCTCAAAAATAATAATGAATCAAACTCAATGTTGTTACAAATTATTTAAACTAGTCATGGCTCCAATTACGTCACATACAAAATTTGACTAAAGAGTATTTTTATAGGATATTTTGTGTTTATCCTACAAAAAAAGGGTTTTTGACTAATAGGGAGAAAAAAAAAAACAGAAATGAAGAAGCTGTCACGTACTTGCATGGCTGCTCTAGTTGTGACCCCAAGATGCAGGAGACAGGAGGACGACGTGCGGGTGAGAGTCTTTTAATTCCCACAGGGAGCACAAGGAGGTGCAGCAGGGAAGTGCACAGAAGCATAAGCAGCATACAGAAAAACCAAAGTAACGTTTCACAAAACAATCCTTGAGCCCTGACTGGAGGGCGAGGCAGGCATAAATAGAAGCCAGTTGATTAAAGTAAAAGTACCAATGATTGTCACACACACACTAGGTGTGGTGAGATTTTCCTCTGCATTTGACCCATCACCCTCACCCCATGACCAGGTGTGGCCAGGCTGCCAATCAGCGACAGGTGAGGAGGGAAAAGGGCTCAGGGAGACAAACAGGAAGTGGGACCAAAATAAGAGCGCCGAATAGGAGATAAACACAAACGCAAACAGACCGCGTGACACCTGACGTGACAGGTCGTCACAGAAACGAGGGATGGATCTGAAGTTTATCGAGGGACTTAAGTGTTGAAAGTAAAAATAAATGTTTGACTTATTTTTATGAGTGGGGCCTGTTTGGATCCTAATAATTTCAGTGGGACAAGTTTTAATTGTCATTGCTCAAAAAAAAATTATGAATTAAAATCGATGATGTTATGAATTATTGACATATTTAAGATTGCAATTACGTTGAGTGAAAATTATTTTGTGCTTTTGCCATAACAAAACAAGGTTTTGACAAAAATGGCGTAAATTATGAAAAAAAAAAGACTGATAAGGACGGATAAACCTGAAATTGATTTAGTGATTTAAGTGTTGAATGAAAAAATACAAACATGAATAAAAATGAACGACTTCTACCATTTTTATGACTGAGACTCTTCCTGGTCCCCAAGAAAGCAGTGCGAGGCGAGTGGAGAAAAAACGGATTTATTGACAGAGATGTGACACAATGTGATATTGATCATAAGCAGCGGCCATTGAAAGAAAAGAAGAAATCCTCGTCATGACGTCAAGGCCATGAAACGTGCGATTTTACAGCCACCAACGCTTGATCTTGAAAGTCTTTTAACGGCCAAAGAAGAATACATGGAATAGCGTGAGGAGCAGTCGGACGAAGAACAAAGCACATCTCCATCTCATCTCCGAGTGTGATGACGTCCCTCAGCGATGGAGACATCTCCCTGTGTTCCAGTGCACAAAGCATCCTGGAGGAAGAAGACCACTCAGCACATTCCCGACAGAAGCAGGTGAATCCAAGTTGAACATCATCTTCACACAAGAACATTTGGAGGTGCAGACAGTCCATGTGAGCTTACTCAGCCTTCAGCCGCCTGCACGTTCTCGTCGAGCTCCACGCCGCCGTGGCGAGCTGCGGGACAAACGCAAACGGTGAAGGAAGAACATCCAGAAGGTGCCTCGTCACTCACATCAGATCTTTGAGGTGTGACTTGGAAACATGACGAGTCAGCACACTTGATGTCTCATTTGGCTGATCCTCATCATGAGGACTCCTGTCAAAAGTGAGATATGCCAGACTTTGTATTGCGTGTGCTCACAGGAGGGACTTTTATTGTGAAGGAGTCAGCTCCAGTTGGGCTTTTCCGGCTAAACTTGTAACAAAGGTCCACATCAGACCTCCATGTGAGTGACGCTTCACCACGGCTTTGTTTCTTGCGGCTCAAAGAAAAGATGTTTTACTTACCAGCTGGATCGTACTGGGCTGAAATGAAAGAGAAACAAGGTGAAGTGGACTTTTCCCCTCACGTCACGCCGTGTTTCTACGTGAGAGTGTGCGCTCTGTCTCTGTGGATCTTTGAGTGTTTGGCTGGAAGGCAACTAAAAGATGGCCGCACCTTTGCAGCCCGGATGAAAGCATCAACTCACGGCCTGGACCGAGTGCACCGAGAAGAAGAAGACAGAGGACATTGGCGTCCCTCACCTTGTCTGTTTCTGTGACGCCTGACCATGACCATGATGATGATGATGATGATGATGGCCGCCACAGCGAGGACCGCCGCCGTGGCAGCGAGGGCGACGCTCAAGTTGTCTGTGGAGAGCAAAAAAGCACAAGTGGAGTGACAAAGCATGAAGAGGAAACCTTCATGACTACTTTGCATGCAGACGTCAAGCGTTGTCATGGTGACATGGATCAATAATGGTGACAGGTGGACTTGTGATGGGAAACATCTCCAACTAAATGTGTCTTTCTCACCTTCATGGCTTGCGTTGCTCAGGATGCTTCTTCTCTCCAGCTTGGTGACCAAGTCCTCCTTGACGCCTGACAGCTGAAACACACATTCGTACTTGCCCTCCACGTCGGCCGTCACCTCCACTTTCAGCGCCACCGACATCTGGAAGGTTCCGTCGTGGTTGGGGAGTATCTCTCCGTGCTCCACGTCCTCGAAGATCTGCTCGCCGTCTTTCCTCCAAAACAGGTCGGCACCGTCGGGGTAGAAACCTGTCGCCATGCAGCTGACCGGAGAGGACGGCGTCTTCTGGAGCAGGAACACCTCTGGAAGCTCTGCACAGGAAGTGATGTCACGTGTGAACACAGGACAACGTGGGGAGAAGGTGTGGATGGAGGTAAAAATGGAGAGAAGGTGGGGATGGAGGTAAAGATGAGGAGAAGGTGTGGATGGAGAGAAGGTGGGGATGGAGGTAAAGATGAGGAGAAGGTGTGGCTGGAGAAAATATGGAGAAAAGGTGTGGATGGAGACAAAGTTAAAGATGGAGAGAAGATGAGAACGGAGGTAAGGATGGAGAGAAGGAGAGAACAGAGGTAAATATGGAGATGAGGTGTGGATGGAGGTAAAGATGGAGAGAAGTTGAGAATGAGGTAAAGATGGAGAGAACGTGAGGATGGAGGTAAAAATGGAGGGAAAAGGAGAGAACAGAGGTAAATATGGAGAGAAGGTGGGGATGGAGGTAAAGATGGAGAGAAGAAGAGAATGGAAGTAAAGATGGAGAGGTGTGGATGGAGGCAAAGATGGAGAGAAGGTGTGGATTAAAGTAAAGATGGAGAGAATGTAATAACGGAGGTAAAGATGGAGAAAAGATGAGAACAGAGGTAAAGATGGAGTGAAGGTGTCGATGGAAAGAAGGTGTCAATGGAGGTAAAGACAGAGAAAATGGAGGTACAGAGAGAAGATGAGAACGGAAGTAAAGATGGAGAGAAGATGAGGATGGAAGTAAAGATAGAGAGAAGGAGAGAACGGAGGTAAATATGGAGATGAGGTGTGGATGGAGGTAAAGATGGAGAGAAGTTGAGAATGAGGTAAAGATGGAGAGAAGGAGAGAATGAGATAAAGATGGAAAGTAAGAGTGGACAGCGGTAAAGATGGAGAGAAGGTGAGGATGAGGTAAAGATGGAGGGAAAAGGAGAGAACGGAGGTAAAGATGGAGAGAAGGTGAGAATGAGATAAAGATGGAGAGAAGGAGAGAATGAGATAAAGATGGAGAGTAAGAGTGGATGGAGGTAAAGATGGAGAGAAAGTGTAGATGGAGGTAGAGATGGAGAGAAAGTGAGGATGGAGGTAAAGATGGAGGGAAAAGGAGAGAACGGAGGTAAAGATGGAGAGAAGGTGAGAATGAGGTAAAGATGGAGAGAAGGAGAGAATGAGATAAAGACGGAGAGTAAGAGTGGATGGAGGTAAAGATGGAGAGAATGTGAGGATGGAGGTAAAGATGGAGGGAAAAGGAGAGAACGGAGGTAAAGATGGAGAGAAGGTGAGCGAAAGAGAGAAGAGTATAAAGAGACAGGGTGTAATGTCAGTAATGTTCCTATAGGGGGAGTGCTAACAAGTTAAAAGGTGAAAGTACATGTTGTGTTTCTACCTGTTCTCATTAGGACCTCCTTCCCATTGTTCACATACTTCTTCAAGTAAGAAGGACAATCCTCAGTGTAGTAAAACTTATGGTGGTCTAGTAGATGTTTGTTCTGGTCCAACTTGAGTTTGGTGGGGAAAGCTTGTTGTTTTGCTGCAGTAAATGTCCATGTCTTCATGTCCAACGATATGAAATCTTCTCCATCATAACCTTCCTGATCCCAACCTTTAACTTCATCAGTCTCATCATTCCATTCACATCCAGACATCCACTGGAAAATGTGAACACCTGAGACACACACAGTGTTGTAAAGCAGAGTGACACACACACACACACACACACACACACACACACACACACACACACACACACACACACACACACACACACACACACACACACACACAGTATTAGTGTAGGTTATTATGGGATGGACAGAGACAAGTATCAGTGCAGTAATGTGTGTTTACTACAGTATAAAAAGAGTACATCAAATACATTTAAGTAATAGAAAGTTCAACATAAACAAACCTCCAGTTTGGTTGAAACGCTTCTTAAGAACTTCAAGGTTGTGTTTGCCAATCAACTCATTACCAACACTGATCTCTGTTAGTCTCTGCCAGTATTTTGGATCCTCTGCTGTGATTTTGTTCATCCAGTCCTGTTTGGCTTCTGCTTTCCTGCTGTTGCTGTCATAGTGAACAATCTGAACTCCATCAACATAACCAACACTCACATACTCTGGGAAGTTTGGAACTTGAGAGGACGCAGTGTGGAAATACTGCAGCGTGTGAATCACTGAAAGAAGAAAACAACAACAGGATGACTTTTTATTATTTAGTTTCATGTTCAACAATCTTGCACTGTGAATATTTTAGCTCCTTCCGTCTTCAGTCGGGTCTTAAAGTGAACATCAAACACTGCTAGATATCACAGTCAAGACTCACATGTTCTATGACAAATACAACACATTAATAATATTACTAACATCTGTTGACGGTTTGAACATTTTGAAAATGAACATATATTTTCTACAATGGAGGCTGAATAAAAAGTACAACAGAGTTGAACACAACCTGTTCTGCCCATTTGATGTCGACTCTTACTGACACCTTGTGGCGGGGTGATGTTACTACACTTGATTAGTTTCTGACACTTCCGTGTTTGAAGATTTGTGTTCGTTCTTACAAGCCTTGGAAAAAATAAGTCTTTGAACAAGAAACACTAAAGTCAAAATACATAAAGAGCCTAAATGGATTTCTCAAAGTCTGTAACCTTCTTGGAACATTTTGAATTTTTACTAGGAAAAAGGGAAAACAATAAAATATGTTCAAAAAGAACCAGGATTGAGTAATAAAGGTCTTAAATAATACAACAATAATTTAATTAATAAGTAACAGAAACTCTCAGAAGTCAAATAAGTGAAGGCACAAAGAGGATTTATGAATAAAATATTAATAAACTTATAAAAAGGACTTACCAGGCGTCACGCTGTGCATTTGCACGACCAGAAGAAAGAATAAAAACAAGTTCATGATGTCAGCGCGAAACAAAAAGATGTTTGCCACTTTTAATCCCGCAGAGAAAGACAAAAGTGACGAACACTCGCTTGACTCGCAAACAGGAAAAATGAACCAGGAACTGTCGAGGCTCTTTTTATAATACTCCACCTGAGCCAATGAGGAGTCAGCATTCTGTGACGTCACAGTGAGGAGAGAAAACGAAACGCTATTCTGCACAGAAAAGTGGCAGCAGTCAACTGACAAGAAGTCTTCTACTGGACTCACTAGAGAGCGCCCCTTGTGGCCACGTCAGGTAAATGCTTGTGTGGCTTTTCTGGGCAATCACGTGACTTGACAACAAAAAGGTGTGTCAAGTTGGCCGCCAAACTTGGAAAGAAAAGAAAGAAAGAGGAATGAAGGTGAGATTGAGAGTTAAAAGTAATGACAGGGCTGGAACATCCGATCAGTGATCGTATTGTAGTCCTCTCAAGAAAGCATCAATACAAATAATGATTGATAGACATAAAGTCGCTACACCGCAGGACATCCTCACTTCTTTTTATTTCACGTCTTAACTTTCACCTCCGTTATGTCTCCCAAGCGTGAGGCGTCCCTGCTGGGGTAACGGGACACGCATCTGCCTCGCATGGGTTCGATTCCCGGCCAGGGTTGCATCAGGAAGTTTCATCCTGAGTAAAAAAGTCAGCAGAAAGCCTTCATGAGATGGACTCGCTGTGGCCAAAGTGCTGAACGTGGGGGAAAAGTGTGAGGCAGACGCTTCTGCTGGCAGAATATCAAAGAAAGTGAAAGTAAAAGTAGACACGGTAAAGCCAAACATTGAACTCGATGGTGATTATTTTTATTTTTATTTTTATTTTGTCGTACCTGTCAAAGGTGAACACACTTATCCACGTAGGTGAGTAGTAACGAGTTACATTGACTTAGATAAGAAACACAACTTTTACTTTGCTATATAACATTTTATTACCATGGTTACATTCATTTATATCAGGGGTCAGCAACCTTTTTGAAACCAAGAGCTACTTCTTGGGTACTGATTAATGCGAAGGGCTACCAGTTTGATACACACTTCAATAAATTGCCAGAAATAACCAATTTGCTCAATCTACCTTTAATAAATAAATCTATATGTATAAAAAAATGGGTATTTCTGTCTGTCATTCTGTCATACATTTTTTTTTCCTTTTACGGAAGGTTTTTTGTAGAGAATAAATGATGAAAAAAACACTTAATTGAACGGTTTAAAAGAGGAGAAAACAGGAAAAAAAGGAAAATTAAATTTTGAAACATAGTTTATCTTCAATTTCGACTCTTTAAAATTCAAAATTCAACCGAAAAAAAGAAGAGAAAAACTAGCTAATTTGAATCTTTTTGAAAAAATTAAAAAAAAGAATTTATGGAACATCATTAGTATTTTTTCCTGATTAAGATTAATTTTAGAATTTTGATGACATGTTTTAAAAGGTTAAAATCCAATCTGCACTTTGTTAGAATATATAACGAGTTGGACCAAGCTATATTTCTAACAAAGACAAATCATCATTTCTTCTAGATTTTCCAGAAGAAGAATTTTAAAAGAAAATTCAAAAGACTTTGAAATAAGATTTAAATTTGATTCTAAAGGTTTTTCTAGATTTGCCACAATAATTCTTTTGAATTTTAATCATAATTGAAGAAATATTTCACAAATATTTTTTGTCGAAAAAACAGAAGCTAAAATAAAGAATTAGATTAAAATGTATTTATTATTCTTTACAACAAAAAAAAAAAAATACTTGAACATTGATTTAAATTGTCAGGAAGAGGAAGGAATTTAAAAGGTAAAAATGTTTATGTTTTTGAAAATCCGAAAATCATTTTTAAGGTTGTAATTTTTCTCTAAAATTGTCTTTCTGAAAGTTATAAGAAGCAAAGTAAAAAAATAAAAGAATTTATTTAGACAAGTGAAGACCAAGTCTTTAAAATATTTTCTTGGCACCTGGCCACACCTGGTGTCAATCAGCCCGTTCCTTTTTCTACCTGCTTTTGTCCTCCAGTCAGGGCTGGATTATTGTCTTGTCGATGTCACTTCCGTATTGTCGCTCCTGTCATGTCGTGTCATTGCAGCGTAGCGGTAAGCTATCTTTCGGTATCTGTTTGTATCTTACTGTCTTTTGTTCCCTGCTTCCGTTTTGTTTTCATTCTACAAGTAACGACTTCTGTTTTCCTGTTCGCTACCCGCTAGCTTCCACGCTAGGCCCCTTTTTGTTTGTTGCTAGCTTAAGATCCTTTTGTTTGTTATCCGCCTTGTGTGCGTCCTTTGTTAGTACCCTTTTGTTTGTTCTTATTCTATTATTTTAATCAAAACATTTTTACCTGCAAAAAGCCTGTCTCCTTCTCTGCATCTTGGGGTTCGTCACCAACTAACTTTGACAGTATTTTACTTCTTTATCTCTTTTTTTCAACCAAAATCGCTCTGATTAGGAGGTACTTGAATTAAAAAAATGTTCACAGTTGGTACATCACTGAAAAAAAGGTTGAGAACCACTGCTCTACAGCTCCACATGTATAACAGCCGTCAACCTACATGTTACATTTTTGTTTCAAAAAATAATTTGTAGAGTATATTCTGTTAATTTTCAATTATATTCCTTTCATTTTGGTGGAGCTGGACAGTTACTAACGCTGGCTACTTTATTAGCATGCACCCTTCTCTTCATCTACTGTGTTTACATTCCAACATAGCTAAACTCCATCAAATGACCACAGTCGCCCCCTAGCGTACAAGAGGCACACTGCGTATGGCCAACCGTCACATTAGAGCAGGGGTGTCCAAACTTTTTCCACTGAGGGCCGCAGACTGAAAAATCATAGCAAGCGGGGCCATTTTGACATTTTTTTTAATTTTAAAAACCAATACATGTATAACCAATATACATTTAGGCCTCCACTCTGGTTTGATCCCGGGGACCCCAAAGGGTTTTGGTCCAAAAAATATTAAAAATGTGTCATTATTCAGTATTATTTTTGTTTTATTATTATTCAAGTTTTAAATCTCCAGATCAACATTAGGTCCATCTGTCAATATAATGATTTTAAAGCTTTAAGTTGTATGCTCTTTTTGTCAAAGAAAACCCTGTTTTTAATGGAAAAAAAAACACAAAATATGCAATATTATCACCCAATATTTTTTCAAGTGGAATATTTGAGATTATATAATAATTGGAGCATTAAAAAGGTCAATAACTCATAAAACCATTGATTTTAATTCATTTGTATTTTTTGAGCAATGACACTTAAAAACAAATCACACTAAAATTATTGGGGATTTAAAAGGGTCCTACTCATTAAAGTGTTAAAAAATAAATTATACATGTTTTTACTGTTTACTTTTAACACAATAATCTCAAT
The DNA here is from genome assembly GCF_033978795.1 of Nerophis ophidion. Classification (NCBI taxonomy): domain Eukaryota; kingdom Metazoa; phylum Chordata; class Actinopteri; order Syngnathiformes; family Syngnathidae; genus Nerophis; species Nerophis ophidion. The sequence goes on from NC_084614.1 coordinate 76,693,304, forward strand.
ATCAACTTCAGATCTGTCCGTCAATTATAAGTTTTATAGTTAATGTTTTTTGTTTGTTCATTTTAGACCCTTCTTTAAAAAAAAAACAAAAAACAGCTCAGTTTTTTATGTGCCAAACACAAAATATGCAACATCTTCCCCCAAAAATATCTCAAAGTGGAAAATTTAATTGGAGCCTTGAATAGATCAATATTTCATAATGACATTGATTTTGATTCATTATTTTTTTTTTTAAAGAAAGAAACAGCCTGCGTGGCAGCTTTGTGTTATTAGAGTAAACATTGCAACATATTCTTGCTACATTTCACCCGTTTGCTCCTAATTTTTGCGCTTAAAATTTTTTCAATCGTATTTTTAAAAAATGGCCCCCGGGCCGCACTTTGGACACACCTGCAATAGAGCTAGAACGTGGAAAATAACTTCACATGTGGCTGTGAAAATAGAAAAACATGGGAAATGAGACTCAGTTATTGCATGGAAACTTAACTGACAGTAAAAAGTAACACAATAGTAGTTTTTTTTCCACATAATACTTAAATATACTCAAGTAATTTTTTTGAAGTACTAGTTTTGACTTTTACTTGAGTCATATTATTCAAAATAAATGGTACTTTTACTTCAGTACAATTTTTGGCTCCTCTACCCACCGCTGCCCTTACAAAGCATACATTCAACTTTGACCTCCTGTTTGTCCCGTTGTCGTCACCGTACGGACAACTGGGTTTCAGAGTTGGTCCCAAACAAGATGTGCTATTTGGATTTACACTGTATGAAAAAAAAAAACATGAAAAGGAATTTTACCTTTGCAACCTCCTTATACTATTAGCTAAGTTTTATATTCATAAATGTAAGTTTCTTAATAACCAACCTGTTTTTTGTCCCTTTAAAAAAGAATTAGAACCCTACTGTAGTGGCAATCTTCACCTTCAAATGTTCAATTTTATTGTCACTACTCAACAGGTTTGAGGGAGTGATCCTAGGCAGCAGCAAACATTGCAATGAAGTGAGGTCCAGTCAGAAGTCCAGTTAATGCATGTTTATTAATGAACTTGCAGGGTGAATGAAACATACCATGGATTATTGTAGTGACATTGTGCCAGAGGTGTGGACTCGAGTCACATGACTTGTGTTAAACCTTGGTGAGAATGAGGACTCAGGTGCAGAAGGGGGACAATTGACACAGGCTTTATTGAAGTTTTCTTTGAAATCTCTTTGAACAGAGTGATTAAAGCAAAGCGGCTATGGAATCTATGATAAAGACATAGGCAAAACGCAATAAACAGAAAATCACTCCATAGGGATGAAAAAGGCAATAGCAAAATTACACACAAATCTTCTAACAAAACAACAACAATCTATGATTAGCTAAAAAAAAAAGGTAAATCACTCACGCAGAGGAGAAAATAACTTAACAGAAAGTGCGCTATAAAAAGCTGAGAAAACTACAAACTAAAGCGCTCCAAGAGGAGGGGGAAAAAAGAAGGCAAAGCACTGAAATTAGACACAAAATTCTTGACCAAAAACTTTAACAAACAAAATAAGTCTTTCTCAGAGGAAACAAAGAAATCAATAAATAAGGCAAGGCAATACTTAGCAAAACTTGGTTCAAGGCCGTGGACAAGGCTGGAGGCACGTAGCGAGACGATATACTCTGGCACAAGACAAGAGGAAGACCAGACATTTATACACATGAGCGAGGGTGACACAGGTGGGCACAATCAGGCAATCAGGAGAGACATCAGACCAGTGAAACAGGAGGAAGGGCAAGTGACCTGAAACGAGAGGGAGAGTTAACCTTTCAAAATAAAACAGGAAATGACAAGACAACATGAAACCAAACAAAACCCAGACAATACTTCACCCAGGTGTGACAACTTGGACTCGAGTCATGAATTTGATGACTTTAGACTCGACTTGACAAAATGTAAAGAGACTTGCAACTCGACTTAGACTTTAACATCAATGACTTGTGACTTAACTTGGACTTGAGCCTTTTGACTTGACATGACTTGCTACTTTCCCCGAAACCCAAAGATTAAAAAGTTTTTCAGGAGCGCTCCGTATCTTTCATTTTGTACTTGTGTCTGTCTGCGTGTTGTTCCCATCAGCTTGTATGCTCTCAGTACAACAGCCAATCAAATTAGTACTGTTGTTTTGGTCCCACAGCACTCATCCAATCAAATTGCAGGAAAACCAAGGAAGAATAATTCTCAAACAACGCGCCGTTGAAAAAAAATATGCCAACGTTGGTTTCGTTCGGGTATAAAAACTACGACTTGGTCAACAAAAAACGAATTGCCGTATGCAAAACATGCAGTTCGAATATGTAGACACAACAACTTCCAATTTCGTTCGACATTTGAAGATGCACAAAGAAGGGTGAGTTTGGATTGTAAGCTAAAGTTTATTGGCTTAGTAATGTGACTTTTATTGGCTGTGTAGTTAAATGAGTGAGGCTGTAAACTCACTGCTAACGTTAGAACCCAGGGGTGTCGCCAGACAAATTTCACTGGGGCACGTGCCCCAGTAGAAATTTCACCAATAAAAAAAAAACGCTTCACAGTTTTAAGTCTACATAACATAGACAACAGCGCACGTACTACTTAGTATGGTAATTGATTGCTACTGTATTCACTCCAATGAGCACATGGCTAATTAATATGGTAATTTATTCACGTGTGGATCGAGACTTCAGTTGAGAGAGAGAGAGGATGAGAATCACTGTGTGAGGTAGGTGACGTTAGCCAACAACAATTTGTTAATTACATTATTTTTATTTTTATTTGACTCAAACTGTAACTCCTAGATGGATTTAAGAAAGTTATTGGCCCGCAGCAGGGAAGAAGCAGCAAGGAATGAGAGATGTAAGTGAAGTCCTAGCTAGCTAGGCAACATCATTGTCTTGAGTTGATGCTAAGTTAGCTAACGTTATTCCTTGTATCAAGACAAACATATTCATTTGCTGTACGAGCTGTCGGGGCAATTTCCAATCAACATGAAACATCATGTTGGTTATTGTCTGCTGCTTCTGCATCAATGATGATTTGGAGTCAGCATGTGTGAGTTGAGTGCTTCTCAAATGGTTTATCTTCAGGAAGAAAATTTTTTTTCCATATCAAGTTATCAGCCAAATTTTTAAATCATTCAAGTTTATTTCACAGAAAAATAGCACAGTAGACTTGTCTTGTTAATCGCTGTGACTTTGACTAAAATAATCTTGTTTTGTCACCAGAAAAATGGCTACAGCTAAAGCATCTGGTTTTGTTTCCAGAAAAAATAGTAACATTTCTGTATTTGTTTTCAGAAAGATGGCTGAAAATATCGGGTTTTGTTGCCCCATTTAGATTGTTTTTAAATATATTTCCATGTCTGTCCTGAGTCCTCCTCCAACTTGTTAGTCGGTTTGCCTTTTGCTAAAATACTCACTAATAGTCACTAGAAAAATGGCAAAAAATATCTGGGTTTGTTGCCACAATTTGATTTTTTTCTCCCTAAACTTTTTTTTTTCATGCACACATCTGACTGAAAATGACACACAATCCACTTTTATGTCAGGAGCCAGCAGTTGGGAACCACTGGTCAACTGTATAACAGTTACTGTAATATTTCCATGTCTGTCCAGAGTGATTGACCACTTTGCAAAAATGAAAAGGAGACGTTACAGTTTACTTCTCAGAAAATGATTCCCTGAACAGACACACAACAGTTGTTCATTTATTCTACTACTGTGGCTTTATTGTTTTGTGTATATTTTATAGTTGTGTGTATCTGAAATAGGATTCGCCACATTACCATAAATGGAAATTAAATAATATAAAAGAACCCAGAGATGTAGGGGTGCTTTAATTTTTGTTTTACTTTTGTAGATGTTAAATTTGCAGATGATTACTGCAATAAATATTTCAAAAAGATTCATTGCTCTTCCTTTTTGCTTTTACCAGTAGCAGTTTAGAAGTCTGGAGTAAAAAAAGTGCACAAGTAGGTCAAATGCATGAGATAATTTCAGGTGGTTCATCAAAGATCCATACAACATAATCTGATATGATTTCATAGTTTAAAGCACTATTTATGTCTTTTTTATGATAAATAAGTGCTAAAAATGTTTTTGCTTGCGCGCTTTGCACGCTCACATGGATTATTTGTGCCCCAGTACAGTATTAAGCAGAGGTGTGGATTCGAGTCACATGACTTGGACTCGAGTCATGAATTTGATGACTTTAGACTCGACTTGACAAAATGTAAAAAGACTTGCAACTCGACTTAGACTTTAACATCAATGACTTGTGACTTGACTTGGACTTGAGCCTTTTGACTTGACATGACTTGCTACTTTCCCCAAAACCCAACAATTAAAAAGTTATTCAGGAGCGCTCCGTATCTTCCATTGTGTACGCGTGTTTGTCAACATGTGTGCGATGACAGCCTGTGTGCTACCTGTCAGTACAACACCCAATCAAATTACACCCGCGTTGTTTTCGTCACACAGCATTCATCCAATCAAATTGCAGGAAAACCAACAAAGAAGAGCTTTCAAACAACAGAAGAATAAGTGAATAAAATTATGCCATAAAGTGTTTCGTTCGGGTATTAAAAGTACGACTTGGTCAACAAAACAGGAATCGCCGTATGCAAAACATGCGGTTGGAAGATTACAGACGGAGACGCAACAACTTCCAACTTCGTTCGACATTTGAAGTTGCACAAAGAAGGGTACGTTTTGAATGTAAGCTAACGTTTATTGGCTGAGTAACGTAACTTTTATTCGTTGTGTAGTTAAATGAGTGAGGCTGTAAACTCACTGCTAACGTTAGAACCATAGACATCTTATAAGTAGACACAGCATCGAGCGCTACTGCCTATTGCCGCTGACGTGACGCGCGGCCGCCATCTTGGAGTGGTGATCCGCTCCACTCAGGGCAATTCCTTTGGCAGGAGCAATGAATTGTCAGCACATTTAATTCATATTAACTCACTGAATACCACTGATACTCACGCGCTTTTTTTGTCATACGTGTAACTATGATAAAAGACACATGTCTTGGCATGTTCATAATTTGCTTAACAGTAATAGAATATTCTTATATGCTATAAGTGACCAGACGTCGGAGATCAAAACTGGGAATATAATCCCAGAGAAGGGGAAAAAAACAGTCAGCTATTTTTAAGTTAAAGAAACAATATGATTAGGTTATATATACATGTGTATATCTTACATAAACAATGTATGAATACATTAGATATCTATATATCTTACGGACCTATAGACCAGTGGTTCTCAAATGGGGGTACTTGAAGGTATGCCAAGGGGTACATGATATTTTTTTAAATATTCTAAAAATAGCAACAATTCAAAATCCTTTATAAATATATTTACTGAATAATACTTCAACAAAATATGAATGTAAATTCATAAACTGTGAAAAGAAATGCAACAATGCAATATTCAGTGTTGACAGCTGGATTTTTTGTGGACGTGTTCCATAAATATTGATGTTAAAGTTTTTTTTTTTGTGAAGAAATGTTTAGAATGAAGTTGATGAATCCAGATGGATCTCTATTACAATCCCCAAAGAGGGCACTTTAAGTTGATTACTTTTATGTGTAGAAATCTTTATTTAAAATTGAATCACTTGTTTATTTTTCAACAAGCTTTTAGTTATTTTTACATCTTTTTTTTTTTCGAAATAGTTCTAGAAAGACCACTACAAATGAGCAATATTTTGTACTGTTATACAATTTAATAAATCAGAAACTGATGACATAGTGCTGTATTTTACTTCTTTATCTCTTTTTTCAACCAAAAATGCTTTGCTCTGATTAGGAGGTACTTGAATTAAAAAAATGTTCACAGGGGGTACAAGTGTCTGCCAAATACTTAAACATATATAAACACCTGAAAGTCTTTATTTCAGCTAAAACCACCAATCTGTTTCACTGGATTCAGAATAAAACAATTCTGTCTTACTCAACAAAGTTAGTATTTGAATATTGTTACTTGAAGACTTATCTGCGGTTACAATAAAATGAGAATGCATCATAATCAGTGGCGGCTGGTGAATTTTGTTTTAGTTGGGCCTGAAAGTTTGTAAACCACATACCTGTAGTGGGGTCATCCTCCCCCAGAAGATTTCTTTGTGATTTTCACATACAAATATTGTAGTTCTTTGCTCCTGCTTAACTCTGAGGTAATATTATTTTCACAAAATACAACCAATAGTATGTTAATGTAAATTCTTACTTGTGAAAAGTAATCCTCCAATTCCTATTTTCAACAGTCCGCTCAATTGAGCAGGAAAACGCTGAATACCAGCCCAGCATCTTTTTTTTCTACCTGTCAAATGTTAGTTTAGGCTGTTTGCCGGCTCCTCATCACCACTTCAAGATGGCGGCCAAATTGCTTGCGTCACAGCAGCCAATTCTGCGTCTACTTATAAGATGTCTATGGTTATAACGTCATTGCAAACACGGCAATCTGTTGCGTCCACTGCAGATGTTACCTTATTCATACTTATTGTCAAGTGATTTTTTTTAAGCAGGGTTGCATGAGGTACCTACACATAACGTTACGTTAATGAATGTATCACACACAGTAACGTAATATTAGACGGCGGTCAGCAGCACCGCATATTTTAGCCACCTACAAAAAGACAAACATAGTCAAATAAAGGTCAGTTAAAATGTATACTATATTAAGAATATGTGTACATATTGCATAGGGCCCTGACATCTAACAAGTACAGCACTGTTCATTGTTATGTTCATGTATTTGTGGTTTTTCATGTGTACACAGACATAAACACATACAGTATGAGATGAGATCAATGAGATAAGGTGACAACATGACATAAACTGCTGATGAACTAGTTACAATGCAATATTCCATGGAAATACAATGTTAACACTTTTGTGCAAATAAGTACAGTTGCACTTGTTTTTTCAGATGTGTTTGTACTGTAAAGGAATGAGTTAAATGTTTAGAATAACTGGTTAATAGTGCTATTATGAAGTGCAATGTCAGCACTGTTTTTTTTAATAATAAATACATACAGTGTTTTAAAAGCATACACAATCTGTGTACATATATTAGTCTGTGGTTAAAAAGACTTGAAATGACTCGAAACCCAAAATGCAGGACTTGGGACTTGACTTGAGACTTTCCAGTATTGACTTTGGACTTGACTCGGACTTGCCTGTCTTGACTCGGGACTTGACTCGAGACTTGAGGGCAAAGACTTGAGACTTACTTGTGACTTGCAAAAAAATGACTTGGTCCCACCTCTGGTAACGGGACACGCATCTGCCTCGCATGGGTTCGATTCCTGGCCAGGGTTGCATCAGGAAGTTTCATCCTGAGTAAAAAAGTCAGCAGAAAGCCTTCATGAGATGGACTCGCTGTGGCCAAAGTGCTGAACGTGGGGGAAAAGTGTGAGGCAGACGCTTCTGCTGGCAGAATATCAAAGAAAGTGAAAGTAAAAGTAGACACGGTAAAGCCAAACATTGAATGCATGCTTGTTTCAAGTCACCTAAACTCGATGGTGATCATTTTTATTTTTATTTTTATTTTGTCGTACCTGTCAAAGGTGAACACACTTATCCACGTAGGTGAGTAGTAACGAGTTACATTTACTTAGATAAGAAACACAACTTTTACTTTGCTATATAACATTTTATTACCATCGTTACATTCATTTATATCAGGGGTCACCAACCTTTTTGAAACCAAGAGCTACTTCTTGGGTACTGATTAATGCGAAGGGCTACCAGTTTGATACACACTTAAATAAATTGCCAGAAATAACCAATTTGCTCAATCTACCTTTAATAAATAAATCTATATGTATAAAAAAATGGGTATTTCTGTCTGTCATTCCGTCATAGCTTGTTACAGCTTCAATCAACTGATAAAAAACAAAAACATGAAAATGCAAAATATGGTGATAAACAGCTATCCTTGACACGCAAAAACTGTTTTAATGTGTAAAAAAACTCAAGTGAATCAAGCTTTGTTCAAACCTGTTTAGCTGATGTTGCATCATGCTTATTCTCTTTTCGCTGTCTCTTGCGAGGGATCTCATCCATGGTAAGAGTTCCGCTTGAGTTGAAGCTAGAGTCAGAGATCTCAGATGCAGAGGACAAGGACAGGTCTGAAAATTCTAAAAGGAATAAAAGAAAAAAATATTTGATCATTTTATTCAGTAGTGTACAGAGTGCCTGATAATACATGTTATATCTCACCCTGGCTTGAGAATATTGTCAGCACCACATTGCCTTGTCCAACCAGGTCGCTGAATATTTCCGCATCAACTTCTGTCCCTGTTGCATCCTTGTACATAATGCTTGCATCGGGTGGCAGGCAAAATCTCTCAATGACTGGAAAACAGTATGAGAAAATTGTGATTTATGTGCTTTATGTGCAGTTTCATTTGTCTCACAGCAAATGACTGTTCAAGTTAGATGGAGTCATCCACTGGTGATTTTTTCCCTCAAGTAACCCTGACACTTCTTAAGTCCAAATTTAAAAGTTAAGTATTGGCTTTTCTCAGTTAACTGTTCTTGTGTATAAAATGCTTTACATTCTAGGTGGCACACATGTTGAGTAAATTATCCCCATTTATAAAGGAATCTGCTTCAGGCATGTAAAGACACCAGAGTATACAACATGAGGTTTTTAAAGAAAGTGGGTCTATTTTTAAACAGTTTTTAAGGTAAGATTAAGTAAATTGAAACACCTTTTTCATGGAATTGGAGAAAGTCAAACTGTCCCTCAACGTCATCCAGCTTCACATACTTCTGCTGTTGGTTGTACTTCACCTGGACCAGCATCTTCACTGAGACATGCAAAACATATATTAAAGAAAGTCAATATTTAAAGAAAGAACAGTTTAGAGGTCAATGTGTCACAGTAAAGGATAAGATTTGTTAATATTTTGCAGGGGCCTCTATCAATAATTTTCTTTTTCATTCCTAAATGATTGCTTTATAATATATATATATATATATGTCTATATTTATGTATACATGAGACAGAGAGAGGGAGAGAATTTTGAAAGGGATCACAATTGAATATTGTAATTAAAACTAAATGTTAGAGCAATAACAGTAATTTCTACAACAGAAAAGTCACAATATCATCTGAACAATATCTCACTGGAAACAAGTCATTTTAATCATATTCCTGTTGTCACAACATTGAATAATTTCAAAATAAGATTAAAAACACAGCAAAAAAGAAAAAAAAACATTAGTTATTCTTCCTGTCCTATCTCTTTCCTCCTTTCTCAGCTGTTTATGTGGCAGTGAGGGCTGGTTGGCTCTGCCAGCAGAAACTTTTAACACAATCATTTCAGTGGCGAGTTATGGTTAGCAGAAAGTATAAGGACAACGACTGCTAGATTGTTTGCTACAGCTTAAAGATGAGCCAGCATGCTGTGTCAGAGGATAAATGAGAGATGGAGGAGCAAACGGATTAAAAAGTATTTCACATATTTGCGCAGGTTTTACAGATGTTTATACTCGAGGAGGTTTTTCTTCACATACAGTACTTACAGTTAGATGTCATCAAACTGATGTTACAGTTACTGTCATTTCACGGGATCCACCGTAACCTCTGCTCTGCTGCTCACTGACGTGCGTGTGTTTCTGTGCCCCTGAGAACAGAGGAGAGGCTGCAGCTATATTAATTTGTACCAAATCAAAAAAAAAAAAAAACCCAACAATCAGTTCTTACATTTATATATTCCTAGGTCAAGACAGATTCAGATGCTTGTAAAGGCCCTGGTATGAATTAAATACTAAATTAAATTAAATCTCATTTAATATTTAATACAATATGTCCATGACCCAGTGAATACCCTGATAATAAATAACACCAAAACTTGAAGAGTAGCAATAAATGAACCAGTAACTACTGAGCTTATCCCTCCGCAGACAAAATTGGACAAGAGAAACATGTCTCCACAGGTTTTTGCAGTTTTTTGAAGTTTAGAGTGTGAGGGACAAAATAACAAAAGCCCCCACAACTGTTAGTTCCAGCCTTAAATAATATTTTGTACAGTAAAAACTTTGTTTATCATGGCTTTGAGGAAGTGACTTACTGTCATTTTTAAAGTTGAAGTGACTTGCTACTACTGTCTGCTAGCTTAGAAATGCAAGCTAATAGCATGACCGATTTTGTTGTTCAGAACTGGTGACAAAAAAAGCTTAGTTGCTAAAACACATATTCTCCATACATGTTTTATTGTACATGCTACATTTCACAGCATTAATTTGCAGCTGTTTCAGTACATTTGATTAAATTGCACTTACCTTGTGGAACTGCACGAGAGAAGCGAAATGGTTCCTATTGTCTCTTTTCCCTCCAACTGAAGTGAAATGCAGGGCGGGGCTTAATTGCATCTCAGCAGAGTTAAACTAACTCATGAGTGATCAACTCTGTCAAATAACTCCCCATAGCAAAAATTTGCTTGCTCATCTGTTGCTTAATCTCGTATCTTGAGAACATTTTGAGCTTCTCATATCTGTCTAATTCTGTGATCAATTGTTTCTTTTATTGCTCCTAAGGGACCCTTAGGAGCAATAAATAAGCTAAAAAGAGACAAGACATCACTGAGACAAAGGAGGTTGAGTTGAGACAACCCTTTGAGCAATATTTGAGAAGTGGGATACACTGACGAGAGCTCATATATGTATGCCATTGATCTCAATTATGTCACATTTATTTTGAAGGATAATAAAAAGAGAAAGAAACAAGATGTATGAGCAATAAAAGAGATCTTATGTATGTCTTTTTCATGTCTTGATTATTTCTCTTAAATGTATTATCATATCTCAAATTTGAGAATCATGAGAACAAATTGAGAGTGCAATTAAAATATTCATCTGACTTAATTAGAAATAACACTAAACAAATACTCAAATATTGAAAGGTGTATCACTTTATTTGGCTACACAAAAATACAAAATATAATATAAAAATAGATTAAATACAAAAATGTAAATGTAGTTAATTAGTACATACATAATGTATATATTGACATTCACAATACTTAAAACAGAAAACAATATACAAACAATAAAACAAATACAAAAATAAATGAATTTGACCTTGAGTACTCACTTTGCTATTGTGAAAAAGTCAGGTGTAGCTTTTTAACTCCTTGTTGAGCAAACCATGTACCTTAGTTAAAAAAACACTTGACTTCATCTCAGTAAGAGGGTGAGTAAATGACAAAATTTCCATTTTTGAAATATTCCAAGTAAAAACTGAAATACATTTATAAAATTGTAACTGTGCTGTGTGGAACTAGTCTACATACAAAAAATAATCACACATTGAAAACCAGGGATACTTAACATTTTTACCTTGGGGCACGACCAACTTTTCCACTACACAAGGGTCTGGGACCAACTGAAATATAAACACTGAATTAGTCATCTTACACCAAAGTGTAAGACAACCGAGTACCATTGCTGCCCATATGGACGGACAACAGCTAAGAAACAGATATTTATTGGCGGCTTCCAAGGGGTACTCGCAGCCAAACAGTGGGCCCCAGCCCTATGATTAAGAAACACTGTTGTAAACAATAGAACAGCCTCCTGCGATAACAATATAACATTTGGTACACACATGATCATTGAAATATTTTGAAATTGGTTACAAAAGCTACTAATATACCTGATTATGTAAGCAGCAACATACTGCGTAATTTCCGGTTGCATTATTTTTTTATTTGGAAAAAACTTTGCACTGTGAAAGGATATTAGCCGCTAGCTTGTTAGTGAGGTTGCATCCATCCATCCATCCATCCATTTTCTACCGCTTATTCCCTTTTGGGGTCGCGGGGGGCGCTGGCATCAGTGCCAAATTTGCTTGGCACAGCACAGCTCAATATGCATTATCACAGAATAACGTGGTACTAAAAGCTACATCATAGGGCAATTTTTTACAATATATACTGCGCAAACCTAGACCAAAATATTGAACATGTTTACCAAGGAAACATCCTACCATAGAATGAACTTGACAGGTACAAGGGCCTACTTAAAACCGGCTCTGGCCCGACATTTGTTTACCAAAGCTTTCTTGAGCTTGGCCTCCTCAATATTGTCCCAATCAGGAAAGGTGCCGCATCTCAGGACATACGCTGCAAGGCAAGAACATAATAATCAGCCATTCGTAATTTTGTCCCACATCAGTTTCTACAGGTATCAAATCTATACAATGCAATGCAATAACAATAATAATGCAAATTCAAATGTAATGCTTTTTAATGCCATTTTTTGGTACTTGAAAAAATGTAATGCCCATGTGCGACTGCATATAGTTGTTGTTTTTTTATATAGTCAAAAGCTTACAATTATCTATCTGTATACACACAGTTGCAAGCATTAGTTAATTAGTTGAAACGTTTACATTAACTGTTACTATCTAATGTATTAGAATTGGCTTACAAAGCTGTTTAATTGGAGAATGTATTTTTATTTATTTATTTTTGTGGAGTAGCATCTGGTGTTTTGACCGTATGCATGGCCGTAGACAATCGCTAATTAAAAGGCTATCAAAAATATTAAGGGAGAACTGCACTTAAACCCTCTAAACAAACATCCCATTCTGCATCAGATGATCAATATAATATACCCATTAGCCATTTATTTAGTTGTGTCTGTTTGAAACATGCTGTAAGTATATATATATATTCTCTGAAAATATGATTTATAATAGCCACAAACTGGAGGATACCATTTTTAATCAGGATACAATTTGTTTTAAGTAGTTAAAAGGTTTTATGGAATAATAAATGAACATCATACCAGGATTGCAAATTATGCATGTGTTTGGAAATGGATGATCTATTTAAACATTTTAGAAAAATACAGAACAATATTGGTAAAAATGCCAATAAGATGCATTTGAAAAAAAGCTATGGCAATTAAACATTTTGAATTTATTGTATTTTACACCTTCTCTGTTTAAAATGTTTACAGTAAATAGCAAGTATGTATCAAGTGTCCGGCAGCTGAAGGAACTTGTATTCATTTATTGTGGGAATGTCAGAAAATAAAAGAGTTGTGGTCTGCTGTGAAAATTGCCTCGCTACCGTAGATCACTTGCGTCACAACAGTTGCTAATGTTAGGCAAGTTAGCTCATATGTGTTGAAGTGCAGATGATTGAAATAAACGACTCAGTGTATTAAAAAAGCTCAGCTTTTCCATTATCCTGACATGGTGTCACAGTTAAGGACTACACGCCTACAGTGACCAAAGAATGGAAAAGTTTAGGCCCCCAGAGCAGTTTCATTTTTCTTTATTGAAGCAGTGCTTTTGTCGTGTTCCCACCTTACAATACCTCTTGTATGCAGTTTGACAGCCGCAGTTAAAAAAAGAAACACACAGGAAGACTAACAATTTCGATGACCGTAACCTTCTTAAGTTAATTTTCATTTACCGTTTGACATATTGACTGTCCGCCATGTCCTACAATCGTATTAAATTTTTTAAATGCCTCTGGGCAAAGCATTTAATGCTTTTTATTGCCGTTTAAAGCGTTCATTTACGCAAAATCATTAATACACACAACCACACTTCAAGTTGATGGACATAACACTATATTGCTCATCATAACGCTAGTTTTTAGTCAATCACAAATTGTAATTATGTAACATTGAGTTATACTTCCAGTGTGCTGTAATCGATAAGGGATCAACATTTCTCATATTGAACTTCTTTTTAATTATTGTTACCCAATTTTGGCCTGAAAACACCCTCAGTTTGGGAAAACTTACTTAGGATTCCTTCAACTTTTTTCCGGTCAAGGATGCGCTTTCGTGTTCCTGCAGGTTTGTTTTCAGGGCGACCAAAAGGGACACTCCTCTACTGTAAAAAAGAGGTCAAAAAGTGCGTGGAAGAAACGCATACATTTGGGCTTTGAAGCATGTCTCATGGCAGCAAGGCGGAACGATGATATGAATACGCCGCTCTCAGGAAAGAGCTCTTGCTGGTCCGATTAATGAGGGCCGTCGGTGTATTTGTCTCCAACGAGGTCGCAGGGAGTTTGAAGTACTCTGACTTGGCCCGGATCTGAAAGGGAAAAAATAGCACAAACAATACCAGAATGAGAAAATAATGTGTTCAAGGCCCAATCACAAGTTTAAGTAAACAAAACAATTACATCATGAATGAATTAGCATTGGGTACTTACCTATTTTCAAGAGGACTTCTTTGATTCGTTGCTTTTCTCGCCGGATTTTTTCCAACTCCTCCCTACATCCATCACATGGCGTCCATGATTTTTCTGCCTGTGGTTGATAACAGATAGTGTCCTCAACAGATGGGTTGAGTGCATCTCTCCTGTCTGGCGCCAGGAAAGCTGCGTTTTTATTCTCAAGTGGATTCACCCGGCTAGGTGGCAAGCTATTGTGTACGCCGGGTGAAGGACCAGAGGTGTTGTGGACATTTGGTGATGGGCCAGCGGTGTTGAAGTCGTGTGGGGATAGGCGGGGTGTACAGCCTCCAGAGTGATCAACCTTCGGTGGTGAGGCCATTGGTTGATGGGCAGGATGCATGGTCTTCGTAGGGAAATGGACCTTTTATGTTGAGACCATATGGCAGGGGTGTCCAAACTTTCTCCACTGAGGGCCGCACACTGAAAAATCAAAGCAAGCGGGGGCCATTTTCATATTTTAAAAACCAATACAATAAATGTATAAAAAAATATACAGTTAGGCCTCCACTTAGTTATGATCCCGGGACCCCAAAGGGTTTTGGTCCAAAAAAATATTAAAAATGTGTCATTATTCAGTATTATTATCATTATTCATGTTTTAAATCTCTAGATCAACATTAGGAAAAAAAAAATGGAAAAAACACAAAATATGCAATATTTTCATCCAATAACTTTTTGGGGTGGAATTTTTGAGATTATATAATAATTGGAGCCTTAATTTTGGATATTTAATCATTATTTTTTTTTGAGGAATGACACTTAAAAACAAATCACACTAAAATAATTGGGGATCCCAAAGTGTTCTACTCGTTAAAGCTTCATCTCTTGGCAAAATGTCTGCTCCTGTAAAGATTTTGCCCGTATAACCGTCCTCCCATCTGACGAATGCCAAACAATCTGAAAGAGAGAGTGCAAAAGAGAAAGTGTTTAAAATTGTTTATTTGAGTATAAAAAATTGGACTGGTATTTGTCATCTCATTTGGACATCAATGTTATGATTATTCCCTCTCCCCATCCCTATTTGCATTTTAAAGCAGATGCAGTAGGAAGAGCTTGCCCATCGCTGTCTTAGAGGTGTGTGGCCTCATTACAATTAGGGTATTGTTACCTAACTGCCTAGGGGCGACTTTCTCAAGGTGGTATTTTCAGCTGTTCTTTAAATACTACACACATTAATAAAGTCATTTTTCCAGTTTGTTAGCTGCATGTACTGCAATTTGGCTAAACCGTAGTCCGCTTTGCCACACATACATAGAAAGTTACCAGATTGCTTAATTGGGGGAGGAGAATTATGCAGGTCCTTCATTTTCTTTGTGGGAACTCTTAACCTCTTTCTTGTAGTCGTTTCCTTTTGGTCCATGCTGTAAATGAAAAAATACATTTTGGATCACAAACTAAGGATAGGTTGATTGGCAACACTAAATTGACGCGTGTGTGAATGTTGTCTGTCGATCTAAGTTGACTTGTCCATGGTGTACCCCGCCTTTCGCCCGAGCGGAACTGGGATAGGACATAGCACCCCCACGACACGAAAGGGAAAAGCAGTAGAAAATATATGGATGGAACTATTATATAAATTGAAATTATTTACATATATGGGGTCACTCCATATGGATGGTAACTTTTAGGGTGAATCATATTTAACTTCTGTTAAAAACAAGTAAACAAAATTATAATTTATGATCGTTCTGGCTATAGTAAAAAAAAATCTTAAACCAGACAGTTTAATTCTTATTTTAATTCGTATCTATTTTGATGTGCTGTGGGCTTGATGGCACCTTTTTATAAATGGGGTACATTTTAGGAAAGTTATAGTATTTTTAACAAAAAGGTCATGAATATAATCTCGAGCCCCAATGACTTTGTATTGAAGAGGTTGACCATAATTAGTGCATTTTGACCAGGTTAAAACAATCATAATTTTTTAAACATGTATCACAGGAAAACTATTCTTATATCATGTTGCTAGTCTTAACAAGACCTGTCTGATAATACCGGATTCATTTAATGAATGTTTAACATTTTACACACATACCTACTTTATTTTCCTAAATATATACAGTTTATACAATCGATAGCATGATACAAAACATACTGTGCCTCTGCCAGCGAGTAAGCAAATATACTGCTGCTTTCAAAATGGCGGGGCAAATTAGTGAATAATTTAATACTTTTGGATGTAATCTCTTATTTATTGCAAATAGCCAGCCTTACTGATAAAATTCAACCCGGACCTCCTTTGTCGAGTGTCACTTTATCTACAACAGTATTATAAAAAACATTTTTAAGTTAAGCTCCCCAAATTAATATGCACTGTAGAATCCAATTGTGAAGGTCATTATGTATGCTAACATTACTTGTTGGGCAGACGCCATTATGGTTACCGCAGCCTCCTAAAAGGACCGCTCCGTTGTCACAACAGTTAAATATTTTCATTTCACAACAGTTAAATATTTTCATTTCACAACATTACATGGTTGACCAACTAAAAAATATTAGCATACTTACCTCTCCAAGTCTCATGTCGCAAGCGTTGCGACTGTCGTTTCCAAAAACTTTCCCGCTTCTTCTTCTCTTTCTTCTTCGCTTTCTTCTTCTTCCTCATTTTAGTTTAAGGTAGGCGCACAGACGACGTTGAAATGTTACGCCACCTACTGTTTCCCCGCCTCTTCTTCTTCTTCTGACGTTAACTGACGGCAAACCACGCGTCATGTCCGCCGCCGTCTGATAGAAAGCGTAAATTTTCTAAATTTTCTTCCTTTGAAAGTTACTCATAGCCAAAAATGGCTATTTTCAGATGGTCATATAAGGAGAAAATCAACTTTATCAAAATTCTGAGATGTGGATCTCAACGACACTCTCGCGAGATTTGGCACCGCGCCCCATGAATCTGTCCAATCATATTTGCTCTACCTGAAAAACACGCATGCGCATTTAGTGGGCGGATGTGACTTGAAGAAACAATTCGGCACTGAAGGAATAACAACTGCAAGTAAGTAATACCATTTATTGTTTTTGTTTTGGTATTTAAATTACTTTAACATACACGAGTTAGTATTTATTAAACTACTGTAACGTCACTGATTTACGGAAATATAGCTATAAATGCCGCATTCAACCTTGCTAGAAGCTATGAAAGTTACCTCCAGCGAGGCATCTCAAGTGATAAACTACACTTCATACATCCCATAGTGAAATAGCAATGATAGAAGTAAATGTTTAGAGAACATTTGAAGTTGAACAATATAAATTACTGAACATACACTGCTTCGACATGATATAGAGTTTTACATTTACAAGAAGTTCCACTGTATATTCCAGCAACCTTTGTCTGTATTTACATAGTATTGGAGTGTCGAAATGACAAAATGAAAACCTGGAAAACGATGGAGAAGAACTGGTAAAGAAGTCGACTCAAATAAATGATCAAGAAGGACTGTAAAGCTGGTAAGTAGACTGGCATAGTTGTGGTGCATTAAACTGGCAGCAGATATATGATATTTTATTTTTCTTGCTGCAGTCATCCCGTCCTGCAACCACCTATGTGAAGACTGATGAGCAATGGCTAAGTAAGTTACATGTATACGCGTTTTCTTTGTTTAAATGGATTAGTTCTGATTGAGATTTACAGACCAGATAGAAGGATAAAAAGCTGTCCACAGTTTGTCAGGAACAAGCATGGAAATATTGCTTTCTTTTACCCTGATTACAGTATGAAGAATGAAACTTGAAATATAAGTAATCTCAGCATGTGTAATTAATGTTTTTGAATCTTTCACCTTCAAGTTAAGGCTGGTAGGTAACATCAGGTCATGATTAGGGATGTAACAATATCAACATTTCACTGTATGATATCGTCACAGTGTTAAAGCCACAATAAGATATTGTTACAAAAATGTCAAAGTCCAAAGACATGCACCTGGGGATAGGTTAATTGGCAACACTAAATGGTCCCTGGTGTGTGAATGTGAGTGTGAATGTTGTCTGTCTATCTGTGTTGGCCCTGCGATGAGGTGGCGACTTGTCCTGGGTGTACACCGCCTTCCGCCCGATTGTAGCTGAGATAGGCACCAGCGCCCCCTGCGACTCCAAAGGCAATAAGCGGTAGAAAATGGATAGATGGATGGTGTTAAATGAAGTAGCAGGAATGTTTAGGATAAACAGACTTACTATAATTGAACACAAACATAATGTTCATATGTTGTAGTCATATTTATTATTATAAACAGGTATTTCAGGTGCAAAGGAATGGTGCGGAATTCCAGAATTTCAAGTAACACACAAAGACAAACAAAAAACAAAACTTTCAAATATGTGTCTTTAAACTGACATTAACAGTAAACTTGCAGTGTAACTAATGTAGAACAATAATGTTTCTTTAGCCAAGAAACTATACTGTGTTTGTCTGGTATGTTTTTTTTTTAAAATACAACTTTGTATTATTGTGGGTTTGATTACATTTTTAGCACATTCAACAATACTGCGATTATAATGCAAACAGTGATCATTTTGGTCACAGTAACGGTGATATGACAATTTGGTATTGTTACATCACTGCTGTTTAGTGTTTTTTTACTTTTAACTTCCTAAGAAACTGTCATTTGCAATGGAAATGTTAGTATTAGTTTGTAAAATACTGATTCTTAAGAATTAACTACCGTAATAATTTGACTTTTAATCATGTAAATACCTCACAAATGGATATTTTCCCTTGCTGACGTCTTGGTTTCACAACAATGATATTTTCCAAATAATGGTTCTAACATATAACTCATTCTAATATATTACTCATATTCCTTAACTTATTGTAGACATTGTGGTGTGAAGTGTCGGCAAATTTCTTATTTTGTGCATGTCCACATTTCCTTTGGTCAGCTGCAACAGCTCTGGGCCGACTTGGAAATGGTCTGGATGAACGTGGCAAGCTTTACCTTGCAGTATGCAGACTTTATTTAAGGTTAAACAAGCACGACAGTTATAGGCACAGAAATATTTCACAGCAACAATTCCTCGGATCACCGAAGCACAAACATTCCCGTCACTCCTGCACACTTCCACTTTTTCACCCCTATATAATGTCCCCTGTTTGAACTTTGTTGTCCCACACTACGCGGGTTATCATGGGAGATCGAGTTTACTTCTCAGATGAGCCCACTTAATATTGTCAGAAAAAAACACACCCACTGGAGTTCTCATTTGATAGCGTCACACATCACGGCATTATTGTGAGAATTTTGAAACCAATATAACGTAATATTTACAATAATGTTGCATCCCTCGTCAAGATCCTTTCTCATAGGTTTGGTTTGATGCTGTGTGTTTACTAAATCTTAGTCTTTTGAGTTTTTTGGTTCCTCTTCTTTGTGTCAGGGGATAGCAGCAGAATAACACTGAAGGAGGCGGTGCCTCCTGAAGGATCCCAAAACACTGCTCTTCAAATGGAACACATCCAACCTTCAGGTGACCGTGCAGGATGTACCACTCTGGAACATCAAGCCTCTCCCTACCTGCCAGGTACACCCACCGTCTTCTGTGTCTGACTATTGTTTTGTTGTGAATTTTGTCACGAAGCAAATCCTGCTAAAATATGACAAACTTTTGAGTGTAAGAATGTGAGCGATATGCTGAGATGTTATACGTTTTGCCTTTTGACAAAATGTTATAAAAAACCTTTAATGATTTGTATTCTATTTTAATTTCAGCACATGAAAATATTTCTACTTCTGACTATCAAAGACAATGGAAAAACATTTTCCAGAACAGCCCTCACAGATCCTCCTGATGGCCTAACAACTAAACTACATGTCGATGCTGAGTATGATTCATCTCAATCATTTGAGGAAGCTCTCCCTGATATAGGGGATTGGATGTACAATGACGGACATACGTTTTATGAAGGATTTGAAGATAGTTTGAGTGAGGAGTGTGCAGAAGAGTCAAATTTCAAGGACACAACAGACAAACCAATACATGACAATGCATCAGAAGCCATGGCAGAGAGCTTTCTGATCATCATGGGTTATGTAAACTGTCATAAAGTCACTGATAAGGCCCTAAGCGATATGCTCAAAATGTTCAAGTTGCTTTATCCCGATAGTCTGAACACAGACTGCTTAAACAGTGTGCAGAAGTTCAAAAACTTTTTTTTATCCCACTCTGCATCATCGCTTATTGTATTACATAAATCCTCCAGTAATTGTTTTGGGCCAATAGAAAGTAAACAAATAAAATGCCTGTTTTGTGGGACTAGTGTGTCAGAAAAAAGATTCTCATCCTTTTTTTTAAAGTATGTACAGATTGATTTCTTCTTTACCGTAGCACATTCATGTGCCAAACGGGCCCTCGTTCGTGAATTTAAACATGCAGGTTTTTCTTTGCTGCAAGATAGTGTAACATATGAGACATGCAGTTATGTTATTCCCCTATTGGAAACTTCTGCCAGTACAGTAGTATTCTTGGATGACATATTGGGTAAAGTTGTTTTCCTTGACTTCACATCTATGCTTGGCATTGTGTTTGCAGTTCATTTCCCCAATACACTTGAAAAGTTTTAGATAATTAAGAACTGAACTGGCCTAAGAAGCCACAAATCAATTTTTTGATCATTGTTATAAATGCTCTGAAAATACACACTGATGTGATGTTGCCGTGGATGCTGTAAAAGTCTGTAAATATGTACTGTATATGGAGTATCATTGTTGATTATGTTTTTGCATTGTGTGTAATATTTCAGTGGCCAATTTATTAAATGTACTTGTTTAATAAAACCACTGTCTTTTTTTAATGAATACATAGGCCTACTATGCTACTGTATTTTAATATTAGTCCTTATAATGGTGGTTGGAGAGCCAAATATCTTCTGAAGTGGTACCTTGTTAAAAGAGTTTGAGAACCACTGCTCTAGAAAGTTCACAAATGTTAAAAGCTCTTAAAAAGTGTCTTGTGATCATATCAGTATTGTTTGGGTTCAGTTTTAAATCTCACAATTGTAGTCACTGAGTTACTGTACATTGCGTGTGGATAAGAAATCAACAAATTAAGTAGAAAATTATTTAAATAAACCATTTAGATTACAGACCATATATCCATATTGCCTGAATTAATTATTTTCTCCAAATGTTAGCGTGAGATAAACTGGAGTATGATTGAGGTATAATTAAACTGTGTCAATTAAAATGCATTTTTGAAATTATTTTTTCTAAGCCAGAAAACGGGTATATTACAACTCAAATAGTGAACAGTGAGAGACAAAACCAAGTATATCTCTCACTCAGACATCATTGAGACATATTGAAACCAATACTCATTGATTGTCTTTTTGCCGAAATAGCAAAGAGACATCTGAGAACTCAAACAGTGAGTAGTGAGAAACAAAACCATGTGTATCTCTCACTGAGTCATTATTGAGACATATTGGAGACCAGCTCGTTCATCTCTCATTTTGGTCTTTGTTGAAATCGGAAAAAGAGATAACTGTTAGACAACTTTGAGATCTCTCACAGTGCTCACTGCGAGCCTTATTTCTCAGGAGCTACATTTGAGAAGAATGAGAAATCTACTTTGGTCTCGATTAGTGCTCTTTTATGTCTAGGAGATATATATAAGACATATATGAGATCTCATCTTCAATTTTGCTTTGCTATGGGCTAGCTCTAAGTTCATCAGGAGTACTGATGTTGTATAAAGCTGGACCTGGATTTGGTTGCACATTGCCTGATAGCAGAAGTAAGAGCAATATAAAGATTTTCCGTTTCATATGGCAAGGTGACCTCATGACAACATTATTTGGCTTCACAATATCAAAATGAGTAATATCAGAAGGAGAAACCCATCTGTTTAGCACAGAAATACACCATAACTGAAGCTGGTTAGAATTATTTAGCACTGACCCACGTGTGGATATCAATAACCTTTGTGTAAATGCTGTAGTTTCAAAGGACCAGGTGATTGTTATTGCGTTTGGTAGAGTTAAAGGTTGGTGGAGCACCTGGTCAGGTACCCCACTACAATTGCAGAAAACAAGTCCAGGAAAAAGCATTAATATTAAATAGAGAGCTTTTGTCAAAGTCATTGTTAAATTGTTTTACTACCTACCCAGGTCCAATAATCAAAGTTCAGATGTCCAAAGCTACAAGAGTTGGAAGACCAAGCTAAGGCTAGCAGAGGCCCAGCTTTAGTCAGTCTGAGGCTAAGATGGATCCAGGCCGTGGAAGACGGAAGGCCAAGATGAAGCCAGTCGACTCAGACTGTAGGTAGTGGAAGGCCAAGCTGAGACTAGTATAGATCCAGACTGTGGCAGATGGAAGGCCAAAATTTCAGCTAGCAAAACATCCCCCGGCTTCTGCAGGTCAGAGGCCTCCAGATTTCCAAATCCAACAAAAGCAGTCAGAAATACCACTTTTTGGAAGTAAGCCTTCATTCATCAATTGTTACGCTTAAAACTAGTGCAATTTACTTAAATCGGCTAAAAAAAAAGAGAATAAAACACATAGAAATTCAGACCACTTTGACAAGCAGACAAACAAAAGACAGTCCTGTCGGCCATCTTGGATTGGACATTCAACATTAACCCAATTTGGAAATCGGTCTGTAGTTATTTATATTTGTGGATTCACCTACTTTTGACGGAGGAAGAAGAAAGGCGGGTTTGCTGATTTTTGGAACGCTTTTGCTTGAAAGACTCGGGTTAAAAAGGCATGAAAAAGAAATAAGGAATTAGAAATATTATACATTATGTCCCATATAAGCTCATACACGACACATTCTACAGATAGTGTATAAAAAAACTAAATAGTGGAATAAAAGAGGTGAAAACATGTGAAATGGAACAAAGAAAAGTTGCATTGTTGAGTCTAATAAAGCTGCCATACAGGTTGTTTTCTCTTTAAAGCTGTCATTGCTCAAAAATAATAATGAATCAAACTCAATGTTGTTACAAATTATTTAAACTAGTCATGGCTCCAATTACGTCACTTGCAAAATTTGACTAAAGAGTATTTTTATAGGATATTTTGTGTTTATCCTACAAAAAAAAAGGGGTTTTGACTAATAGGGCAAAAAAAAAAAAAACAGAAATGAAGAAGCTGTCACGTACTTGCATGGCTGCTCTAGTTGTGACCCCAAGATGCAGGAGACAGGAGGACAACGTGCGGGTGAGAGTCTTTTAATTCCCACAGGGAGCACAAGGAGGTACAGCAGGGAAGTGCACAGAAGCATAAGCAGCATACAGAAAAACCAAAGTAACGTTTCACAAAACAATCCTTGAGCCCTGACTGGAGGGCGAGGCAGGCATAAATAGAAGCCAGTTGATTAAAGTAAAAGTACCAATGATTGTCACACATACACTAGGTGTGGTGAGATTTTCCTCTGCATTTGACCCATCACCCTCACCCCATGACCAGGTGTGGCCAGGCTGCCAATCAGCGACAGGTGAGGAGGGAAAAGGGCTCAGGGAGACAAACAGGAAGTGGGACCAAAATAAGAGTGCTGACTAGGAGATAAACACAAACGCAAACAGACCGCGTGACACCTGACGTGACAGGTCGTCACAGAAACGAGGGATGGATCTGAAGTTTATCGAGGGACTTAAGTGTTGAAAGTAAAACAAATAATATTTGACTTATTTTTATGAGTGGGGCCCGTTTGGATCCTAATAATTTCAGTGGGACAAGTTTTAATTGTCATTGCTCAAAAAAAATAATGAATTAAAATCGATGATGTTATGAATTATTGACATATTTAAGATTGCAATTACGTCGAGTGAAAATTATTATTTTGTGCTTTTGCCATAACAAAACAAGGTTTTGACAAAAATGGCGTAAATTATGAAAAAAAAAAGACTGATAAGGACGGATAAACCTGAAATTGATCAAGGGATTTAAGTGTTGAATGAAAAAATACAAACATAAATAAAAATGACCTACTTCTACCATTTTTATAACTGAGACTCTTCCTGGTCCCCAAGAAAGCAGTGCGAGGCGAGTGGAGACAAAACGGATTTATTGACAGAGATGTGACACAATGTGATATTGATCATAAGCAGCGGCCATTGAAAGAAAAGAAGAAATCCTCGTCATGACGTCAAGGCCATGAAACGTGCGATTTTACAGCCACCAACGTTTGATCTTGAAAGTCTTTTAACGGCCAAAGAAGAATACATGGAATAGCGTGAGGAGCAGTCGGACGAAGAACAAAGCACATCTCCATCTCATCTCCGAGTGTGATGACGTCCCTCAGCGATGGAGACATCTCCCTGTGTTCCAGTGCACAAAGCATCCTGGAGGAAGAAGACCACTCAGCACATTCCCGACAGAAGCAGGTGAATCCAAGTTGAACATCATCTTCACACAAGAACATTTGGAGGTGCAGACAGTCCATGTGAGCTTACTCTAATTTCCTCTTCCAGCTGCACTGCTGGGTCATTTGTGCTTCTTGCTTTGCCAAAACCACTTTGGTAGTTTTTTATAATTTCTTTTGACTCTAAATAATATATTAATCTTTCATTAATCATTTTTTCCATTACTTTGCCCAAATGTGAGGTCAATGCTATCGGCCTATAATTTCCTGCCTCTTCCGGATCTTTCCCTGGCTTGCATATTGTAATTATCCATCCATCCATCCATCATCTTCCGCTTATCCGAGGTCGGGTCGCGGGGGCAACAGCCTAAGCAGGGAAACCCAGACTTCCCTCTCCCCAGCCACTTCGTCTAGCTCTTCCCGGGGGATCCCGAGGCGTTCCCAGGCCAGCCGGGAGACATAGTCTTCCCAACGTGTCCTGGGTCTTCCCCGTGGCCTCCTACCGGTTGGACGTGCCCTAAACACCTCCCTAGGGAGGCGTTCGGGTGGCATCCTGACCAGATGCCCGAACCACCTCATCTGGCTCCTCTCGATGTGAAGGAGCAGCGGCTTTACTTTGAGTTCCTCCCGGATGGCAGAGCTTCTCACCCTATCTCTAAGGGAGAGACCCAAACTCATTTCGGCCGCTTGTACCCGTGATCTTATCCTTTTGGTCATGACCCAAAGCTCATGACCATAGGTGAGGATGGGAACGTAGATCGACCGGTAAATTGAGAGCTTTGCCTTCCGGCTCAGCTCCTTCTTCACCACAACGGATCGGTACAACGTCCGCATTACTGAAGACGCCGCACCGATCCGCCTGTCGATCTCACGATCCACTCTTCCCTCACTCGTGAACAAGACTCCTAGGTACTTGAACTCCTCCATATTGGAATTATTACAGCTGTTTTCCACTCATCTGGTAATTTTCCTTCTTCATATATCCTATTCTATAATTTCAAGACCACTTCTTTGCCGATGCTACCTAAATTTTTGATCATTTGATAACTCACCAGGTCTTTCCCCGGCGTCGTATTTTTAACTTTTTTCAAAATTCGAACCATTTCATCCAAAGAAAATGTCCTATCCATAGTGTTGGTAAAACTATTATCGTTGTCTTCCTTCATTTCCTCAATATTTACACTAATTGTTTCTTCTCTCTTTTGTTTTTCTACATTTTTCAAATTATCATTACTGTGCACTTTAACAAAGGTTTTTGCTAAAAGTTCTGCTTTTTCTTTATTTCCTCCCACACTCCGCATTCCATCTTTCATCACATGATTTTTATGTTCTTTTCTGAGCCCTGACATTCTCTTGATCATTCCCCACACCTGGCTTAAAGGAGTAGTTCTATTTAGTGTTTCACAAAAAGTTCTCCAATGGTGTTTTCTTGTTTTTTTAATAACATACCTTACTCTAGCTTGATGCCTTTTATACTGGATCATGTCTTGGAAATTATGTGTTCTTCTCAATATTCTAAATGCTCTATTCCGTTCTTGTATTGCATCTGTGCACTCTTGTGTCCACCACAGCACTATCTTCCTTCTTCTCCCTATACTATTCCTTGGTATGCTCTGTTCGGCTGCTTCTATTATGCACTTTGTAATATCTGTATTTAATTGTTCAATATCTTGATTTATATCAATCATCAATCAATGTTTACTTATATAGCCCTAAATCACTAGTGTCTCAAAGGGCTGCACAAACCACTACGACATCCTCGGTAGGCCCACATAAGGGCAAGGAAAACTTACACCCAGTGGGACGTCAGTGACAATGATGACTATGAGAACCTTGGAGAGGAGGAAAGCAATGGATGTCGAGCGGGTCTAACATGATACTGTGAAAGTTCAATCCATAATGGATCCAACACAGTCGCGAGAGTCCAGTCCAAAGCGGATCCAACACAGCAGCGAGAGTCCCGTTCACAGCGGAGCCAGCAGGAAACCATCCCAAGCGGAGGCGGATCAGCAGCGCAGAGATGTCCCCAGCCGATACACAGGCAAGCAGTACATGGCCACCGGATCGGACCGGACCCCCTCCACAAGGGAGAGTGGGACATAGAAGAAAAAGAAAAGAAACAGCAGATCAACTGGTCTAAAAAGGGAGTCTATTTAAAGGCTAGAGTATACAAATGAGTTTTAAGGTGAGACTTAAATGCTTCTACTGAGGTGGCATCTCGAACTGTTACCGGGAGGGCATTCCAGAGTACTGGAGCCCGAAATGAAAAAGCTCTATAGCCCGCAGACTTTTTTTGGGCTTTGGGAATCCTTTGAACGCAGATTTCTTGCCGGGACATATGGTACAATACAATCGGCAAGATAGGATGGAGCTAGACCGTGTAGTATTTTATACGTAAGTAGTAAAACCTTAAAGTCACATCTTAAGTGCACAGGAAGCCAGTGTAGGTGAGCCAGTACAGGCGTAATGTGATCAAACTTTCTTCTTCTTGTCAAAAGTCTAGCAGCCGCATTTTGTACCAACTGTAATCTTTTAATGCTAGACATGGGGAGACCCGAAAATAATACGTTACAGTAATCCAGGCGAGACGTAACAAACGCATGGATAATGATCTTAGCGTCTTTAGTGGACAGAATGGAGCGAATTTTAGCGATATTACGGAGATGTTGATTAAATGCAAAAATGGAGAGCAAAAGAACAAAGCAATGCGATTGCAAAAACTGTGCAACAAAATAATAAAGGAAAAAATCGAAGTGGGAGAACTTCCTTTAAAGTTATGTCGGTCATTTCCCTAAATTTCCCTCAGTCACCATGATTATACTTCCATCTTCCTTCTATCCTAGTGCTTTCTGTCCTATGATTTCTGTTTATGTGAATGAAGATTGGATAGTGATCACTTCCCATTGTGCTGTATTTATTTACTTCCCACTCCACCTTTCCTGCTAACCCTTGTGACACTAGTGTTAAATCTATTGCTGTTTCTTTACCCGGGACGACATCCAACCTTGTTCCCGACCCATCATTCACACACACCAGTTCTTTTTCCTCCAAAAGTGCTTCCAATGTTTCCCCATTCCAGTCATCCCTTTCACCCCACATTGTGCTATGTGCATTAAAGTCACCACAGCAAATAATATTGCCACTCCAGTGCTCCATTATTGTTTCTGGTTGCATGGATTATAGAAGTTTAGTACTTTGTATCTTTCTTTATTATTCCATACTTCTACTCCTACTATCTCTAGTTCTTGTTTCATTTTTAATATTGAATAATGCATATCTTCCTTAATAAATATGGCACATCCTCCTCCTTGCCCATCATTCCTATCTTTACGTATCGTTATATATCCTTTTATTATAAAGTTTCATTTTGGCTTCAGCCATGTTTCTTGAATACATATTATATGTGGTTTATTTTTCATATTATTAATATATCCCTTTAATTCCTGTCCGTTTGCTATCAAACTTCTGGCATTCCACTGAACAATTAACACGGCGTTGGATTGTGGTCACATGACTCGGTCTCGTCTACTCTCTGTAGTTCACCTTGCACCTGCTCCCAGGATAGTTCTTTTAAATTTACAAACTTTGCTGCTGCTTTGACAATTATTTTGATTTTCTCAGTCTTGTTTCTAGCCTGTTCTGTACAGTTTATTACATAAGCCAGGAATACAACTAGTTTGTCCATGGAAATTCCTGTATTTGCTGCCTCTTGTTTTTTATTTCTTGAACTATTTTCACTTCTGTCCTGTTCTGCACTTTCTTGATTTCTTCTTTTAACTGCCTCTGCGTATGTAATATTTCTTTCAACTCTGATTTGCTGCACTTCTGTTGCCTGTGTTCTTACGATGCAGCCCCCATACGCTGCTGTGTTACAACACTTGACCTGTTCATTTTCTCCACATTGTCCATATTCATGCTCTCCTCCACACCGTCCACATCTCATCTTAGCATGACACACACTACTATGTGCCCATAGCGTTGGCACTTGAAACAACGTACTGGGGGTGGCACGTAAGCTCTAACAAAGAAGCTCATGATTCCCTCTGGTAGGACCTCCTCTTCAAATTGCACTAGCACGGATTGTCTCTCAGTCTTTTCACCGTTCCTAAATGCCATCATTCTTTTCATCGTAGTGACAGTTCCTCCTTTTATTTCTCTTTTCAGATCACCTAAATTTTCTCCTCTTGGGATTCCTGTCACAACTCCTCTTGCCCCCTTTCGTTCTCCCACTTCGATTTGTTCCTTTATTGTTTTGTTGCACAGTTTTTGCAATCGCATTGCTTTGTTCTTTTGCTCTCCATTTTTGCATTTAATCAACAGCCGTCCGTCCCTGAGCACCTTCGCTATCTCCACCTCTCCAATGTCCTTCTTTAATCCCTTAACCAGTGTCATCAAACTAATGTCATTCATATCTTGGTTTGATTTAAATGTATAAATTATCTTATATTCATCCACCATAACCCTTTTCCTCTTATAAACCTCTTCATGCACTCTTTTAGCACTCGACTTTCCTTCACTCCCTCCTCTCCCCTTCTTTCCTCTCTCCCCTCTAGTCCTATCCATTTCCATACTATCCTCATACATCCCGTCACTATCCCCTTCCATCTCGATCCAGTCACAAAACAGCTTATGCTCAACCGCCAAAACAGATTTAGACACTCTCGCCGCTGCCAAATTCACTCCAAATGTTTGGTAGTTCCGCGTCTCTCCTTCCGGAAGCTTCCACCACCACTGCCCTCCTTCAGCACGCATGCGCACAAGCTTGGCTTTTAGTTCACGCTGCCATCACGCGGCGCTTTCGTTGAAAACTGTCGCAAATGGCCGATGCGCGCGGAATGGTTGGCAAGTTGAATTGTACACGTTGAAAGGACGTTAAATAGACGATGTCCCCCAATGATGAAAACAAACCAGATTTGCAACATATGGTGTGGTGGGGTCAGTTGGTTGTGATTTGGTCGGGATATGGCTGAGTGACGTCGCGACGTAATTTCAACGTCACCTCGACGTTGAACTAAGGACGGGTGCCCACTGGGTGGTTGTTTGAATCCAAATTTTGACTAAGTCTAATTTTGGCAGTAGGCTTGTAATATTTGAATGAATTAAACCAAGACCTGACCTAGCTCTAAGTTCACCAGGAGTACTGATGTTGTATAAAGCTGGGCCTGGGTTTGGTTGCACATTGCCTGATAGCAGAAGTAAGAGCAATATAAAGATTTTCCGTTTCATATGGCAAGGTGACCTCATGACAACATTATTTGGCTTCACAATATCAAAATGAGTAATATCAGAAGGAGAAAACCATCTGTTTAGCACAGAAATACACCATAACTGAAGCTGGTTAGAATTATTTAGCACTGACCCACATGTGGATATCAATAACCTTTGTGTAAATGCTGTAGTTTCAAAGGACCAGGTGATTGTTATTGCGTTTGGTAGAGTTAAAGGTTGGTGGAGCACCTGGTCAGGTACCCCACTACAATTGCAGAAAACAAGTCCAGGAAAAAGCATTAATATTAGAGAGCTTTTGTCAAAGTCATTGTTAAATTGTTTTACTACCTACCCAGGTCCAATAATCAAAGTTCAGATGTCCAAGCTACAAGAGTTGGAAGACCAAGCTAAGGCTAGCAGAGGCCCAGCTTTAGTCAGTCTGAGGCTAAGATGGATCCAGGCCGTGGAAGACGGAAGGCCAAGATGAAGCCAGTCGACTCAGACTGTAGGTAGTGGAAGGCCAAGCTGAGACTAGTATAGATCCAGACTGTGGCAGATGGAAGGCCAAAATTTCAGCTAGCAAAACATCCCCCGGCTTCTGCAGGTCAGAGGCCTCCAGATTTCCAAATCCAACAAAAGCAGTCAGAAATACCACTTTTTGGAAGTAAGCCTTCATTCATCAATTGTTACGCTTAAAACTAGTGCAATTTACTTAAATCGGCTAAAAAAAGAGACTAAAACACATAGAAATTCAGACCACTTTGACAAGCAGACAAACAAAAGACAGTCCTGTCGGCCATCTTGGATTGGACATTCAACATTAACCCAATTTGGAAATCGGTCCGTAGTTATTTATATTTGTGGATTCACCTACTTTTGACGGAGGAAGAAGAAAGGCGGGTTTGCTGATTTTTGGAACGATTTTGCTTGAAAGATTCAGGTTAAAAAGGCATGAAAAAGAAAAAGACAATTAGAAATATTATACATTATGTCCCATATAAGCTCATACACGACACATTCTACAGATAGTGTATAAAAAAAACCTATATAGTGGAATAAAAGAGGTGAAAACATGTTAAATGCAACAAAGAAAAGTTGCATTGTTGAGTCTAATAAAGCTGCCATGCAGGTTGTTTTCTCTTTAAAGCTGTCATTGCTCAAAAATAATAATGAATCAAACTCAATGTTGTTACAAATTATTTAAAATAGTCATGGCTCCAATTACGTCACATACAAAATTTGACTAAAGAGTATTTTTATAGGATATTTTGTGTTTATCCTACAAAAAAAAAGGGGTTTTGACTAATAGGGCAAAAAAAAAAAAAAGAAACGAAGAAGCTGTCACGTACTTGCATGGCTGCTCTAGTTGTGACCCCAAGATGCAGGAGACAGGAGGACGACGTGCGGGTGAGAGTCTTTTAATTCCCACAGGGAGCACAAGGAGGTGCAGCAGGGAAGTGCACAGAAGCATATGCAGCATACAGAAAAACCAAAGTAACGTTTCACAAAACAATCCTTGAGCCCTGACTGGAGGGCGAGGCAGGCATAAATAGAAGCCAGTTGATTAAAGTAAAAGTACCAATGATTGTCACACACACACTAGGTGTGGTGAGATTTTCCTCTGCATTTGACCCATCACCCTCACCCCATGACCAGGTGTGGCCAGGCTGCCAATCAATGACAGGTGAGGAGGGAAAAGGGCTCAGGGAGACAAACAGGAAGTGGGACCAAAATAAGAGCGCCGACTAGGAGATAAACACAAACGCAAACAGACCGCGTGACACCTGACGTGACAGGTCGTCACAGAAACGAGGGATGGATCTGAAATTTATCGAGGGACTTAAGTGTTGAAAGTAAAAAATAATGTTTGACTTATTTTTATGAGTGGGGCCCGTTTGGTTCCTAATAATTTCAGTTTTACAAGTTTTAATTGTCATTGCTAAAAAAAAATAATGAATTAAAATCGATGATGTTATGAATTATTGACATATTTAAGATTGCAATTAAGTTGAGTGAAAATTATTATTTTGTGCTTTTGCCATAACAAAACAAGATTTTGACAAAAATGGCGTAAATTATGAAAAAAAAAAGACTGATAAGGACGGATAAACCTGAAATTGATAAAGGGATTTAAGTGTTGAATGAAAAAGTAAAAACATAAACAAAAATGACCTACTTCTACCATTTTTATGACTGAGACTCTTCCTGGTCCCCAAGAAAGCAGTGCGAGGCGAGTGGAGAAAAAACGGATTTATTGACAGAGATGTGACACAATGTGATATTGATCATAAGCAGCGGCCATTGAAAGAAAAGAAGAAATCCTCGTCATGACGTCAAGGCCATGAAACGTGCAATTTTACAGCCACCAACGTTTGATCTTGAAAGTCTTTTAACGGCCAAAGAAGAATACATGGAATAGCGTGAGGAGCAGTCGGACGAAGAACAAAGCACATCTCCATCTCATCTCCGAGTGTGATGACGTCCCTCAGCGATGGAGACATCTCCCTGTGTTCCAGTGCACAAAGCATCCTGGAGGAAGAAGACCACTCAGCACATTCCCGACAGAAGCAGGTGAATCCAAGTTGAACATCATCTTCACACAAGAACATTTGGAGGTGCAGACAGTCCATGTGAGCTTACTCAGCCTTCAGCCGCCTGCACGTTCTCGTCGAGCTCCACGCCGCCGTGGCGAGCTGCGGGACAAACGCAAACGGTGAAGGAAGAACATCCAAAAGGTGCCTCGTCACTCACATCAGATCTTTGAGGTGTGACTTGGAAACATGACGAGTCAGCACACTTGATGTCTCATTTGGCTGATCATCATCATGAGGACTCCTGTCAAAAGTGAGATATGCCAGACTTTGTATTGCGTGTGCTCACAGGAGGGACTTTTATTGTGAAGGAGTCAGCTCCAGTTGGGCTTTTCCGGCTAAAGTTGTAACAAAGGTCCACATCAGACCTCCATGTGAGTGACGCTTCACCACGGCTTTGTTTCTTGCGGCTCAAAGAAAAGATGTTTTACTTACCAGCTGGATCGTACTGGGCTGAAATGAAAGAGAAACAAGGTGAAGTGGACTTTTCCCCTCACGTCACGCCGTGTTTCTACGTGAGAGTGTGCGCTCTGTCTCTGTGGATCTTTGAGTGTTTGGCTGGAAGGCAACTAAAAGATGGCCGCACCTTTGCAGCCCGGATGAAAGCATCAACTCACGGCCTGGACCGAGTGCACCGAGAAGAAGAAGACAGAGGACATTGGCGTCCCTCACCTTGTCTGTTTCTGTGACGCCTGACCATGACCATGATGATGATGATGATGATGATGGCCGCCACAGCGAGGACCGCCGCCGTGGCAGCGAGGGCGACGCTCAAGTTGTCTGTGGAGAGCAAAAAAGCACAAGTGGAGTGACAAAGCATGAAGAGGAAACCTTCATGACTACTTTGCATGCAGACGTCAAGCGTTGTCATGGTGACATGGATCAATAATGGTGACAGGTGGACTTGTGATGGGAAACATCTCCAACTAAATGTGTCTTTCTCACCTTCATGGCTTGCGTTGCTCAGGATGCTTCTTCTCTCCAGCTTGGTGACCAAGTCCTCCTTGACGCCTGACAGCTGAAACACACATTCGTACTTGCCCTCCACGTCGGCCGTCACCTCCACTTTCAGCGCCACCGACATCTGGAAGGTTCCGTCGTGGTTGGGGAGTATCTCTCCGTGCTCCACGTCCTCGAAGATCTGCTCGCCGTCTTTCCTCCAAAACAGGTCGGCACCGTCGGGGTAGAAACCTGTCGCCATGCAGCTGACCGGAGAGGACGGCGTCTTCTGGAGCAGGAACACCTCTGGAAGCTCTGCACAGGAAGTGATGTCACGTGTGAACACAGGACAACGTGGGGAGAAGGTGTGGATGGAGGTAAAGATGAGGAGAAGGTGTGGATGGAGAGAAGGTGTGGATGGAGGTAAAGATGAAGAGAAAGTGTGGATGGAAAGAAAGTGTGGATGGAAGTAAAGTTGGAGAGAAGGTGTGGATGGAGGTAAAGATGGAGAGAAGGTGTGGACGGAGGTAAAGATGGAGAGAAGGTGTGGACGGAGGTAAAGATGGAGAGATGGTGTGGACGGAGGTAAAGATGGAGAGAAGATGAGAACAGAGGTAAAGATGGAGAGAAGATGAGAACAGAGCTAAAGATGGAGAGAACGTGTGGATGGAGGTAAAGATGGAGAGAAAAGGAGAGAACAGAGGTAAAGATGGAGAGAAAAGGAGAGAAAAGAGGTAAAGATGGAGAGAAAAGGAGAGAACGGATGTAAAGATGGAGAGAAGGTGTAGATGGGGGAAACATGGAGAGGATAGATTGAGGTAAAGATGGAGAGAAGGTGAGGACAGAGGGAAAGATGGAATGGAGGAGAGAATGTGGTAAAAATGGAGAGAAGATATGGACGGAGGTGAAGATGGGGAGAAGATATGGACGGAGGTGAAGATGGAGAGAAGGTGTGGATGGAGGTAAAGATGGAGAGAAGGTGAGGACAGAGGAAAAGATAGAGAGAAGGTGAGGACAGAGGAAAAGATAGAGAGAAGGTGGGGATGGAGGTAAAGATGGAGAAAAGGTGTGGAAGGAGGTTAAGATGGAGAGAAAGTGTGGATGAAGAAAAGGTGGGGATGGAGGTAAAGATGGAGAAAAGGTGTGGAAGGAGGTAAAGATGGAGAGAAGATGAGAACAGAGGTAAAGATGGAGAGAAGATGAGAACAGAGGTAAAGATGGAGAGAAGATGAGAATAGAGGTAAAGATGGAGAGAAGGTGTGGACGGAGGTAAAGATGGAGAGAAGGTGAGGATGGAGGGAAAGATGGAGAGAAGGAGAGAATGGAGGTAAAGATGGAGAGAAGATATGGACGGAGGTAAAGATGGAGAGAAGATGAAAAAATATGTAAAGATGTAAAGAAGATGAGAACAGAGGGGAAGATGGAGAGAAGAGGTGGACGGAGGTAAAGATGGAGAGAAGATGAGAACAGAAGTTAAGATGGAGTGAAGGTGTGGATGGAGGTAAAGATGGAGTGAAGGAGAGAATGGAGGTAAAGATGGAGAGAAGGTGAGAATGAAGGTAAAGATGGAGAGAAGGTGAGAGAAAGAGAGAAGAGTATAAAGAGACAGGGTGTAATGTCAGTAATGTTCCTATAGGGGGAGTGCTAACAAGTTAAAAGGTGAAAGTACATGTTGTGTTTCTACCTGTTCTCATTAGGACCTCCTTCCCATTGTTCACATGCTTCTTCAAGTAAGAAGGACAATCCTCAGTGAAGTAAAACTTATAGTATTCTAGTAGATGTTTGTCCTGGTCCCTCTTGAGTTTGGTGGGGAAAGCTTGTTGTTTTGCTGCAGTAAATGTCCATGTCTTCATGTCCAACGATATGTAATCTTCTCCATCATAACCTCTCTGATCCCAACCTTTAACTTCATCAGTCTCATCATTCCATTCACATCCAGACATCCTCTGGAGAATGTGAACACCTGAGACACACACACACACACACACACACACACACACACACACACACACACACACACACACACACACACACAGTATTAGTGTAGGTTATTATGGGATGGACAGAGACAAGTATCAGTGCAGTAATGTGTGTTTACTACAGTATAAAAAGAGTACATCAAATACATTTAAGTAGTAGAAAGTTCAACATAAACAAACCTCCAGTTTGGTTGAAACGCTTCTTAAGAACTTTAAGGTTGTGTTTGTCCCTCAACTCATTACCAACACTGATCTCTGTTTGTCTCTGCCAGTATTTTGGATCCTCTGCTGTGATTTTGTTCATCCAGTCCTGTTTGGCTTCTGCTTTCCTGCTGTTGCTGTCATAGTGAGAAATCTGAACTCCATCAACATAACCAACCTCCACAAACTCTGGGAAGTTTGGAACTTGAGAGGACGCAGTGAGGAAATACTGCAGCGTGTGAATCACTGAAAGAAGAAAACAACAACAGGATGAATTTTTATTATTTTGTTTCATGTTCAACAATCTTGCACTGTGAATATTTTAGCTCCTTCCGTCTTCAGTCGGGTCTTAAAGTGAACATCAAACACTGCTAGATATCACAGTCAAGACTCACATGTTCTATGACAAATACAACACATTAATAATATTACTAACATCTGTTGACAGTTTGAACATTTTAAAAATAAACATATATTTTCTACAATGGAGGCTGAATAAAAAGTACAACAGAGTTGAACACAACCTGTTCTGCCCATTTGATGTCGACTCTTACTGACATCTTGTGGCGGGGTGATGTTACTACACTTGATTAGTTTCTGACACTTCCGTGTTTGAAGATTTGTGTTCGTTCTTACAAGCCTTGGAAAAATAAGTCTTTGAACAAGAAACACTAAAGTGAAAATAAATAAAGAGCCTAAACGGATTCATCTGCTTCTGTAAACTTCTTGGAACATTTTAAATTTTTACTAGGAAAAAGGGAAAACAATAAATATGTTTAAAAAGAACCAGGATTAAGTAATAAAGGTCTTAAATAATACAACAATAATTTAATTAATAAGTAACAGAAACTATCAGAAGTCAACTAAGTGAAGGCACAAAGAGGATTTATGAGTAAAATATTAATAAACTTATAAAAAGGACTTACCAGGCGTCACGCTGTGCATTTGCACGACCAGAAGAAAGAATAAAAACAAGTTCATGATGTCAGCGCGAAACAAAAAGATGTTTGCCGCTTTTAATCCCGCAGAGAAAGACAAAAGTGACGAACACTCGCTTGACTCGCAAACAGGAAAAATGAACCAGGAACTGAACGTGGGGGAAAAGTGTGAGGCAGACGCTTCTGCTGGCAGAATATCAAAGAAAGTGAAAGTAAAAGTAGACACGGTAAAGCCAAACATTGAATGCATGCTTGTTTCAAGTCACCTAAACTCGATGGTGATCATTTTTATTTTTATTTTGTCGTACCTGTCAAAGGTGAACACACTTATCCACGTAGGTGAGTAGTAACGAGTTACATTTACTTAGATAAGAAACACAACTTTTACTTTGCTATATAACATATTCAATATATGTATAAAAACATACATTTAGGCCTCCACTCAGGCTTCATCCCAGGGACCCCAAAGGATTTTGGTCAAAAAAATATTTAAAATGTGTCATTATTTTGTATTATTATTATTCCAGGTTTATCAATCAATGTATTTTATTTCGGCAATCTTCACATAAAACAAAGAACAACAACAAAAAAAGAAAAAAAACACTCATTTGAGCAATGATTGAGCCGAAAGGGTGTAGGTTGAAGCAACGCTTACATAAACCTACCCCATCACAACAAGAACAAGGTTCAAAATATATAAAATCTAAAACATGCTTCACTTATATTACTTTTTTTTAAACAATATATAAGCAACATATATGTAGCACATGTCTCATATACACAGTTAAACATTTAAATCAAACATATACATTTGTACACTTATGTATATATATATATATACATATATATTATACATACACAATGTATTTAAATTCCATATAAAGTGGTAATATATACATTTTAATATAACCTATATGTATAATTATGAAATCATAAATTGTATTTATATACATATTATATATTATTGTCTTTCTAAAACAATGTTTGCTCTTCTTTCTTATACTTACTCATGATAAATGATTTAAAAAGCTTTTTAAACTGGTTTATGTTGGTGCTGTGTTTTATTTCATCCTTTAAACAGTTCCATATTTTAACCCCTGCTATTGTTATACTCATTCGTTTCTGCGTTGTTCTACAATATTGGATCTTAAAAAGTAGTTCTCCTCTTAAATTATAATTCCCTTCTCTTTGTAAAAAATCTTCTGTAACCCTGTTGGAAGTCAATCTTTACTTGCTTTATAAATCATTTGGGCAGTCTTGAGTTGGATGAGATCTGGTAGTTTTAAATCAAATGTTTTTATAAATAATCCATTAGTGTGTTCTCGGGGTCCTGTGTTATGTATCAGTCTGATGGCCCTTTTTGGCATTATGAATAGTGGTTGGATGTTCGTCCTGTATGTATTTCCCCAAACTTCTAGACAGTAACTCAAATATGGTAAAACAAGTGTACAATAAAGAGTGTGTAATGTTTTTTTGATGAAGAATGTGCCTTGTTTTACCCAGGACAGCAATACTTCTCGCCAACTTCCCTTTGATGTATGTAATGTGTGACTTCCCTTTGATGTATGTAATGTGTGACTTCCCTTTGATGTATGTAATGTGTGACTTCCAGCAGATCCTGTGGTCCAAGATCACACCCAAAAATTTGATTTTGTTTACTCTTTCTATACTTACATTGTCTATATATAACTTTACATCTATATCATTTCTCTTATTTCCAAATAACATAAAGTTAGTTTTATTTAGGTTTAATGATAATTTATTAGCATCAAACCATTTTTTTAGTTTACACATCTCCATGGTGACGGTCCTCAGGAGCTGCTGCAAGTCCACATCAGAACAGAGTACATTGGTGTCATCCGCCAATAACACATATTTAAGGTTTTCAGTTACTTTACAAATATCATTTATATACATGATGAACATCTTGGGCCCTAAGACTGACCCCTGTGGTACCCCACATTTAATATTTAACCAACATGATTTTTTTTGTGATATCTGTACAAACTGCTTTCTATCAGATAAATAACTTTTTATCCATTCCAGAACAATACCCCTAAAACCATATTTTTCCATTTTTCTAATAAGAATACTATGGTCTACTGTATCAAAAGCCTTCTTAAGATCTAAGAATACTCCTATTGTATATTTATTTTTATCAATACTATCAGTTATTTCTTCAATTAAATCAATTGATCGATTATTCCTGAAACCATACTGCCTATCTGTTAATAATTTATTTTTTTCTACAAAGCCATCCAGTCTATTTATAAATATTTTTTCTAATATTTTGGAGAACTGTGGTAATATTGAGATTGGTCTGTAGTTTGTGAATAAGTGTCCGTCTCCCGCTTTGTGAATAGGAACAACTTTTGCAATTTTCATTAGTTGAGGAAATACTCCCATTTCAAATGAAAGGTTAAATAGATACGCTAATGGAGCACTAATTCCATCTATCACATACTTTAAAGTTTGCATGTCTATATCATCCACATCTTTGCTTGTTTTGTTCTTAAAACTTTTGACTATGTCCCTGATTTCTCTTTCTACTACTGGTTTTAAAAACATTGTTTTAGGGTTTGGGTCGATATAATCTGCTGCATCTATTTTTGTCCCTTCTACATTTATCTCTTCTGCTAGTTTCGGTCCAATATTTATAAAATAATCATTAAATGTATTTACTATCACCTCCTTATCCTTAAACATGTTGTTATTTTCCACAAAGTATGGTGAGTATTGATTATCATCAGTTTTATTTCTAATAATACCATTTAATATTTTCCATACACCTCTTATATTATTCTTGTTATATTCCAGTTTATTTATATAATAATCTTTTTTACACATTCTGATTATATTGATTAGTTTATTTTTATATTTTTTATATTTATTTTCATTTACTAAAGTTCTATTTTTTATAAATTCCTTATATAAAATATTCTTTTTTTACAGGCATTTTGGAGTTTAAATCTGTAGATCAACATTAGGTCTATCTGTCAATATAACCTTTTCAAAGATTTAAGTTGTATGCCCTTTTTGTCAAAGAAAACCCTGTTTTGTTATGGAAAAAAACACAAAATATGCAATAGTTTCCCCCAATAGAATTTTAAAGTGGAATAATTTAGAGTATATAATAATTGGAAGCTTAAAAATTTCAACGCATCAATCAATCAATCAATGTTTATTTATATAGCCCTAAATCACAAATGTCTCAAAGGACTGTACAAACCACTACGACTACGACACCCTCGGAAGAACCCACATAAGAGCAAGGAAAACTCACACCCAGTGGGACGCCAGTGACAATGATGACTATGAGAAACCTTGGAGAGGACCTCAAATGTGGGCAACCCCTCCCCCCTCCCCTCTAGGGGACCAAAAGCAATGGATGTCGACCAGGTCCAACATGATAATGTGAAAGTTCAATCCATAGTGGCTCCAACACAGCCGCGGGAGTTCAGTTCAAAGCGGATCCGAGACTGCAGCGAGAGTCCCGTCCACTGGAAACCATCCCAAGCGAGGCGGATCAGCAGCGTAGAGATGTCCCCAACCGATACACAGGTGAGCGGTCCATTCTGGGTCCCGACGAGCGGTCCATCCTGGGTCTCGACTCTGGACAGCCAGTATTTCATCCATGGTCATCGGACCGGACCCCCTCCACAAGGGGGGGGATGACCCTCATTAACTAATAACGTTTTTGGAGACAATGATCTGATCTTTAGAAAACCCAATATTATAGGTAGTGGGCGGTTCTAAGGAGTTGTTGATAAAATTATCCGTAGTAGCAATATTAATAATGTTGCGTTTATTATGCGCAGTGCACTTAAAATAATTACGACCATATCTAGGAATTGATATGAGGGGAATTTTCAGATTTTCTACTTGGTGCTGCGATAAACTGAACGCATCATAATTTGCCACCTCAGTAGAACGCATGTCTAACTCTGACGTAGTCATAGTCATAGCAGAAAAACCATTATGTGAGTTGTGTATTATTCTAAGAAAATTGCTATGTGTACAGGGATTATCCAGCCTGGCGCTGGCTAGTTCTAACTTAACTGACTCCATACCCAGGCTAGCAGGCTCTATAATTGCCTGTGACCGGGCTTGCACTAGTGCAGTTAGTCAAATGTGGCTCAATGCGAAATCTATGTTCCGAGATTAGAGGATAGCGCCTTTCTGGTTAGGGTGAAGGCCGTCTCTCCTCAGCAAGCCAGGTTTGCCCCAGAAAGAGGGCCAATTATCAATAAACGTAAATCCCTGTTGTCTACAGAAGCTATCCAGCCACTTGTTAAGAGAGACTAATCTGCTATATCTCTCATCATTGCCTCTCCCAGGCAGGGGGCCAGAGACAATTACTCGATGCCTGGACATCTTTCTAGCGAGATTACAAGCCCTGGTTATGTTTCTCTTTGTAATCTCTGATTGTCTCATCCTAACGTCATTGGAGCCAACGTGTACAACTATGTTCGCATAACTAGTGGTGCGGTTAGCCATTCGTACGTGTTTACTAGGCCTGTTGCGAGTCAGCTCCCTAAGATTAGCTTCAATGCCCCCGGGAATACACTTAATTGTGGCTGGTTTGCTAAGCTTTATGTTTCGGCTGATGGAGTAAATTAAACATTGATTCGAATTTATTATTATTTTTTTAGCAATGACACCAAAAAAAATCCTACTAAAATCATTGGGGATCCAAAAGTGTCCTACTCATTAGAAATAAAATTTAGAAAATATATTTTTTTTACAGTTTACTTTAAACACAATTGTCTTCAGATCAATTTAAGATACATCCGTCAATTATATATATATATATATATATATATATATATATATCCATCTACTATCCATCTTTTTCCACTTATCAGAGGTCGGGTCGCGGGGGCAACAGCCTAAGCAGGGAAACCCAGACTTCCCTCTCCCCAGCCACTTCGTCTAGCTCTTCCCGAGAGCCAGACGAGGATCCCGAGGCGTTCCCAGGCCAGACGGAAGACATAGTCTTCCCAACGTGTCCTGGGTCTTCCCCGTGGCCTCCTACCAGTTGGACGTGCCCTAAACACCTCCCTAGGGAGGCGTTCAGGTGGCATCCTGACCAGATGCCCGAACCACCTCATCTGACTCCTCTCGATGTGAAGGAGCAGCGGCTTTACTTTGAGTTCCTCCCGGATGGCAGAGATTCTCACCCTATCTCTAAGGGAGAGCCCCGCCACACGGCGGAGGAAACTCATTTCGGCCGCTTGTACCCGTGATCTTATCCTTTTGGTCATGACCCAAAGATCATGACCATTGGTGAGGATGGGAACGTAGATCGACCGGTAAATTGAGAGCTGCTTTTTGTGTCAACGCTTTTGCCGCATGGTTGTTCGACGTGTTCTCGCTTGAAGCCGGACCACCGCCAGGCGGTGCACCCCCCGGGCTGTTTTTCTTGGGAGTTGGTTCTTCCTCCATTTGTTGCCGGATTGGCACATTCTCTCTCTCGTATTACCACCCGCACCTGATTATTAGCATCACAGCTAATGTTAGCATGTGGCCACCTCTCTGCTGCGTGTGTTGTTGCACACGTGACATATGTAAGAAGGTGCTCTTGTTTTACATCCCTCTGTGAGAAGGAGACAAGAACGAGTGAAGAAGAGCATGCAGTGTAATGCCCGCAGCTAAAAGCAACTGTGTGAGAAGGTATACTCCAATATTAAAAGTTAAAGTACCAATGATTGTCACACACATACTAAATGTGGCGAAATTATTGTCTGCATTTGACCCATGACCCTTGATGACCCCCTGTGAGGTGAAGGCAATATCACCATATAGTCATTTTCTATATCGCACAGAGACAAACCCACGATATATTGAGTATATCGATATATTTAGTATATATCGCCCAGTCCTAACACAAGTATTGTTAAAATGCTAATAATAATGGAACTAGGGATACCAACATTTCTACGATTCTTGATACTTATTTAAATACAATATTAGAATTAAATAGCGAACCTATGTGCTACTCTTTTTTGTAAAACTGTTTCAAAGTGTCAAGTATGTAAGGTCAGTGCGCTTCAACATCTTTTTGCACAGGATTTAAATTGCAGTATCAGCTGCCAAGAGGCAACTATACATTCAAAAAAGAACCATAGTGTTCTTCAAGCTCCCAGACTATGAAAACAAACAATACTGTGCTTATAAATATGCTCATAAAGATCAATAATTGTCAAATATTTTACATTCTAAAAAAAAAAAAAAAAGCAGTGGCGTGTAAAAATATTGTTCTATAGAGTATTTTCGGCGCCAAATCAGCATTTGTGACAGGCTTTTGCCATCAAGTAAATCTTTTCAAGGACTTTGGTGCTGACTCAGTGCTCACATGTAGAATTAGCCAAGGAAAAAGTAGTGTACAGTATTGATGTTGGAAAAAACAGGTGTTCATTTATTTCATAGAATTATCTAGCAAACAGGCGGTATAGCTCGGTTGGTCGAGTGGCTGTGCCAGCAACTTGCGAGTTCCAGGTTTGATCCCCACTTCCGCCATCCTAGTCATTGCTGTTGTGTCCTTGGGCAAGACACTTTCCCCACCTGCTCTCAGTGCCACCCACACTGCTTTAAATGGAACTTAGATATTGGCTTTCACTATGTAAAGCGCTTTGAGTCACTAGAGAAAAAGCGCTATATAAATATAATTCACTGCACTGCAGCTTTGCCTTCCGGCTCAGGTCCTTCTTCACCACAACGGATCGGTACAACGTCCGCATTACTGAAGACGCCGCACCGATCCGCCTGTCGATCCCACGATCCACTCTTCCCCCACTCGTGAACAAGACTCCTAGGTACTTGAACTCCTCCACTTGGGGCAGGGTCTCCTCCCCAACCCGGAGATGGCATTCCACCCTTTTCCGGGCGAGAACCATGGACTCGGACTTGGAGGTGCTGATTCTCATTCTGGTCGCTTGACACTCGGCTGCGAACCGATCCAGTGAGAGCTGAAGATCCCGGTCAGATGAAGCCATCAGGACCACATCATCTCCAAAAAGCAGAGACCTAATCCTGCGGTCACCAAACCGGAACCCCACAACGCCTTGACTGCGCCTAGAAATTCTGTCCTTAAAAGTTAAGAACAGAATCGGTGACAAAGGACAGCCTTGGCGGAGTCCAACTCACACTGGGAATGTGTTCGACTTACTGCCGGGAATGCGGACCAAACTCTGGCACTGATCATACAGGGAGCGGACCGCCACAATAAGACAGTCCGATACCCCGTACTCTCTGAGCACTCCCCACAGGACTTCCCGAGGGACACGGTCGAATGCCTTCTCCAAGTCCACAAAGCACATGTAGACTGGTTGGCCAAACTCCCATGCATATATATATATATATATATATATATACAGTATATATATATATATATACAGTGAAGAAAATAAGTATTTGAACACCCTGCTATTTTGCAAGTTCTCCCACTTAGAAATCATGGAGGGGTCTGAAATGTTCATAATAGGTGCATGTCCACTGTATGAGAGAGAACCTAAAAAGAAAAATCCAGAAATCACAATCAATGATTTTTTAACACTTTATTTGTGTGATAAAGCTGAAAATAAATATTTGAACACCAACTTTAATATTTGGTAGAGTAGCCTTTGTTTGCAATTACAGAGGACAAACGTTTCCTGCAGTTCTTCACCAGGTTTGTACAGACTGCAGGAGGGATTTCGGCCCACTCCTCCACACAGATCTTCTCTAGATTAGTCAGGTTTCTGGGCTGTCGCTGAGTAACACAGACTTTCAGCTCCCTCCAAAGATTTTCAATTAGATTTAGGTATGGAGACTGGCTAGCCCACTCCAGAACCTTGATATGGTTCTTACGAAGCCACTTTTTTGGTTTTCCTGGCTGTTTGCTTTGGGTCCTTGTTATGTTGGAAGATCCAGCCACGACTCATCTTCAATGATCTGACTGAGTGAAGGAAGTTTTTGGCCAAAATCTCACAATACATGGCTGCAGTCATCCGCTCCTTAATACAGTACAGTCGTCCTGTCCCATGACCAGAAAAACACCCCCAAAGCATGATGCTACCACCCCCATGCTTCACAGTAGGGATGGTGTTCTTGGGATGGTACGCATCATTCTTCTTCCTCCAAACACGCATAGTGGAATTATGACCAAAAAGGTCAATTTTGGTCTCATCTGTCCACAAAACTTTCTCCCATGACTCCTCTGGATCATCCAAAATGGTCTTTGGCAAACTTAAGACGGGCCTTAACATGTGCTGGTTTAAGCAGGGGAACCTTCCGTGCCAGGCATGATTTTAAACCATGACGTCTTAGTGTATTACCAACAGTCACCATGGAAACAGTGGTCCCAGCTCTTTTCAGGTCATTGACCAAGTCCTGCCGTGTAGTCCTGGGCTGATTCCTCACCTTTCTTAGCATCATTGAGACCCCACGAGGTG
Source organism: Nerophis ophidion (assembly GCF_033978795.1). NCBI lineage: Eukaryota > Metazoa > Chordata > Actinopteri > Syngnathiformes > Syngnathidae > Nerophis > Nerophis ophidion. The sequence goes on from NC_084614.1 coordinate 76,738,113, forward strand.
ATATCTTGCAAGGGGTTCCACTCCGATCGAGATTGACCGTCATGTTTAGTTTCTTCCATTTTCTAATGATTGCTCCAACAGTGGACCTTTTTTCACCAAACTGTTTGGCAATTTCTCCAGAGCCCTTTCCATCCTTGTGGAGTTGTACCATTTTGTCTCTGGTGTCTTTGGACAGCTCTTTGCTCTTAGCCATGCTGAATGTTTGGGTCTTACTGATTGTATGGGGTGGACAGGTGTCTTTATGCAGCTAACGACCTCACACAGGTGCACCTGATTCAGGACCATTCAGTGGAGTGGAGGAGGACTTTTAAAGGCGGACTAACAGGCCTTTGAGGGTCAGAATTCTAGCTGATAGACAGGTGTTCAAATACTTATTTTCAGCTGTATCAAACATATAAATTGTTAAAAATTCATAGATTGTGATTTCTGGATTTTTCGTTTTAGGTTCTCTCTCATACAGTGGATATGTACCTGCTGTGGAAATTTCAGACCCCTCTGTGACTTCTAAGTGGGAGAACTTGCAAAATAGCAGGGTGTTCAAACACTTATTTTCTCGACTGTGTGTGTGTGTATATATATATATATATATATATATATATATATATATATATATACTATATTGCCAAAAGTATTTGGCCACCTGCCTTTACTCACATATGAACTTGAAGTGCCATCCCATGGAATTGTCCAAAATGTTTTGCTATCCTGGAGCAGTCAACGTTCATTTCACTGTAACAAAGGGGCCAACTCCTGAAAAACAACCCCACACCTTAATTCCTCCTCCACCAAATTTCACATACGGCCCAATGCAGTCTGAAATGTAGCGTTCTCCTGGCAACCTCCAAACCCAGACTGGTCCGTGAGACTGCCAGATGGGAAAGCATGATTCATCAGTCCGGAGACTGCGATGAGGTGGCGACTTGTCCAGGGTGTACCCCGCCTTCCGCCCGATTGTAGCTGAGATAGGCCCCAGCGACCCTAAAAAGGGAATTGGTGGCAGAAAATGGATGGATGGATGGATCAGTCCAGAGAAGGAGTCTCCACTGCTCTGGAGTCCAGTGGCGACATGCTATACACCACTGCATCCAATGCTTTGCATTGGCCTTGGTGATTTATGTCTTAGATGCAGCTGCCTGGCCATGGAAACCCATTCCATGAAGCTCTCTGCGTACTGTACTTGGGCTAATTGAAAGGTTTGGAGCTCTGTAGCAACTGACTGTGCATAAAGTCTTTGCACTATGCGCTTCAGCATCCGCTGACGTCTCTTGTCAGTTTACGTGGCTGAGTTGCTGTTGTTCCCAAACCCTTCACTTTTCTTGTAATAAAGTCGACTTTGGAATATTTAGGAGCGAGGAAATTTCACGACTGGATTTGTTGCACAGGTGGCGTCCTATGACAGTTTCACGCTGGAAATCACTGAAAGCGGCCCATTCTTTCACAAATGTTTGTAGAAACAGTCTCCATGCCTAAGTGCTTGATTTGATACACCGGGCCAAGTGATTAGGACACCTGATTCTCATCATTTTGATGGCTGGCCAAATACTTTATAGAATGTTTTATCGAAAGCATGTTTTATTGATATTATATGTCCATCGCGATATGTTTTGATATCATTTTAACGCTCTGCCGTGGCTTTCTATTGTGTGCGTGCGTGTGGTTTTTGTTTTGTTTTTTTTAATGGAGGTGCCAACCCTCCCCCCACCTCGCTGTCGGCCAGCAATGTTATCGCCGGCGAGTTGTTGCCAGCCGGGTGGATGACTTCAGGGAAGCTTTAAAAAAAAAAAAAAAAAAAAAAGCGCCGTCAGCACCGGCGAACCTGCACCGTTCAGACTCAGCAATGAAGCCGGAGAACGCGACGCTCTTCGCTTCCCCGACAATAAAAGTCGAGTCACCCCGCGGTAGTTGGCCGCCGCAGACGGGGAGATTAACCGTTGGCACCACGCTGATAACGGGCGGGTGATTTGTGGCGCTGAAGCCGTCAACACGAGGAGGCGCATTAGTGGAATGATCCCCGGCTGGAGCTGCGTGTTCCAGCAGGCCCTCGTTACAAGGACCACGTGGGAGCGCCCGCGCGGGCCTTAATTGTGTCGGCGAGTCAGTGTTTTTTTCAAAGTTGACCTCTTTTGCAAGACCTCTGCAGTTAGTTTGCAGAATTGTATTTACAACTACGGATGGGTGCTGTTAACATCTGAACCCAAACCGTATATCGTCACCAAAATGTCCATCTATCTTACTCCCGGTACCAGGCAATCAATACCAGTACTCAAAGGTACTGATTATTGGTGCTTTTGTGTGTGTTAAAGGCCTACTGAAACCTACTACTAGCGACCACGCGGTCTGATAGTTTATATATCAATGATGAAATATTAACATTGCAACACATGCCAATACGGCCTTTTTAGTTTACTAAATTGCAATTTTAAATTCCATGCCGAAGTATCTGTCACGCCTGTAAGTTATGTTTTGGTCATGCAATGTTTAGTTTTTGGACATTTAGTCACGTTTTGCACTTCCTGGTTTTGTTTGTTTATATATATATATATATATATATATATATATATATATATGTATTATTGGTGTTTATGTTTTTTCTTCTATAGGCCCTGCTTTATAGAAGAAACAACATTTTTTTTTAATATGGCAAACACAAAATATGCAACATTTTCCCCCAAAAACATCTCAAAGTGGAATATTTAATGTGACGTCGTTGGAGCCTTGAATAGGTCAATAATCCATAATGACGCTGATTTTGATTTATTATTATGTTTTTAGTAAACAACAGCCTAGATGGCAGCTTTGTGTTATTAGAGTAAACATTGCAACATTTTCTTGTCACATTTCACCTGTTTGCTCTTTTATAGCACTTTTTCTGTTTTTTATTTTTTTAATCGTATTTTTAGAATGTGCTTAGGGCCGTTAAAAAATTACCCCCGGGCCGCACTTTGGACACCCCTGTACGAGGATGACAGGGGATGCAAAACAATAACACATGCCCTTCTTATTTATGATTTACTTTTTAAATTTGATCTCAGTTCTGTACACTGCTGCTGGAATTTTTAATTTTCCCGAGGGAACTCTACTGAAGGAATCAATAAAGTACTATCCTCGTTCATCCATGCGGACTTGGCTCTCTTGGTTGCTTTGTTGGGTCTGCTCCTGTCTCCGGCCATACTCCCCCCACCACAGCAGACGTTGGCGTGGAACACCACAGAGTGTATATGTTTGTTTTTTGTTGTTGTTTTACTTTTGCGTCTGGTTGCATCAGCTCTCATCTTTTAAAGTCTTTAATGTCCTTTGTGTTCTTTGACGATTCTTTCTTACACACATGTTTATGTGTGCAATGGCTATGAGTTTTTTGTCCCCTTGGCCTCAGTCTGGACCCCCTCTACAGGGGCCCAGATGTTTGCTGTTGCACAAGCATGGGATAAAGTGTGTAACTTTTTGTCTGTAAAATACATCATTGCAGTTTTTTTTTATTAGCATGGATGTAATCTAGGAACAGCATTTCATAATTAATATCCAAAACCCCAAACCAGTGAAGTTGGCACGTTGTGTAATTCGTAAAATAAAAACAGAATACAATGATTTGCAAATCCTTTTCAACTCATATTCAATTGAATAGACTGCAAATACAAGATATTTAATGTTCGAACTGAGAAACTTTTTTTTTTTTGGCAAATATTCATCATCTTAGAAATTAATGCCAGCAACACAGTGCAAAAAAAGTTGGCACAAGGGCATTTTTTACCACTGTGTTACATGGCCTTTCCTTTTAACAACACTCAGTAAACGTTTGGGAACTGAGGAGACTGATTTTTTAAACTTTTCAGGTGGAATTATTTCCCATTTTTGCTTGATTTACAGCTTAAGTTGTTCAACAGTCCGGGATCTCGGTTGTGGTATTTTAGGCTTCATAATGTGCCACACATTTTCAATGGGAGACAGGTCTGGACTACAGGCAGAACAGTCCAGTACCCTCACTCTTTTACTACGAAGCCACACTGTTGTAACACGTGGCTTGGCATTGTCTTGCTGAAATAAGCAGGGGCGTCCATGATAACGTTGCTTGGATGACAACATATGTTGCTCCAAAACCTCTATGTACCTTTCAGTATTAATGGTGCCTTCACAGATGTGTAAGTTACCCATGCCTTGGGCACTAATACACCCCCACACCATCACAGATGCTGGCTTTTCAACTTTGCGCCTAGAACTATCCACATGGTTCTTTTCCTCTTTGATCTGGAGGACACAACGGCCACAGTTTCCAAAAAACAATTTGAAATGTGGACTCGTCAGACCACACAACTCTTTTACACTTTGCATCAGTCCATCTTGGATGAGCTCGGGTTTAGCGACGCTGGCAGAATTTCTGGGTGTTGTTGATAACTGGCTTTCGCTTTGAATAGTACAGTTTTAACTTGTACTTACAGATGTAGCAACCAACTGTAGTTACTGACAGTGGTTTTATGAAGTGTTCCTGAGCCCATGTGGTGATAACCTTTATACACTGATGCCACTTTTTGATGCAGTACCGCCTGAGGGATTGAAGGTCAAGGGGATTCAATGTTGGTTTTCAGCTTTGCTGCTTACGTGCAGGGATTTACCCAGATTCTCTGAACCTTTTGATTATATTATGGACCGCAGATGGTGAAATCCCTAAATTCCTTGCAATAGCTAGTTGAGAGATGTTGTTTTTAAACATTTGTTCATGAAGTGGTGACCCTCGCTCCATCCTTGTTTGTGAATGAACAAACATTTCATGGAAGCTGCTTTTATACTCAATCATGGCACCCACCTGTTCCCAATTAGCCTGTTCACTTGTGGGATGTTTCAAATAAGTGTTTGATGAGCATTCCTCTACTTTCTCAGTCTTTTTTGCCACCTGTGCCATATTTTTCCAAACATGTTGCAGGCAATTCCAAATGAGCTAATACTTGCAAAAAATAAAGTTTTCCAGTTTGAATGTTTAGTATCATGTCTTTGCAGTCTATTCAATTGAATATGGGTTGAAAAAGATTTGCAAATCACTGTTTTCTGTTTTTATTTACCATTTACACAACGTCCCAACTTCATTGGTCTCGGGTTTTGTATATTGAAAAAAAGAACATTATTTAAAAAAATAATAAAGGCCACAAAAACGCATCGATCAAATTGGTTGTAATTAGCCCCTTAAGTCCTTTAGCAGCTATAAAATGATGTTGCTGAAAAGACGATATCTCTAAAATGTGTGTCTGTGGAGCACAAGCACTGATCCTGCAGCCGTGTGTGGAACTGTCAGTGTGCCCAGTTACTAAATAAAAACTAAATAGTGCTGGCACGACAGCGGTGAGTGTTGATAAATCATATTGGGCGTGATAAATAATTATATTCGCATTTTCTCCCAGTATTGTGGGAGTTTTAATGATCAGCATATATTTTGCATGTTAATGAAGACAGAGACCCAAAATGTATTGCACGCCTTATTCTGCTCACTTAAGAGACACAATCCACTTTGCACAGGTTTAGTAGATCAGCTCTGCGTGTGCTATCGGGTTTGCACGTCTTTTAGTACACGCAAACCTTTAATAAATCAGGCCCTATGAGTCCAACTCCATCCTGGAGACGAGGATTGCACTTTGTCAGGCCTCTACCTTCACACCTGTGCAACTTGGGTGTGCCACCTGAAGACTAAGCTCAAAATAACCACAAGAAGGTGCCAATCTCTCAGGAGGGGAAGTAAAAAAATAAAAATGAACTCAACTTAATAAAGTATCCTTGATCCATATTTTTCCCACCATCACTACATTTATCTTAACTTGATGGCCTAATTCTTAAACTGAATGTTCACCTTTAGTAGGACTTCACACACAATAGTCAATATTTACACCACTGAAAAGTACAATCCACTTATGAGCAAAACAAAAACATTCTTCTCAAACTAGTTTATCAACAAGTCAGCTGCGTCATGCCTCAAAGTTTCCGCCTCCTCCACTTATTCACACACAGAGAAACTTAACAGCACTGCCTACACTCTAGACCAGGGGTCTCAAACTCAATTTACCAGGGGGCCACTGGATGCAGAGTCTGAGTGAGGCTGGGCCGCAAGAAAAGATTTCTTACTTTTTTTTTTTTTTGCATACTCCTCAGCATGTCTAGTTGTATAATGACGTTTCAAATTGTATCCCTTGTGCAACTTTCTGGGTGCAAATAAGACACGTCGGGGTGCCCCTGTGCTCAACAAAGAAATATCGCATCTCCCACTTTTCCTGGAATTGTCTTTGCTCATCACTAACCCTTCTCTTCACTGCAGGCTTTGAAAAAGACATGTTTGGGGTTGTGGAATATATTTGTATTTAGCCCACGCACGGAGAATAATGTTGTTTCCGCAATGTGCGTCTCTCCGCTTTTCCTCCCTACAGCAACACGGCGGTCGGCGGATAATAGCCGGGAAAGTACCGGGATAGCGAGCGCAAAAAAGTGACGGCTCCCGGAGTGTTTATATGTAGTGTTCATCGTGTGAGGCAATGCAAACTAAACAAGAAAAAAAAAGCAAATAACGGTTTGAATTGGTCCAGGTTATCGGGGACTGTTATTACTGACGGACAGGTGTCGCGGTGTGACTGCAGCCAGGCACCTAAGTGAACCCCCGTCTCCATGACAACGTCTCTGTCGCTTTCACTCATTTGCAGCTTTTCCACCAACGCAGGGTAGGCAACCCAGAACGTTGAAAGAGCCATTTTGGACCCGAATAACACAACGCTGTCAAGCGCCGTTCATATAAAACTTGCGGGCCGCACTAACATTAAAGGCCTACTGAAATGAGATTTTCTTATTCAAACGGGGATAGCAGGTCCATTCTATGTGTCATACTTGATCATTTCCAGATATTGCCATATTTTTGCTGAAAGGATTTAGTAGAGAACATCGACGATAAAGTTAGCAACTTTTGGTGCTGATAAAAAAGCCTTGCCTGTACCGGAAGTAGCAGACGATGTGCGCGTGACATCACGGGTTGTGGAGCTCCTCACATCTGAACATTGTTTACAATCATGGCCACCAGCAGCGAGAGCGATTCGGACCGAGAAAGCGACGATTTCCCCATTAATTTGAGCGAGGATGAAAGATTTGTGGATGAGGAAAGTGAGAGTGAAGGACTGGAAAAAAAAAAGACTACAGTGGGAGCGATTCAGATATTATTAGACAAATTTACTAGGATAATTCAGGAAATTCCCTTATCTGCTTATTGTGTTACTGGTGTTAAAGTGAGATTACATGGTCGTAACTGTACAACCTGAAGGTCGGCCCCGCACCAGTCGACGGATGGTGGCGATGCCCATCTCTGCCCTTCGCAAGGGACCCTCTTCGAAACACGATCTTTCAAAGTGACCGCTGCATAATACACTGTACTTTGTGTGTGTGGTCCAATCCAGCCGTGTTCGCTTGACCGCTCTGTTCCATAGTAAAGCTTCAACGTCATCTTTCAGGAATGTAAACAATGAAACACCGGCTGTGTTTGTGTTGCTAAAGGCGGCCGCAATACACCGCTTCCCACCTACAGCTTTCTTCTTTGATGTCTCCATTATTCATTGAACAAATAGCAAAAGATTCAGCAACACAGGTGTCCAGAATACTGTGGAATTATGCGATGAAAACAGACGACTTATAGCTGGGAACGGTGCTGGAAGAAAATGTCCTCTACAATTGGTGATGTCACACACAAGCGTCATCATACTGCGACGTTTCAGCAGGATACTTTGGCACGAAATTTAAAATTGCAATTTAGTAAACTGGCATGTGTTGCAATGTTAATATTTCATCATTGATATATAAACTATCAGACTGCGTGGTCGCTAGTAGTGGCTTTCAGTAGGCCTTTCAATCAATCAATCACCAATCAATGTTTATTTATATAGCCCTAAATCACAAGTGCCTCAAAGGGCCGCACAAACCACAAGGACATCCTCGGTAGGGCCCACATAAGGGCAAGGAAAAACTCGCCCCAGTTGGACGTCGACCATGATGACTATGAGAAACCTTGGAGAGGACCACATATGTGGGCAACACAGGCACTGAGCAAAAGTCTCTTGCTTTCTGTCCCTCAGGACAGAACGGAAGGCTCCGAATGGAATTAGTTCAGTGAGTTTCAGTTTCGTCTGCAATGCATTCCATGCCATAGGGGCAGCAATGCCAAAAGCTCTTTTGCCAAATTCAGTCCGTTCATGGGGAACAGTTAAAACATACAAATTGTTAGAACGTAACGCATAAGAGCTGTTTTTTCTTTGTCACAAAGTAGACAAGTATGGAGGTATTAAACCTAAAAGAGCTTTATAAATGATGACCAGCCAATGTGTGTATCTGTGTGCACTCAATGAAGATAAGTCTGACTTCATATACAGTTGACAGTGGTGGGTGAGACTACGACAGCCAGGAACAAATCTTAGTGCTGAGTGAAAAACAGTGTCCAAGGACTGGAGGCATTTAGATGAAGCACTAAAATAAAGCAGGTCTCCATAATCATTTACGGGCAAGATAGTCGCTGTCACCAATTTCTTTCTGACTTGAAGAGAGAAGCCGTTTTTATTTCTAAAAAGGAAGCCGAGCTTTACCCTGAGCTTAGAGACCAAGTTGTTAATACGGGCTTTAAATGAAAGCTCCTGATCAAGAGTAAAACCCAAGTACTTGTAATTTAAGACCTGCTCTATAGGGTTTCCATTTGATGTTACAATATTTGGAATATTTTCCAGTAGCACCCTTGAATGAGAGAAACCATTACTTTGCTTTTATCTGTATTTAAAACCAATTTAAGATCAAATAAGCGAGCCTGGATGACATCAAAAGCAGCTTGTAAAAACTCAAAAGCCTGAGTGCTGGAGGTTGAACAGCAATAAATAATGGTGTCGTCTGCATAAAAATGGTACATTGCATTTGACAGATTATTGCAAAGATTATTCAAGTAGATAGAAAATAAAATGGGCCCCAGCACTGAGCCTTGTGGAACTCCTTTGGTAATGTCCAATAATGAAGAGGTTGTCCCAGCCACCTGTACACGTTGTGTTCTGCTGGAAAGATAGTCTGTGAACCAAGCAGCTGCATTTTTAGATAATCCAACGTGATGGAGAGCTTCAATGAGCAGACTGTGGTCTACTGTGTCGAATGCTTTTGACAAATCAATAAAAAGTATTTTTTGCCGTCCACAGCCTCGATTAAGTCATTGAGGACCTTAAGAGCAGCTGTAATAGTGCTATGCCAGGCCTGGCCAACCCGCGGCTCGCGAGCCTCATGCGGCTCTTTAACTAGTTTCATGCGGCTCTTCATGAGCTGTCACATGACATGCGTCAAAAATGCTTGGCTGGCGCTGTCATTCACTCCCCCTACAGCTAGATGGCACACTGACCATGTAAGCCTGTTTGAGTGACGTCAAATGAGCCCCGAGAGAATCTTTGGTGTGACATAATTTGTGTTGTAAACAATTTCCATCAAGTTACCTCTTGAAATGGCAGGGAAAAAAAGCACAGTCAAACGAAAATATGAAGAAGAACACAGGACGTTTTTGCCAGAGTGGGAGAGTTTATATTTTTTTGTTAAACGTAATGGCAAGCCGATATATCACAGAGCATTTGCGCATTTCAAAGCTTCAAATCTTCAGCGTCACTTCAGCTCACTCCACCCTAACATCGAACAGGAATTTTCCAAAAGGGACTGAACTTCGCAAGAACAAGTTGGTCGCTTTGAAAAGCCAGGCAGAAAAGCAGGTGCAGTTTTTCCAAAAATTTACGAAACACTCGGAGACCATATCAGCTGGCTTGGAACATAGCACGGGCTAAAAAGCCATACAACGAAGGGGACTTCATTAAAAAATGCCTCATTGACGCCTTTGAAATCTTGGCTCCTGGAGACGACAAACTAAAACGGAGCGTATCAGACGTTCAACTTTCCCGCCACAGTGTTAAACGCAGAATATCGGATATTAATACAGCTGTTGAATCACAGTTGCACTCTGACCTTCAAGCATGTGAGTATTTTAGTGTGGCATTGGATGAGAGTTGTGACATACAAGACAAGCCTCAGTTGGCAATATTTGCACGGTCTGTGTCAAATGAATGTATGCTCAAAGAAGAACTCCTTGATATTGTGACATTAAAAGACAGAACCCGTGGCATAGATGTGAAAGAAGCAATGATGGCTGCGTTTGCAAAAGCAAATCTGCCCATACCAAAACTAACTGCAATAGCCACGGATGGAGCGCCAGCCATGATCGGCTCCGTGAACGGTCTTGTGGGGCTGTGCAAAACTGATCAAACATTTCCCAACTTTTGGAATTTCCACTGCATCATCCACAGGGAGCAACTCGTGTCTAAATCATTGAATTTAAACAACGTCATGAAGCCAGTGATGGAAATCGTCAACTACATCCGCACACATGCGCTTAACCACAGGCAATTCAGGAATCTCATCGCTGAGCTTGACCAAGGGCTTCCAGGTGACCTGCCGCTGCACTGCACTGTGAGGTGGCGGTCAAAAAGCAAGGTATTCTCTCACTTCTTTGAGCTTTTGGATGCTGTGAAACTATTCATGGAAGAGACGGACGAGGACTATCCCGAGCTCTCAGACCTCGAGCAGATTATGGATCTGGCATTTTCAGTCGACATGCTGTGTCACTTGGACAGACTGAACCTGACCCTGCAGGGTAAGTTAAAAATGCTGCCTGACATGGTGCAAGGTGTGTTTGCGTTTGTCAACAAACTAAAGCTGTTCGAGGCGCGTATTCAAAAGGAAGATCTAACACATTTTCATTCTCTGCTAAAAGCCAGTGAGCAAGTCACCAGCGCCGCCCTGGAAAAGAAAAGAGACAGATATGCAAGACTGGTTGCAAACCTGCACGAAAGCTTTGTGACCCGGTTCTGTGATCTACAACTGAAAGACCACAGATTACATTCCTCGTCGACCCATTTAATGGGGAGACAGACTGTTTGAAAGCCCCGCTCGTCACAGATGAGGCTGCGGCTGAGTTGGAGATGATCGACCTTTGTGAGGAGGATCAATTGAAAATTGTTTTAAGGGAAGGGACCGTTGAGTTCTGGAAAAGTGTGCCAATTGAAAAATACCCCAACATCAAACGAGCTGCGCTTGAGATACTGTCCATGTTTGGGTCAACGTACGTCTGCGAGTCTGTGTTTTCTACCCTGAAACATGTGAAATCAAAGCATCGATCTGTTCTGACTGACACTCATTTGAAAGAATTGCTTAGAGTGGCAACAATAGAATACAAGCCAGATTTGAAGAGGATTGTTCAAGATAAGGAATGCCAGAAGTCTCACTAAGCACCATAGTAAGAGAAAGATGTTATTGAAAATGATTCTATTATTTTTTGTGGACTTGCTTGAACTGAGAGTATGTGTGTGTGAGACACACAATGTTAACTGTTGAAAATTACTGATACTATCATGTTGGTGTGGTTATTTTCATTAGATCTGTCTGAGCTGAGGTCTGTGTATGCGTGCATACATGATTAAAATATAATGTTCATGTGTACCCATGTGTATGATGTGGCTCTTTGCAGTAACACCGGAAAAAAAGTGGATCTTAGTCTCTGACTTGTTGGCCACCCCTGTGCTATGCTGTATTCTAAAACCCGATTGAAATGGGGATTAAATATTGTTTAATTCTAAAAAATTCATTTAGCTGGTTACTGATGGTTTTCTTAAACAATTTTGCTAAAATGCATAATTTAGAAATTGGTCTGTAATTATTTATATTTGTGGGTTCACCCCCTTTTAGCAGGGGAAGAACAAAGGCTGATTTCCAGATTTTTGGAATGCTTTTACTTGTTAGACTGAGGTTAAAAATATGCGAGAGAGGCTCAGCAATAAAATCAGCAGCCACTTTTAAGAAAAAGGGTTCAATTTGGTCCGGTCCTGCTGCTTTAGTTGTGTCCAGGCTCTTTAGTGCATTGTATACCTCAGATACTGATACAGGTGTGAAGTCACAAGTGCAGGTGCTGCGTCTAATTACAGCCTGTGGTGTATTTGGGATATTAACATTAGTTAAACCAACATTTGACGATTGAGGATTCAACGACTCAAACAAAAATCCGGCAGAAACTAAATACTCATTAAAACAATTTGATATAGTTGTCTTATCAGACAAAGTACCAGATTGAGTAATCAAAGGACATGGAAAGTCATTTGTTTTCACATGATTTAAAGAAGCTTTTATGGTGTGCCAAACATTTTTGGGGTCATTTATATGTTTTTTGCATTCATGCAGGTAAAAATCAGACTTGGCTCTCTTAACAAGCGAAGTACATTTATTTCTAAGCTGGCGAAAGCTAAGCCAGTCAACCTCTGTCTTTGTTTTTCGAGCCCTGGCCCAAGCAACATCTCTCTCTTTGAGAAGGTTTCCAATTGCAGCGGTAAACCAGGGATTATTTCGACCAGGGGCGTCACTAGACCTAATACTGTACTGCGGCACACCTGGGGCACAAATAATCCATGTGAGCGTGCAAAGCGCGCAATTAAAAACATTTTTAGCACTTATTTATCATAAAAAATACATAAATAGTGCTTTAAACTATGAAATCATATCGGATTATGTTGTATGGATCTTTGATGAACCACCTGAAATTAACTCATGCATTTGACCTAATTGTGCACTTTTTTTACTCCAGACTTCTAAACTGCTACTGGTAAAAGCAAAAAGGAAGAGCAATGAATCTTTTTGAAATATTTATTGCAGTAATCATCTGCAAATTTAACATCGACAAAAGTAAAACAAAAAATAAAGCACCCCTACATCTCTGGGTTCTTTTATATTATTTAATTTCCATTTATGGCAATGTGGCTAATCCTATTTCAGATACACACAACTATAAAATATACACAAAACAAAGCCACAGTAGTAGAATAAATGAACAACTGTTGTGTGTCTGTTCAGGGAATCATTTTCTGAGAAGTAAACTGTAACGTCTCCTTTTCATTTTTGCAAAGTGGTCAATCACTCTGGACAGACATGGAAATATTACAGTAACTGTTATACAGTTGACCAGTGGTTCCCAACTGCTGGGTCCTGACATAAAAGTGGATTGTGTGTCATTTTCAGTCAGATGTGTGCATGAAAAAAAAAAGTTTAGGGAGAAAAAATTAAATTGTGGCAACAAAACCAGATATTTTTAGCCATTTTTCTAGTGACTATTAGTGAGTATTTTAGCAAAAGGCAAACCGAATAACAAGTTGGAGAAGGACTCAGGACAGACATGGAAATATATTTAAAAAAAATCTAAATGGGGCAACAAAACCCGATATTTTCAGCCATCTTTCTGAAAACAAATACAGAAATGTTACTATTTTTTCTGGAAACAAAACCAGATGCTTTAGCTGTAGCCATTTTTCTGGTGACGAAACAAGATTATTTTAGTCAAAGTCACAGCGATTAACAAGACAAGTCTACTGTGCTATTTTTCTGTGAAATAAACTTGAATGATTTAAAAATTTGGCTCACGACTTGATATGGAAAAATGTTTTTCTTCCTGAAGATAAACCATTTGAGAAGCACTCAACTCACACATGCTGACTCCAAATCATCATTGATGCAGAAGCAGCAGACAATAACCAACATGATGTTTCATGTTGATTGGAAATTGCCCCGACAGCTCGTACAGCAAATGAATATGTTTGTCTTGATACAAGGAATAACGTTAGCTAACTTAGCATCAACTCAAGACAATGATGTTGCCTAGCTAGCTAGGACTTCACTTACATCTCTCATTCCTTGCTGCTTCTTCCCTGCTGCGGGCCAATAACTTTCTTAAATCCATCTAGGAGTTACAGTTTGAGTCAAATAAAAATAAAAATAATGTAATTAACAAATTGTTGTTGGCTAACGTCACCTACCTCACATAGTGATTCGAATCCCCCCCCCTCTCTCTCTCTAGCAACCGAAGTCTCGATCCACACGTGAATAAATTACCATATTAAGTAGCCATGTGCTCACTGTTTCGTGGAGTGAATACAGTAGCAATCAATTACCATACTAAGTAGTATGTGCGCTGTTGTCTATGTTATGTAGACTTAAAACTCTGAAGCGTTTTTTTTTAGTGGTGACATTTTTACTGGGGCACTGCAGATCAACAGTGGGACAAGTGCCCCAGTGAAATATGTCTGGCGACGCCCCTGATTTTGACCTTTAACTCCAAATTTTCGAAAGGGAGCATGTTTATTGACTATACGTTGAAATTCGTTATAAAAGTATTTAAACGCTATCTCAATATCATCAATTAAAGCAACTCTGTTCCACTCAAAGGCAGCTAAGTCGTATATAAAAGCTGGGAGGCAAAAAATGTTAATATCTCTTTTGCATGTAATAATGGGTTTTGATTTTGGTTGCTTGCAGTTTCCTACAGCTGCAATTGTACAATGATCACTCAAGTCATTGACAAACACCCCAGTACCAGTGTACTTATGGGGAGCCTTGGTTAGAATTAGATCAAGTAAAGATGATTTTGAGGGGTTTTTAGTATTGGGTCGAGTTGGGGAAGTGATTAATTGAGTTAAATTTAGTGTGTTGCATACAGCTTTAAGGTTATCAGAAGAGGAAGTCAACCAGTCAAAATTTAAATCACCAACCAAGAGAAGTTCACTAGTCCACTCATAAAGGATTCAAGAGAGGCAAGGGCTTCAGTGGAGGCATAGGGAGGTCTATAACACCCTACAATTGCGAGAGTTTGGCCATGCGAGAATTCAAGCTGCAGGGCAAGGAGTTCAAATGGTTTAGTGATTGACAGTGATGATAATAAAGTAACATTAAATCTGTTTTTTATATACATAGCCACCCCTCCACCTTTTCGAGGACGATCGCATCGGAAGACATTGTATCCATTTATAGCAATGTCCTTGTCAGAGACTGCTTTACTTAGCCAGGTTTCTGATAAAATAAATATATCTGCATTGGTTGTTTGAATCCAAATTTTGACTAAGTCTAATTTTGGCAGTAGGCTTGTAATATTTGAATGAATTAAACCAAGACCTGACCTAGCTCTAAGCTCATCAGGAGTACTGATGTTGTATAAAGCTGGGCCTGGATTTGGTTGCACATTGCCTGATAGCAGAAGTAAGAGCAATATAAAGATTTTCCGTTTCATATGGCAAGGTGACCTCATGACAACATTATTTGGCTTCACAATATCAAAATGAGTAATATCAGAAGGAGAAAACCATCTGTTTAGCACAGAAATACACCATAACTGAAGCTGGTTAGAATTATTTAGCACTGACCCACATGTGGATATCAATAACCTTTGTGTAAATGCTGTAGTTTCAAAGGACCAGGTGATTGTTATTGCGTTTGGTAGAGTTAAAGGTTGGTGGAGCACCTGGTCAGGTACCCCACTACAATTGCAGAAAACAAGTCCAGGAAAAAGCATTAATATTAAATAGAGAGCTTTTGTCAAAGTCATTGTTAAATTGTTTTACTACCTACCCAGGTCCAATAATCAAAGTTCAGATGTCCAAGCTACAAGAGTTGGAAGACCAAGCTAAGGCTAGCAGAGGCCCAGCTTTAGTCAGTCTGAGGCTAAGATGGATCCAGGCCGTGGAAGACGGAAGGCCAAGATGAAGCCAGTCGACTCAGACTGTAGGTAGTGGAAGGCCAAGCTGAGACTAGTATGGATCCAGACTGTGGCAGATGGAAGGCCAAAATTTCAGCTAGCAAAACATCCCCCGGCTTCTGCAGGTCAGAGGCCTCCAGATTTCCAAATCCAACAAAAGCAGTCAGAAATACCACTTTTTGGAAGTAAGCCTTCATTCATCAATTGTTACGCTTAAAACTAGTGCAATTTACTTAAATCGGCTAAAAAAAGAGACTAAAACACATAGAAATTCAGACCACTTTGACAAGCAGACAAACAAAAGACAGTCCTGTCGGCCATCTTGGATTGGACATTCAACATTAACCCAATTTGGAAATCGGTCTGTCGTTATTTATATTTGTGGATTCACCTACTTTTGACGGAGGAAGAAGAAAGGCGGGTTTGCTGATTTTTGGAACGATTTTGCTTGAAAGACTCAGGTTAAAAAAGGCGTGAAAAAGAAAAAGGCAATTAGAAATATTATACATTATGTCCCATATAAGCTCATACACGACACATTCTACAGATAGTGTATAAAAAAACTAAATAGTGGAATAAAAGAGGTGAAAACATGTTAAATGCAACAAAGAAAAGTTGCATAGTTGAGTCTAATAAAGCTGCCATGCAGGTTGTTTTCTCTTTAAAGCTGTCATTGCTCAAAAATAATAATGAATCAAACTCAATGTTGTTACAAATTATTTAAACTAGTCATGGCTCCAATTACGTCACATACAAACAAAATTTGACTTAAGAGTATTTTTATAGGATATTTTGTGTTTATCCTACAAAAAAAAGGGTGTTTCACTAATAGGGCAAAAAAAAAAAAAGCAGAAATGAAGAAGCTGTCACGTACTTGCATGGCTGCTCTAGTTGTGACCCCAAGATGCAGGAGACAGGAGGACGACGTGCGGGTGAGAGTCTTTTAATTCCCACAGGGAGCACAAGGAGGTGCAGCAGGGAAGTGCACAGAAGCATAAGCAGCATACAGAAAAACCAAAGTAACGTTTCACAAAACAATCCTTGAGCCCTGACTGGAGGGCGAGGCAGGCATAAATAGAAGCCAGTTGATTAAAGTAAAAGTACCAATGATTGTCACACACACACTAGGTGTGGTGAGATTTTCCTCTGCATTTGACCCATCACCTTCACCCCATGACCAGGTGTGGCCAGGCTGCCAATCAGCGACAGGTGAGGAGGGAAAAGGGCTCAGGGAGACAAACAGGAAGTGGGACCAAAATAAGAGCGCCGACTAGGAGATAAACACAAACGCAAACAGACCGCGTGACACCTGACGTGACAGGTCGTCACAGAAACGAGGGATGGATCTGAAGTTTATCGAGGGACTTAAGTGCTGAAAGTAAAAAAAAAAATGTTTGACTTATTTTTGAGTGGGGCCCGTTTGGATCCTAATAATTTCAGTTTTACAAGTTTTAATTGTCATTGCTTGAAAAAAAAATAATGAATTAAAATCGATGATGTTATGAATTATTGACATATTTAAGATTGCAATTAAGTTGAGTGAAAATTATTATTTTGTGCTTTTGCCATAACAAAACAAGGTTTTGACAAAAATGGCGTAAATTATGAAAAAAAAAAGACTGATAAGGACGGATAAACCTGAAATTGATCAAGGGATTTAAGTGTTGAATGAAAAAGTAAAAACAAACAAAAATGACCTACTTCTACCATTTTTATGACTGAGACTCTTCCTGGTCCCCAAGAAAGCAGTGCGAGGCGAGTGGAGGAAAAACGGATTTATTGACAGAGATGTGACACAATGTGATATTGATCATAAGCAGCGGCCATTGAAAGAAAAGAAGAAATCCTCGTCATGACGTCAAGGCCATGAAACGTGCGATTTTACAGCCACCAACGTTTGATCTTGAAAGTCTTTTAACGGCCAAAGAAGAATACATGGAATAGCGTGAGGAGCAGTCGGACGAAGAACAAAGCACATCTCCATCTCATCTCCGAGTGTGATGACGTCCCTCAGCGATGGAGACATCTCCCTGTGTTCCAGTGCACAAAGCATCCTGGAGGAAGAAGACCACTCAGCACATTCCCGACAGAAGCAGGTGAATCCAAGTTGAACATCATCTTCACACAAGAACATTTGGAGGTGCAGACAGTCCATGTGAGCTTACTCAGCCTTCAGCCGCCTGCACGTTCTCGTCGAGCTCCACGCCGCCGTGGCGAGCTGCGGGACAAACGCAAACGGTGAAGGAAGAACATCCAGAAGGTGCCTCGTCACTCACATCAGATCTTTGAGGTGTGACTTGGAAACATGACGAGTCAGCACACTTGATGTCTCATTTGGCTGATCCTCATCATGAGGACTCCTGTCAAAAGTGAGATATGCCAGACTTTGTATTGCGTGTGCTCACAGGAGGGACTTTTATTGTGAAGGAGTCAGCTCCAGTTGGGCTTTTCCGGCTAAACTTGTAACAAAGGTCCACATCAGACCTCCATGTGAGTGACGCTTCACCACGGCTTTGTTTCTTGCGGCTCAAAGAAAAGATGTTTTACTTACCAGCTGGATCGTACTGGGCTGAAATGAAAGAGAAACAAGGTGAAGTGGACTTTTCCCCTCACGTCACGCCGTGTTTCTACGTGAGAGTGTGCGCTCTGTCTCTGTGGATCTTTGAGTGTTTGGCTGGAAGGCAACTAAAAGATGGCCGCACCTTTGCAGCCCGGATGAAAGCATCAACTCACGGCCTGGACCGAGTGCACCGAGAAGAAGAAGACAGAGGACATTGGCGTCCCTCACCTTGTCTGTTTCTGTGACGCCTGACCATGACCATGATGATGATGATGATGATGATGGCCGCCACAGCGAGGACCGCCGCCGTGGCAGCGAGGGCGACGCTCAAGTTGTCTGTGGAGAGCAAAAAAGCACAAGTGGAGTGACAAAGCATGAAGAGGAAACCTTCATGACTACTTTGCATGCAGACGTCAAGCGTTGTCATGGTGACATGGATCAATAATGGTGACAGGTGGACTTGTGATGGGAAACATCTCCAACTAAATGTGTCTTTCTCACCTTCATGGCTTGCGTTGCTCAGGATGCTTCTTCTCTCCAGCTTGGTGACCAAGTCCTCCTTGACGCCTGACAGCTGAAACACACATTCGTACTTGCCCTCCACGTCGGCCGTCACCTCCACTTTCAGCGCCACCGACATCTGGAAGGTTCCGTCGTGGTTGGGGAGTATCTCTCCGTGCTCCACGTCCTCGAAGATCTGCTCGCCGTCTTTCCTCCAAAACAGGTCGGCACCGTCGGGGTAGAAACCTGTCGCCATGCAGCTGACCGGAGAGGACGGCGTCTTCTGGAGCAGGAACACCTCTGGAAGCTCTGCACAGGAAGTGATGTCACGTGTGAACACAGGACAACGTGGGGAGAAGGTGTGGATGGAGAGAAGGTGTGGATGGAGAGAAGGTGTGGATGGGAGGTACAGATGAGAAGGTGTGGATGGAGAGAATATGGAGAAAAGGTGTGGATGGAGACAAAGATGGAGAGAAGAAGAGAATGGAAGTAAAGATGGAGAGAAGGTGTGGATTAAAGTAAAGATGGAGAGAATGTAATAACGGAGGTAAAGATGGAGAGAAACTGAGAATGGAGGTAAATATGGAGAGAACGTGTGGATGGAGGTAAAGATGGAGAAAAGATGAGAACAGAGGTAAAGATGGAGTGAAGGTGTCGATGGAAAGAAGGTGTCGATGGAGGTAAAGATGGAGAAAATGGAGGTATAGAGAGAAGGTGTGGATGAAGTTAAAGATGGAGAGAAGATGAGAACGGAGGTAAGGATGGAGAGAAGATGAGAACAGAGGTAAAGATGGAGAGAAGGTGTGGAGGGAGGTAAAGATGGAGAGAATATGAGGATGGAATTAAAGATAGAGAAAATGGAGGTACAAATAGAGAGGTTTGGATGAAGGTAAAGATGGAGAGAAGGTGTGGATAAAAGTAAAGATGGAGAGAAGGAGAGAACGGAGGTAAATATGGAGATGAGGTGTGGATGGAGGTAAAGATGGAGAGAAGGTGTGGATGAAAGTAAAGATGGAGAGAAGGAGAGAACGGAGGTAAATATAGAGATGAGGTGTGGATGGAGGTAAAGATGGAGAGAAGTTGAGAATGAGGTAAAGATGGAGAGAACGTGAGGATGGAGGTAAAAATTGAGGGAAAAGGAGAGAACGGAGGTAAATATGGAGAGAAGGTGTGGATGGAGGTAAAGATAGAGAGAAGGTGAGAATGAGGTAAAAATGGAGAAAATGAGGTAAAGATGGAGAGAATGAGGTAAAGATGGAGAGAAGGAGAGAATGAGATAAAGATGGAGAGGAAGTGAGGATGGAGGTAAAAATGGAGGGGAAAGGAGAGAATGGAGGTAAATATGGAGAGAAGGTGTGGATGGAGGTAAAGATGGAGAGAAGGTGAGAATGAGGTAAAGATGGAGAGAAGGTGAGAATGAGGTAAAGATGGAGAGAGAGGTAAAGATGGAGAGAAGGAGAGAATGAGGTAAAGATGGAGAGAAGGTGAGAATGAGGTAAAGATGGAGAGAGAGGTAAAGATGGAGAGAAGGAGAGAATGTAAGAATGAGGTAAAGATGGAGAGAGTGAGGTAAAGATGGAGAGAAGGAGATAAGGAGATAAAGATGGAGAGAAGGTGTAGATGGAGGTAAAGATGGAGAGAAGGTGAGAACGCAGGTTAAGATGGAGAAAACGTTTGGATGGAGGTAAGGAGAGCATGAGATAAAGATGGAGAGAAGGTTAGAGTGGAGGTAAAGATGGAGAGAAGGTTAGAGTGGAGGTAAAGATGGAGAAAGGGTGATGATGGAGGTAAAGATGGAGAGAAGGTGAGGATGGAGGTAAAGACGGATAGAAGGAGAGAAGGTCAGAATGGAGGTAAAGATGGAGAGAAGGTCAGAATGGAGGTAAAGATGGAAAAAAGGTGAGAACAAAGGTAAAGATGGAGAGAAGGTGAGAGAAAGAGAGAAGAGTATAAAGAGACAGGGTGTAATGTCAGTAATGTTCCTATAGGGGGAGTGCTAACAAGTTAAAAGGTGAAAGTACATGTTGTGTTTCTACCTGTTCTCATTAGGACCTCCTTCCCATTGTTCACATACTTCTTCAAGTAAGAAGGACAATACTCAGTGTAGTAAAACTTAATGTATTCTAGTAGATGTTTGTCCTGGTCCCAATTGAGTTTGGTGGGGAAAGCTTGTTGTTTTGCTGCAGTAAATGTCCATGTCTTCATGTCCAACGTTATGAAATCTTCTCCATCATAACCTTGCTGTTGCCAACCTTTAACTTCATCAGTCTCATCATTCCATTCACATCCAGACATCCACTGGAGAATGTGAACACCTGAGACACACACAGTGTTGTAAAGCAGAGTGACACACACACACACACACACACACACACACACACACACACACACACACACACGCACACACAGTATTAGTGTAGGTTATTATGGGATGGACAGAGACAAGTATCAGTGCAGTAATGTGTGTTTACTACAGTATAAAAAGAGTACATCAAATACATTTAAGTAGTAGAAAGTTCAACATAAACAAACCTCCAGTTTGGTTGAAACGCTTCTTAAGAACTTCAAGGTTGTGTTTGCCAATCAACTCACTAAAAACACTGATCTCTGTTTCTCTCTGCCAGTATTTTGGATCCTCTGCTGTGATTTTGTTCATCCAGTCCTGTTTGGCTTCTGCTTTCCTGCTGTTGCTGTCATAGTGAGAAATCTGAACTCCATCAACATAACCAACAATCACATACGCTGGGAAGTTTGGAACTTGAGAGGACGCAGTGTGGAAATACTGCAGCGTGTGAATCACTGAAAGAAGAAAACAACAACAGGATGACTTTTTATTATTTTGTTTCATGTTCAACAATCTTGCACTGTGAATATTTTAGCTCCTTCCGTCTTCAGTCGGGTCTTAAAGTGAACATCAAACACTGCTAGATATCACAGTCAAGACTCACATGTTCTATGACAAATACAACACATTAATAATATTACTAACATCTGTTGACAGTTTGAACATTTTGAAAATAAACATATATTTTCTACAATGGAGGCTGAATAAAAAGTACAACAGAGTTGAACACAACCTGTTCTGCCCATTTGATGTCGACTCTTACTGACATCTTGTGGCGGGGTGATGTTACTACACTTGATTAGTTTCTGACACTTCCGTGTTTGAAGATTTGTGTTCGTTCTTACAAGCCTTGGAAAAAATAAGTCTTTGAACAAGAAACACTAAAGTAAAAAAAAAATAAAGAGCCTAAACGGATTTATCTGCTTCTGTAACCTTATTGGAACATTTTGAATGTTTACTAGGAAAAAGGGAAAACAATAAAATGTGTTAAAAAAAAGAACCAGGATTAAGTAACAAAGGGCTTAAATAATACAACAATAATTTAATTAATAAGTAACAGAAACTCTCAGAAGTCAAATAAGTGAAGGCACAAAGAGGATTTATGAATAAAATATTAATAAACTTATAAAAAGGACTTACCAGGCGTCACGCTGTGCATTTGCACGACCAGAAGAAAGAATAAAAACAAGTTCATGATGTCAGCGCGAAACAAAAAGATGTTTGCCGCTTTTAATCCCGCAGAGAAAGACAAAAGTGACGAACACTCGCTTGACTCGCAAACAGGAAAAATGAACCAGGAACTGAACGTGGGGGAAAAGTGTGAGGCAGACGCTTCTGCTGGCAGAATATCAAAGAAAGTGAAAGTAAAAGTAGACACGGTAAAGCCAAACATTGAACTCGATGGTGATCATTTTTATTTTTATTTTTATTTTGTCGTACCTGTCAAAGGTGAACACACTTATCCACGTAGGTGAGTAGTAACGAGTTACATTTACTTAGATAAGAAACACAACTTTTACTTTGCTATATAACATTTTATTACCATCGTTACATTCATTTATATCAGGGGTCAGCAACCTTTTTGAAACCAAGAGCTACTTCTTGGGTACTGATTAATGCGAAGGGCTACCAGTTTGATACACACTTAAATAAATTGCTAGAAATAACCAATTTGCTCAATCTACCTTTAATAAATAAATCTATATGTATAAAAAAATGAGTATTTCTGCCTGTCATTCAGTCATACATTTTTTGTCCTTTTACGGAAGGTTTTTTGTAGAGAATAAATTGTGAAAAAAACACTTAATTGAACTGTTTAAAAGAGGAGAAAACAGGAAAAAAATAAAAATTAAATTTTGAAACATAGTTTATCTTCAATTTCGACTCTTTAAAATTCAAAATTCAACCGAAAAAAAGGAGAGAAAAACTAGCTAATTCGAATCTTTTTGAAAAAATTTAAAAAAAGAATTTATGGAACATCATTAGTATTTTTTCCTGATTAAGATTAATTTTAGAATTTTGATGACATGTTTTAAATAGGTTAAAATCCAATCTGCACTTTGTTAGAATATATAACGAGTTGGACCAAGCTATATTTCTAACAAAGACAAATCATCATTTCTTCTAGATTTTCCAGAAGAATTTTAAAAGAAATTCAAAAGACTTTGAAATAAGATTGAACTGTTTAAAAGAGGAGAAAACAGGAAAAAAATAAAAATTAAATTTTGAAACATAGTTTATCTTCAATTTCGACTCTTTAAAATTCAAAATTCAACCGAAAAAAAGGAGAGAAAAACTAGCTAATTCGAATCTTTTTGAAAAAATTTAAAAAAAGAATTTATGGAACATCATTAGTATTTTTTCCTGATTAAGATTAATTTTAGAATTTTGATGACATGTTTTAAATAGGTTAAAATCCAATCTGCACTTTGTTAGAATATATAACGAGTTGGACCAAGCTATATTTCTAACAAAGACAAATCATCATTTCTTCTAGATTTTCCAGAAGAAGAATTTTAAAAGAAATTCAAAAGACTTTGAAATAAGATTTAAATTTGATTCTAAAGGTTTTTCTAGATTTGCCACAATAATTTCTTTGAATTTTAATCATAACTGAAGAAATATTTCACAAATAATTTTTGTCGAAAAAACACAAGCTAAAATAAAGAATTGGATTAAAATGTATTTATTATTCTTTACAATAAAAACAATTAATTTACTCGAACATTGATTTAAATTGTCAGGAAGAGGAAGGAATTTAAAAGGTAAAAAGGTATATGTTTTTCAAAATCCTAAAATCATTTTTAAGGTTGTAATTTTTCTCTAAAATTGTCTTTCTGAAAGCTATAAGAAGCAAAGTAAAAAAATGAATGAATTTATTTAAACAAGTGAAGACCAAGTCTTTAAAATATTTTCTTGGATTTTCAAATTCTGTTTGAGTTTTGTCTCTCTTAGAATTAAAAATGTCGAGCAAAGCGAGACGAGCTTGCCAGTAAATAAATACAATTTAAAAAATAGAGGCAGCTCACTGGTAAGTGCTGCTATTTGAGCTAATTTTAGAAGAGGCCAGCGGGCGACTCATCTGGTATTTGCCTTAAAACTCCACAGAAATTTTTCGACCCGTATGTACAGTCACCGTGTGCTCGGAGAAGAGGTAGGATTAAATATAAGTCTTACTTCTTAATATTCCTTTTCAGATTTGTTGAAAGGTGCAAATGGAACCATGTGATGTTACTTGACGTAAACATGTCTGTAACAAATACATCAAAACCATAGCCACATGTGTAATGACTAACATTTACATAACATTTTGTAGATGACATTGCATGTCTTGTCTTGTTCTAGTCTGTCTTTTGAACGTACAAGTAAATGTCTTGTTTTTAGTGTGAGGTTTAACTGTTGTGTTTATTTTGTGTCATTGTGAAGTTTTTTGTACCTGAAAATCAGATATCCCGGCCCCCCAGACACATTTTTTCCTCTAAATCTGCTCCCCAGGTCAAAATAATTGCCGAGTGTGACCGTGTGTCTTGGTTACCACTCTTTACCGCATCTCTCCATGAACCCCGATACAAACATCCGACCAGGAGCGTTGGGCTGCAGTGCATTGTGGGTAGGCGAGTCTTGTACATGATCATGTTCTGTCGGTTCATTTGCAAAATAAACCAGAGAGCACAACTCAGCTTTGATACAAAATGAAAGTAAAAAGTCATGTTGGAATATTTTAAAGAAACTCAGCTCGGATTAATTACTGTTCTCTTGGTAGTGGAGAAGAAGTGGGGGTTAGGGGCAAAGGTGGTCTCTGATCCATCTTTGACACGGCAGATAAAGGGCTGTGAGAGGTTAGACCGAGGAGGCATGGGGTTTTTATTTTTTACTACAGCCGACGAGGCACATATGTTTTTCAAATTAGACTGTGTCGTATTTTGGGGGAATCAAACAAACATTACAAAGAGATTCTAGGACCAGACAATCCATTGGATTCGATACAATTATCTTATTCGGGAATTACATTTTATTTTGAAAAAGTTATCAGTAATCTGGAAATACGTGTTATTTATTGGAATTGTAGATTGAAAAAGAAATAATCAAAAGCCATACATCATGAAACAGGCTACAGAAGTACAACACATCAAAGTTGAAAGAAACAACAAGCCCAACTTTATATTCATCAAAATGTGCTTTGAAAAGTTTAACAAATGCCCCAAGGGAGCGGTTTGCCTGGCATGGGATGAGATGCTTATCCATGGCGATGTAGAAGCTGTCGATCTTGCTCTTCTGACGGCCAACAGCGAGGAGGTATGGCTGCCGACCCTGCTGGTTGCGGAGATGCTCCTCCATACTGCAGCATGACTTAGGTTGAGAGAAGGAAACTAAGTATTAGACACCAGAATATTGTGCTGCCACAAAAAAACATTATTAAAGTCATTATTCAAACATCCTCTCAATCTCAGTGCAAAGATCGGAATGAGTGTTAAGACTTAATTTAAGTTTCATTCACTTTTTAACTGCCTTCATTTTCACATGTGGCTAAGAACATGACACATGACAAGTAGTTATCACTTTCATAATATTACCTTATGAAAGACAACAAGTCTCTCAATGGCATCACATGCACTGATTTTTGGAGACTTCGGTCCTCCTGGTGGTGGTGGAAGGAGATGTATGAGCAACAACAGGGAGGCCATTTCATGGTCGTAAGCTGAGGACAAAGATTCACAAGAATTAACTCAAGAATTTTCACTTTTCCTCCATCTAATGTTCATATTTATTCCAAATATCAGATACATTTTCAGAGATACAGGAGATACTTTAAAACAAGAAAAACAAATAAAACTCGCATGTTGCCTCCTCACTTCCAATGGAACATTCTGCTGACTGTAACAAGCGCCGCAACTCTGGTGCTGAAGTAAGTCGCTTAGCCTCTTTTATGATGTTTGGTTTGAAGAACACATCCCACTTCTGAAGCAGCCTGGAGGATGTCTCATCATCAAATAGGAGAATGAAGTCTTGCTCCACCTTTAAGAAAGAAGATATTTAACTACCACCGAAGGAAATACTTTCAAATGTCAGGCTGCTCCAAACATCTCATTCCAAACTTACCAATCCTTTTGTATCGAGGAATCTTGGGAAGATGGAGAGGATATCAGCACTTGTACCTGGGTCATTAACAAGCTTCTGACGGTGCTGAAATGTCTCTCTCATCTTCTGGAGAATCACGGAATTGTCTGTGGTATGGTTGAGCAAAGATACTGCCTCTTGACAAGCATCCCCATCAAGCTGATTGTCGACATTGACAATCCTTTGGAACTTTGGGCCTCCTGAAGAAAGGTTCAAAGAGCTACTTGGTGGCGCCTCAGATCCACGCCGAATTTTCCTTTGGACTGTTTTCAGACGCCAAGAAATGTATCCTGTGCTACTAGCAGCATCATAGAAATGTTCCTGAAATGAAAAAAGATTAAATTCATTGTCATACTTAGTTCATGAGAAATCTCAGAGAATTCATATCAGTGCTATGCACATAGCATCAGGGCCAAAAATTGCAATTATTGAAATAAATGTTGATGCAAGAATGACATGAAAATAGTCATATAAATAATAAAAATAAGAATTACATAGCCTTTCTTGGTGTATGGATCCTTGAGAGACGGGAACAGTGTCACTATGCCAAGAGCATATTCCTCTCTGACTGCCTTAGTGGGAAGGTTTCTGATAGGAGATATCAATTTTTTAATCTAGATCCATGAAATGGCCATGTTGTTATCAAGCACAAAAAAATAGAATGTAAAAACATACATACCCATGACTATCAATCATGTGAGCCACCAGTATGTTGACCATTTGTCGTCTTGTGATATCTGTTAGGGTTTCTGTTGTTTGGTACTCCTGAAGTACTGCTTCACTGCCAGACTTGGCTTTTAACACAGCTTCAATCAACTGATAAAAAACAAAAACATGAAAATGCAAAATATGGTGATAAACAGCTATTCTTGACACGCAAAAACTGTTTTAATGTGTAAAAAAACTCAAGAGAATCAAGCTTTGTTCAAACCTGTTTAGCTGATGTTGCATCATGCTTATTTCTCTTGTGAGGGATCTCATCCATGGTAAGAGTTCCGCTTGAGTTGAAGCTAGAGTCAGAGATCTCAGATGCAGAGGACAAGGACAGGTCTGAAAATTCTAAAGGAATAAAAGAAAAAAACATTTGATCATTTTATTCAGTAGTGTACAGAGTGCCTGATAATACATGATGTTATATCTCACCCTGGCTTGAGAATATTGTCAGCACCACATTGCCTTGTCCAACCAGGTCGCTGAATATTTCCGCATCAACTTCTGTCCCTGTTGCATCCTTGTACATAATGCTTGCATCGGGTGGCAGGCAAAATCTCTCAATGACTGGAAAACAGTATGAGAAAATTGTGATTTATGTGCTTTATGTGCAGTTTCATTTGTCTCACAGCAAATGACTGTTCTAGTTAGATGGAGTCATCCACTGGTGATTTTTTTCCCTCAAGTAACCCTGACACTTCTTAAGTCCAAATTTAAAAGTTAAGTATTGGCTTTTCTCAGTTAACTGTTCTTGTGTATAAAATGCTTTACATTCTAGGTGGCACACATGTTGAGTAAATTATCCCCATTTATAAAGGAATCTGCTTCAGGCATGTAAAGACACCAGAGTATACAACATGAGGTTTTTGAAGAAAGTGGGTCTATTTTTAAACTGTTTTTAAGGCAAGATTAAGTAAATTGAAACACCTTTTCCATGGAATTGGAGAAAGTCAAACTGTCCCTCAACGTCATCCAGCTTCACATACTTCTGCTGTTGGTTGTACTTCACCTGGACCAGCATCTTCACTGAGACATGCAAAACATATATTAAAGAAAGTCAATATTTAAAGAAAGAACAGTTTAGAGGTCAATGTGTCACAGTAAAGGATACGATTTGTTAATATTTTGCAGGGGCCTCTATCAATAATTTTCTTTTTCATTCCTAAATGATTGCTTTATAATATATATTTATATATATATATATATATGTCTATATTATGTATATATGTATATATATATGGGCTTCACGGTGGCAGAGGGGTTAGTGCGTCTGCCTCACAATACGAAGTTCCTGCAGTCCTGGGTTCAAATCCATGTTCGGGATCTTCCTGTGTGGAGTTTGCATGTTCTCCCCATGAATGCGTGGGTTCCCTCCGGGTACTCCGGCTTCCTCCCACTTCCAAAGACATGCACCTGGGGATAGGTTGATTGGCAACACTAAATTGGCCCTAGTGTGCGAATGTGAGTGTGAATGTTGTCTATCTGTGTTGGCCCTGCGATGAGGTGGCGACTTGTCCAGGGTGTACCCCGCCTTCCGCCCGATTGTAGCTGAGATAGGCGCCAGCGCCCCCCCGCGACCCCGAAAGGGAATAAGCGGTAGAAAATGGATGGATGGATGGATATATTTATGTATACATGAGACAGAGAGAGGGAGAGTATTTTGAAAGGGATTCAAGTTTTGTTCAAGTTTATTGTTCTTCGGTCAATGGTCAACAAAGCAAAAAAAAAACAGTTGTACATTCATAGATTGAAAATAAAAAGTTGTACATTCATAGATTGAAAATGAAAAATGTTAAAGACCGAAAGGGTTTAGGCTGAAGTTAAACATTTATTGCGCCTAACCCTATAAACAAATTCAAGTACAAAATAAACTTCCGAAAGTTATAAAAAGTCCTTTGCACAACATATTATAAATACACATTTTAAACAACATTATAAACAACATCATAAACAACATGAACGTAGTTCAATTTTACACAGTACAGGCATGTGAAATATCCCTGTGTACATATAGACCTTTGCACTAATTATATATACAATATATACAAACAATTGTACTTCTATTATTATTTATATCTCATGTTTAATTTTTAATTAACATTAATCATAGTATTAACTACAATGTTAATTCAAGAGTGATATATTTTTTCAAGACATTGGTCTTAAACTTTTTTTTAAATGTGTGAATGGAACTGGAACATTTTAAGGAATCATCCAAGCTGTTCCACAGTTGAACTCCTCTAACAGAAACACATCTACTTTTTAAGCTTGTTCTTATTTTTGCTTTCTGAAAGAAAGCTGAAACTCTGAGGTCATAGGGATTCTCTCTGGGTTTAAATCTCACTTGTAAACATCCAGGCAGCATGTGGTTATGAGCTTTAAAAGCCACAATAGTAGTATTGAGGTCAACAAGATCGTGCAGTTTTAATGTTTTTAATTTAATGAACAGAGCATTGGTATGGTCATGATAATTCGCATAAGTTACAATTCTAATCGCTTTCTTTTGAAGTAAAAATATAGAGTTGATGTTTGATTTGTAATTGTTTCCCCAGATTTCAACACAATAGTTAAGATATGGGAGTATGAAAGAATTATATAACATGATAAGAGCCTTTTGATTCACAGAGTTTTTAATTTTATGTAACATAGCAATATTTTTTGCCATCTTTGTCTTAAGTATATTTATGTACAGTTTCCAATTTAATTTATCATCTATATAGATTCCCCAAAATTTTATTGAATACACCCTTTCTATCTCCATATCATCAATTCTTATATGACGCTGTATGTTATTTTTCCTATTTCCAAAAATTATATCACAATTGAATATTGTAATTAAAACTAAATGTTAGAGCAGTAACAGTAATTTCTACAACAGAAAAGTCACAATATCATCTGTCACAATATCTCACTGGAAACAAGTCATTTTAATCATATTCCTGTTGTCACAATATTGAATAATTTCAAAATAGGATTAAAAACACAGCAAAAAAGAAAAAAAAAACATTAGTTATTCTTCCTGTCCTATCTCTTTCCTCCTTTCTCAGCTGTTTATGTGGCAGTGAGGGCTGGTTGGCTCTGCCAGCAGAAACTTTTAACACAATCATTTCAGTGGCGAGTTATGGTTAGCAGAAAGTATAAGGACAACGACTGCTAGATTGTTTGCTACAGTTTAAAGATGAGCCAGCATGCTGTGTCAGAGGATAAATGAGAGATGGAGGAGCAAACAGATTAAAAAGTATTTCACATGTTTGCGCAGGTTTTACAAATGTTTATACTCGAGGAGGTTTTTCTTCACATACAGTACTTACAGTTAGATGTCGTCAAACTGATGTTACAGTTACTGTCATTTCACGGGATCCACCGTAACCTCTGCTCTGCTGCTCACTGACGTGCGTGTGTTTCTGTGCCCCTGAGAACAGAGGAGAGGCTGCAGCTATATTAATTTGTACCAAATCAAGAAAAAAAAAACTAACAATCAGTTCTTACATTTATATATTCCTAGGTCAAGACAGTTTCAGATGCTTGTAAAGGCCATGGTATGAATTAAATACTAAATTAAATTAAATCTCATTTAATATTTAATACAATGTGTCCATGACCCAGTGAATACCCTGATAATAAATAACACCAAAACTTGAAGAGTAGCAATAAATGAACCAGTAACTACTGAGCTTATCCCTACGCAGACAAAATTGGACAAGAGAAACATGTCTCCACAGGTTTTTGCAGTTTTTTGAAGTTTAGAGTGTGAGGGACAAAATAACAAAAGCCCCCACAACTGTTAGTTCCAGCCTTAAATAATATTTTGTACAGTAAAAACTTTGTTTATCATGGCTTTGAGGAAGTGACTTACTGTCATTTTTAAAGTTGAAGTGACTTGCTACTACTGTCTGCTAGCTTAGAAATGCAAGCTAATAGCATGACCGATTTTGTTGTTCAGAACTGGTGACAAAAAAAGCTTAGTTGCTAAAACACATATTCTCCATACATGTTTTATTGTACATGCTACATTTCACAGCATTAATTTGCAGCTGTTTCAGTACATTTGATTAAATTGCACTTACCTTGTGGAACTGCACGAGAGAAGCGAAATGGTTCCTATTGTCTCTTTTCCCTCCAACTGAAGTGAAATGCAGGGCGGGGCTTAATTGCATCTCAGCAGAGTTAAACTAACTCATGAGTGATCAACTCTGTCAAATAACTCCCCATAGCAAAAATTTGCTTGCTCATCTGTTGCTTAATCTCGTATCTTGAGAACATTTTGAGCTTCTCATATCTGTCTAATTCTGTGATCAATTGTTTCTCTTTTATTGCTCCTAAGGGACCCTTAGGAGCAATAAATAAGCTAAAAAGAGACAAGACATCACTGAGACAAAGGAGGTTGAGTTGAGACAACCCTTTGAGCAATATTTGAGAAGTGGGATACACTGACGAGAGCTCATATATGTATGCCATTGATCTCAATTATGTCTCATTTATTTTGAAGGATAATAAAAAGAGAAAGAAACGAGATGTATGAGCAATAAAAGAGATCTTATGTATGTCTTTTTCATGTCTTGATTATTTCTCTTAAATTTATTATCATATCTCAAATTTGAGAATCATGAGAACAAATTGAGAGTGCAATTAAAATATTCATCTGACTTAATTAGAAATAACACTAAACAAATACTCAAATATTGAAAGGTGTATCACTTTATTTGGCTACACAAAAATACAAAATATAATATAAAAATAGATTAAATACAAAAATGTAAATGTAGTTAATTAGTACATACATAATGTACATATTGACATTCACAATACTTAAAACAGAAAACAATATACAAAAAATAAAACAAATACAAAAATAAATGAATTTGACCTTGAGTACTCACTTTGCTATTGTGAAAAAGTCAGGTGTAGCTTTTTAACTCCTTGTTGAGCAAACCATGTACCTTAGTTAAAAAAACACTTGACTTCATCTCAGTAAGAGGGTGAGTAAATGACAAAATTTCCATTTTTGAAATATTCCAAGTAAAAACTGAAATACATTTATAAAATTGTAACTGTGCTGTGTGGAACTAGTCTACATACAAAAAATAATCACACATTGAAAACCAGGGATACTTAACATTTTTACCTTGGGGCACGACCAACTTTTCCACTACACAAGGGTCTGGGACCAACTGAAATATAAACACTGAATTAGTCATCTTACACTAAAGTGTAAGACAACCGAGTACCATTGCTGCCCATATGGACGGACAACAGCTAAGAAACAGATATTTATTGGCGGCTTCCAAGGGGTACTCGCAGCCAAACAGTGGGCCCCAGCCCTATGATTAAGAAACACTGTTGTAAACAATAGAACAGCCTCCTGCGATAACAATCTAACATTTGGTACACACATGATCATTGAAATATTTTGAAATTGGTTACAAAAGCTACTAATATACCTGATTATGTAAGCAGCAACATACTGCGTAATTTCCGGTTGCATTATTTTTTTATTTGGAAAAAACTTTGCACTGTGAAAGGATATTAGCCGCTAGCTTGTTAGTGATGTTGCATCACTGCCAAATTTGGTTGGCACAGCACACCTCAATATGCATCATCACAGAATAACGTGGTACTAAAAGCTACATCATAAGGCAATTTTTTACAATATATACTACGCAAACCTAGACCAAAATATTTAACATGTTTACCAAGGAAACATCCTACCATAGAATGAACTTGACAGGTACAAGGGCCTACTTAAAACCGGCTCTGGCCCGACATTTGTTTACCAAAGCTTTCTTGAGCTTGGCCTCCTCAATATGGTCCCAATCAGGAAGGGTACCGCATCTCAGGACATACGCTGCAAGGCAAGAACATAATAATCAGCCATTCGTAATTTTGTCCCACATCAGTTTCTACAGGTATCAAATCTATGCAGTGCAATGCAATAACAATAATAATGCAAATTCAAATGTAATGCTTTTTAATGCCATTTTTTGGTACTTGAAAAAATGTAATGCCCATGTGCGACTGCATATAGTTGTTGTTTTTTATATAGTCAAAAGCTTACAATTATCTATCTGTATACACACAGTTGCAAGCATTAGTTAATTAGTTGAAAAGTTTACATTAACTGTTACTATCTAATGTATTAGAATTGGCTTACAAAGCTGTTTAATTGGAGAATGTATTTTTATTTATTTATTTTTGTGGAGTAGCATCTGGTGTTTTGACCGTATGCATGGCCGTAGACAATCGCTAATTAAAAGGTTCTATCAAAAATATTAAAGGAGAACTGCACTTAAACCCTCTAAACAAACATCCCATTCTGCATCAGATGATCAATATAATATACCCATTAGCCATTTATTTAGTTGTGTCTGTTTGAAACATGCAGTAAGTATATATATATATTCTCTGAAAATATGATTTATAATAGCCACAAACTGGAGGATACCATTTTTAATCAGGATACAATTTGTTTTAAATAGTTAAAAGGTTTTATGGAATAATAAATGAACATCATACCAGGATTGCAAATTATGCATGTGTTTGGAAATGGATGATCTATTTAAACATTTTAGAAAAATACAGAACAATATTGGTAAAAATGCCAATAAGATGCATTTGAAAAAAAGCTATGGCAATTAAACATTTTGAATTTATTGTACTTTACACCTTCTCTGTTTAAAATGTTTACAGTAAATAGCAAGTATGTATCAAGTGTCCGGCAGCTGAAGGAACTTGTATTCATTTATTGTGGGAATGTCAGAAAATAAAAGAGTTGTGGTCTGCTGTGAAAATTGCCTCGCTAGCGTAGATCACTTGCGTCACAACAGTTGCTAATGTTAGGCAAGTTAGCTCATATGTGTTGGAGTGCAGATGATTGAAATAAACGACTCAGTGTATTAAAAAAGCTCAGCTTTTCCATTATCCTGACATGGTGTCACAGTTAAGGACTACACGCCTACAGTGACCAAAGAATGGAAAAGTTTAGGCCCCCAGAGCAGTTTCATTTTGCTTTATAGAAGCAGTGCTTTTGTCGTGTTCCCACCTTACAATACCTCTTGTATGCAGTTTGACAGCCGCAGTTAAAAAAAGAAACACACAGGAAGACTAACAATTTCGATGACCATAACCTTCTTAAGTTAGTTTTCATTTACCGTTTGACATATTGACTGTCCGCCATGTCCTACAATCATATTAAATTTCTTAAATGCCTCTGGGCAAAGCATTTAATGCTTTTTATTGCCGTTTAAAGCCTTAATTTACGCAAAATCATTAATACACACAACCACACTTCAAGTTGATGGACATAACACTATATTGCTCATCATAACGCTAGTTTTTAGTCAATCACAAATTGTAATTATGTAACATTGAGTTATACTTCCAGTGTGCTGTAATCGATAAGGGATTAACATTTCTCATATTTAACTTCTATTTAATTATTGTTACCCAATTTTGGCCTGAAAACACCCTCAGGTTGAGAAAACTTACTTAGGATTCCTTCAACTTTTTTCCGGTCAAGGATGCGCTTTCGTGTTCCTGCAGGTTTGTTTTCAGGGCGACCAAAAGGGACACTCCTCTACTGTAAAAAAGAGGTCAAAAAGTGCGTGGAATAAACGCATACATTTGGGCTTTGAAGCATGTCTCATGGCAGCAAGGCGGAACGATGATATGAATACGCCGCTCTCAGGAAAGAGCTCTTGCTGGTCCGATTAATGAGGGCCGTCGGTGTATTTGTCTCCAACGAGGTTGCAGGGAGTTTGAAGTACTCTGACTTGGCCCGGATCTGAAAGGGAAAAAATAGCACAAACAATACCAGAATGAGAAAATAATGTGTTCAAGGCCCAATCACAAGTTTAAGTAAACAAAACAATTACATCATGAATGAATTAGCATTGGGTACTTACCTATTTTCAAGAGGACTTCTTTGATTCGTTGCTTTTCTCGCCGGATTTTTTCCAACTCCTCCCTACATCCATCACATGGCGTCCATGATTTTTCTGCCTGTGGTTGATAACAGATAGTGTCCTCAACAGATGGGTTGAGTGCATCTCTCCTGTCTGGTGCCAGGAAAGCTGCGTTTTTATTCTCAGGTGGATTCACCCGGCTAGGTGGCAAGCTATTGTGTACGCCGGGTGAAGGACCAGAGGTGTTGTGGACATTTGGTGATGGGCCAGCGGTGTTGAAGTCGTGTGGGGATAGGCGGGGTGTACAGCCTCCAGAGTGATCAACCTTCGGTGGTGAGGCCATTGGTTGATGGGCAGGATGCATGGTCTTCGTAGGGAAATGGACCTTTTATGTTGAGACCATATGGCAGGGGTGTCCAAACTTTTTCCACTGAGGGCCGCACACTGAAAAATCAAAGCAAGCGGGGGCCATTTTCATATTTTAAAAACCAATACAATAAATGTATAAAAAAATATACAGTTAGGCCTCCACTTAGTTATGATCCCGGGACCCCAAAGGGTTTTGGTAAAAAAAAATATTAAAAATGTGTCATTATTCAGTATTATTATCATTATTCATGTTTTAAATCTCTAGATCAACATTAGGAAAAAAAAAATGGAAAAAACACAAAATATGCAATATTTTCATCCAATAACTTTTTGGGGTGGAATTTTTGAGATTATATAATAATTGGAGCCTTAATTTTGGATATTTAATCTTTTTTTTTTTTTTGAGGAATGACACTTAAAAACAAATCACACTAAAATAATTGGGGATCCCAAAGTGTCCTACTCGTTAAAGTGTTAAAAAATAAATAATACATTTTTTTTACTGTTTACTTTTAGCACAATAATCTCGAGATCAACCTCAGATATATCCGTAAATTTTAGAACTTTTATTGTTGTTTAATTTTTTTGGTTTGTTTGTTTTAGGCCCTTCTTTGAAAAAAAAACAAAACAGCTCAGTTTTTTTATATGGCAAAACACAAAATATGCAACATTTTCCCCCAAAAATATCTTAAAGTAGAATATTTAACGTGACGTAATTGAAGTTTTGAATAGGTCAATAATTCAAAATGACATTGATTTTGATTCATTATTTTTTAAAGAAAGAAACAGCCTGCATGGCATTTTTGTGTTATTAAAGCATTGCAACATTTTCTTGTTACATTTCACCTGTTTGCGCTTTTTATCACTTTTTATTTTTTTCAGTTGTATTTTTAAAATGTGCCGTTAAAGAATGACCTGGGGGCCCCAAATGGCCCCCGGGCCGCACTTTGGACACCCCTGTCATATGGTGATAGGCTAGATATATGGCCTCCGTAAGGAAATTGACAATTGATGTGGAGGTCATACAGTGATGGGATGGCTGTATTGCCGCTGTAGGGTGATGGACCAATGGTTCCCTCTCTGGTAAACCTATCGTGATATTTCATTGAACAATAGATTACAATTGTATAAACCCAATTTGTCCATATATGTATATACAACATCAAAAGAGATGAGAAATACTGAACTACAAAAAAATTACTGAAATGACCTACAGTATATTTTAACCTGCAGCGGCCAAAGTGGACCTTAGTCTATGTGCAGTGAGGAGAACAAGTATTTAATAGACTGGCGGTTCTGTAAAATCTAAAACAAAACAAAAAATTACACATTTTATTATTTTCAAGTAACTTGCATTTTTTTTTCTCCACGGAATTGATCACCTAGTAACCTCTACTTCTCTGAAGTATCAAATATAAATTTCATGCAATAAGATGCAAATTAATTACTTTTAAAAAATTCATACAATGTGATTTTACAGATTTTTGTTTTGGATTCTATCACTTACAATTGAAGTGTGCCTATAATGATATTACTAAAAATAATAATATAAGTAACAGACATCGAACTACAAAATCACCAATGTATAAATGATTTGTTCTCCTCATTCTATGATGGACAGTACCAATAATGAAAATAAATGTACCATGACCAAAATTGACTATATCTATAATCATTCTGTACAGTACTCCTTAACAAAAACATTTCACATCAAAGACAAAGGAACTGGACCAGTACTGAAGATGAAATCATCTTGACTGCAAGGAAATAGACAACTCACTTAGTCAACAATAACAAATAACAGATTTTTTAAATAGTAAGTGATACATAACATTGACTATCACGAAAAAGTTATTACTTTATATATCTCAGGATTATTAATGAAATGTACAATTAAGTATAAACTGTCAAACCAGTACTTATATTTGGTTTAAATATGTTTTTTTTTTAAACTATTGCTTATTGAGATTTCTGCCCTACCTCCTTTCTCCACAAAGGAAGCACAGGCATGTGATCACCCTTTGACAAAAGAGGAGGAAAATTCACAAAAAAGAGGAACATTTCCATCCGCATGTAGGGCTCCGACAAAAGCCCCGAAAATATTTTTTAAGAATCAATACTACATAGCACTGGGCCAATAAAACAATAATTATACATCGCAATACACATAATCATATCAATATTAAATGCTTTCGATAAAATATTCGAGCCAGCATGATTCGCTGCATGAGGTCACTCGCGCTTTGGGAAGCCAGAAAACAGAAAACAGGAAGTGTCACTGAGCAATGGAAGTGACATGCTACAACAGACAATCAGTTAACAGTATTTACTGAGCAATGGAAGGGACACGCCAACAGCCAATCATGTAACAGTATCAACAACAAGTAAGCTAGCTCGATGATGATAATTATGCTAACTAGCAAGCCAAGCTTGTTTTGGTGTCCCTGTCCTGAAATTCAGTGCGGTGTTTAGGCAAGAGCAGCAGCAAGTACCAGCGGCCAAGGAGAGCGTTCCACAAATTTTGTTTGGATCCTATTTTTTGGATATTGTTTACTTAATTCATCCATGGAATTTTTGTTATTGTTGAACGCTCCGATCGGACAGGTTTTTACTGGACACATTTCCGATGAGTGTTGCTCTGAGAACCTACAAGTGTTTAGTTAATACTTGATTGCTGATAAGAAGTTAGCTCCGGATTTGTTGACACTCATCCTTGAACTCCCATCCTTAAACTACTTTTATTTATATTTCTCATATTCTTATTTATATTTAATTGAAAAAAAAAACAAACGGAATTTATATTTTGACGTGAAACTGAATGTTTAAAAACTGTTAAGAAAGTACATATTGTGTAAATTTTTCTCAATAAAACTTGTTTATAAGATTTCAGTGTGTGTTCAAGTACTTCTTGAGCACATTCATCAATACTGTGATAACAATTGTAACCATGACATGAAATGTTCATTTTGTTACTCCCTAGTTTTGACACATGAGATTGTAGAGTGGATATTTACACTCTATGAACGTTTTGACCATAACTAAAAAGTAATAAAATTATGGCAACAAATTGTTTTCAGGCTCCATAAGTTCAGAACTTTTAATCCTGAAATCAGAGTGGATACAGATGTTGGGTTTTGGGCAATTTAATACATCAAATATTTGTATTTGTCATTAACATACTATTTAATGAAACAATGATTTGATGGCAAATAAAATAATGTTTAAATTAATGCTGTTTTTTTGGTTTCGAAATTCACTAAATTTGCTAAAGATTAAACGTTTTGAACTTGTAGACCCATAGGCATGAGGTAATAAATGTCAAGCTTACCCATAGGCAGTGTTGCCGCCTGTTACAAGTCCCCCGTCACTTGATAGATTCAGCGCTGTAATATTATCATGTTCAGACAGCGGGTTCTGATCTACTGTAATGGTTTCAGATCCTGATGTTGAGTGTGATGGCTCACTGGCTTCCAACATATTTAAAAATAAGTCCTGTGGAGTTTGGCAGCCTTTTGGTGACTGAGTCTGATCTTTTCCTAAAATATGTTCAACAGTTGCCCTATAAAATTTACTATCTGACCACTTTGCTAAAACAGAATCTCCTGTTTTAAGATCTAAGATCTGCACAGGAGCTTCATCTCTTGGCAAAATGTCTGCTCCTGTAAAGATTTTGCCGGTATAACCGTCCTCCCATCTGACGAATGCCAAACAATCTGAAAGAGAGAGTGCAAAAGAGAAAGTGTTTAAAATAGTTAATTTGAGTATAAAAAATTGGACTGGTATTTGTCATCTCATTTGGACATCAATGTTATGATTATTCCCTCTCCCCATCCCTATTTGCATTTTAAAGCAGATGCAGTAGGAAGAGCTTGCCCATCGCTGTCTTAGAGGTGTGTGGCCTCATTACAATTAGGGTACTGTTACCTAACTTCCTTGGGGCAACTTTCCCAAGGTGGTATTCTCAGCTGATCTTTAAATACTACACAAACTAATAAAGTCCTTTTTCCAGTTTGTTAGCTACATGTACTGCAATTTGGCTAAACCGTAGTCCGCTTTGCTACACATACATAGAAACTTACCAGATTGCTTAATTGGGGGAGGAGAATTATGCAGGTCCTTCATTTTCTTTGTGGGAACTCTTAACCTCTTTCTTGTAGTCGTTTCCTTTTGGTCCATGCTGTAAATGAAAAAATACATTTTGGATCACAAACTAAGGATAGGTTGATTGGCAACACTAAATTGACGCGTGTGTGAATGTTGTCTGTCGATCTAAGTTGACTTGTCCATGGTGTACCCCGCCTTTCGCCCGAGCGGAACTGGGATAGGACATAGCACCCCCACGACACGAAAGGGAAAAGCAGTAGAAAATATATGGATGGAACTATTATATAAATTGAAATTATTTACATATATGGGGTCACTCCATATGGATGGTAACTTTTAGGGTGAATCATATTTAACTTCTGTTCAAAACAAGTAAACAAAATTATAATTTATGATCGTTCTGGCTATAGTAAAAAAAAATCTTAAACCAGACAGTTTAATTCTTATTTTAATTCGTATCTATTTTGATGTGCGGTGGGCTTGATGGCACCTTTTTATAATGGGGTACATTTTAGGAAAGTTATAGTATTTTTAACAAAAAGGTCATGAATATAATCTCGGGCCCCAATGATTTTGTATTGAAGAGGTTGACCATAATTAGTGCATTTTGACCAGGTTAACACAATCATACGTTTTTAAACATGTATCACAGGAAAACTATTCTTATATCATGTTGCTAGTCTTAACAAGACCTGCCTGATAATACCGGATTCATTTAATGAATGTTTAACATTTTACACACATACCTACTTTATTTTCCTAAATATATGCAGTTTATACAATCGATAGCATGATACAAAACATACTGTGCCTCTGCCAGCGAGTAAGCAAATATACTGCTGCTTTCAAAATGGCGGGGCAAATTAGTGAATCATTTAATACTTTTGGATGTTATCTCTTATTTATTGCAAATAGCCAGCCTTACCGATAAAATTCAACCCGGACCTCCTTTGTCGAGTGTCACTTTATCTACAA
The DNA here is from genome assembly GCF_033978795.1 of Nerophis ophidion. NCBI lineage: Eukaryota > Metazoa > Chordata > Actinopteri > Syngnathiformes > Syngnathidae > Nerophis > Nerophis ophidion. The sequence goes on from NC_084614.1 coordinate 76,778,279, forward strand.
CAGTATTATAAAAAACATTTTTAAGTTAAGCTCCCCAAATTAATATGCACTGTAGAATCCAATTGTGAAGGTCATTATGTATGCTAACATTACTTGTTGGGCAGACGCCATTATGGTTACCGCAGCCTCCTAAAGGACCGCTCCGTTGTCACAACAGTTAAATATTTTCATTTCACAACAGTTATATATTTTCATTTCACAACATTACATGGTTGACCAACTAAAAAATATTAGCATACTTACCTCTCCAAGTCTCATGTTGCAAGCGTTGCGACTGTCGTTTCCAAAAACTTTCCCGCTTCTTCTTCTCTTTCTTCTTCGCTTTCTTCTTCTTCCTCGTTTTAGTTTAAGGTAGGCGCACAGACAACGTTCAAATGTTACGCCACCTACTGTTTCCCCGCCTCTTCTTCTTCTGACGTTAACTGACGGCAAACCACGCGTCATGTCCGCCGCCGTCTGATAGAAAGCGTAAATTTTCTAAATTTCCTTCCTTTGAAAGTTACTCATAGCCAAAAATGGCTATTTTCAGATGGTCATATAAGGAGAAAATCAACTTTATCAAAATTCTGAGATGTGGATCTCAACGACACTCTCGCGAGATTTGGCACCGCGCCCCATGAATCTGTCCAATCATATTTGCTCTACCTGAAAAACACGCATGCGCATTTAGTGGGCGGATGTGACTTGAAGAAACAATTCGGCACTGAAGGAATAACAACTGCAAGATCTGGAACTTTACATTAAAACACTCTCTACCTCTAACAACAAAAAAGCTGTGAAAACGATGATGCTGTGTTCCAAATTTAAGTTGTTTGATGAATCTGAATAAGCCTACGGCTTTGCATTTTGTTTATTATTTATATATATATGTTTGTATTCTTTTTTTATTATTTTGAACTTACAACCCCCTGGCGCTGTTTTGTACTGTTTTCATAATGTTTTATAATGTTGTATATTGCTGTTTGTCTTACTGTTTGTAATTGTTGAAATTTATAAATAAACCTTTAAAAAAAAAAAAAAATAATAATAACAACTGCAAGTAAGTAATACCATTTATTGTTTTTGTTTTGGTATTTAAATTACTTTAACATACACGAGTTAGTATTTATTAAACTACTGTAACGTCACTGATTTTCGGAAATATAGCTATAAATGCCGCATTCAACGGCACAACCACCTTGCTAGAAGCTATGAAAGTTACCTCCAGCGAGGCATCTCAAGTGATAAGCTACACTTCATACATCCCATAGTGAAATAGCAATGATAGAAGTAAATGTTCAAAGAACATTTGAAGTTGAACAATATAAATTACTGAACATACACTGCTTCGACATAATATAGAGTTTTACATTTACAAGAAGTTCCACTGTATATTCCAGCAACCCTTGTCTGTATTTACATAGTATTGGAGTGTCGAAATGACAAAATGAAAACCTGGAAAACGATGGAGAAGAACTGGTAAAGAAGTCGACTCAAATAAATGATCAAGAAGGACTGTAAAGCTGGTAAGCAGACTGGCATAGTTGTGGTGCATTAAACTGGCAGCAGATATATGATATTTTATTTTTCTTGCTGCAGTCATCCCGTCCTGCAACCACCTATGTGAAGACTGATGAGCAATGGCTAAGTAAGTTACATGTATATGCGTTTTCTTTGTTTAAATGGATTAGTTCTGATTGAGATTTACAGACCAGATAGAAGGATAAAAAGCTGTCCACAGTTTGTCAGGAACAAGCATGGAAATATTGCTTTCTTTTACCCTGATTACAGTATGAAGAATGAAACTTGAAATATAAGTAATCTCAGCATGTGTAATTAATGTTTTTTGAATCTTTCACCTTCAAGTTAAGGCTGGTAGGTAACATCAGGTCATGATTAGGGATGTAACAATATCAACATTTCACTGTATGATATCGTCACAGTGTTAAAGCCACAATAAGATATTGTTACAAAAATGTCAAAGTCCAAAGACATGCACCTGGGGATAGGTTAATTGGCAACACTAAATGGTCCCTGGTGTGTGAATGTGAGTGTGAATGTTGTCTGTCTATCTGTGTTGGCCCTGCGATGAGGTGGGGACTTGTCCTGGGTGTACACAGCCTTCCGCCCGATTGTAGCTGAGATAGGCACCAGCGCCCCCCGCGACTCCAAAGGGAATAAGCGGTAGAAAATGGATAGATGGATGGTGTTAAATGAAGTGGCAGGAATGTTTAGGATAAACACACTTACTATAATTGAACACAAACATAATGTTCATATGTTGTAGTCATATTTATTATTATAAACAGGTATTTCAGGTGCAAAGGAATGGTGCAGTATTCCAGAATTTCAAGTAACACACAAAAACAAACAAAAAACAAAACTTTCAAATATGTGTCTTTAAACTGACATTAACAGTAAACTTGCAGTGTAACTAATGTAGAACAATAATGTTTCTTTAGCCAAGAAACTATACTGTGTTTGTCCGGTATGTTTTTTTTTTTTAAATACAACTTTGTATTATTGTGGGTTTGATTACATTTTTAGCACATTCAACAATAATGCGATTATAATGCAAACAGTGATCATTTTGGTCACAGTAACGGTGATATGACATTTTGGTATTGTTACATCACTGCTGTTTAGTTTAGTGTTTTTTTTACTTTTAACTTCCTAAGAAACTGTCATTTGCAATGGAAATGTTAGTATTAGTTTGTAAAATACTGATTCTTAAGAATTAACTAATAATTTGACTTTTAATCATATAAATACCTCACAAATGGATATTGTCCCTTGCTTACGTCTTGGTTTCACATCAATGATATTTTCCAAATAATGGTTCTAAAATACAACTCATTCTAATATATTACTCATAGTCCCTAACTTATTGTAGACATTGTGGTGTGAAGTGTCGGCAAATTTCTTATTTTGTGCATGTCCACATTTCCTTTGGTGAGGTGCAACAGCTCTGGGCTGACTTGGAAATGGTCTGGATGAACGTGGCAAGCTTTACCTTGTATTATGCAGACTTTATTTAAGGGTAAACAAGCACGACAGTTATAGGCACAGAAATATTTCACAGCAACAATTCCTCGGATCACCGAAGCACAAACGTTCCCGTCACTCCTGCACACTTCCACTTTTTCACCCCTATATAATGTCCCCTGTTTGAACTTTGTTGTCCCACACTACGCGGGTTATCATGGGAGATCGAGTTTACTTCTCAGATGAGCCCACTTAATATTGTCAGAAAAAAACACACCCACTGGAGTTCTCGTTTGATAGCGTCACACATCACGGCATTATTGTGAGAATTTTGAAACCAATATAACGTAATATTTACAATAATGTTGCATCCCTCGTCAAGATCCTTTCTCATAGGTTTGGTTTGATGCTGTGTGTTTACTCAATCAATCAATGTTTATTTACATAGCCCCAAATCACAAATGTCTCAAAGGACTGCACAAATCATTACGACTACAACATCCTCGGAAGAACCCACAAAAGGGCAAGGAAAACTCACACCCAGGTTCCTCTTCTTTGTGTCAGGGGATAGCAGCAGAATAACACTGAAGGAGGCGGTGCCTCCTGAAGGATCCCAAAACACTGCTCTTCAAATGGAACACATCCAACCTTCAGGTGACCGTGCAGGATGTACCACTCTGGAACATCAAGCCTCTCCCTACCTGCCAGGTACACCCACCGTCTTCTGTGTCTGACTATTGTTTTGTTGTGAATTTTGTCACGAAGCAAATCCTGCTAAAATATGACAAACTTTTGAGTGTAAGAATGTGAGCGATATGCTGAGATGTTATACGTTTTGCCTTTTGACAAAATGTTATAAAAAACCTTTAATGATTTGTATTCTATTTTAATTTCAGCACATGAAAATATTTCTACTTCTGACTATCAAAGACAATGGAAAAACATTTTCCAGAACAGCCCTCACAGATCCTCCTGATGGCCTAACAACTAAACTACATGTCGATGCTGAGTATGATTCATCTCAATCATTTGAGGAAGCTCTCCCTGATATAGGGGATTGGATGTACAATGACGGACATACGTTTTATGAAGGATTTGAAGATAGTTTGAGTGAGGAGTGTGCAGAAGAGTCAAATTTCAAGGACACAACAGACAAACCAATACATGACAATGCATCAGAAGCCATGGCAGAGTGCCTTCTGATCATCATGGGTTATGTAAACTGTCATAAAGTCACTGATAAGGCCCTAAGCGATATGCTCAAAATGTTCAAGTTGCTTTATCCCGATAGTCTGAACACAGACTGCTTAAACAGTGTGCAGAAGTTCAAAAACTTTTTTTATCCCACTCTGCATCATCGCTTATTATATTACATAAATCCTCCAGTAATTGTTTTGGGCCAATAGAAAGTAAACAAATAAAATGCCTGTTTTGTGGGACTAGTGTGTCAGAAGAAAGATTCTCATCCTTTTTTTTAAAGTATGTACAGATTGATTTCTTGTTTACCGTAGCACATTCATGTGCCAAACGGGCCCTTGTTCGTGAATTTAAACATGCAGGTTTTTCTTTGCTGCAAGATAGTGTAACATATGAGACATGCAGTTATGTTATTCCCCTATTGGAAACTTCTGCCAGTACAGTAGTATCCTTGGATGACATATTGGGTAAAGTTGTTTTCCTTGACTTCACATCTATGCTTGGCATTGTGTTTGCAGTTCATTTCCCCAACACACTTGAAAAGTTTTAGATAATTAAGAACTGAACTGGCCTAAGAAGCCACAAATCAATTTTTTGATCATTGTTATAAATGCTCTGAAAATACACACTGATGTGATGTTGCCGTGGATGCTGTAAAAGTCTGTAAATATGTACTGTATATGGAGTATCATTGTTGATTATGTTTTTGCATTGTGTGTAATATTTCAGTGGCCAATTTATTAAATTTACTTGTTTAATAAAACCACTGTCTTTTTTTAATGAATACATAGGCCTACTATGCTACTGTATTTTAATATTAGTCCTTATAATGGTGGTTGGAGAGCCAAATATCTTCTGAAGTGGTACCTTGTTAAAAGAGTTTGAGAACCACTGCTCTAGAAAGTTCACAAATGTTAAAAGCTCTTAAAAAGTGTCTTGTGATCATATCAGTATTGTTTGGGTTCAGTTTTAAATCTCACAATTGTAGTCACTGAGTTACTGTACATTGCGTGTGGATAAGAAATCAACAAATTAAGTAGAAAATTATTTAAATAAACCATTTAGATTACAGACCATATATCCATATTGCCTGAATTAATTATTTTCTCCAAATGTTAGCGTGAGATAAACTGGAGTATGATTGAGGTATAATTAAACTGTGTCAATTAAAATGCATTTTTGAAATTATTTTTTCTAAGCCAGAAAACGGGTATAATGCAGGTAAAGATGGAGAGAAGGGAAGAATGGAGGTAAAAATGGAGAGAAAGGGAGAACGGCGGTAAAGATGGAGAGAAAGGAAGAATGGAGGTGAAAATGGAGAGAAGGTGAGAACGGAGGTAAAGATGAAGATTAGGTGAGAATGATATAAAGATGGAGAGGAGAGAATGTAGGTTAAGATGGAGAGAAGGAGAGAATGATATAAAGATGGAGAGAAGGAGAGAATGATGTAAAGATGGAGAGAACGTGTGGATGGAGGTAAAGATGGAGAGAATGGCGGTACAAATAGAGAGAAGGGGAGAATGGAGGTATAGATGGAGAGAAGGAGAGAATGAGATAAAGATGGAGAGAAGGTTAGAGTGGAGATAAAGATGGAGAAAAGGTGATGATGGAGGTAAAGATGGAAAGATGAAGAGAATGAGATAAAGATGGAGAGAAGGTTAGAGTGGAGATAAAGATGGAGAAAAAGTTAGAGTGGAGATAAAGATGGAGAAAAGGTGAGAACGGAGGTAAAGATGGAGAGAAGGTGAGAATGGAGTAGTGAGAAACAAAACCATGTGTATCTCTCACTGAGTTATTATTGAGACATATTGGAGACCAGCTCATTCATCTCTCATTTTGGTCTTTGTTGAAATCGGAAAAAGAGATAACTGTTAGACAACTTTGAGATCTCTCACAGTGCTCACTGCGAGCCTTATTTCTCAGGAGCTACATTTGAGAAGAATGAGAAATCTACTTTGGTCTCGATTAGTGCTCTTTTATGTCTAGGAGATATATATAAGACATATATGAGATCTCATCTTCAATTTTGCTTTGCTATGGGCTAGCTCTAAGTTCATCAGGAGTACTGATGTTGTATAAAGCTGAGCCTGGATTTGGTTGCACATTGCCTGATAGCAGAAGTAAGAACAATATAAAGATTTTCCGTTTCATATGGCAAGGTGACCTCATGACAACATTTGGCTTCACAATATCAAAATGAGTAATATCAGAAGGAGAAAACCATCTGTTTAGCACAGAAATACACCATAACTGAAGCTGGTTAGAATTATTTAGCACTGACCCACATGTGGATATCAATAACCTTTGTGTAAATGCTGTAGTTTCAAAGGACCAGGTGATTGTTATTGCGTTTGGTAGAGTTAAAGGTTGGTGGAGCACCTGGTCAGGTACCCCACTACAATTGCAGAAAACAAGTCCAGGAAGAAGCATTAATATTAAATAGAGAGCTTTTGTCAAAGTCATTGTTAAATTGTTTTGCTACCTACCCAGGTCCAATAATCAAAGTTCAGATGTCCAAGCTACAAGAGTTGGAAGACCAAGCTAAGGCTAGCAGAGGCCCAGCTTTAGTCAGTCTGAGGCTAAGATGGATCCAGGCCGTGGAAGACGGAAGGCCAAGATGAAGCCAGTCGACTCAGACTGTAGGTAGTGGAAGGCCAAGCTGAGACTAGTATAGATCCAGACTGTGGCAGATGGAAGGCCAAAATTTCAGCTAGCAAAACATCTCCCGGCTTCTGCAGGTCAGAGGCCTCCAGATTTCCAAATCCAACAAAAGCAGTCAGAAATACCACTTTTTGGAAGTAAGCCTTCATTCATCAATTGTTACGCTTAAAACTAGTGCAATTTACTTAAAACGGCTAAAAAAAGAGACTAAAACACATAGAAATTCAGACCACTTTGACAAGCAGACAAACAAAAGACAGTCCTGTTGGCCATCTTGGATTGGACATTCAACATTAACCCAATTTGGAAATCGGTCTGTCGTTATTTATATTTGTGGATTCACCTACTTTTGACGGAGGAAGAAGAAAGGCGGGTTTGCTGATTTTTGGAACGCTTTTGCTTGAAAGACTCAGGTTAAAAAGGCAATTAGAAATATTATACATTATGTCCCATATAAGCTCATACACGACACATTCTACAGATAGTGTATAAAAAAAACCTAAATAGAGGAATAAAAGAGGTGAAAACTTGTGAAATGGAACAAAGAAAAGTTGCATTGTTGAGTCTAATAAAGCTGCCATGCAGGTTGTTTTCTCTTTAAAGCTGTCATTGCTCAAAAATAATAATGAATCAAACTCAATGTTACAAATTATTTAAACTAGTCATGGCTCCAATTACGTCACTTACAAAATTTGACTAAAGAGTATTTTTATAGGATATTTTGTGTTCATCCTACAAAAAAAAGGGTGTTTGACTAATAGGGCAAAAAAAAATAACAGAAATGAAGAAGCTGTCACGTACTTGCATGGCTGCTCTAGTTGTGACCCCAAGATGCAGGAGACAGGAGGACGACGTGCGGGTGAGAGTCTTTTAATTCCCACAGGGAGCACAAGGAGGTGCAGCAGGGAAGTGCACAGAAGCATAAGCAGCATACAGAAAAACCAAAGTAACGTTTCAAAAAACAATCCTTGAGCCCTGACTGGAGGGCGAGGCAGGCATAAATAGAAGCCAGTTGATTAAAGTAAAAGTACCAATGATTGTCACACACACACTAGGTGTGGTGAGATTTTCCTCTGCATTTGACCCATCACCCTCACCCCATGACCAGGTGTGGCCAGGCTGCCAATCAGCGACAGGTGAGGAGGGAAAAGGGCTCAGGGAGACAAACAGGAAGTGGGACCAAAATAAGAGCGCTGACTAGGAGATAAACACAAACGCTAACAGACCGCGTGACACCTGACGTGACAGGTCGTCACAGAAACGAGGGATGGATCTGAAGTTTATCGAGGGACTTAAGTGTTGAAAGTAAAAAAAAAATGTTTGACTTATTTTTGAGTGGGGCCCGTTTGGATCCTAATAATTTCAGTGGGACAAGTTTTAATTGTCATTGCTCAAAAAAAAATAATGAATTAAAATCGATGATGTTATGAATTATTGACATATTTAAGATTGCAATTACGTTGAGTGAAAATTATTTTGTGCTTTTGCCATAACAAAACAAGGTTTTGACAAAAATGGCGTAAATTATGAAAAAAAAAGACTGATAAGGACGGATAAACCTGAAATTGATCAAGGGATTTAAGTGTTGAATGAAAAAGTAAAAACATAAACAAAAATGACCTACTTCTACCATTTTTATGACTGAGACTCTTCCTGGTCCCCATGAAAGCAGTGCGAGGCGAGTGGAGAAAAAACGGATTTATTGACAGAGATGTGACACAATGTGATATTGATCATAAGCAGCGGCCATTGAAAGAAAAGAAGAAATCCTCGTCATGACGTCAAGGCCATGAAACGTGCGATTTTACAGCCACCAACGTTTGATCTTGAAAGTCTTTTAACGGCCAAAGAAGAATACATGGAATAGCGTGAGGAGCAGTCGGACGAAGAACAAAGCACATCTCCATCTCATCTCCGAGTGTGATGACGTCCCTCAGCGATGGAGACATCTCCCTGTGTTCCAGTGCACAAAGCATCCTGGAGGAAGAAGACCACTCAGCACATTCCCGACAGAAGCAGGTGAATCCAAGTTGAACATCATCTTCACACAAGAACATTTGGAGGTGCAGACAGTCCATGTGAGCTTACTCAGCCTTCAGCCGCCTGCACGTTCTCGTCGAGCTCCACGCCGCCGTGGCGAGCTGCGGGACAAACGCAAACGGTGAAGGAAGAACATCCAGAAGGTGTCTCGTCACTCACATCAGATCTTTGAGGTGTGACTTGGAAACATGACGAGTCAGCACACTTGATGTCTCATTTGGCTGATCCTCATCATGAGGACTCCTGTCAAAAGTGAGATATGCCAGACTTTGTATTGCGTGTGCTCACAGGAGGGACTTTTATTGTGAAGGAGTCAGCTCCAGTTGGGCTTTTCCGGCTAAACTTGTAACAAAGGTCCACATCAGACCTCCATGTGAGTGACGCTTCACCACGGCTTTGTTTCTTGCGGCTCAAAGAAAAGATGTTTTACTTACCAGCTGGATCGTACTGGGCTGAAATGAAAGAGAAACAAGGTGAAGTGGACTTTTCCCCTCACGTCACGCCGTGTTTCTACGTGAGAGTGTGCGCTCTGTCTCTGTGGATCTTTGAGTGTTTGGCTGGAAGGCAACTAAAAGATGGCCGCACCTTTGCAGCCCGGATGAAAGCATCAACTCACGGCCTGGACCGAGTGCACCGAGAAGAAGAAGACAGAGGACATTGGCGTCCCTCACCTTGTCTGTTTCTGTGACGCCTGACCATGACCATGATGATGATGATGATGATGATGGCCGCCACAGCGAGGACCGCCGCCGTGGCAGCGAGGGCGACGCTCAAGTTGTCTGTGGAGAGCAAAAAAGCACAAGTGGAGTGACAAAGCATGAAGAGGAAACCTTCATGACTACTTTGCATGCAGACGTCAAGCGTTGTCATGGTGACATGGATCAATAATGGTGACAGGTGGACTTGTGATGGGAAACATCTCCAACTAAATGTGTCTTTCTCACCTTCATGGCTTGCGTTGCTCAGGATGCTTCTTCTCTCCAGCTTGGTGACCAAGTCCTCCTTGACGCCTGACAGCTGAAACACACATTCGTACTTGCCCTCCACGTCGGCCGTCACCTCCACTTTCAGCGCCACCGACATCTGGAAGGTTCCGTCGTGGTTGGGGAGTATCTCTCCGTGCTCCACGTCCTCGAAGATCTGCTCGCCGTCTTTCCTCCAAAACAGGTCGGCACCGTCGGGGTAGAAACCTGTCGCCATGCAGCTGACCGGAGAGGACGGCGTCTTCTGGAGCAGGAACACCTCTGGAAGCTCTGCACAGGAAGTGATGTCACGTGTGAACACAGGACAACGTGGGGAGAAGGTGGGGATGGGAGGTAAAGATGGAGGTAAAGATGGAGAAAAGGTGTGGATTAAAGTAAAGATGGAGAGAATGTAATAACGGAGGTAAAGATGGAGAAAAAGTGAGAACAAAGGTAAATATGGAGAGAACGTGTGGATGGAGGTAAAGATGGAGAAAAGAGGTAAAGATGGATTGAAGGTGTGGATGGAGGTAAAGATGGAGAAAAGAGGTAAAGATGGAGTGAAGGTGTCGATGGAGGTAAGGATGGAGAGAAGATGAGAACAGAAGTAAAGATGGAGAGAAGGTTTAGAGGGAGGTAAAGATGGAGAGAAGATGAGGATGAAAGTAAAGATGGAGAGAAGATGAGGATGAAAGTAAAGATGGAGAGAACAGAGGTAAGATGGAGAGAATGGAGGTAGAGATGGAGGGAAAAGGAGAGAACGGAGGTAAATATGGAGATGAGGTGTGGATGGAGGTAAAGATGGAGAGAAGGAGAGAATGAGGTAAAGATGGAGAGAATGAGATAAAGATGGAGAGAAGGTGTAGATGGACGTAAAGATGGAAAGTAAGAGTGGACAGTGGTAAAGATGGAGAGAACGTGAGGATGGAGGTAAAGATGGAGGGAAAAGGAGAGAACGGAGGTAAATATGGAGAGAAGGTGTGGATGGACGTAAAGATGGAAAGTAAGAGTGGACAGTGGTAAAGATGGAGAGAACGTGAGGATGGCGGTAAGGATGGAGAGAAGGTGAGAATGAGGTAAAGATGGAGAGAATGAGGTAAAGATGGAGAGAAGGAGATAAAGATGGAGAGAAAGTGTAGATGGAGAGAAAGAGTGGACAGAGGTAAAGATGGAGGGAAGGTGTAGATGGAGGTAAAGATGGAGAGAAAGTGAGGATGGAGGTAAATATGGAGAGAAGGTGAGGATGGAGGTAAAGATGGAGAGAAGGAGAGAATGAGGTGAAGATGGAGAGAAGGTTAGATTGGAGGTAAAGATGGAGAGAAGGTGAGGATGGAGGTAAAGATGGAGAGAAGGAGAGAATGAGGTGAAGATGGAGAGAAGGTTAGATTGGAGGTAAAGATGGAGAGAAGGTGAGGATGGAGGTAAAGATGGAGAGAAGGAGAGAATGAGGTGAAGATGGAGAGAAGGTTATATTGGAGGTAAAGATGGAGAGAGTGAGAACAGAGAAAGTGTAGATGGAAGTGGATGGAGAGGTGTGGATGGAGGTAAAGATGGAGAAGAAGGGAAAATGGAGGTAAAGATGGAGAGAAGGTGAGAACGAAGGTAAAGATGGAGAGAAGGTTAGAATGGAGGTCAAGATGGAGAGAAGGTGAGAGAAAGAGAGAAGAGTATAAAGAGACAGGGTGTAATGTCAGTAATGTTCCTATAGGGGGAGTGCTAACAAGTTAAAAGGTGAAAGTACATGTTGTGTTTCTACCTGTTCTCATTAGGACCTCCTTCCCATTGTTCACATACTTCTTCAAGTAAGAAGGACATATCTCAGTGTAGTAAAACTTCTGGTGGTCTAGTAGATGTTTGTCCTGGTCCCAATTGAGTTTGTCGGGGAAAGCTTGTTGTTTTGCTGCAGTAAATGTCCATGTCTTCATGTCCAACGATATGAAATCTTCTCCATCATAACCTTGCTGACGCCAACCTTTAACTTCATCAGTCTCATCATTCCATTCACATCCAGACATCCACTGGAGAATGTGAACACCTGAGACACACACACACACACACACACACACAGTATTAGTGTAGGTTATTATGGGATGGACAGAGACAAGTATCAGTGCAGTAATGTGTGTTTACTACAGTATAAAAAGAGTACATCAAATACATTTAAGTAGTAGAAAGTTCAACATAAACAAACCTCCAGTTTGGTTGAAACGCTTCTTAAGAACTTCAAGGCTGTGTTTGCCCCCCAACTCATTACCAACACCGATCTCTGTTTGTCTCTGCCAGTATTTTGGATCCTCTGCTGTGATTTTGTTCATCCAGTCCTGTTTGGCTTCTGCTTTCCTGCTGTTGCTGTCATAGTGAGAAATCTGAACTCCATCAACATAACCAACAGCCACAAACTCTGGGAAGTTTGGAACTTGAGAGGACGCAGTGTGGAAATACTGCAGCGTGTGAATCACTGAAAGAAGAAAACAACAACAGGATGACTTTTTATTATTTTGTTTCATGTTCAACAATCTTGCACTGTGAATATTTTAGCTCCTTCCGTCTTCAGTCGGGTCTTAAAGTGAACATCAAACACTGCTAGATATCACAGTCAAGACTCACATGTTCTATGACAAATACAACACATTAATAATATTACTAACATCTGTTGACGGTTTGAACATTTTGAAAATAAACATATATTTTCTACAATGGAGGCTGAATAAAAAGTACAACAGAGTTGAACACAACCTGCTCTGCCCATTTGATGTCGACTCTTACTGACATCTTGTGGCGGGGTGATGTTACTACACTTGATTAGTTTCTGACACTTCCGTGTTTGAAGATTTGTGTTCGTTCTTACAAGCCTTGGAAAAAATAAGTCTTTGAACAAGTAAACCTAAAGTCAAAATAAATAAAGAGCCTAAACGGATTTATCTGCTTCTGTAACCTTCTTGGAACATTTAAAATTTTTACTAAGAAAAAGGGAAAACAATAAAATATGTTTAAAAAGAACCAGGATTGAGTAATAAAGGTCTTAAATAATACAACAATTATCTAATTAATAAGTAACAGAAACTCTCAGAAGTCAAATAAGTGAAAGCACGGACAAGATTTATGAGTAAAATATTAATAAACTTATAAAAAGGACTTACCAGGCGTCACGCTGTGCATTTGCACGACCAGAAGAAAGAATAAAAACAAGTTCATGATGTCAGCGCGAAACAAAAAGATGTTTGCCACTTTTAATCCCGCAGAGAAAGACAAAAGTGACGAACACTCGCTTGACTCGCAAACAGGAAAAATGAACCAGGAACTGTCGAGGCTCTTTTTATAATACTCCACCTGAGCCAATGAGGAGTCAGCATTCTGTGACGTCACAGTGAGGAGAGAAAACGAAACGCTATTCTGCACAGAAAAGTGGCAGCAGTCAACTGACAAGAAGTCTTCTACTGGACTCACTAGAGAGCGCCCCTTGTGGTCACGTCAGGTAAATGCTTGTGTGGCTTTTCTGGGAAATCACGTGACTTGACAACAAAAAGGTGTGTCAAGTTGGCCGCCAAACTTGGAAAGAAAAGAAAGAAAGAGGAATGAAGGTGAGATTGAGAGTTAAAAGTAATGACAGGGCTGGAACATCCGATCAGTGATCGTATTGTAGTCCTCTCAAGAAAGCATCAATACAAATAATGATTGATAGACATAAAGTCGCTACACCGCAGGACATCCTCACTTCTTTTTATTTCACGTCTTAACTTTCACCTCCGTTATGTCTCCCAAGCGTGAGGCGTCCCTGCTGGGGTAACGGGACACGCATCTGCCTCGCATGGGTTCGATTCCCGGCCAGGGTTGCATCAGGAAGTTTCATCCTGAGTAAAAAAGTCAGCAGAAAGCCTTCATGAGATGGACTCGCTGTGGCCAAAGTGCTGAACGTGGGGGAAAAGTGTGAGGCAGACGCTTCTGCTGGCAGAATATCAAAGAAAGTGAAAGTAAAAGTAGACACGGTAAAGCCAAACATTAAACTCGATGGTGATTATTTTTACTTTACCACAAGATGTCAAAGATCCGATGATGAACTTCATCAACAAGTGTTCACCTCCCATGCAAACAACTTGATTTTCAGCTGCTGTATCTTTGTGTTCAGTTTGTGACCATCCAAGTTCATTAGGATCTTCTGGAAAAACTCGAATGTGTACTTGAGGTTGTCTGGAAACCTTAGATCGAGAGCATAATTGAGACCAAACATCATTATAATCCCCATGATGACAATGTCCACGTTGCTCAGGACTTTGATGCCTTCGATAACAACTCCAACATCCTCTGGCTCCCTATCGCCATCTCCACGGATTATGTACTGTATATCCCCATGACTGTGAGGGCAATGTCCCTTTCTGCATCCTCAGTGGCGGAGGCCTGAACAACACAAAAACAGAACACTTGTGTTAGGTAAAATGCTGAACACCACTAGCAGAAAATGAATTAGCTTTTTTTTATTTATTTATTTTTTTTTTTTTAAAGTCCTCATTGCTTGTCAAATCAATCATTTATGCATCATGAGTTAAAACGTGATTGGAAAATTAACCATATATATATATATATATATATATATATATATAATATGTTTGAAATTGGTTCGTAAATAGGTTCAGCAAGCAGTCCTCAATCAATCAATCAATGTTTACTTATATAGCCCTAAATCACTAGTGTCTCAAAGGGCTGCACAAACCACTACGACATCCTCGGTAGGCCCACATAAGGGCAAGGAAAACTCACACCCAGTGGGACGTCTGTGACAATAATGACTATGAGAACCTTGGAGAGGAGGAAAGCAATGGATGTCGAGCGGGTCTAACATGATACTGTGAAAGTTCAATCCACAATGGATCCAACACAGTCGCGAGAGTCCAGTCCAAAGCGGATCCAACACAGCAGCGAGAGTCCCGTTCACAGCGGAGCCAGCAGGAAACCATCCCAAGCGGAGGCGGATCAGCAGCGCAGAGATGTCCCCAGCCGATACACAGGCAAGCAGTACATGGCCACCGGATCGGACTGGACCCCCTCCACAGGGGAGAGTGGGACAGAGAAGAAAAAGAAAAGAAACAGCAGATCAACTGGTCTAAAAAGGGAGTCTATTTAAAGGCTACAGTATACAAATGAGTTTTAAGGTGAGACTTAAATGCTTCTACTGAGGTGGCATCTCGAACTGTTACCGGGAGGGCATTCCAGAGTACTGGAGCCCGAAATGAAAACGCTCTATAGCCCGCAGACTTTTTTTGGGCTTTGGGAATCACTAATAAGCCGGAGTCCTTTGAACGCAGATTTCTTGCCGGGACATATGGTACAATACAATCGGCAAGATAGGCTGGAGCTAGACCGTGTAGTATTTTATACGTAAGTAGTAAAACCTTAAAGTCACATCTTAAGTGCACAGGAAGCCAGTGCAGGTGAGCCAGTACAGGCGTAATGTGATCAAACTTTCTTGTTCTTGTCAAAAGTCTAGCAGCCGCATTTTGTACCAACTGTAATCTTTTAATGCTAGACATGGGGAGACCCGAAAATAATACGTTACAGTAATCGAGGCGAGACGTAACAAACGCATGGATAATGATCTCAGCGTCTTTAGTGGACAGAATGGAGCGAATTTTAGCGATATTAAGGGGATGAAAGAAGGCCGTTTTAGTAACGCTTTTAATGTGTGCCTCAAAGGAGAGAGTTGGGTCGAAGATAATACCCAGATTCTTTACCGTGTCGCCTTGTTTAATTGTTTGGTTGTCAAATGTTAGAGTTGTATTATTAAATAGAGGTCGGTGTCTAGCAGGACCGATGATCAGCATTTCCGTTTTTTTGGCGTTGAGTTGCAAAAAGTTTGCGGACATCCATTGTTTAATTTCATTAAGACACGCCTCCAGCTGACTACAATCCGGCGTGTTGGTCAGCTTTAGGGGCATGTAGAGTTGGGTGTCATCAGCATAACAGTGAAAGCTCATGAACATAATGCAATTGCTGCAACGTGATCATTTAGGCCAGTGGTTCTCAAATGGGGTTCACGCACCCCTGGGGGTACTTAAGGTATGCCAAGGGGTACGTGAGATTTTAAAAAAATATTCTAAAAATAGCAACAATGCAAAAATCATTTATAAATATATGTATTGAATAATACTTTAATGAAATATGAATGTAAGTACATAAACTGTGAAAAGACCTGCAACAATGCAATATTCCGCGTTGACAGCTAGATTTTTTCATAAATATTGATGTTAAATATTTCTTTTTTTTGTAAAGAAATGCTTAGAATGAAGTTGATGAATCCAGAGGGATCTCTATTAGAGGGCACTTTAAGTTGATGATTACTTTTATGTGTAGAAATCTTTATTTATAATTGAGTCACTTGTTTATTTTTCAACAAGTTTTTAGTTATTTTCATATCTTTTTTCCAAATAGTTCAAGAAAGACCACTACAAATGAGCAATATTTTGCACTGTTATACAATTTAATAAATCAGAAACTGATGACATAGTGCTGTATTTCACTGCTTTATCTCTTTTTTTCAACCAAAAATGTTTTGCTCTGATTAAGGGGTACTTGAATTAAAAAAATGTTCACAGGGGGTACATCACTGAAAAAAGGTTGAGAACCCTATAGAAATGGACCTGTGAGACAGAAATAGCTGTTTTACTCCACAGGGCCTCTGCCCGTTTGCCACTACTAGCTTAGGAGACTCTGACTCTGTCTTTTCTTGCACCTACCAGTGATTCCAAACAAAAACAAAAATTGAAAGAGCCCCATTGTTTACAAAATGCCAGTTATTCAAAAAGTTGTAGTGTGTTGAGCTCAAAGAACCACAATATATGTAACTAAAAATGGGTAACATCATTTCATGCTACTGTGTAACACAAACTATTAACTTACTAGATATTCCTTGAAGAAAGTGTCTGGGTCTTCATTGAGACGGATAACAAGGCTTCTCAGGATGCTCTCCCTCCTGATGTCAGTGTCGTCACACTAAAGCAGGGGTGAAAAATCAACAAAGAATTTAGCCAAATATTGGTGCAACAGTGGCACAGGGAGAGGGGCAAGTTGACGACAGTGTGTAAAGAAAACTAGATAAACCAATACATCTTTTATATTTATAATTATATATATATCTCTTGATTGGATTATCCAGAGAATAGTGCTCGATACCGTGGTAGAGCGCAATATGTAGGTGTGGGAAAAAATCACAAGACTACTTCATCTCTACAGATCTGTTTCATGAGGGGTTCCCTCAATCATCAGGAGAATTTTTTTTTTTTTTTTTCTCCTGATGATTGAAATCTCCTGATGATTGAGGGAACCCCTCATGAAACAGATCTGTAGAGATGAAGTAGTCTTGTGATTTTTTCCCACACCTACATATACATATACATATATATATATATATACATATATATATACATATATATATATATATATATATATATATATATATATATATATATATACATATATATATATATATATACATATATATATATATATATATATATATATATATATATATATATATATATATACATATATATATATATATATATATATATATATATATATATATATATATGTATATATATATATATATATACTCCACCTTTGCTTTTGAGGATCTGCATCAGCTTGAGTGAAATGTGGTCCAGATGTTTATAAACTTTGACTGCAGTGGCTTTGCAGTGATTTGCAAGAACTCCTCATTAATCTGAAAAATATTAAATAAAATGTATTTGGAAAAATGTGCCATTTTCTTACAGTTAAATATCAATACATAAAAATACAAGTTAACTTACTAGATAGTACTTTATTGATAGATAGTACTTCACTCTGCTGAAACCGGGCGGGTCACCAGTTTTGATTTCCTCTATCATGGGCCTCTGTTCAACGACCTCTCGTCTTCTGTGGGAGAAGTTTTATACCCGTTTTGCTTTTATCAGCACTTCATTGTCACACTTTTTTAT
The DNA here is from genome assembly GCF_033978795.1 of Nerophis ophidion. Lineage (NCBI taxonomy): Eukaryota > Metazoa > Chordata > Actinopteri > Syngnathiformes > Syngnathidae > Nerophis > Nerophis ophidion. Next base: position 76,796,073 of record NC_084614.1, read on the forward strand.
TTCTGACAACAAAGCCATTCTCTCACTGTGGTGTATTAATGTGCATGCTGACTCAGCGTAGTTTGTCCTGACTGACTTGCCGTAGTTGAGTTGTGTCTACTTAGCATGCTCACCAAGTGCTGTACATGAGTGTTGATGATCCCTCTCTAGAGTGTATGCTACTGCTACTCCCAGTCAGATATAAAAGTTACTGAACGTGTGTGCTACCTCGTTATTTGAATACATAAAAACGTCTTAACTTTCACCTCCGTTATGTCTCCCAAGCGTGAGGCGTCCCTGCTGGGGTAACGGGACACGCATCTGCCTCGCATGGGTTCGATTCCCGGCCAGGGTTGCATCAGGAAGTTTCATCCTGAGTAAAAAAGTCAGCAGAAAGCCTTCATGAGATGGACTCGCTGTGGCCAAAGTGCTGAACGTGGGGGAAAAGTGTGAGGCAGACGCTTCTGCTGGCAGAATATCAAAGAAAGTGAAAGTAAAAGTAGACACGGTAAAGCCAAACATTGAACTCGATGGTGATCATTTTTATTTTTATTTTTATTTTGTCGTACCTGTCAAAGGTGAACACACTTATCCACGTAGGTGAGTAGTAACGAGTTACATTTACTTAGATAAGAAACACAACTTTTACTTTGCTATATAACATATTCAATATATGTATAAAAATATACATTTAGGCCTCCACTCAGGCTTCATCCCAGGGACCCCAAAGGATTTTGGTCCAAAAAATATTTCAAATGTGTCATTATTTTGTATTATTATTATTCCAGGTTTAAATCTGTAGATCAACATTAGGTCTATCTGTCAATATAACCTTTTCAAAGATTTAAGTTGTATGCCCTTTTTGTCAAAGAAAACCCTGTTTTGTTATGGGAAAAAAAAACACAAAATATGCAATAGTTTCCCCCAATAGAATTTTAAAGTGGAATATTTGAGATTATATAATAATTGGAGCCTTAAAAAATTTCAACAAATAAAAATATTGATTTTAATTTATTTTATTTTATTTTTTTAGCAATGACACACACAAAAAAATCCTACTGAAATTATTGGGGATCCAAAAGTGTCCTACTCATTAGAAATAAAAAAATATATTTTTTCTTACTGTTTACTTTAAACACAATCGTCTTCATATCAACTTCAGATCCATCCGTCAATTATATATGTATATATATATATATATATATATATATATATATACACACACACAGAGATACATTTTTCATGATTTGGGCTCAGAGATAGCAAAGTATCTATAAGAGTTTCCGGAGGACGATTTGGGAAGTGTGGGAACTGCTTCTTTACGAAGTCCCTCACCTGAAAAAAAGGAAAAAGGTGGGAGTTTGGCAAATCGTATTTGGGAGAGAGTTCAGCGAAGGATGAGAACACTCCGTCTGTATAGAGGTCTTCCACAGTGGTGATACCGTGATCGTGCCAGGTCATAAATGCGGGGTCGGTACGGGAAGGTTTAAATAACTGTTTTTTAAGTAGTGGGGTCAATATAGATGGGCCTTGAAAACCCAAATGTTTCCTTAGCTGGTTCCATATTTTCATGGAGATCGATACAATGGTGTTTGCGCCTTCAAGTTTAAATGGAAAAGGGAGTGGTGAGCATAAGCAAGAACGTCATGAAAAGTGTGGGATTGCCGTTTCAAGGGATACCCAGGCCGGGAGGGTCTGAGAGCCTCCGTCCATCCAGTATAGGAGTTTCTGTACATTAGCCGCCCAATAGTACTGTCTGAAATTGGGGAGTGCAAGCCCTCCCTCAGATTTGGGAGATTGTAGGACCGACTTGCGGATTCGGGCCGATCCGTCCCCCCATATAAATTTGCATATTGATTTGTCTAATTTATCGAAGAATGATTTAGTGATAAATACGGGGATATGTTGGAAAAGGTAAAGGAATTCAGGCAGAGAGATCATCTTGATCAGATTGATCCGGTCAGCGAGAGATAATAGTAAAACAGACCAGCGGGCAAAGTCCTTCTCCATTTTTTCCATTAGAGGTCAAAAATGTCAGACATAGCCGGAGTAATACGGATTCCCAAGTAATGGATCCCGTCATGTGCCCATTTGAATGCAGCTAAAGATCGTGGTAACTGTTTAGCTAAGGAATTGATCGGAAACAGTTCACTTTTTTGGTAATTAAGTTTGTAGCCAGAGTGTGTGCCAAACCGCTCCAAAATGTTAAAGATTACTGGGAGTGAGCTAGCAGGATCTGAGATGTATAGGAGCAAGTCGTCCGCATAAAGCGACACTTTGTGCAACGTGTCCGACCGGGTGATAGAGGAGACCCATTTTTGAAGCTTTCCAGGTGGAATTATTTCCCATTCTTGCTTGTTGAACAGCTTAAGTTGTTCAACAGTCCAGGGTCTCGGTTGTGGTCTTTTAGGCTTCATAATGTGCCACACATTTTCAATGGGAGACAGGTCTGGACTACAGGCAGAACAGTACAGTACCCTCACTCTTTTACTACGAAGCCACGCTGTTGTAACATGTGGCTTGGCATTGTCTTGCTGAAATAAGCAGGGGCGTCCATGATAACGTTGCTTGGATGGCAACATATGTTGCTCCAAAACCTGTATGTACCTTTCAGCATTAATGGTGCCTTCATAGATGTGTAAGTTACCCATGGCTTGGGCACTAGTACACCTCCACACCATCACAGATGCTGGCTTTTGAACTTTGCCCTAGAACAATCCGCATGGTTCTTTTCCTCTTAGATCTGGAGGACACAACGGCCACAGTTTCCAAAAAACAATTTGAAATGTGGACTCGTCAAACCTCACAACTCTTTTACACTTTGCATCAGTCCATCTTGGATGAGCTCGGGTTTAGCGACGCTGGCTGAATTTCTGGGTGTTGTTGATAACTGGCTTTCGCTTTGAATAGTACAGTTTTAACTTGTACTTACAGATGTAGCAACCAACTGTAGTTACTGACAGTGGTTTTCTGAAGTGTTCCTGAGCCCATGTGGTGATAACCTTTACACACTGATGCCACTTTTTGATTCAGTACCGCCTGAGGGATCGAAGGTCAAGGGGATTCAATGTTGGTTTTCAGCTTTGCTGCTTACGTGCAGGGATTTACCCAGATTCTCTGAACCTTTTGATTATATTATGGACCGTGGATGGTGAAATCCCTAAATTCCTTGCAATAGCTAGTTGAGAGTTGTTGTTTTTAAACATTTGTTCATGAAGTGGTGACCCTCGCCCCATCCTTGTTTGTGAATGAACAAACATTTCATGGAAGCTGCTTTTATACCCAATCATGACACCCACCTGTTCCCAATTAGCCTGTTCACTTGTGGGATGTTTCAAATAAGTGTTTGATGAGCATTCCTCAACTTTCTCAGTCTTTTTTGCCACTTGTGCCATTTTTTCAAACATGTTGCAGCTAATACTTAGAAAAAATAAAGTTTTCCAGTTTGAGCGTTTAGTATCTTGTCTTTGCAGTCTATTCAATTGAATATGTGTTGAAAAAGATTTGCAAATCACTGTTTTCAGTTTTTATTTACCATTTACACAACGTGCCAACTTCATTGGTCTCGGGTTTTGTATATTGAAAAAAAGAACATTATTTAAAAAAATAATAAAGGCCACAAAAACGCATCGATCAAATTGGTTGTAATTAGCCCCTTAAGTCCTTTAGCAGCTATAAAATGATGTTGCTGAAAAGACGATATCTGTAAAATGTGTGTCTGTGGAGCACAAGCACTGATCCTGCAGCCGTGTGTGGAACTGTCAGTGTGCCCAGTTACTAAATAAAAACTAAATAGTGCTGGCACGACAGCGGTGAGTGTTGATAAATCATATTGGGCGTGATAAATAATTATATTCGCATTTTCTCCCAGTATTGTGGGAGTTTTAATGATCAGCATATATTTTGCATGTTAATGAAGACAGAGACCCAAAATGTATTGCACGCCTTATTCTGCTCACTTAAGAGACACAATCCACTTTGCACAGGTTTAGTAGATCAGCTCTGCGTGTGCTATCGGGTTTGCACGTGTTTTAGTACACGCAAACCTTTAATAAATCAGGCCCTATGAGTCCAACTCCATCCTGGAGACGAGGATTGCACTTTGTCAGGCCTCTACCTTCACACCTGTGCAACTTGGGTGTGCCACCTGAAGACTAAGCTCAAAATAACCACAAGAAGGTGCCAATCTCTCAGGAGGGGAAGTAAATATATAAAAGTGAACTCAACTCAATAAAGTATCCTTGATCCACATTTTTCCCACCATCACTACATTTATCTTAACTTGATGGCCTAATTCTTAAACTGAATGTTCACCTTTAGTAGGACTTCACACACAATAGTCAATATTTACACCACTGAAAAGTACAATCCACTTATGAGCAAAACAAAAACATTCTTCTCAAACTAGTTTATCAACAAGTCAGCTGCGTCATGCCTCAAAGTTTCCGCCTCCTCCACTTATTCACACACAGAGAAACTTAACAGCACTGCCTACACTCTAGACCAGGGGTCTCAAACTCAATTTACCAGGGGGCCACTGGATGCAGAGTCTGAGTGAGGCTGGGCCGCAAGAAAAGATTTTTCAAATTTTCTTTTATTTTTTTTTGCATACTCCTCAGCATGTCTAGTTGTATAATGACGTTTCAAATTGTATCCCTTGTGCAACTTTCTGGGTGCAAATAAGACACGTCGGGGTGCCCCTGTGCTCAACAAAGAAATATCGCATCTCCCACTTTTCCTGGAATTGTCTTTGCTCATCACTAACCCTTCTCTTCACTGCAGGCTTTGAAAAAGACATGTTTGGGGTTGTGGAATATATTTGTATTTAGCCCACGCACGGAGAATAATGTTGTTTCCGCAATGTGCGTCGCTCCGCTTTTCCTCCCTACAGCAACACGGCGGTCGGCGGATAATAGCCGGGAAAGTACCGGGATAGCGAGCGCTAAAAAGTGACGGCTCCCGGAGTGTTTATATGTAGTGTTCATCGTGTGAGGCAATGCAAACTAAACAAGAAAAAAAAAAGCAAATAACGGTTTGAATCGGTCCAGGTTATCGGGGACTGTTATTACTGACGGACAGGTGTCGCGGTTTGACTGCAGCCAGGCACGTAAGTGAACCCCCGTCTCCATGGCAACGTCTCTGTCGCTTTCACTCATTTGCAGCTTTTCCACCAACGCAGGGGAGGCAACCCAGAACGTTGAAAGAGCCATTTCGGACCCGAATAACACAACGCTGTCAAGCGCCGTTCATATAAAACTTGCGGGCCGCACTAACATTAAAGGCCTACTGAAATGAGATATTCTTATTTAAACGGGGATAGCAGGTCCATTCTATGTGTCATACTTGATCATTTCCAGATATTGCCATATTTTTGCTGAAAGGATTTAGTAGAGAACATCGACGATAAAGTTAGCAACTTTTGGTGCTGATAAAAAAAGCCTTGCCTGTACCGGAAGTAGCAGACGATGTGCGCGTGACATCACGGGTTGTGGAGCTCCTCACATCTGAACATTGTTTACAATCATGGCCACCAGCAGCGAGAGCGATTCGGACCGAGAAAGTGGCGATTTCCCCATTAATTTGAGCGAGGATGAAAGATTTGTGGATGAGGAAAGTGAGAGTGAAGGACTAGAAGAAAAAAAAGACTACAGTGGGAGCGATTCAGATATTATTGGACAAATTTACTAGGATAATTCAGGAAATTTCCTTATCTGGTTATTGTGTTACTAGTGTTAAAGTGTGATTACATGGTCGTAACTGTACAACCTGAAGGTCGGCCCCGCACCTTTCTTCAGCACCAGTTGACGGGTGGTGGCGACGCCCATCTCTGCCCTTCGCAAGGGACCCTCTTCGAAACACGATCTTTCAAAGTGATCGCTGCATAATACACTGTACTTTGTGTTTGTGGTCCAATCCAGCCATGTTCGCTTGACCGCTCTGTTCCATAGTAAAGCTTCAACGTCATCCTTCGGGAATGTAAACAATGAAACACCGGCAGTGTTTGTGTTGCTAAAGGCGGCCGCAATACACCGCTTCCCACCTAAAGCTTTCTTCTTTGACGTCTCCATTATTCATTGAACAAATAGCAAAAGATTCAGCAACACAGGTGTCCAGAATACTGTGGAATTATGCGATTAAAACAGACGACTTATAGCTGGGAACGGTGCTGGAACAAAATGTCCTCTACAATGCGTGACGTCACACACACACGTCATCATACCGCGACGTTTCAGCAGGATACTTTGGCGCGAAATTTAAAATTGCAATTTAGTAAACTGGCATGTGTTGCAATGTTAATATTTCATCATTGATATATAAACTATCAGACTGCGTGGTCGCTAGTAGTGGCTTTCAGTAGGCCTTTCAATCAATCAATCACCAATCAATGTTTATTTATATAGCCCTAAATCACAAGTGCCTCAAAAGGGCCGCACAAACCACAACGACATCCTCGGTAGGGCCCACATAAGGGCAAGGAAAAACTCACCCCAGTGGGACGTCGACCATGATGACTATGAGAAACCTTGGAGAGGACCACATATGTGGGCAACACAGGCACTGAGCAAAAGTCTCTTGCTCTCTGTCCCTCAGGACAGAACGGAAGGCTCCGAATGGAATTAGTTCAGTGAGTTTCAGTTTCGTCTGCAATGCATTCCATGCCATAGGGGCAGCAATGCCAAAAGCTCTTTTGCCAAATTCAGTCCGTACATGGGGAACAGTTAAAACATACAAATTGTTAGAACGTAACGCATAAGAGCTGTTTTTTCTTTGTCACAAAGTAGACAAGTATGGAGGTATTAAACCTAAAAGACCTTTATAAATGATGGCCAGCCAATGTGTGTATCTGTGTGCACTCAATGAAGATAAGTCTGACTTCATATACAGTTGACAGTGGTGGGTGAGACTACGACAGCCAGGAACAAATCTTAGTGCTGAGTGAAAAACAGTGTCCAAGGACTGGAGGCATTTAGATGAAGCACTAAAATAAAGCAGGTCTCCATAATCATTTACGGGCAAGATAGTCGCTGTCACCAATTTCTTTCTGACTTTAAGAGAGAAGCCGTTTTTATTTCTAAAAAGGAAACCGAGCTTTACCCTGAGCTTAGAGACCAAGTTGTTAATACGGGCTTTAAATGAAAGCTCCTGATCAAGAGTAAAACCCAAGTACTTGTAATTTAAGACCTGCTCTATAGGGTTTCCATTTGATGTTACAATATTTGGAATATTTTCCAGTAGCACCTTTGAATGAGAGAAACCATTACTTTGCTTTTATCTGTATTTAAAACCAATTTAGGATCAAATAAGCGAGCCTGGATGACATCAAAAGCAGCTTGTAAAAACTCAAAAGCCTGAGTGCTGGAGGTTGAACAGCAATAAATAATGGTGTCGTCTGCATAAAAATGGTACATTGCATTTGACAGATTATTGCAAAGATTATTCAAGTAGATAGAAAATAAAATGGGCCCCAGCACTGAGCCTTGTGGAACTCCTTTGGTAATGTCCAATAATGAAGAGGTTGTCCCAGCCACCTGTACACGTTGTGTTCTGCTGGAAAGATAGTCTGTGAACCAAGCAGCTGCATTTTTAGATAATCCAACGTGATGGAGAGCTTCAATGAGCAGACTGTGGTCTACTGTGTCAAATGCTTTTGACAAATCAATAAAAAGTATTTTTTGCCGTCCACAGCCTCGATTAAATCATTGAGGACCTTAAGAGCAGCTGTAATAGTGCTATGCTGTATTCTAAAACCCGATTGAAATGGGGATTAAATATTGTTTGATTCTAAAAAATTCATTTAGCTGGTTACTGATGATTTTCTCAAACAATTTTGCTAAAATGCATAATTTAGAAATTGGTCTGTAATTATTTATATTTGTGGGTTCACCCCCTTTTAGCAGGGGAAGAACAAAGGCTGATTTCCAGATTTTTGGAATGCTTTTACTTGTTAGACTGAGGTTAAAAATATGCGAGAGAGGCTCAGCAATAAAATCAGCAGCCAATTTTAAGAAAAAGGGTTCAATTTGGTCCGGTCCTGCTGCTTTAGTTGTGTCCAGGCTCTTTAGTGCATTGTATACCTCAGATACTGATACAGGTGTGAAGTCACAAGTGCAGGTGCTGCGTCTAATTACAGCCTGTGGTGTATTTGGGATATTAACATTAGTTAAACCAACATTTGACGATTGAGGATTCAACGACTCAAAGAAAAATCCGGCAGAAACTAAATACTCATTAAAACAATTTGATATAGTTGTCTTATCAGACAAAGTACCAGATTGAGTAATCAAAGGACATGGAAAGTCATTTGTTTTCACATGATTTAAAGAAGCTTTTATGGTTTGCCAAACATTTTTGGGGTCATTTATATGTTTTTTGCATTCATGCAGGTAAAAATCAGACTTGGCTCTCTTAACAAGCGAAGTACATTTATTTCTAAGCTGGCGAAAGCTAAGCCAGTCAACCTCTGTCTTTGTTTTTCGAGCCCTGGCCCAAGCAACATCTCTCTCTTTGAGAAGGTTTCCAATTGCAGCGGTAAACCAGGGATTATTACGACCAGGGGCGTCACTAGACCTAATACTGTACTGCGGCACACCTGGGGCACAAATAATCCATGTGAGCGTGCAAAGCGCGCAAGCAAAACTATTTTTAGCCCTTGTTTATCATAAAAAATACATAAATAGTGCTTTAAACTATGAAATCATATCAGATGATGTTGTATGGATCTTTGATGAACCACCTGAAATTAACTCATGCATTTGACCTACTTGTGCACTTTTTTTACTCCAGACTTCTAAACTGCTACTGGTAAAAGCAAAAAGGAAGAGCAATGAATCTTTTTGAAATATTTATTGCAGTAATCATCTGCAAATTTAACATCGACAAAAGTAAAACAAAAAATAAAGCACCCCTACATCTCTGGGTTCTTTTATATTATTTAATTTCCATTTATGGCAATGTGGCTAATCCTATTTCAGATACACACAACTATAAAATATACACAAAACAATAAAGCCACAGTAGTAGAATAAATGAACAACTGTTGTGTGTCTGTTCAGGGAATCATTTTCTGAGAAGTAAACTGTAACGTCTCCTTTTCATTTTTGCAAAGTGGTCAATCACTCTGGACAGACATGGAAATATTACAGTAACTGTTATACAGTTGACCAGTGGTTCCCAACTGCTGGGTCGCGACATAAAAGTGGATTGTGTGTCATTTTCAGTCAGATGTGTGCATGAAAAAAAAAAAAAGTTTAGGGAGAAAAAATCAAATTGTGGCAACAAAACCAGATATTTTTAGCCATTTTTCTAGTGACTATTAGTGAGTATTTTAGCAAAAGGCAAACCGACTAACAAGTTGGAGGAGGACTCAGGACAGACATGGAAATATATTTGAAAAAAATCTAAATGGGGCAACAAAATCCGATATTTTCAGCCATCTTTCTGAAAACAAATACAGAAATGTTACTATTTTTTCTGGAAACAAAACCAGATGCTTTAGCTGTAGCCATTTTTCTGGTGACAAAACAAGATTATTTTAGTCAAAGTCACAGCGATTAACAAGACAAGTCTACTGTGCTATTTTTCTGTGAAATAAGCTTGAATGATTTAAAAATTTGGCTGATAACTTGATATGGAAAAATGTTTTTCTTCCTGAAGATAAACCATTTGAGAAGCACTCAACTCACACATGCTGACTCCAAATCATCATTGATGCAGAAGCAGCAGACAATAACCAACATGATGTTTCATGTTGATTGGAAATTGCCCCGACAGCTCGTACAGCAAATGAATATGTTTGTCTTGATACAAGGAATAACGTTAGCTAACTTAGCATCAACTCAAGACAATGATGTTGCCTAGCTAGCTAGGACTTCACTTACATCTCTCATTCCTTGCTGCTTCTTCCCTGCTGCGGGCCAATAACTTTCTTAAATCCATCTAGGAGTTACAGTTTGAGTCAAATAAAAATCAAAATAATGTAATTAACAAATTGTTGTTGGCTAACGTCACCTACCTCACACAGTGATTCGAATCCCCCCCCCTCTCTCTCTCTCTCTCTCAACCGAAGTCTCGATCCACACGTGAATAAATTACCATATTAAGTAGCCATGTGCTCACTGTTTCGTGGAGTGAATACAGTAGCAATCAACTACCATACTAAGTAGTATGTGCGCTGTTGTCTATGTTATGTAGACTTAAAACTCTGAAGCGTTTTTTTTTATTGGTGAAATTTTTACTGGGGCACTGCAGATCAACAGTGGGGCACGTGCCCCAGTGAAATATATTTTGACCTTTAACTCTAAATTTTCGAAAGGGAGCATGTTTATTGACTATACGTTGAAATTCGTTATAAAAGTATTTCAACGCTATCTCAATATCATCAATTAAAGCAACTCTGTTCCACTCAAAGGCAGCTAAGTCGTTTATAAAAGCTGGGAGGCAAAAAATGTTAATATCTCTTTTGCATGTAATAATGGGTTTTGATTTTGGTAGCTTGCAGTTTCCTACAGCTGCAATTGTACAATGATCACTCAAGTCATTGACAAACACCCCAGTACCAGTGTACTTATGGGGAGCGTTGGTTAGAACTAGATCAAGTAAAGATGATTTTGAGGGGTTTTTAGTATTGGGTCGAGGTGGGGAAGTGAATAATTGAGTTAAATTTAGTGTGTTGCATACAGCTTTAAGGTTATCAGAAGAGGAAGTCAACCAGTCAAAATTTAAATCACCAACCAAGAGAAGTTCACTAGTCCACTCATAAAGGATTCAAGAGAGGCAAGGGCTTCAGTGGAGGCATAGGGAGGTCTATAACACCCTACAATTGCGAGAGTTTGGCCATGCGAGAATTCAAGCTGCAGGGCAAGGAGTTCAAATGGTTTAGTGATTGACAGTGATGATAATAAAGTAACATTAAATCTGTTTTTTATATACATAGCCACCCCTCCACCTTTTCGAGGACGATCGCATCGGAAGACATTGTATCCATTTATAGCAATGTCCTTGTCAGAGACTGCTTTACTTAGCCAGGTTTCTGATAAAATAAATATATCTGCATTGGTCCAATAATCAAAGTTCAGATGTCCAAGCTACAAGAGTTGGAAGACCAAGCTAAGGCTAGCAGAGGCCCAGCTTTAGTCAGTCTGAGGCTAAGATGGATCCAGGCCGTGGAAGACGGAAGGCCAAGATGAAGCCAGTCGACTCAGACTGTAGGTAGTGGAAGGCCAAGCTGAGACTAGTATAGATCCAGACTGTGGCAGATGGAAGGCCAAAATTTCAGCTAGCAAAACATCCCCCGGCTTCTGCAGGTCAGAGGCCTCCAGATTTCCAAATCCAACAAAAGCAGTCAGAAATACCACTTTTTGGAAGTAAGCCTTCATTCATCAATTGTTACGCTTAAAACTAGTGCAATTTACTTAAATCGGCTAAAAAAAGAGACTAAAACACATAGAAATTCAGACCACTTTGACAAGCAGACAAACAAAAGACAGTCCTGTCGGCCATCTTGGATTGGACATTCAACATTAACCCAATTTGGAAATCGGTCTGTAGTTATTTATATTTGTGGATTCACCTACTTTTGACGGAGGAAGAAGAAAGGCGGGTTTGCTGATTTTTGGAACGATTTTGCTTGAAAGACTCAGGTTAAAAAGGCATGAAAAAGAAAAAGGCAATTAGAAATATTATACATTATGTCCCATATAAGCTCATACACGACACATTCTACAGATAGTGTATAAAAAAAACTAAATAGTGGAATAAAAGAGGTGAAAACATGTGAAATGGAACAAAGAAAAGTTGCATTGTTGAGTCTAATAAAGCTGCCATGCAGGTTGTTTTCTCTTTAAAGCTGTCATTGCTCAAAAATAATAATGAATCAAACTCAATGTTGTTACAAATTATTTAAACTAGTCATGGCTCCAATTACGTCACATACAAAATTTGACTTAAGAGTATTTTTATAGGATATTTTGTGTTTATCCTACAAAAAAAAGGGTGTTTGACTAATAGGGCAAAAAAAAAAAAACAGAAATGAAGAAGCTGTCACGTACTTGCATGGCTGCTCTAGTTGTGACCCCAAGATGCAGGAGACAGGAGGACGACGTGCGGGTGAGAGTCTTTTAATTCCCACAGGGAGCACAAGGAGGTGCAGCAGGGAAGTGCACAGAAGCATAAGCAGCATACAGAAAAACCAAAGTAACGTTTCACAAAACAATCCTTCAGCCCTGACTGGAGGGCGAGGCAGGCATAAATAGAAGCCAGTTGATTAAAGTAAAAGTACCAATGATTGTCACACACACACTAGGTGTGGTGAGATTTTCCTCTGCATTTGACCCATCACCCTCACCCCATGACCAGGTGTGGCCAGGCTGCCAATCAGCGACAGGTGAGGAGGGAAAAGGGCTCAGGGAGACAAACAGGAAGTGGGACCAAAATAAGAGCGCTGACTAGGAGATAAACACAAACGCAAACAGACCGCGTGACACCTGACGTGACAGGTCGTCACAGAAACGAGGGATGGATCTGAAGTTTATCGAGGGACTTAAGTGTTGAAAGTAAAAATAAATGTTTGACTTATTTTTATGAGTGGGGCCCGTTTGGATCCTAATAATTTCAGTGGGACAAGTTTTAATTGTCATTGCTCAAAAAAAATTATGAATTAAAATCGATGATGTTATGAATTATTGACATATTTAAGATTGCAATTACGTTGAGTGAAAATTATTATTTTGTGCTTTTGCCATAACAAAACAAGGTTTTGACAAAAATGGCGTAAAACATGAAAAAAAAAAAGACTGATAAGGACGGATAAACCTGAAATTGATTTAGTGATTTAAGTGTTGAATGAAAAAATACAAACATAAATAAAAATGACCTACTTCTACCATTTTTATGACTGAGACTCTTCCTGGTCCCCAAGAAAGCAGTGCGAGGCGAGTGGAGGAAAAACGGATTTATTGACAGAGATGTGACACAATGTGATATTGATCATAAGCAGCGGCCATTGAAAGAAAAGAAGAAATCCTCGTCATGACGTCAAGGCCATGAAACGTGCGATTTTACAGCCACCAACGTTTGATCTTGAAAGTCTTTTAACGGCCAAAGAAGAATACATGGAATAGCGTGAGGAGCAGTCGGACGAAGAACAAAGCACATCTCCATCTCATCTCCGAGTGTGATGACGTCCCTCAGCGATGGAGACATCTCCCTGTGTTCCAGTGCACAAAGCATCCTGGAGGAAGAAGACCACTCAGCACATTCCCGACAGAAGCAGGTGAATCCAAGTTGAACATCATCTTCACACAAGAACATTTGGAGGTGCAGACAGTCCATGTGAGCTTACTCAGCCTTCAGCCGCCTGCACGTTCTCGTCGAGCTCCACGCCGCCGTGGCGAGCTGCGGGACAAACGCAAACGGTGAAGGAAGAACATCCAGAAGGTGCCTCGTCACTCACATCAGATCTTTGAGGTGTGACTTGGAAACATGACGAGTCAGCACACTTGATGTCTCATTTGGCTGATCCTCATCATGAGGACTCCTGTCAAAAGTGAGATATGCCAGACTTTGTATTGCGTGTGCTCACAGGAGGGACTTTTATTGTGAAGGAGTCAGCTCCAGTTGGGCTTTTCCGGCTAAACTTGTAACAAAGGTCCACATCAGACCTCCATGTGAGTGACGCTTCACCACGGCTTTGTTTCTTGCGGCTCAAAGAAAAGATGTTTTACTTACCAGCTGGATCGTACTGGGCTGAAATGAAAGAGAAACAAGGTGAAGTGGACTTTTCCCCTCACGTCACGCCGTGTTTCTACGTGAGAGTGTGCGCTCTGTCTCTGTGGATCTTTGAGTGTTTGGCTGGAAGGCAACTAAAAGATGGCCGCACCTTTGCAGCCCGGATGAAAGCATCAACTCACGGCCTGGACCGAGTGCACCGAGAAGAAGAAGACAGAGGACATTGGCGTCCCTCACCTTGTCTGTTTCTGTGACGCCTGACCATGACCATGATGATGATGATGATGGCCGCCACAGCGAGGACCGCCGCCGTGGCAGCGAGGGCGACGCTCAAGTTGTCTGTGGAGAGCAAAAAAGCACAAGTGGAGTGACAAAGCATGAAGAGGAAACCTTCATGACTACTTTGCATGCAGACGTCAAGCGTTGTCATGGTGACATGGATCAATAATGGTGACAGGTGGACTTGTGATGGGAAACATCTCCAACTAAATGTGTCTTTCTCACCTTCATGGCTTGCGTTGCTCAGGATGCTTCTTCTCTCCAGCTTGGTGACCAAGTCCTCCTTGACGCCTGACAGCTGAAACACACATTCGTACTTGCCCTCCACGTCGGCCGTCACCTCCACTTTCAGCGCCACCGACATCTGGAAGGTTCCGTCGTGGTTGGGGAGTATCTCTCCGTGCTCCACGTCCTCGAAGATCTGCTCGCCGTCTTTCCTCCAAAACAGGTCGGCACCGTCGGGGTAGAAACCTGTCGCCATGCAGCTGACCGGAGAGGACGGCGTCTTCTGGAGCAGGAACACCTCTGGAAGCTCTGCACAGGAAGTGATGTCACGTGTGAACACAGGACAACGTGGGGAGAAGGTGTGGATGGGGAGAAGGTGTGGATGGAGGTAAAGATGGAAAGAAGGTGTGGATGGAGAGAAGGTGTGGACAGAGGTAAAGATGGAGAGAAGGTGTGGTTGGAAAGAAGGTGTGGATGGAGGTAAAGATGGAGAGAATGTGGGGATGGAGGTAAAGATCGAGAGAAGGTGTGGATGGAAAGAAGGTGTGGATGGAGGCAAAGATGGACAGAAATTGTAGATTAAAGTAAAGATGGAGATAAGGTAATAACGGAGGTAAATATGGAGAGAATGTGTGGACGGAGGTTGAAATGGAGAGAAGGTGTGGATGGAGGCAAAGATGGAGTGAAGGTGTGATTGGAGGTAAAGATGGAGAGAAGGTGTGATTGGAGGTAAAGATGGAGAGAAGGTGTGGATGGAGAGAAGGTGTGGATGGAGGTAAAGATGGAGAAGGTGTGATTGGAGGTAAAGATGGGCAGAAAGTGTAGATTAAAATAAATATGGAAGAAAAGGTAATAATGGAGGTAAAGCTGGAGAGAAGGTGAGAACGGAGGTAAAGATGGAGAGAAGGTGTGAACAGAGGTAAAGATGGAGGGAGAGAGTGGATGGAGGTAAAGATGGAGAGAAGGTGAGAACGGAGGTAAAGCTGGAGAGAAGGTGAGGACGGAGGTAAAGATGGAGAGAAGGTGTGAACAGAGGTAAAGATGGAGGGAGAGAGTGGATGGAGGTAAAGATGGAGAGAAGGGGAGAATGGAAGTAAAGATGGAGAGAAGGTGAGAATGAGGTAAAGATGGAGAGAAGGTAATAACGGAGGTATATATGGAGAGAACTTGTGGACGGAGGTTAAAATGGAGTGAGAGAGTGGATGGAGGTAAAGATGGAGAGAAGGCGAGAACAGAGGTAAAGATGGAGAGAAGGCGAGAACAGAGGTAAAGATGGAGAGAAGGCGAGAACAGAGGTAAAGATGGAGAGAACGTGTGGATGGAGGTAAAGATGGAGAGAAAGGGAGAACGCAGGTAAAGATGAAGAGAAAGGGAGAACGCAGGTAAAGATGAAGAGAAGGTGAGAATGGAGGTAAAGTTGGATAGAAGGAGAGAATGATATAAAGATGGAGAGAAGGAGAGAATGATGTAAAGATGGAGAGAACGGCGGTACAAATAGAGAGAAGGGGAGAATGGAGATATAGATGGAGAGAAGGGGAGAAAAGAGGTAAAGATGGAGAAAAGGTGAGAACAGAGGTAAAGATGGAGAGAAGGTTAGAGTGGAGGTAAAGATGGAGAGAACATGTGGATGGAGGTAAAGATGGAGAAAAGGTGAGGATGGAAGTAAAGATGGAAAGAAGAAGAGAATGAGATAAAGATGGAGAGAAGGTTAGAGTGGAGATAAAGATGGAGAGAAGGTGTAGATGGAGGAAAAGATGGAGAAAAGGTGTGGATGGAGGTAAAGATGGAGAGAACGTGTGGATGGAGGTAAAGATGGAGAGAAGGGAATAATGGAGGTAAAGGTGGAGAGAAAAGGAGAATGGAGGTAAAGATGGAGAGAAAGGGAGAACGGAGGTAAAGATGAAGAGAAGGTGAGAATGGAGGTAAAGTTGGATAGAAGGTGAGGATGGAGGGAAAGATGGAGGGATGGAGAGAATAAGGTAAAGATGGAGAGAAGGAGAGAATGGAGGTAAAGATCAAGAGAAGGATATAAAGATGGAGAGAATGGAGGTAGGGATGGAGAGAAGGTTGGAGTGGAGGTAAAGATGTAAAAAAGGTGATGATGGAGGTAAAGATGGAAAGAAGAAGAGAATGAGATAAAGATGGAGAGAAGGTTAGAGTGGAGATAAAGATGGAGGGAAGGTGTAGATGGAGGAAAAGATGGAGAGAAGGTGAGAACAAAGGTAAAGATGGAGAGAAGGTGAGAATGAAGGTAAAGATGGAGAGAAGGTGAGAGAAAGAGAGAAGAGTATAAAGAGACAGGGTGTAATGTCAGTAATGTTCCTATAGGGGGAGTGCTAACAAGTTAAAAGGTGAAAGTACATGTTGTGTTTCTACCTGTTCTCATTAGGACCTCCTTCCCATTGTTCACATGCTTCTTCAAGTAAGAAGGACAATCCTCAGTGAAGTAAAACTTCTTGTATTCTAGTAGATGTTTGTTCTGGTCCCACTTGAGTTTGCTGGGGAAAGCTTGTTGTTTTGCTGCAGTAAATGTCCATGTCTTCATGTCCAACGATATGAAATCTTCTCCATCATAACCTTGCTGTTCCCAACCTTTAACTTCATCAGTCTCATCATTCCATTCACATCCATACATCCTCTGGAGAATGTGAACACCTGAGACACACACACACACACACACACACACACACACACACACACACACACACACACACACACACACACACACAGTATTAGTGTAGGTTATTATGGGATGGACAGAGACAAGTATCAGTGCAGTAATGTGTGTTTACTACAGTATAAAAAGAGTACATCAAATACATTTAAGTAGTAGAAAGTTCAACATAAACAAACCTCCAGTTTGGTTGAAACGCTTCTTAAGAACTTCAAGGTTGTGTTTGCCAATCAACTCATTACCAACACTGATCTCTGTTTGTATCTGCCAGTATTTTGGATCCTCGGCTGTGATTTTGTTCATCCAGTCCTGTTTGGCTTCTGCTTTCCTGCTGTTGCTGTCATAGTGAACAATCTGAACTCCATCAACATAACCAACAGCCACATACTCTGGGAAGTTTGGAACTTGAGAGGACGCAGTGTAGAAATACTGCAGCGTGTGAATCACTGAAAGAAGAAAACAACAACAGGATGACTTTTTATTATTTTGTTTCATGTTCAACAATCTTGCACTGTGAATATTTTAGATCCTTCCGTCTTCAGTCGGGTCTTAAAGTGAACATCAAACACTGCTAGATATCACAGTCAAGACTTACATGTTCTATGACAAATACAACACATTAATAATATTACTAACATCTGTTGACGGTTTGAACATTTTGAAAATAAACATATATTTTCTACAATGGAGGCTGAATAAAAAGTACAACAGAGTTGAACACAACCTGTTCTGCCCATTTGATGTCGACTCTTGCTGACATCTTGTGGCGGGGTGATGTTACTACACTTGATTAGTTTCTGACACTTCCGTGTTTGAAGATTTGTGTTCGTTCTTACAAGCCTTGGAAAAAATAAGTCTTTGAACAAGAAAATCTAAAGTCAAAATAAATAATGAGCCTAAACGGATTTATCTGCTTCTGTAACCTTATTGGAACATTTTGGATTTTTACTAGGAAAAAGGGAAAACAATAAAATATGTTTAAAAAGAACCAGGATTAAGTAAAAAAGGGCTTGAATAATACAACAATAATTTAATTAGTAAGTAACATAAACTATCAGAAGTCAAATAAGTGAAGGCACAAAGAGGATTTATGAGTAAAATATTAATAAACTTATAAAAAGGACTTACCAGGCGTCACGCTGTGCATTTGCACGACCAGAAGAAAGAATCAAAATAAGTTCATGATGTCAGCGCGAAACAAAAAGATGTTTGCCACTTTTAATCCCGCAGAGAAAGACAAAAGTGACGAACACTCGCTTGACTCGCAAACAGGAAAAATGAACCAGGAACTGAACGTGGGGGTAAAGTGTGAGGCAGACGCTTCTGCTGGCAGAATATCAAAGAAAGTGAAAGTAAAAGTAGACACGGTAAAGCCAAACATTGAACTCGATGGTGATCATTTTTATTTTTATTTTTATTTTGTCGTACCTGTCAAAGGTGAACACACTTATCCACGTAGGTGAGTAGTAACGAGTTACATTTACTTAGATAAGAAACACAACTTTTACTTTGCTATACAACATATTCAATATATGTATAAAAATATACATTTAGGCCTCCACTCAGGCTTCATCCCAGGGACCCCAAAGGATTTTGGTCAAAAAAATATTTAAAATGTGTCATTATTTTGTATTATTATTATTCCAGGTTTAAATCTGTAGATCAACATTAGGTCTATCTGTCAATATAACGTTTTCAAAGATTTAAGTTGTATGCCCTTTTTGTCAAAGAAAACCCTCTTTTGTTATGGAAAAAAACACAAAATATGCAATAGTTTCCCCCAATAGAATTTTAAAGTGGAATATTTGAGATTATATAATAATTGGAGGCTTAAAAATTTCAACGCATCAATCAATCAATCAATGGGAAAGTCAAAGGAACTCGGCACAGGTCTGAAAAAGCGAATCATTTATTTGAACAAGTCAGGAAAGTCACTTGGAGCCAGTTCAAAGCAGCGTAAGGTCCCAAGAGCAAGTGTGCAGACTACTATTCGTAAGTATAAAGTGCATGGCACAGTTTTGTCACTGCCACGATCAGGAAGAAAGCGCAAGTTATCACCTGTTGCTGAGAGAAAATTGGTCAGGATGATCAAGAGTCAACCGAGAACCACCAAAAAGCAGGTCTGCAATGAACTGGAAGCTGCTGGCTACCATGCAAGAAGGACGACCTTGCTCTAGGAGCAGCACCTTAAGGCTTGTCCAAAGTTTGCTGCTGCTCACATACTGTAAGACCTTCTAGAGAAAAGTTCTGTGTTCAGATGAAACAAAAATTGAGCTGTGTGGCCACATTACCCAGCAATATGTTTGAAGGAGCAAAGGTGAGGCATTTAATCCCAGGAACACCATACCTACCGTCAAGCATAATGGTGGTAGTATAATGGTCTGGGCCTGTTTTTGCTGCCAATGGAACTGGTGCTTTACAGAGAGTAAACGGGACAATGAAAAAAGAGAATTACCTCCAAATTTTTCAGGCCAACCTAAAATCATCAGCCCGGAGGTTGGGTTTTGGGCGCAGTTGGGTGTTCCAACAGGACCCCAAACACACGTAATAAAGGAATGGCTCAATCAGGCTATAATGAAGGTTTTGGAATGGCCTTCCCAAAATCCTGATTTAAATATTTGGACAATACTGAAGAAACAAGTCCATGTCAGAAAATCAACAAATGTAGACCCAGAAAGGATCCGTGGAAGAGCCAGGCTTCATGAGTGTTTTTTGTGACGGGCAAGTATGTGCTCCAATCACTCTAATCACACAAAATAAAGAGTTTTACAGATTGTTGGAAACTCAAGGCAGCCATGACATTGTTCTTTACAAGTGTGTGTAAACTTTTGACCATGAGTGTACATAACTCCACATGTGTTCATTCATAGTTTTGATGCATTCAGTGACAATCTACAAGGTAAATAGTCATGAAAATAAAGACAACTCATTGAATGAGAAGGTGTGTCCAAACGTTTGGCCTGTACTATACATATATATATATATATATATATATATATATATATATATATATATATATATATATATATATATATATATATATATATATATATATATATATTCAATGGGTTGTCTTTATTGGAAGAGTGGCAGTGCGCAACCCGACGGTCCCTGGTTCAATCCCCACCTAGTACCAACCTCGTCACGTCCGTTGTGTCCTTGAGCAAGACACTTCACCCTTGCTCCTGATGGGTGCTGGTTAGCGCCTTGCATGGCAGCTCCCTCCATCAGCGTGTGAATGTGTGTGTGAATGGGTGAATGTGGAAGTAGTGTCAAAGCGCTTTGAGTACCTTGAAGGTAGAAAAGCGCTATACAAGTACAACCCATTTATTTATTTATCATTTAATGTTTATTTATATAGCCCTAAATCACAAATGTCTCAAAGGACTGTACAAACCACTACGACTACGACATCCTCGGAAGAACCCACATAAGGGCAAGGAAAACTCACACCCAGTGGGACGCCAGTGACAATGACTATGAGAAACCTTGGAGAGGACCTCAAATGTGGGCAACCCCTCCCCCCTCCCCTCTAGGGGACCAAAAGCAATGGATGTCGAGCGGGTCTAACATGATAATGTGAAAGTTCAATCCATAGTGGCTCCAACACAGCCGCGGGAGTTCAGTTCAAAGCGGATCCGAGACTGCAGCGAGAGTCCCGTCCACAGGAAACCATCCCAAGCAAGGCGGATCAGCAGCGTAGAGATGTCCCCAACCGATACACAGGTGAGCGGTCCATCCTGGGTCCCGACGACCGGTCCATCCCGGGTCTCGACTCTGGACAGCCAGAACTTCATCCATGGTCATCGGACCGGACCCCCTCCACAAGGGAGGGGATGACCCTCATTAACTAATAACGTTTTGGGAGACAATTATCTGATGTTTAGAAAACCCAATATTATAGGTAGTGGGTGTATTGTCTGTCTCAAGATCAATAATACAGACGAGGCGTGTTGTCTGAGTTTTCAACGTTTACTTTTTTAGAGCGTGCATATCACAACATCCAAACTGTCAACATGGCCACATACCACTCCCCGCACCGCGCATGCTCGTCACTCTCGTTGCATGCTGGGTAGTGTAGTTCTATTATTCCCTGGCTCATAACATCACATCTTTCCCCCTATAAAGAAATAGTGTTTAACTCAAAGTGTTATTTTTTTAAACTACAACTTTTTCCAATTTTTTTTTTTAGCATTGTAACCACACAAAAATGTCAAAGCATTTATGTCAACACTTTTTTTTTTTTAACAACTTGCAAAAACCAAGAGTTCTTAACAACTCTCAATCAGCCTCTTAGGTGGCTGAACATGTCTCTTAGGTCTAGACAGTCTCTCAACAGTAGGTGACGCGGACACTGCTGTCAGTCCTTGGTCAGCAAGGTTAGGCTCAACAAGTTCTGCAGGTCCAGCTGAGTCCTGTTGAGCCTTTTCCTGAGCTGCAATGTTTCCTTCAGTCAACTGTAGTTGAAGATCCGTACGGTTCCTTCTCAGAGACGGTCCATTTTCCATCTGGATCCTATATAAAACTCATTTGTATACTCTAGCCTTTAAATAGACTCCCTTTTTAGACCAGTTGATCTGCCGTTTCTTTTCTTTTTCTTCTATGTCCCACTCTCCCGTGTGGAGGGGGTCCGGTCCGATCCGGTGGCCATGTACTGCTCGCCTGTGTATCGGCTGGGGACATCTCTGCGCTGCTGGTCCGCCTACGCTTGGGATGGTTTCCTGCTGGCTCCGCTGTGAACGGGACTCTCGCTACTGTGTTGGATCCTCTTTGGACTGGACTCTCGCGACTGTGTTGGATCCATTGTGGATTGAACTTTCACAGTATCATGTTAGACCCGCTCGACATCCATTGCTTTCCTCCTCTCCAAGGTTCTCATAGTCATCATTGTCACCGATGCCCCACTGGGTGTGAGTTTTCATTGCCCTTATGTGGGCCTACCGAGGATGTCGTGGTGGTTTGTGTAGCCCTTTGAGACACTAGTGATTTAGGGCTATATAAGTAAACATTGATTGATTGATAAATGAGCGTGGAGCAACTTCCTCTTCCACCTGTCCTTTTTGTCTCCAGGTGCCTGTAGAAATGTCTCTGAGACGCACAACATCTCCTGGCCTCAGCATAGGCAGGTGTTTTGCAGTTCTATCATGCAGATGTTTTTGCTTTGCTTTTTGTACTTCCTTAGCTTGTCTGACCTTGTGTGCGCCTTTGGGTGTCAGCAAATCCTCGTTGACTGGTAGGTTGGAGCGAATGCGCCTACCCATCAGCATTTGGGCTGGTGACAGTCCATTTTGTAGAGGTGCACTCCGGTAGATCAGTAAACTTTTCTGAAAGTCATCTTTGTCCTGTGATTTCTTTAACAAGTTCTTTACAGTTTTAACAGAGCATTCTGCCAAGCCGTTGGACTTTGGATAAGTTGGACTTGACGTAGAGTGTTGAAACCCCCATTCCTTGGCAAAGGCAGCAAACTCACAGCTAGAAAACTGGGGACCATTGTCGGAAAACAGTTCGCATGGAACACCATGTCTGGCGAAAACAGCCTTTAAATAACTGACAACTGCTTTGCTCGATGTTGACTGCAACGCTCCAATTTCAGGATAGTTCGAAAAGTAATCTGTGACTACCACGTAGCTCCTTCCATCAGAGTCAAATAGATCAGTTCCCAATTTGTAGTAAGGTCTGTGTGGCACTGGATGAGTCATCAGTGGCTCCGCTTGTTGTTTTGGCCTGTAAGTTCGGCAAATTCCACATGACGCTGTTGTTTGGCTAATATCGTGATTGATCCTTGGCCAGTACATTACTTCTCCAGCCCTCCGTTTACACTTGACTTCACCAAGGTGGCCTTCGTGTATCTTTTCGAGCATCTGCTTGCGCAGTGAGTACGGAAGAACAAATTTGCTCCCTTTTAGCACAATATCATCCACCACTGTGAGCTCAGCTCTACAATTCCAATAGTCTTGTATTTTCAAGGGGCAATCCTTTTTGTTGTCAGGCCATCCATTCTGTACTGCGCTCTTGAGTTCTTTCATAGTTTCATCTTCAATAGTCTCTCTCCGTATTTGTTCTGTTCTGTCTGCAGTCACCGGCAAAGATGTCACAACCATATCTACATATGCCTGTATCTCAGTGCTATTTTCACTGTCTGCAAGTTCTCTTTTATCCACTGCTCTAGACAATGTGTCGGCTGTGTACATATATTTTCCTTGTGTATATATCATGTGCACGTCATATTTTTGCAGTCGAATTAGCATGCGCTGTATTCGTACTGGACAGTCATTCAACGGTTTGTTCATGATGGACACCAACGGTTTGTGATCGGTTTCCACTTGAAACATCTGTCCATATGAAGAGTTCATACGCAAAAACCGATAAACGCCATTTTGATAAAGTTTAGCCCAGCCTCGGTAATATATAGTCCGCCACTTCTATTGTGGTATACCAAAATCAAATTGTTTGCAAATGCATACAAATGCCGCTTTTAACGTCATTTAGTTCAGCGATTTATTGCAAAGGCCGATAAGCGCCATGGATCATTTACCACAAAAGCCGATATATCCGTTTGCCCAACCAGCGCTGCAGTACGGGATCACGTGACAAACAAAATGGCGGCGCGCACGGAGTCACTCAGTGTTGTTATCCACGCATGAATAATTTGGAAGCTTCTCCTGTCAACAAAACTGTTAAGCCAGCGAAAAAAACTGACGTGTTGAAGTTATTATTTGATGTTGGCGCTAGCACGCGTGTCTGTGAGTTTTACACCGCTGCGTTAAACGATGTTGTCGAGCATGGAGCTAATGTCGATAGCGATGATGAGTCAGCTGTTATCTGCACAGGAGTGTTTTTGATTGGCAAACCAGGTTGAGCATTTGTGCTTGTTTTATTAATAAAATATTGTCTTAATTGCAACACTTTTTTTTTTGTTTTTTCATTTGGTGCTGAAAAGCACAAGGTAAATATGTGAGGTCACAGTTCCAAAAAAGCATGTCCGGTTAGCAAGTACGAAAAAACAATGTTCGCAGGGACAGCTAGATTTATACGTAGCAGGGGATCGAAACTGTTAAATAATGAAGTAAAGAAATGTGAACAGTTGTTACCTTGAAATGTGGCTTTCGATACATTTCACGTTCTGTTTTTCTCTCTATCTTTATATTGAATATTATGCGAAATAAAGACCGCAAAGAAAACGATTTTGGAGATATCTGTTTTTGCAACATATCATAATTTGGATATATCTGCTTTTGACGTAAAACCACATCAAACACTCTTACTTGAAAGCCATTCATTACATCAGCATTTCTTAAAAGTTTAGGCTTTCATGACTTGCTTATGTTGATATTAAATAAACCATTGTACGCTTGTACATGTACCGACAACACCAGCAGGCAGAAAATCGTTAATATACAGAATCGGTCAAAATGGATTTATCTGCTTTTGCATATGAACTCTTCATATACATATTGATGGAAACGCTCACATGCATACAAACTTGCCAACAGTTCTTTCTCGATTTGAGCATACCTGGTCTCGGCACTTGTCAGTGCTCTGGATGCATAGGCGACAGGTAGCCACTGCTCTTTATGTTGCTGCAGTAGCACTGCTCCCAAGCCGTACTGTGATGCATCTGCCGAGATCCTGGTGCTCTTCTCGGGGTCATAAAACTTCAACACGGGCTCCTGTGTAAGAGTCTCTTTCAGTCTCAGAAAACATTGTTCTTGCTCGTGGCACCATATCCATTCATTCTTTTGTTCAAGAAGACTCCTGAGAGGTGCTGACTGTGTTGACAGTTGTGGGACAAACTTAGCAAGATAGGTGACCATCCCTAGGAAACGTCTGACCTCATCTTTGTTGGTTGGCCTTTCCATGTTGTTGATTGCTGAAGTTTTTCTCGGGTCTGGCTTCACGCCCTCTTCACTCACAACATCTCCCACAAAGGTAAGTGACTTCACTCCAAACTTACATTTTTCTTTGTTAAGTTTCAGGTTCACCTCCCTTGTCTTGTCTAGCACTTGTCTCAGTCTTTCGTCGTGTTCTTTTTGTGTTGAGCCCCACACTATGATATCATCCATCATTGTATGTGCTCAAAAATCATGTGAATGGTCTTGTGATATACTTCAGGCGCTGACAAGATGCCGTATGGTAGACGAAGAAACCTGTACCTGCCCTCCGGTGTGTTAAATGTGCACAGTCTTGAGCTCTCCTCGTCAAGCTTCATCTGCCAGAAACCTGATGAAGCATCTAATTTGCTGAACCATTTTGCGCCAGCAAATTGTGCCATTATCTCTTCCCTGGTTGGTAACTTAAAGTGCTCTCTTCTGATCGCTTTATTTAGGTCTCTTGGATCCAAGCATATTCTTAGGGCACCTGTTTTCTTTTGCACAACAACCAGCGAGCTGACCCATTCAGTTGGCTCATCTATTCTCTTAATGACTCCCAACTTTTCCATTCGCGCTAGTTCATCTTTCAGTTTTTCACGCAGAGCAAATGGGACTTTCCTGCACGGGTGAACAACAGGAAACACATTTTTATCTACACATATTTTATGTAGTCCAGGTAGACATCCAAGTCCTTGAAAGCAGTCCTTATACTCTTCCATGAGTGAGTCTTGAGCATTTGCAGTTTCTTGAGATGTCACCACAAACACTCTTTTGACAAGGTTAAGCTTTGTGCATGCACTGAGTCCCAGGATTGGTTGTACTCTCATATCCACAATCAGCAGCTGTGCTCTCATTTGTCGACCCTTGTGTTTAAAAGTTGCAATACATCCTCCTTTAACAGGAACTCGTTCTCCAGTGTATCCACTTACTTTGGTTTTTACTGGATGGATTTTGCTCTTTACAGTCAGTGTTTTGTAATCTTCCAAAGATAGCAGGTTTACGTGAGCACCTGTATCTAACTTGAATGGTATTGTCGTCTGATTCACTGTAATTGGAACAATCCATTCTTCTTTTTCAATTGTGCACGCTTGCACCACATTGACAATAAACTCGTCCTTATCATCATCTTCTTCAACTGTGTGAACTTTCTGTCTTGAAGCTGCTTTACAACACTTTGCATAGTGATTGCTCCTTCCACAGTTGTTACATGTTTTTCCATATGCAGGACAATATTTTGGCTTGTGGCTGCCTCCACATTTACCACATTTAAATTCCACAGATTTGTCTTTTTGATCCTTTTGTTTGGTACACATTTTCTTTTTCCATTGTTCTTTATGTATGGCATTAACTGTTGTTTCACCTCTTCGTAGTTCCTTTGCTTGTGCTCTGGTGGTCTCAGCTGCTCTACACATACTGACACACTTATCTATCAATCAGTCAATCAATCAATCAATGTTTACTTATATAGCCCTAAATCACTAGTGTCTCAAAGGGCTGCACAAACCACCACGACATCCTCGGTAGGCCCACATAAGGGCAAGGAAAACTCACACCCAGTGGGACGTCGGTGACAATGATGACTATGAGAACCTTGGAGAGGGGGAAAGCAATGGATGTCGAGCGGGTCTAACATGATACTGTGAAAGTTCAATCCACAATGGATACAACACAGTCGCGAGAGTCCAGTCCAAAGAGGATCCAAGACACAGCAGCGAGAGTCCCGTTCACAGCGGAGCCAGCAGGAAACCATCCCAAGCGTAGGCGGACCAGCAGCGCAGAGATGTCCCCAGCCGATACACAGGCGAGCAGTACATGGCCACCGGATCGGACCGGACCCCCTCCACACGGGAGAGTGGGACATAGAAGAAAAAGAAAAGAAACGGCAGATCAACTGGTCTAAAAAGGGAGTCTATTTAAAGGCTAGAGTATACAAATGAGTTTTAAGGTGAGACTTAAATGCTTCTACTGAGGTGGCATCTCGAACTGTTACCGGGAGGGCATTCCAGAGTACTGGAGCCCGAACGGAAACTGCTCTATAGCCCACAGACTTTTTTTGGGCTTTGGGAATCACTAATAAGCCGGAGTCCTTTGAACGCAGATATGGTACAATACAATCGGCAAGATAAGATGGAGCTAGACCGTGTAGTATTTTATACGTAAGTAGTAAAACCTTAAAGTCACATCTTAAGTGCACAGGAAGCCAGTGCAGGTGAGCCAGTACAGGCGTAATGTGATCAAACTTTCTTGTTCTTGTCAAAAGTCTAGCAGCCGCATTTTGTACCAACTGTAATCTTTTAATGCTAGACATCTAACGTAAGCCCAGTTTCTCGAAGCAGTCTTTCTCTTAGTGCATTATCCATTGTACCACAAACAATCCTATCTCTCACTAATGAGTCTCTCAGAGTGTCAAATTCACATGTTTTGCTTAGTGTATGAAGCTCCGCCATGTACTGATCAAAAGGTACTCCTTGCTTTTGGTCATGTGTGAAAAACTTATACCTCTCAAATGTCACGTTTTGACGAGGCACAAAGTATTCTTCGAACTTTGTCATTAGCTGTTCCAGTGTCAAATTAGCTTCATCCAGCTGAAAGCTATTATATATATCCAAAGCATCTTCTCCAATAACATGCAAAAGAATGTGAGCTTTCAGCTTTTCATTGTCACCTCCTGCTCCGCTTGCTGCTAAATATATATTAAATCTTTGCTTAAAACGCTTCCAGTTATCAGCAAGATTAGCAGTTAGTAGCATTGGGCTAGGTGGACTTAGCTTTTCCATGACTGTACTTTGGTTAAGTTACCGGGACTACACAGCTCTTTGTGTTGTTGGCTTTCTTCCAACTTGGGCACAAGATCCTCTTCTATTTGTTTAATCTGTCTCTTGTCCTCTGTGTCACTTTACCGCCGCTCATAGTCTTCACACACCGTAGCAAACTCCTCAGAAATGTGGCGTCCTTCGTTGCATGCTGGGTAGTGTAGTTCTATTATTCCCTGGCTCATAACATCACAGTGGGCGGTTTTAAGGAGTTGTTGATAAAATTATCCGTAGTAGCAATATTAATAATGTTGCGTTTATTATGCACCAGCGACCCCAAAAAGGGAATTAGTGGCAGAAAATGGATAGATGGATGGATCAGTCCAGAGAAGGAGTCTCCACTGCTCTAGAGTCTAGTGGCGACATGCTATACACCACTGCATCCAATGCTTTGCATTGGCCTTGGTGATTTATGGCTTAGATGCAGCTGCCTGGCCATGGAAACCCATTCCATGAAGCTCTCTGCGTACTGTACTTGGGCTAATTGAAAGGTTTGGAGCTCTGTAGCAACTGACTGTGCATAAAGTCTTTGCACTATGCGCTTCAGCGTCCGCTGACGTCTCTTGTCAGTTTACGTGGCTGAGTTGCTGTTGTTCCCAAACCCTTCACTTTTCTTGTAATAAAGTCGACTTTGGAATATTTAGGAGCGAGGAAATTTCACGACTGGATTTGTTGCACAGGTGGCGTCCTATGACAGTTTCACGCTGGAAATCACTGAAAGCGGCCCATTCTTTCACAAATGTTTGTAGAAACAGTCTCCATGCCTAAGTGCTTGATTTGATACACCGGGCCAAGTGATTAGGACACCTGATTCTCATCATTTGGATGGCTGGCCAAATACTTTATAGAATGTTTTATCGAAAGCATGTTTTATTGATATTATATGTCCATCGCGATATGTTTCGATATCATTTTAACGCTCTGCCGTGGCTTTCTATTGTGTGCGTGCGTGTGTTTTTTGTTTTGTTTTTTTTAATGGAGGTGCCAACCCTCCCCCCACCTCGCTGTCGGCCAGCAATGTTATCGCCGGCGAGTTGTTGCCAGCCGGGTGGATGACTTCAGGGAAGCTTTAAAAAAAAAAAAAGCGCCGTCAGCACCGGCGAACCTGCACCGTTCAGACTCAGCAATGAAGCCGGAGAACGCGACGCTCTTCGCTTCCCCGACAATAAAAGTCGAGTCACCCCGCGGTAGTTGGCCGCCGCAGACGGGGAGATTAACCGTTGGCACCACGCTGATAACGGGCGGGTGATTTGTGGCGCTGAAGCCGTCAACACGAGGAGGCGCATTAGTGGAATGATCCCCGGCTGGAGCTGCGTGTTCCAGCAGGCCCTCGTTACAAGGACCACGTGGGAGCGCCCGCGCGGGCCTTAATTGTGTCGGCGAGTCAGCGTTTTTTTCAAAGTTGACCTCTTTTTCAAGACCTCTGCAGTTAGTTTGCAGAATTGTATTTACAACTACGGATGGGTGCTGTTAACATCTGAACCCAAACCGTATATCGTCACCAAAATGTCCATCTATCTTACTCCCGGTACCAGGCAATCAATACCAGTACTCAAAGGTACTGATTATTGGTGCTTTTGTGTGTGTTAAAGGCCTACTGAAACCTACTACTAGCGACCACGCGGTCTGATAGTTTATATATCAATGATGAAATATTAACATTGCAACACATGCCAATACGGCCTTTTTAGTTTACTAAATTGCAATTTTAAATTCCATGCCGAAGTATCTGTCACGCCTGTAAGTTATGTTTTGGTCATGCAATGTTTAGTTTTTGGACATTTAGTCACGTTTTGCACTTCCTGGTTTTGTTTGTTTATATATATATATATATATATGTATTATTGGTGTTTATGTTTTTTCTTTTATAGGCCCTGCTTTATAGAAGAAAAACATTTTTTTTTTTAATATGGCAAACACAAAATATGCAACATTTTCCCCCAAAAAACATCTCAAAGTGGAATATTTAATGTGACGTCGTTGGAGACTTGAATAGGTCAATAATCCATAATGACGCTGATTTTGATGTATTATTATGTTTTTAGTAAACAACAGCCTAGATGGCAGCTTTGTGTTATTAGAGTAAACATTGCAACATTTTCTTGTCACATTTCACCGGTTTGCTCTTTTATAGCACTTTTTCTGTTTTTTATTTTTTAAATCGTATTTTTAGAATGTGCTTAGGGCCGTTAAAAAATTACCCCCGGGTCGCAGTTTGGACACCCCTGTACGAGGATGACAGGGGATGCAAAACAATAACACATGCCCTTCTTATTTATGATTTACTTTTTAAATTTGATCTCAGTTCTGTACACTGCTGCTGGAATTTTTAATTTTCCTGAAGGAACTCTACTGAAGGAACCAATAAAGTACTATCCATCTATCTATCCTCGCTCATCCATGCGGACTTGGCTCTCTTGGTTGCTTTGTTGGGTCTGCTCCTGTCTCCGGCCATACTCCCCCCACCACAGCAGACGTTGGCGTGGAACACCACAGAGTGTATATGTTTGTTTTTTGTTGTTGTTTTACTTTTGCGTCTGGTTGCATCAGCTCTCATCTTTTAAAGTCTTTAATGGCCTTTGTGTTCTTTGACGATTCTTTCTTACACACATGTTTATGTGTGCTATGGCTATGAGTTTTTTCCCCCTTGGCCTCAGTCTGGACCCCCTCTACAGGGGCCCAGATGTTTGCTGTTGCACAAGCATGGGATAAAGTGTGTAACTTTTTGTCTGTAAAATACATCATTGCAGTTTTTTTTTTATTAGCATGGATGTAATCTAGGAACAACATTTCATAATTAATATCCAAAACCCCAAACCAGTGAAGTTGGCACGTAGTGTAATTCGTAAAATAAAAACAGAATACAATGATTTGCAAATCCTTTTCAACTCATATTCAATTGAATAGACTGCAAATACAAGATATTTAATGTTCGAACTGAGAAACGTATTTTTTTTGGGCAAATATTTATCATCTTAGAAATTAATGCCAGCAAAACAGTGCAAAAAAAGTTGGCACAAGGGCATTTTTTACCACTGTGTTACATGGCCTTTCCTTTTAACAACACTCAGTAAACGTTTGGGAACTGAGGAGACTGATTTTTTAAACTTTTCAGGTGGAATTATTTCCCATTCTTGCTTGATTTACAGCTTAAGTTGTTCAACAGTCCAGGATCTCGTTTGTGGTATTTTAGGCTTCATAATGTGCCACACATTTTCAATGGGAGACAGGTCTGGACTACAGGCAGGCCAGTCCAGTACCCTCACTCTTTTACTACGAAGCCACACTGTTGTAACACGTGGCTTGGCATTGTCTTGCTGAAATAAGCAGAGGCGTCCATAATAACGTTGCTTGGATGGCAACATATGTTGCTCCAAAACCTGTATGTACCTTTCAGCATTAATGGTGCCTTCATAGATGTGTAAGTTACCCATGCCTTGGGCACTAATACACCTCCACACCATCACAGATGCTGGCTTTTCAACTTTGCGCCTAGAACTATCCGCATGGTTCTTTTCCTCTTTGATCTGGAGGACACAACGGCCACAGTTTCCAAAAAACAATTTGAAATGTGGACTCGTCAGACCACACAACTCTTTTACACTTTGCATCAGTCCATCTTGGATGAGCTCGGGTTTAGCGACGCTGGCAGAATTTCTGGGTGTTGTTGATAACTGGCTTTCGCTTTGAATAGTACAGTTTTAACTTGTACTTACAGATGTAGCAACCAACTGTAGTTACTGACAGTGGTTTTATGAAGTGTTCCTGAGCCCATGTGGTGATAACCTTTATACACTGATGCCACTTTTTGATGCAGTACCGCCTGAGGGATTGAAGGTCAAGGGGATTCAATGTTGGTTTTCAGCTTTGCTGCTTACGTGCAGGGATTTACCCAGATTCTCTGAACCTTTTGATTATATTATGGACCGCAGATGGTGAAATCCCTAAATTCCTTGCAATAGCTAGTTGAGAGATGTTGTTTTTAAACATTTGTTCATGAAGTGGTGACCCTCGCTCCATCCTTGTTTGTGAATGAACAAACATTTCATGGAAGCTGCTTTTATACCCAATCATGGCACCCACCTGTTCCCAATTAGCCTGTTCACTTGTGGGATGTTTCAAATAAGTGTTTGATGAGCATTCCTCTACTTTCTCAGTCTTTTTTGCCACCTGTGCCATATTTTTCCAAACATGTTGCAGGCAATTCCAAATGAGCTAATACTTGCAAAAAATAAAGTTTTCCAGTTTGAATGTTTAGTATCATGTCTTTGCAGTCTATTCAATTGAATATGGGTTGAAAAAGGTTTGTAAATCATTGTTTTCTGTTTTTATTTACCATTTACACAACATCCCAACTTCATTGGTCTCGGGTTTTGTATATTGAAAATAAGAACATCATTGAAAAAAATAATAAAGGCCACAAAAACGCATCGATCAATTTGGCTGTAATTAGCCCCTTAAGTCCTTTAGCAGCTATAAAATGATGTTGCTGAAAAGACGATATCTCTAAAATGTGTGTCTGTGGAGCACAAGCACTGATCCTGCAGCCGTGTGTGGAACTGTCAGTGTGCCCAGTTACTAAATAAAAACTAAATAGTGCTGGCACGACAGCGGTGAGTGTTGATAAATCATATTGGGCGTGATAAATAATTATATTCGCATTTCCTCCCAGTATTGTGGGAGTTTTAATGATCAGCATATATTTTGCATGTTAATGAAGACAGAGACCCAAAATGTATTGCACGCCTTATTCTGCTCACTTAAGAGACACAATCCACTTTGCACAGGTTTAGTAGATCAGCTCTGCGTGTGCTATCGGGTTTGCACGTGTTTTAGTACACGCGAACCTTTAATAAATCAGGCCCTATGAGTCCAACTCCATCCTGGAGACGAGGATTGCACTTTGTCAGGCCTCTACCTTCACACCTGTGCAACTTGGGTGTGCCACCTGAAGACTAAGCTCAAAATAACCACAAGAAGGTGCCAATCTCTCAGGAGGGGAACTAAAAAAATAAAAGTGAACTCAACTCAATAAAGTATCCTTGATCCATATTTTTCCAACCATCACTACATTTATCTTAACTTGATGGCCTAATTCTTAAATTGAATGTTCACCTTTAGTAGGACTTCACACACAATAGTCAATATTTACACCACTGAAAAGTACAATCCACTTATGAGCAAAACAAAAACATTCTTCTCAAACTAGTTTATCAACAAGTCAGCTGCGTCATGCCTCAAAGTTTCCGCCTCCTCCACTTATTCACACACAGAGAAACTTAACAGCACTGCCTACACTCTAGACCAGGGGTCTCAAACTCAATTTACCAGGGGGCCACTGGATGCAGAGTCTGAGTGAGGCTGGGCCGCAAGAAAAGATGTATTTATTCATTTTTTTTTGCATACTCCTCAGCATGTCTAGTTGTATAAAGACGTTTCAAATTGTATCCCTTGTGCAACTTTCTGGGTGCAAATAAGACACGTCGGGGTGCCCCTGTGCTCAACAAAGAAATATCGCATCTCCCACTTTTCCTGGAATTGTCTTTGCTCATCACTAACCCTTCTCTTCACTGCAGGCTTTGAAAAAGACATGTTTGGGGTTGTGGAATATATTTGTATTTAGCCCACGCACGGAGAATAATGTTGTTTCCGCAATGTGCGTCGCTCCGCTTTTCCTCCCTACAGCAACACGGCGGTCGGCGGATAATAGCCGGGAAAGTACCGGGATAGCGAGCGCTAAAAAGTGACGGCTCCCGGAGTGTTTATATGTAGTGTTCATCGTGTGAGGCAATGCAAACTAAACAAGAAAAAAAAACAAATAACGGTTTGAATTGGTCCAGGTTATCGGGGACTGTTATTACTGACGGACAGGTGTCGCGGTGTGACTGCAGCCAGGCACCTAAGTGAACCCCCGTCTCCATGGCAACGTCTCTGTCGCTTTCACTCATTTGCAGCTTTTCCACTAACGCAGGGTAGGCAACCCAGAACGTTGAAAGAGCCATTTTGGACCCGAATAACACAACGCTGTCAAGCGCCGTTCATATAAAACTTGCGGGCCGCACTAACATTAAAGGCCTACTGAAATGAGATTTTCTTATTTAAGCGGGGATAGCAGGTCCATTCTATGTGTCATACTTGATCATTTCCAGATATTGCCATATTTTTGCTGATAGGATTTAGTAGAGAACATCGACGATAAAGTTAGCAACTTTTGGTGCTGATAAAAAAGCCTTGCCTGTACCGGAAGTAGCAGACGATGTGCGCGTGGACATCACGGGTTGTGGAGCTCCTCACATCTGAACATTGTTTACAATCATGGCCACCAGCAGCGAGAGCGATTCGGACCGAGAAAGCGGCAATTTCCCCATTAATTTGAGCGAGGATGAAAGATTCGTGGATGAGGAAAGTGAGAGTGAAGGACTACAAAAAAAAAAAGACTATACAGTGGGAGCGATTCAGATATTATTAGACAAATTTACTAGGATAATTCAGGAAATTCCCTTATCTGCTTATTGTGTTACTAGTGTTTTAGTGAGATTACATGGTCGTAACTGTACAACCTGAAGGTCGGCCCCGCACCAGTCGACGGATGGTGGCGATGCCCATCTCTGCCCTTCGCAAGGGACCCTCTTCGAAACACGATCTTTCAAAGTGACCGCTGCATAATACACTGTACTTTGTGTGTGTGGTCCAATCCAGCCGTGTTCGCTTGACCGCTCTGTTCCATAGTAAAGCTTCAACGTCATCTTTCAGGAATGTAAACAATGAAACACCGGCTGTGTTTGTGTTGCTAAAGGCGGCCGCAATACACCGCTTCCCACCGACAGCTTTCTTCTTTGACGTCTCCATTATTCATTGAACAAATAGCTAAATATTCAGCAACACAGATCTCCGGAATACTGTGGAATTATGCGATTAAAACAGACGACTTATAGCTGGGAACGGTGCTGGAACAAAATGTCCTCTACAATGCGTGACGTCACGCGAACGCATCATCATACCGCGACGTTTCAGCAGGATACTTTGGCGTGAAATTTAAAATGGCAATTTAGTAAACTGGCATGTGTTGCAATGTTAATATTTCATCATTGATATATAAACTATCAGACTGCGTGGTCGCTAGTAGTGGCTTTCAGTAGGCCTTTCAATCAATCAATCACCAATCAATGTTTATTTATATAGCCCTAAATCACAAGTGCCTCAAAGGGCCGCACAAACCACAACGACATCCTCGGTAGGGCCCACATAAGGGCAAGGAAAAACTCACCCCAGTGGGACGTCGACCATGATGACTATGAGAAACCTTGGAGAGGACCACATATGTGGGCAACACAGGCACTGAGCAAAAGTCTCTTGCTCTCTGTCCCTCAGGACAGAACGGAAGGCTCCGAATGGAATTAGTTCAGTGAGTTTCAGTTTCGTCTGCAATGCATTCCATGCCATAGGGGCAGCAATGCCAAAAGTTCTTTTGCCAAATTCAGTCCGTACATGGGGAACAGTTAAAACATACAAATTGTTAGAACGCATAAGAGCTGTTTTTTCTTTGTAAAAAAGTAGACACGTATGGAGGTATTAAACCTAAAAGAGCTTTATAAATGATGGCCAGCCAATGTGTGTATCTGTGTGCACTCAATGAAGATAAGTCTGACTTCATATACAGTTGACAGTGGTGGGTGAGACTACGACAGCCAGGAACAAATCTTAGTGCTGAGTGAAAAACAGTGTCCAAGGACTGGAGGCATTTAGATGAAGCACTAAAATAAAGCAGGTCTCCATAATCATTTACGGGCAAGATAGTCGCTGTCACCAATTTCTTTCTGACTTTAAGAGAGAAGCCGTTTTTATTTCTAAAAAGGAAACCGAGCTTTACCCTGAGCTTAGAGACCAAGTTGTTAATACGGGCTTTAAATGAAAGCTCCTGATCAAGAGTAAAACCCAAGTACTTGTAATTTAAGACCTGCTCTATAGGGTTTCCATTTGAAGTTACAATATTTGGAATATTTTCCAGTAGCACCCTTGAATGAGAGAAACCATTACTTTGCTTTTATCTGTATTTAAAACCAATTTAAGATCAAATAAGCGAGCCTGGATGACATCAAAAGCAGCTTGTAAAAACTCAAAAGCCTGAGTGCTGGAGGTTGAACAGCAATAAATAATGGTGTCGTCTGCATAAAAATGGTACATTGCATTTGACAGATTATTGCAAAGATTATTCAAGTAGATAGAAAATAAAATGGGCCCCAGCACTGAGCCTTGTGGAACTCCTTTGGTAATGTCCAATAATGAAGAGGTTGTCCCAGCCACCTGTACACGTTGTGTTCTGCTGGAAAGATAGTCTGTGAACCAAGCAGCTGCATTTTTAGATAATCCAACGTGATGGAGAGCTTCAATGAGCAGACTGTGGTCTACTGTGTCAAATGCTATTGACAAATCAATAAAAAGGCCGACACAGTATTTTTTGCCGTCCACAGCCTCGATTAAATCATTGAGGTCCTTAAGAGCAGCTGTAATAGTGCTATGCTGTATTCTAAAACCAGATTGAAATGGGGATTAAATATTGTTTGATTCTAAAAAAATCATTTAGCTGGTTACTGATGATTTTCTCAAACAATTTTGCTAAAATGCATAATTTAGAAATTGGTCTGTAATTATTTATATTTGTGGGTTCACCCCCTTTTAGCAGGGGAAGAACAAAGGCTGATTTCCAGATTTTTGGAATGCTTTTACTTGTTAGACTGAGGTTAAAAATATGCGAGAGAGGCTCAGCAATAAAATCAGCAGCCACTTTTAAGAAAACGGGTTCAATTTGGTCCGGTCCTGCTGCTTTAGTTGTGTCCAGGCTCTTTAGTGCATTGTATACCTCAGATACTGAAACAGGTGTGAAGTCACAAGTGCAGGTGCTGCGTCTAATTACAGCCTGTGGTGTATTTGGGATATTAACATTAGTTAAACCAACATTTGACGATTGAGGATTCAACGACTCAAACAAAAATCCGCCAGACACTAAATACTCATTAAAACAATTTGATATAGTTGTCTTATCAGACAAAGTACCAGATTGAGTAATCAAA
Organism: Nerophis ophidion; assembly: GCF_033978795.1. Lineage (NCBI taxonomy): Eukaryota > Metazoa > Chordata > Actinopteri > Syngnathiformes > Syngnathidae > Nerophis > Nerophis ophidion. Next base: position 76,832,710 of record NC_084614.1, read on the forward strand.
GGACATGGAAAGTCATTTGTTTTCACATGATTTAAAGAAGCTTTTATGGTTTGCCAAAACTTTTTGGGGTGATTTATATGTTTTTTGCATTCATGCAGGTAAAAATCAGACTTGGCTCTCTTAACAAGCGAAGTACATTTATTTCTAAGCTGGCGAAAGCTAAGCCAGTCAACCTCTGTCTTTGTTTTTCGAGCCCTGGCCCAAGCAACATCTCTCTCTTTGAGAAGGTTTCCAATTGCAGCGGTAAACCAGGGATTATTACGACCAGGGGCGTCACTAGACCTAATACTGTACTGGGGCACACCTGGGGCACAAATAATCCATGTGAGCGTGCAAAGCGCGCAAGCAAAACCATTTTTAGCACTTATTTATCATAAAAAATACATAAATAGTGCTTTAAACTATGAAATCATATCAGATGATGTTGTATGGATCTTTGATGAACCACCTGAAATTAACTCATGCATTTGACCTACTTGTGCACTTTTTTACTCCAGACTTCTAAACTGCTACTGGTAAAAGCAAAAAGGAAGAGCAATGAATCTTTTTGAAATATTTATTGCAGTAATCATCTGCAAATTTAACATCTACAAAAGTAAAACAAAAAATAAAGCACCCCTACATCTCTGGGTTCTTTTATATTATTTAATTTCCATTTACGGCAATGTGGCTAATCCTATTTCAGATACACACAACTATAAAATATACACAAAACAATAAAGCCACAGTAGTAGAATAAATGAACAACTGTTGTGTGTCTGTTCAGGGAATCATTTTCTGAGAAGTAAACTGTAACGTCTCCTTTTCATTTTTGCAAAGTGGTCAATCACTCTGGACAGACATGGAAATATTACAGTAACTGTTATACAGTTGACCAGTGGTTCCCAACTGCTGGGTCGCGACATAAAAGTGGATTGTGTGTCATTTTCAGTCAGACGTGTGCATGAAAAAAAAAAAGTTTAGGGAGAAAAAATGTAATTGTGGCAACAAAACCAGATTATTTTAGCCTTTTTTCTAGTGACTATTAGTGAGTATTTTAGCAAAAGGCAAACCGACTAACAAGTTGGAGGAGGACTCAGGACAGACATGGAAATATATTTGAAAAAAATCTGAATGGGGTAACAAAACCCGATATTTTCAGCCATCTTTCTGAAAACAAATACAGAAATGTTACTATTTTTTCTGGAAACAAAACCAGATGCTTTAGCTGTAGCCATTTTTCTGGTGACAAAACAAGATTATTTTAGTTAAAGTCACACCGATTAACAAGACAAGTCTACTGTGCTATTTTTCTGTGAAATAAACTTGAATGATTTAAAAATTTGGCTCATAACTTGATATGGAAAAATGTTTTTCTTCCTGAAGATAAACCATTTGAGAAGCACTCAACTCACACATGCTGACTCCAAATCATCATTGATGCAGAAGCAGCAGACAATAACCAACATGATGTTTCAAGTTGATTGGAAATTGCCCCGACAGCTCGTACAGCAAATGAATATGTTTGTCTTGATACAAGGAATAACGTTAGCTAACTTAGCATCAACTCAAGACAATGATGTTGCCTAGCTAGCTAGGACTTCACTTACATCTCTCATTCCTTGCTGCTTCTTCCCTGCTGCGGGCCAATAACTTTCTTAAATCCATCTAGGAGTTACAGTTTGAGTCAAATAAAAATAAAAATAATGTAATTAACAAATTGTTGTTGGCTAACGTCACCTACCTCACATAGTGATTCGAATCCCCCCCCCTCTCTCTCTCGCAACCGAAATCTCGATCCACACGTGAATAAATTACCATATTAAGTAGCCATGTGCTCACTGTTTCGTGGAGTGAATACAGTAGCAATCAATTACCATACTAAGTAGTATGTGCGCTGTTGTCTATGTTATGTAGACTTAAAACTCTGAAGCGTTTTTTTTTAATTGGTGACATTTTTACTGGGGCTCTGCAGATCAACAGTGGGGCACGTGCCCCAGCGAAATATGTCTGGCGACGCCCCTGATTTTGACCTTTAACTCTAAATTTTCGAAAGGGAGCATGTTTATTGACTATACGTTGAAATTCGTTATAAAAGTATTTCAACGCTATCTCAATATCATCAATTAAAGCAACTCTGTTCCACTCAAAGGCAGCTAAGTCGTTTATAAAAGCTGGGAGGCGAAAAATGTTAATATCTCTTTTGCATGTAATAATGGGTTTTGATTTTGGTAGCTTGCAGTTTCCTACAGCTGCAATTGTACAATGATCACTCAAGTCATTGACAAACACCCCAGTACCAGTGTACTTATGGGGAGCGTTGGTTAGAATTGGATCAAGTAAAGATGATTTTGAGGGGTTTTTAGTATTGGGTCGAGTTGGGGAAGTGATTAATTGAGTTAAATTTAGTGTGTTGCATACAGCTTTAAGGTTATCAGCAGAGGAAGTCAACCAGTCAAAATTTAAATCACCAACCAAGAGAAGTTCACTAGTCCACTCATAAAGGATTCAAGAGAGGCAAGGGCTTCAGTGGAGGCATAGGGAGGTCTATAACACCCTACAATTGCGAGAGTTTGGCCATGCGAGAATTCAAGCTGCAGGGCAAGGAGTTCAAATGGTTTAGTGATTGACAGTGATGATAATAAAGTAATATTAAATCTGTTTTTTATATACATAGCCACCCCTCCACCTTTTCGAGGACGATCGCATCGGAAGACATTGTATCCATTTATAGCAATGTCCTTGTCAGAGACTGCTTTACTTAGCCAGGTTTCTGATAAAATAAATATATCTGCATTGGTTGTTTGAATCCAAATTTTGACTAAGTCTAATTTTGGCAGTAGGCTTCTAATATTTGAATGAATTAAACCAAGACCTGACCTAGCTCTAAGTTCATCAGGAGTACTGATGTTGTATAAAGCTGGGCCTGGATTTGGTTGCACATTGCCTGATAGCAGAAGTAAGAGCAATATAAAGATTTTCCGTTTCATATGGCAAGGTGACCTCATGACAACATTATTTGGCTTCACAATATCAAAATGAGTAATATCAGAAGGAGAAAACCATCTGTTTAGCACAGAAATACACCATAACTGAAGCTGGTTAGAATTATTTAGCACTGACCCACATGTGGATATCAATAACCTTTGTGTAAATGCTGTAGTTTCAAAGGACCAGGTGATTGTTATTGCGTTTGGTAGAGTTAAAGGTTGGTGGAGCACCTGGTCAGGTACCCCACTACAATTGCAGAAAACAAGTCCAGGAAAAAGCATTAATATTAAATAGAGAGCTTTTGTCAAAGTCATTGTTAAATTGTTTTACTACCTACCCAGGTCCAATAATCAAAGTTCAGATGTCCAAGCTACAAGAGTTGGAAGACCAAGCTAAGGCTAGCAGAGGCCCAGCTTTAGTCAGTCTGAGGCTAAGATGGATCCAGGCCGTGGAAGACGGAAGGCCAAGATGAAGCCAGTCGACTCAGACTGTAGGTAGTGGAAGGCCAAGCTGAGACTAGTATAGATCCAGACTGTGGCAGATGGAAGGCCAAAATTTCAGCTAGCAAAACATCCCCCGGCTTCTGCAGGTCAGAGGCCTCCAGATTTCCAAATCCGGCAAAAGCAGTCAGAAATACCACTTTTTGGAAGTAAGCCTTCATTCATCAATTGTTACGCTTAAAACTAGTGCAATTTACTTAAATCGGCTAAAAAAAAGAGACTAAAACACATAGAAATTCAGACCACTTTGACAAGCAGACAAACAAAAGACAGTCCTGTCGGCCATCTTGGATTGGACATTCAACATTAACCCAATTTGGAAATCGGTCTGTAGTTATTTATATTTGTGGATTCACCTACTTTTGACGGAGGAAGAAGAAAGGCGGGTTTGCTGATTTTTGGAACGCTTTTGCTTGAAAGACTCGGGTTTAAAAGGCATGAAAAAGAAAAAGGCAATTAGAAATATTATACATTATGTCCCATATAAGCTCATACACGACACATTCTACAGATAGTGTATAAAAAAAACCTAAATAGTGGAATAAAAGAGGTGAAAACATGTGAAATGGAACAAAGAAAAGTTGCATTGTTGAGTCTAATAAAGCTGCCATGCAGGTTGTTTTCTCTTTAAAGCTGTCATTGCTCAAAAATAATAATGAATCAAACTCAATGTTGTTACAAATTATTTAAACTAGTCATGGCTCCAATTACGTCACTTACAAAATTTGACTTAAGAGTATTTTTATAGGATATTTTGTGTTTATCCTACAAAAAAAAAGGGGTTTTGACTAATAGGGCAAAAAAAAAAAAAAACAGAAATGAAGAAGCTGTCACGTACTTGCATGGCTGCTCTAGTTGTGACCCCAAGATGCAGGAGACAGGAGGACGACGTGCGGCTGAGAGTCTTTTAATTCCCACAGGGAGCACAAGGAGGTGCAGCAGGGAAGTGCACAGAAGCATAAGCAGCATACAGAAAAACCAAAGTAACGTTTCACAAAACAATCCTTGAGCCCTGACTGGAGGGCGAGGCAGGCATAAATAGAAGCCAGTTGATTAAAGTAAAAGTACCAATGATTGTCACACACACGCTAGGTGTGGAGAGATTTTCCTCTGCATTTGACCCATCACCCTCACCCCATGACCAGGTGTGGCCAGGCTGCCAATCAGCGACAGGTGAGGAGGGAAAAGGGCTCAGGGAGACAAACAGGAAGTGGGACCAAAATAAGAGCGCTGACTAGGAGATAAAGACAAACGCAAACAGACCGCGTGACACCTGACGTGACAGGTCGTCACAGAAACGAGGGATGGATCTGAAGTTTATCGAGGGACTTAAGTGTTGAAAGTAAAAATAAATGTTTGACTTATTTTTATGAGTGGGGCCCGTTTGGATCTTAATAATTTCAGTGGGACAAGTTTTAATTGTCATTGCTCAAAAAAAATAATGAATTAAAATCGATGATGTTATGAATTATTGACATATTTAAGATTGCAATTACGTTGAGTGAAAATTATTATTTTGTGCTTTTGCCATAACAAAACAAGGTTTTGACAAAAATGGCGTAAATTATGAAAAAAAAAAGACTGATAAGGACGGATAAACCTGAAATTGATAAAGGGATTTAAGTGTTGAGTGAAAAAATGCAAACATAAACAAAAATGACCTACTTCTACCATTTTTATGACTGAGACTCTTCCTGGTCCCCAAGAAAGCAGTGCGAGGCGAGTGGAGGAAAAACGGATTTATTGACAGAGATGTGACACAATGTGATATTGATCATAAGCAGCGGCCATTGAAAGAAAAGAAGAAATCCTCGTCATGACGTCAAGGCCATGAAACGTGCGATTTTACAGCCACCAACGTTTGATCTTGAAAGTCTTTTAACGGCCAAAGAAGAATACATGGAATAGCGTGAGGAGCAGTCGGACGAAGAACAAAGCACATCTCCATCTCATCTCCGAGTGTGATGACGTCCCTCAGCGATGGAGACATCTCCCTGTGTTCCAGTGCACAAAGCATCCTGGAGGAAGAAGACCACTCAGCACATTCCCGACAGAAGCAGGTGAATCCAAGTTGAACATCATCTTCACACAAGAACATTTGGAGGTGCAGACAGTCCATGTGAGCTTACTCAGCCTTCAGCCGCCTGCACGTTCTCGTCGAGCTCCACGCCGCCGTGGCGAGCTGCGGGACAAACGCAAACGGTGAAGGAAGAACATCCAGAAGGTGCCTCGTCACTCACATCAGATCTTTGAGGTGTGACTTGGAAACATGACGAGTCAGCACACTTGATGTCTCATTTGGCTGATCCTCATCATGAGGACTCCTGTCAAAAGTGAGATATGCCAGACTTTGTATTGCGTGTGCTCACAGGAGGGACTTTTATTGTGAAGGAGTCAGCTCCAGTTGGGCTTTTCCGGCTAAACTTGTAACAAAGGTCCACATCAGACCTCCATGTGAGTGACGCTTCACCACGGCTTTGTTTCTTGCGGCTCAAAGAAAAGATGTTTTACTTACCAGCTGGATCGTACTGGGCTGAAATGAAAGAGAAACAAGGTGAAGTGGACTTTTCCCCTCACGTCACGCCGTGTTTCTACGTGAGAGTGTGCGCTCTGTCTCTGTGGATCTTTGAGTGTTTGGCTGGAAGGCAACTAAAAGATGGCCGCACCTTTGCAGCCCGGATGAAAGCATCAACTCACGGCCTGGACCGAGTGCACCGAGAAGAAGAAGACAGAGGACATTGGCGTCCCTCACCTTGTCTGTTTCTGTGACGCCTGACCATGACCATGATGATGATGATGATGATGATGGCCGCCACAGCGAGGACCGCCGCCGTGGCAGCGAGGGCGACGCTCAAGTTGTCTGTGGAGAGCAAAAAAGCACAAGTGGAGTGACAAAGCATGAAGAGGAAACCTTCATGACTACTTTGCATGCAGACGTCAAGCGTTGTCATGGTGACATGGATCAATAATGGTGACAGGTGGACTTGTGATGGGAAACATCTCCAACTAAATGTGTCTTTCTCACCTTCATGGCTTGCGTTGCTCAGGATGCTTCTTCTCTCCAGCTTGGTGACCAAGTCCTCCTTGACGCCTGACAGCTGAAACACACATTCGTACTTGCCCTCCACGTCGGCCGTCACCTCCACTTTCAGCGCCACCGACATCTGGAAGGTTCCGTCGTGGTTGGGGAGTATCTCTCCGTGCTCCACGTCCTCGAAGATCTGCTCGCCGTCTTTCCTCCAAAACAGGTCGGCACCGTCGGGGTAGAAACCTGTCGCCATGCAGCTGACCGGAGAGGACGGCGTCTTCTGGAGCAGGAACACCTCTGGAAGCTCTGCACAGGAAGTGATGTCACGTGTGAACACAGGACAACGTGGGGAGAAGGTGTGGATGGAGAGAAGGTGGGGATGGAAGTAAAGATGGAGAGAAGGTGGGGATGGAGGTGAAGATGGAGAGAAAAGAAGAGAATGGAAGTAAAGATGGAGAGAAGGTGTGGATTAAAGTAAAGATGGAGAGAATGTAATAATGGAGGTAAAGATGGAGAGAAAGTGTGGATGGAGGTAAAGATGGAGAAAAGATGAGAACAGAGGTAAAGATGGAGTGAAGGTGTCGATGGAAAGAAGGTGTCGATGGAGAAAATGGAGGTACAGAGAGAAGGTTTGGATGACGTTAAAGATGGAGAGAAGATGAGAACGGAGGTAAGGATGGAGAGAAGATGAGAACGGAGGTAAAGATGGGGAGAAGGTGTGGAGGGAGGTAAAGATGGAGAGAATATGAGGATGGAATTAAAGATTGAGAAAATGGAGGTACAAATAGAGAGGTTTGGATGAAGGTAAAGATGGAGAGAAGGTGTGGATGAAAGTAAAGATGGAGAGAAGGAGAGAACGGAGGTAAATATGGAGATGAGGTGTGGATGGAGGTAAAGATGGAGAGAAGTTGAGAATGAGGTAAAGATGGAGAGAACGTGAGGATGGAGGTAAAAATTGAGGGAAAAGGAGAGAACGGAGGTAAATATGGAGAGAAGGTGTGGATGGAGGTAAAGATGGAGAGGTGAGAATGAGGTAAAAATGGAGAAAATGAGGTAAAGATGGAGAGAAGGAGAGAATGAGATAAAGATGGAGAGGAAGTGAGGATGGAGGTAAAAATGGAGGGAAAAGGAGAGAATGGAGGTAAATATGGAGAGAAGGTGTGGATGGAGGTAAAGATGGAGAGAAGGTGAGAATGAGGTAAAGATGGAGAGAGAGGTAAAGATGGAAAGTAAGAGTGGACAGCGGTAAAGATGGAGAGAACGTCAGGATGGAGGGAAAAGGAGAGAACGAGGTAAATATGGAGAGAAGGTGTGGATGGAGGTAAAGATGGAGAGAAGGTAAGAATGAGGTAAAGATAGAGAGAATGAGGTAAAGATGGAGAGAAGGAGAGAACGAGATAAAGATGGAGAGAAAGTGTAGATGGAGGTAAAGATGGAGAGTAAGAGTGGACAGCGGTAAAGATGGAGAGAACGTGAGGATGGAGGTAAAGATGGAGGGAAAAGGAGAGAACGGAGGTAAATATGGAGAGAAGGTGTGGATGAGGTAAAGATGGAGAGAATGTAAGAATGAGGTAAACATGGAGAAAGTGAGGTAAAGATGGAGAGAAGGAGAGGAGATAAAGATGGAGAGAAGGTGTAGATGGAGGTAAAGATGGAGAGAACGTTTGGATGGAGGTAAAGATGGAGAGAAGGTTAGAGTGGAGGTAAAGATGGAGAAAGGGTGAGGATGGAGGTAAAGATGGATAGAAGGAGAGAAGGTCAGAACGGAGGTAAAGATGGAGAGAAGGTGAGAACAAAGGTAAAGATGGAGAGAAGGTGACAACGGAGGTAAAGTTGGAAAGAAGGTGAGAACGAAGGTAAAGATGGAGAGAAGGTGAGAGAAAGAGAGAAGAGTATAAAGAGACAGGGTGTAATGTCAGTAATGTTCCTATAGGGGGAGTGCTAACAAGTTAAAAGGTGAAAGTACATGTTGTGTTTCTACCTGTTCTCATTAGGACCTCCTTCCCATTGTTCACATGCTTCTTCAAGTAAGAAGGACATTCCTCAGTGTAGTAAAACTTCTCGTATTCTAGTAGATGTTTGTTCTGGTCCCACTTGAGTTTGTCGGGGAAAGCTTGTTGTTTTGCTGCAGTAAATGTCCATGTCTTCATGTCCAACGATATGAAATCTTCTCCATCATAACCTTCCTGTTGCCAACCTTTAACTTCATCAGTCTCATCATTCCATTCACATCCAAACATCCACTGGAGAATGTGAACACCTGAGACACACACAGTGTTGTAAAGCAGAGTGACACACACACACACACACACACACACACACACACACACACACACACACACACACACACACACACACACACTATTAGTGTAGGTTATTATGGGATGGACAGAGACAAGTATCAGTGCAGTAATGTGTGTTTACTACAGTATAAAAAGAGTACATCAAATACATTTAAGTAGTAGAAAGTTCAACATAAACAAACCTCCAGTTTGGTTGAAACGCTTCTTACGAACTTCAAGGTTGTGTTTGAGAATCAACTCATTACCAACATTGATCTCTGTTTGTCTCTGCCAGTATTTTGGTTCCTCTGCTGTGATTTTGTTCATCCAGTCCTGTTTGGCTTCTGCTTTCCTGCTGTTGCTGTCATAGTGAACAATCTGAACTCCATCAACATAACCAACACTCACATACTCTGGGAAGTTTGGAACTTGAGAGGACGCAGTGTAGAAATACTGCAGCGTGTGAATCACTGAAAGAAGAAAACAACAACAGCATGACTTTTTATTATTTTGTTCCATGTTCAACAATCTTGCATTGTGAATATTTTAGCTCCTTCCGTCTTCAGTCGGGTCTTAAAGTGAACATCAAACACTGCTAGATATCACAGTCAAGACTCACATGTTCTATGACAAATACAACACATTAATAATATTACTAACATCTGTTGACAGTTTGAACATTTTAAAAATAAACATATATTTTCTACAATGGAGGCTGAATAAAAAGTACAACAGAGTTGAACACAACCTGTTCTGCCCATTTGATGTCGACTCTTACTGACATCTTGTGGCGGGGTGATGTTACTACACTTGATTAGTTTCTGACACTTCCGTGTTTGAAGATTTGTGTTCGTTCTTACAAGCCTTGGAAAAAATAAGTCTTTGAACAAAAAACACTATTGTCAACACAAATAAAGAGCCTAAATGGATTTCTCTGCTTCTGTAACCTTATTGGAACATTTTGAATTTTTACTAGGAAAAAGGGAAAACAATAAAATATGTTTTGAAAAGAACCAGGATTAAGTAATAAAAGGTCTTAAATAATACAACAATAATTTAATTAATAAGTAACATAAACTATCAGAAGTCAACTAAGTGAAGGCACAAAGAGGATTTATGAATAAAATATTAATAAACTTATAAAAAGGACTTACCAGGCGTCACGCTGTGCATTTGCACGACCAGAAGAAAGAATAAAAACAAGTTCATGATGTCAGCGCGAAACAAAAAGATGTTTGCCACTTTTAATCCCGCAGAGAAAGACAAAAGTGACGAACACTCGCTTGACTCGCAAACAGGAAAAATGAACCAGGAACTGTCGAGGCTCTTTTTATAATACTCCACCCGAGCCAATGAGGAGTCAGCATTCTGTGACGTCACAGTGAGGAGAGAAAACGAAACGCTATTCTGCACAGAAAAGTGGCAGCAGTCAACTGACAAGAAGTCTTCTACTGGACTCACTAGAGAGCGCCCCTTGTGGCCACGTCAGGTAAATGCTTGTGTGGCTTTTCTGGGAAATCACGTGACTTGACAACAAAAAGGTGTGTCAAGTTGGCCGCCAAACTTGGAAAGAAAAGAAAGAAAGAGGAATGAAGGTGAGATTGAGAGTTAAAAGTAATGACAGGGCTGGAACATCCGATCAGTGATCGTATTGTAGTCCTCTCAAGAAAGCATCAATACAAATAATGATTGATAGACATAAAGTCGCTACACCGCAGGACATCCTCACTTCTTTTTATTTCACGTCTTAACTTTCACCTCCGTTATGTCTCCCAAGCGTGAGGCGTCCCTGCTGGGGTAACGGGACACGCATCTGCCTCGCATGGGTTCGATTCCCGGCCAGGGTTGCATCAGGAAGTTTCATCCTGAGTAAAAAAGTCAGCAGAAAGCCTTCATGAGATGGACTCGCTGTGGCCAAAGTGCTGAACGTGGGGGAAAAGTGTGAGGCAGACGCTTCTGCTGGCAGAATATCAAAGAAAGTGAAAGTAAAAGTAGACACGGTAAAGCCAAACATTGAACTCGATGGTGATTATTTTTATTTTTATTTTTATTTTGTCGTACCTGTCAAAGGTGAACACACTTATCCACGTAGGTGAGTAGTAATGAGTTACATTTACTTAGATAAGAAACACAACTTTTACTTTGCTATATAACATTTTATTACCATGGTTACATTCATTTATATCAGGGGTCAGCAACCTTTTTGAAACCAAGAGCTACTTCTTGGGTACTGATTAATGCGAAGGGCTACCAGTTTGATACACACTTAAATAAATTGCCAGAAATAACCAATTTGCTCAAACTACCTTTAATAAATAAATCTATATGTATAAAAAAAATGGGTATTTCTGTCTGTCATTCAGTGATACATTTTTTTTCCTTTTACGGAAGGTTTTTTGTAGAGAATAAATGATGAAAAAAACACCTAATTGAACGGTTTAAAAGAGGAGAAAACAGGAAAAAAAAGGAAAATTAAATTTTGAAACATAGTTTATCTTCAATTTCGACTCTTTAAAATTCAAAATTCAACCGAAAAAAAGAAGAGAAAAACTAGCTAATTCGAATCTTTTTGAAAAAATTAAAAAAAAAGAATTTATGGAACATCATTAGTATTTTTTCCTGATTAAGACTAATTTTAGAATTTTGATGACATGTTTTAAATAGGTTAAAATCCAATCTGCACTTTGTTAGAATATATAACGAGTTGGACCAAGCTATATTTCTAACAAAGACAAATCATCCTTTCTTCTAGATTTTCCAGAAGAAGAATTTTAAAAGAAAATTCAAAAGACTTTGAAATAAGATTTAAATTTGATTCTAAAGGTTTTTCTAGATTTGCCACAATAATTTTTTGGAATTTTAATCATAATTGAAGAAATATTTCACAAACAATTTTTGTCGAAAAAACAGAAGCTAAAATGAAGAATTAAATTGTATTCATTATTATTTACAATAAAAAAATACATTTACTTGAACATTGATTTAAATTGTCAGGAAGAGGAAGGAATTTAAAAGGTAAAAATGTTTATGTTTTTGAAAATCTTAAAATCATTTTTAAGGTTGTAATTTTTCTCTAAAATTGTCTTTCTGAAAGTTATAAGAAGCAAAGTAAAAAAATAAAATAATTTATTTAGACAAGTGAAGACCAAGTCTTTAAAATATTTTCTTGGCACCTGGCCACACCTGGTGTCAATCAGCCCGATCCTTTTTCTACCTGCTTTTGTCCTCCAGTCAGGGCTGGATTATTGTCTTGTCGATGTCACTTCCGTATTGTCGCTCCTGTCATGTCGTGTCATTGCAGCGTAGCGGTAAGCTATCTTTCGGTATCTGTTTGTATCTTACTGTCTTTTGTTCCCTGCTTCCGTTTTGTTTTCATTCTACAAGTAACGACTTCTGTTTTCCTGTTCGCTACCCGCTAGCTTCCACGCTAGGCCCCTTTTTGTTTGTTGCTAGCTTCCATGCTAAAGCTCCTTTTGTTTGTTATCCGCCTTGTGCGCGTCCTTTGTTAGTAGCCTTTTGTTTGTTCTTATTCTATTATTTTAATCAAAACATGTTTACCTGCAAAAAGCCTGTCTCCTTCTCTGCATCTTGGGGTTCGTCACCAACTTACTTTGACAGTATTTTACTTCTTTATCTCTTTTTTTCAACCAAAATCCCTCTGTTCTGATTAAGGGGTACTTGAATTAAAAAAATGTTCACAGTTGGTACATCACTGAAAAAAAAGGTTGAGAACCACTGCTCTACAGCTCCACATGTATAACAGCCGTCAACCTACATGTTACATTTTTGTTTCAAAAAATAATTTGTAGAGTATATTCTGTTAATTTTCAATTATATTCCTTTCATTTTGGTGGAGCTGGACAGTTACTAACGCTGGCTACTTTATTAGCATGCACCCTTCTCTTCATCTACTGTGTTTACATTCCAACATAGCTAAACTCCATCAAATGACCACAGTCGCCCCCTAGCGTACAAGAGGCACACTGCGTATGGCCAACCGTCACATTAGAGCAGGGGTGTCCAAACTTTTTCAAATGAGGGCCGCAGACTGAAAAATCATAGCAAGCGGGGCCATTTTGACATTTTTTTTATTTTAAAAACCAATACATGTATAACCAATATACATTTAGGCCTCCACTCTGGTTTGATCCCGGGGACCCCAAAGGGTTTTGGTCCAAAAAATATAAAAAATGTGTCATTATTCAGTATTATTTTTGTTTTATTATTATTCAAGTTTTAAATCTCCAGATCAACATTAGGTCCATCTGTCAATATAATGATTTTAAAGATTTAAGTTGTATGCTCTTTTTGTCAAAGAAAACCCTGTTTTTAATGGAAAAAAAAAACACAAAATATGCAATATTATCACCCAATATTTTTTCAAGTGGAATATTTGAGATTATATAATAATTGGAGCATTAAAAAGGTCAATAACTCATAAAACCATTGATTTTAATTCATTTATATTTTTTGAGCAATGACACTTAAAAACAAATCACACTAAAATTATTGGGGATTTAAAAGGGTCCTACTCATTAAAGTGTTAAAAAATAAATTATACATTTTTTTACTGTTTACTTTTAACACAGTAATCTCGAGATCAACTTCAGATCTGTCCGTCAATTATAAGTTTTATTGTTGATATTTTTTGTTTGTTCATTTTAGACCCTTCTTTAAAAAAAAAAAAAAAACAGCTCAGTTTTTTATATGGCAAACACAAAATATGCAACATCTTCCCTAAAAAATATCTCAAAGTGGAAAATGTAATTGGAGCCTTGAATAGATCAATATTTCATAATGACATTGATTTTGATTCATTGTTTTTTTTTTAAAGAAAGAAACAGCCTGCGTGGCAGCTTTGTGTTATTAGAGTAAACATTGCAACATTTTCTTGCTACATTTCACCCGTTTGCTCCTAATTTTTGCGCTTAAAATTTTTTCAATCGTATTTTTAAAAAATGGCCCCCGGGCCGCACTTTGGACACACCTGCAATAGAGCTAGAACGTGGAAAATAACTTCACATGTGGCTGTGAAAATAGAAAAACATGGGAAATGAGACTCAGTAATTGCATGGAAACTTAACTGACAGTAAAAAGTAACACAATAGTAGTTTTTTTTCACATAATACTTAAATATACTCAAGTATTTTTTTTTGAAGGACTAGTTTTGACTTTTACTTGAGTCATATTATTCAAAATAAATGGTACTTTTACTTCAGTACAATTTTTGGCTCCTCTACCCACCTCTGCCCTTACAAAGCATACATTCAACTTTGACCTCCTGTTTGTCCCGTTGTCGTCACCGTACGGACAACTGGGTTTCAGAGTTGGTCCCAAACAAGATGTGCTATTTGGATTTACACTGTATGAAAAAAAAAAATGAAAAGGAATTTTACCTTTGCAACCTCCTCATACTATTAGCTAAGTTTTATATTCATAAATGTAAGTTTCTTAATAACCAACCTGTTTTTTGTGCCTTTAAAAAAGAATTAGAACCCTACTGTAGTGGCAATCTTCACCTTCAAATGTTCAATTTTATTGTCACTACTCAACAGGTTTGAGGGAGTGATCCTAGGCAGCAGCAAACATTGCAATGAAGTGAGGTCCAGTCAGAAGTCCAGTTAATGCATGTTTATTAATGAACTTGCAGGGTGAATGAAACATACCATGGATTATTGTAGTGACATTGTGCCAGAGGTGTGGACTCGAGTCACATGACTTGTGTTAAACCTTGGCGAGAATGAGGACTCAGGTGCAGAAGGGGGACAATTGACACAGGCTTTATTGAAGTTTTCTTTGAAATCTCTTTGAACAGAGTGATTAAAGCAAAGCGGCTATGGAATCTATGATAAAGACATAGGCAAAACGCAATAAACAGAAAATCACTCCATAGGGAGGAAAAAGGCAATAGCAAAATTACACACAAATCTTCTAACAAAAGAACAACAATCTATGATTAGCTAAAAAAAAGGTAAATCACTCACGCAGAGGAGAAAATAACTTAACAGAAAGTGCGCTATAAAAAGCTGAGAAAACTACAAACTAAAGCGCTCCAAGAGGAGGGGGAAAAAAGAAGGCAAAGCACTGAAATTAGACACAAAATTCTTGACCAAAAACTTTAACAAACAAAATAAGTCTTTCTCAGAGGAAACAAAGAAATCAATAAATAAGGCAAGGCAATACTTAGCAAAACTTGGTTCAAGGCCGTGGACAAGGCTGGAGGCACGTAGCGAGACGATATACTCTGGCACAAGACAAGAGGAAGACCAGACATTTATACACATGAGCGAGGGTGACACAGGTGGGCACAATCAGGCAATCAGGAGAGACATCAGACCAGTGAAACAGGAGGAAGAGCAAGTGACCTGAAACGAAAGGGAGAGTTAACCTTTCAAAATAAAACAGGAAATGACAAGACAACATGAAACCAAACAAAACCCAGACAATACTTCACCCAGGTGTGACAACTTGGACTCGAGTCATGAATTTGATGACTTTAGACTCGACTTGACAAAATGTAAAGAGACTTGCAACTCGACTTAGACTTTAACATCAATGACTTGTGACTTAACTTGGACTTGAGCCTTTTGACTTGACATGACTTGCTACTTTCCCCGAAACCCAAAGATTAAAAAGTTTTTCAGGAGCGCTCCGTATCTTTCATTTTGTACTTGTGTCTGTCTGCGTGTTGTTCCCATCAGCTTGTATGCTCTCAGTACAACAGCCAATCAAATTAGTACTGTTGTTTTGGTCCCACAGCACTCATCCAATCAAATTGCAGGAAAACCAAGGAAGAATAATTCTCAAACAACACGCCGTTGAAAAAAAATATGCCAACGTTGGTTTCGTTCGGGTGTAAAAACTACGACTTGGTCAACAAAAAACGAATTGCCGTATGCAAAACATGCAGTTCGAATATGTAGACGCAACAACTTCCAATTTCGTTCGACATTTGAAGATGCACAAAGAAGGGTAAGTTTGGATTGTAAGCTAAAGTTTATTGGCTTAGTAATGTGACTTTTATTTGCTGTGTAGTTAAATGAGTGAGGCTGTAAACTCACTGCTAACGTTGGAACCCAGGGGTGTCGCCAGACATATTTCACTGGGGCACGTGCCCCAGTAGAAATTTCACCAATAAAAAAAAAACGCTTCACAGTTTTAAGTCTACATAACATAGACAACAGCGCACGTACTACTTAGTATGGTAATTGATTGCTACTGTATTCACTCCAATGAGCACATGGCTAATTAATATGGTAATTTATTCACGTGTGGATCGAGACTTCAGTTGAGAGAGAGAGAGGATGAGAATCACTGTGAGGTAGGTGACGTTAGCCAACAACAATTTGTTAATTACATTATTTTTATTTTTATTTGACTCAAACTGTAACTCCTAGATGGATTTAAGAAAGTTATTGGCCCGCAGCAGGGAAGAAGCAGCAAGGAATGAGAGATGTAAGTGAAGTCCTAGCTAGCTAGGCAACATCATTGTCTTAAGTTGATGCTAAGTTAGCTAACGTTATTCCTTGTATCAAGACAAACATATTCATTTGCTGTACGAGCTGTCGGGGCAATTTCCAATCAACATGAAACATCATGTTGGTTATTGTCTGCTGCTTCTGCATCAATGATGATTTGGAGTCAGCATGTGTGAGTTGAGTGCTTCTCAAATGGTTTATCTTCAGGAAGAAAAACATTTTTCCATATCAAGTTATCAGCCAAATTTTTAAATCATTCAAGTTTATTTCACAGAAAAATAGCATAGTAGACTTGTCTTGTTAATCGGTGCGACTTTGACTAAAATAATCTTGTTTTGTCACCAGAAAAATGGCTACAGCTAAAGCATCTGGTTTTGTTTCCAGAAAAAATAGTAACATTTCTGTATTTGTTTTCAGAAAGATGGCTGAAAATATCGGGTTTTGTTGCCCCATTTAGATTTTTTTCAAATATATTTCCATGTCTGTCCTGAGTCCTCCTCCAACTTGTTAGTCGGTTTGCCTTTTGCTAAAATACTCACTAATAGTCACTAGAAAAAAGGCTAAAATAATCTGGTTTTGTTGCCACAATTTGATTTTTTTCTCCCTAAACTTTTTTTTTTAATGCACACATCTGACTGAAAATGACACACAATCCACTTTTATGTCGCGACCCAGCAGTTGGGAACCACTGGTCAACTGTATAACAGTTACTGTAATATTTCCATGTCTGTCCAGAGTGATTGACCACTTTGCAAAAATGAAAAGGAGACGTTACAGTTTACTTCTCAGAAAATGATTCCCTGAACAGACACACAACAGTTGTTCATTTATTCTACTACTGTGGCTTTATTGTTTTGTGTATATTTTATAGTTGTGTGTATCTGAAATAGGATTAGCCACATTGCCATAAATAAATGGGTTGTACTTGTATAGCGCTTTTCTACCTTCAAGGTACTCAAAGCGCTTTGACACTACTTCCACATTTACCCATTCACACACACATTCACACACTGATGGAGGGAGCTGCCATGCAAGGCGCCAAGGAGGAGCCATCAGGAGCAAGGGTGAAGTGTCTTGCTCAGGACACAACGGACGTGACGAGGTTGGTACTAGGTGGGATTTGAACCAGGGACACTCGGGTTGCGCACGGCCACTCTCCCATTGCGCCACGCCGTCCCGTAAATGGAAATTAAATAATATAAAAGAACCCAGAGATGTAGGGGTGCTTTATTTTTTGTTTTACTTTTGTAGATGTTAAATTTGCAGATGATTACTGCAATAAATATTTCAAAAAGATTCATTGCTCTTCCTTTTTGCTTTTACCAGTAGCAGTTTAGAAGTCTGGAGTAAAAAAGTGCACAAGTAGGTCAAATGCATGAGTTAATTTCAGGTGGTTCATCAAAGATCCATACAACATCATCTGATATGATTTCATAGTTTAAAGCACTATTTATGTATTTTTTATGATAAATAAGTGCTAAAAATGTTTTTGCTTGCGCGCTTTGCACGCTCACATGGATTATTTGTGCCCCAGGTGTGCCCCAGTACAGTATTAAGCAGAGGTGTGGACTCGAGTCACATGACTTGGACTCGAGTCATGAATTTGATGACTTTAGACTCGACTTGACAAAATGTAAAAAGACTTGCAACTCGACTTAGACTTTAACATCAATGACTTGTGACTTGACTTGGACTTGAGCCTTTTGACTTGACATGACTTGCTACTTTCCCCAAAACCCAACAATTAAAAAGTTATTCAGGAGCGCTCCGTATCTTCCATTGTGTACGCGTGTTTGTCAACATGTGTGCGATGACAGCCTGTGCGCTACCTGTCAGTACAACAGCCAATCAAATTACATCCATATTGTTTTCGTCACACAGCATTCATCCAATCAAATTGCAGGAAATCCAACGAAGAAGAGCTTTCAAACAACAGAAGAATAAGTGAATAAAATTATGCCATAAAGTGTTTCGTTCGGGTATTAAAAGTACGACTTGGTCAACAAAACAGGAATCGCCGTATGCAAAACATGCGGTTGGAAGATTACAGACGGAGACGCAACAACTTCCAACTTCGTTCGACATTTGAAGTTGCACAAAGAAGGGTAAGTTTTGAATGTAAGCTAACGTTTATTGGCTGAGTAACGTAACTTTTATTCGTTGTGTAGTTAAATGAGTGAGGCTGTAAACTCACTGCTAACGTTAGAAGCATAGACATCTTATAAGTAGACACAGCATCGAGCGCTACTGCCTATTGCCGCTGACGTGACGCGCGGCCGCCATCTTGGAGTGGTGATCCGCTCCACTCAGGGCAATTCCTTTGGCAGGAGCAATGAATTGTCAGCACATTTAATTCATATTAACTCACTTCAAGATGGCGGCCAAATTGCTTGCGTCACAGCAGCCAATTCTGCGTCTACTTATAAGATGTCTATGGTTATAACGTCATTGCAAACACGGCAATCTGTTGCGTCCACTGCAGATGTTACCTTATTCATACTTATTGTCAAGTGATTTTTTTTAAGCAGGGTTGCATGAGGTACCTACACATAACGTTACGTTAATGAATGTATCACACACAGTAACGTAATATTAGACGGCGGTCAGCAGCACCGCGTATTTTAGCCACCTACAAAAAGACAAACATAGTCAAATAAAGGTCAGTTAAAATGTATACTATATTAAGAATATGTGTACATATTGCATAGGGCCCTGACATCTAACAAGTACAGCACTGTTCATTGTTATGTTCATGTATTTGTGGTTTTTCATGTGTACACAGACATAAACACATACAGTATGAGATGAGATCAATGAGATAAGGTGACAACATGACATAAACTGCTGATGAACTAGTTACAATGCAATATTCCATGGAAATACAATGTTAACACTTTTGTGCAAATAAGTACAGTTGCACTTGTTTTTTCAGATGTGTTTGTACTGTAAAGGAATGAGTTAAATGTTTAGAATAACTGGTTAATAGTGCTATTATGAAGTGCAATGTCAGCACTGTTTTTTTTAATAATAAATACATACAGCGTTTTAAAAGCATACACAATCTGTGTACATATATTAGTCTGTGGTTAAAAAGACTTGAAATGACTCGAAACCCAAAATGCAGGACTTGGGACTTGACTTGAGACTTTCCAGTATTGACTTTGGACTTGACTCGGACTTGCCTGTCTTGACTCGGGACTTGACTCGAGACTTGAGGGCAAAGACTTGAGACTTACTTGTGACTTGCAAAAAAATGACTCGGTCCCACCTCTGGTAACGGGACACGCATCTGCCTCGCATGGGTTCGATTCCCGGCCAGGGTTGCATCAGGAAGTTTCATCCTGAGTAAAAAAGTCAGCAGAAAGCCTTCATGAGATGGACTCGCTGTGGCCAAAGTGCTGAACGTGGGGGAAAAGTGTGAGGCAGACGCTTCTGCTGGCAGAATATCAAAGAAAGTGAAAGTAAAAGTAGACACGGTAAAGCCAAACATTGAACTCGATGGTGATCATTTTTATTTTTATTTTGTCGTACCTGTCAAAGGTGAACACACTTATCCACGTAGGTGAGTAGTAACGAGTTACATTTACTTAGATAAGAAACACAACTTTTACTTTGCTATATAACATTTTATTACCATCGTTACATTCATTTATATCAGGGGTCAGCAACCTTTTTGAAAGCAAGAGCTACTTCTTGGGTACTGATTAATGCGAAGGGCTACCAGTTTGATACACACTTAAATAAATTGCCAGAAATAACCAATTTGCTCAATCTACCTTTAATAAATAAATCTATATGTATAAAAAAATTGGTATTTCTGTCTGTCATTCTGTCATACATTTTTTTTCCTTTTACGGAAGGTTTTTTGTAGAGAATAAATGATGAAAAAAACACTTAATTGAACGGTTTAAAAGAGGAGAAAACAGGAAAAAAAGGAAAATTTAATTTTGAAACATAGTTTATCTTCAATTTCGACTCTTTAAAATTCAAAATTCAACCGAAAAAAAGAAGAGAAAAACTAGCTAATTTGAATCTTTTTGAAAAAATTAAAAAAAAGAATTTATGGAACATCATTAGTATTTTTTCCTGATTAAGATTAATTGTAGAATTTTGATGACATGTTTTAAATAGGTTAAAATCCAATCTGCACTTTGTTAGAATATATAACGAGTTGGACCAAGCTATATTTCTAACAAAGACAAATCATCATTTCTTCTAGATTTTTCAGAAGAAGAATTTTAAAATAAATTCAAAAGACTTTGAAATAAGATTTAAATTTGATTCTAAAGGTTTTTCTAGATTTGCCACATTAATTTTTTTGAATTTTAATCATAATTGAAGAAATATTTCACAAATAATTTTTGTCGAAAAAACAGAAGCTAAAATAAAGAATTAAATTAAAATGTATTTATTATTCTTTACAACAACAAAAATTAATTTACTTGAACATTGATTTAAATTGTCAGGAAGAGGAAGGAATTTAAAAGGTAAAAAGGTATATGTTTTTGAAAATCCTAAAACCATTTTTAAGGTTTTATTTTTTCTCTAAAACTGTCTTTCTGAAAGTTATAAGAAGCAAAGTAAAAAAATAAATGAATTTATTTAAACAAGTGAAGACCAAGTCTTTAAAATATTTTCTTGGATTTTCAAATTCTGTTTGAGTTTTGTCTCTCTTAGAATTAAAAATGTCAAGCAAAGCGAGACGAGCTTGCCAGTAAATAAATACAATTTAAAAAATAGAGGCAGCTCACTGGTAAGTGCTGCTATTTGAGCTAATTTTAGAAGAGGCCAGCGGGTGACTCATCTGGTCCTTACGGGTGACCTGGTGCCCGCGGGCACCGCCTTGGTGACCCCTGGTTTTGAGGCATGTTCCAAAAAATATTGTACTTTGTGACTTCAATAATAAATATGGCAGTGCCATGTTGGCATTTTTCTCCATAACTTCAGTTGATTTATTTCGGAAAACCTTGTTACATTGTTTAATGCATCCAGCGGGGCATCACAACTAAATTAGGCATAATAATGTGTTCATTCCACGACTGTATATATCGGTGTCCGTTGATATCGGAATCGGTAATCAAGAGTTGGACAATATCGGAATAACGGATATCGGCAAAAAAGCCATTATCGGACATCTCTACTTTCAACACATACAAACCATTTCAAACATCCACCAGGATGAGCAATTAGCGTTTTAAAAAAAACATGTCAAGGAAAGTGAAGTAAAAGACAATACAAATACATTATTTCAAAATAATAATCACAATAATAATGAAAAATACCACATTTACAAATAGTGCTAATCCAATTCAAATTCCTCCAATAGAGATTCGAACATGAGGGATGTTCTACTTCTAACCAATATCCAAGATTTAATTCCATCCATCCAGCTTCTTCCGCTTATCCGAGGTCGGGTTGCGGGGGAAGCAGCCTAAGCAGGGAAGCCCTGACTTCCCTCTCCCCAGCCACTTTGCACAGCTCCTCCCGGGGGATTCCAAGGCCTTCCCAGGCCAGTTGGGAGACATAGTCTTCCCAACGTGTCCTGGGTCTTCCCCGTGGCCTCCTACCGGTCAGACGTACCCTTAACACCTCCCTGGGGAGGCGTTCGGGTGGCATCCTGACCAGATGCCCGAACCACCTATTTGTAAATCATTAAGCCAATGTGAAAATGTTGTTTTCACTTTCAGAAATCAACATTTTGATACAAAAATGTTTAGCTTGCAACATAATTATATTGACAAGCATTTTCTATGTTCCCTTCATCTATACATATGCCAAATTTGATATCTCCACACCCTTAACTGGCTCTCAAACGATTTCTGACCCCCTCCCAAATTCCACAAACAAATGAGTCACATCCTCTACAGCAGTGGTTCTCAAATGGGGGTACGCGTACCCCTGGGGGCACTTGAAGGTATGCCAAGGGGTACGTGAGATTTTTTTTTAAATATTCGAAAAATAGCAACAATTCAAAAATCCTTTATAAATATATTTATTGAATAATACTTCCAACAAAATATGAATGTAAGTTCATAAACTGTGAAAAGAATGCAGTATTCAGTGTTGACAGCTAGATTTTTTTTGTGGACATGTTTCATAAATATTGATGTTAAAGATGAATTTTTTGGTGAAGAAATGTGTTGTGATCACACATCTAGTATGTTTAGTCCCCTTTTTGTATTTTCCTATTATGTTTTGATCATGTTTTGGACTCTATCGATCCCGTTTGATAGCGCACTTCCTTGTTTATGTAACCCACAATGTCACTGCCTCTCGACACACCCTTGGACTCTGCGTTGTGTTTTTAGTGTTTATAAGGTGGGTTGTTGTGCGGAGAGATTGGACACTGGACACAGTGGTTCTGGATTGTGGATGAAACCTTGTTGCATTTATTTGCTCACACTAGTGGTCCTCTCTGGCTCTGGTCATTAAGCTTTTCAGTGGAAAAGAAAAACATTCACATTACAAATGTGTCTCAATGCAAAAGAACACATTAACATATAAATCTGTCTCATATTCAATATGCCCAGATGCTAAATAACAATAAATCACAAATCAGTAGTTCAAACACAGTGACCAGAATAAACATGTAAAAAGACATCCTTCACAACCCCATTCAATTCAGACTCTACTAAATGTTAATCACACTGGCCAACTTACATCAAACATTTAAGTACAAAAACGGAATTGCACATTTCTTCAAAACACATCAAAATGTAAGTAAACACCTTAGCTAACACTATATTGCAACGAATTCGCTGGACGGGCATTTTTAACTTTACTATCTTATAAAGTGTTCAGACAGTCATAAAACAGGTCTCACCTTTTCAGTGGAAAAGAAAAACATTGTCAAATATCAATCAATCAATCAATGTTTACTTATATAGCCCTAAATCACTAGTGTCTCAAAGGGCTGCACAAACCACCACGACATCCTCGGTAGGCCCACATAAGGGCAAGGAAAACTCACACCCAGTGGGACATCGGTGACAATAATGACTATGAGAACTTTCTTGTTCTTGTCAAAAGTCTAGCAGCCGCATTTTGTACCAACTGTAATCTTTTAATGCTAGACATGGGGAGACCCGAAAATAATACGTTACAGTAGTCGAGGCGAGACGTAACAAACGCATGGATAATGATCTCAGCGTCTTTAGTGGACAGAATGGAGCGAATTTTAGCGATATTACGGAGATGAAAGAAGGCCGTTTTAGTAACGCTTTTAATGTGTGCCTCAAAGGAGAGAGTTGGGTCGAAGATAATACCCAGATTCTTTACCGTGTCGCCTTGTTTAATTGTTTGGTTGTCAAATGTTAGAGTTGTATTATTAAATAGAGTTCGGTGTCTAGCAGGACCGATAATCAGCATTTCCGTTTTTTTGGCGTTGAGTTGCAAAAAGTTAGCGGACATCCATTGTTTAACTTCATTAAGACACGCCTCCAGCTGACTACAATCCGGCGTGTTGGTCAGCTTTAGGGGCATGTAGAGTTGGGTGTCATCAGCATAACAGTGAAAGCTAACACCGTATTTGCGTATGATGTCACCTAGCGGCAGCATGTAGATGCTGAAGAGTGCAGGGCCAAGGACCGAACCCTGGGGAACTCCACACGTTACCTTAACGTAGTCCGAGGTCACATTGTTATGGGAGACACACTGCATCCTATCAGTAAGATAAGAGTTAAACCAATGGCGCCTAGTTCTCTCTGACTATGGTGTCCACTGAGGGACAATTATTGATGTTAAAGATTAATTTTCCGGTGAAGAAATGTGTTGTGATCCGGCATCTAGTATGTTTAGTCCCCTGTGGTATATTAATGTGCATGCTGACTCAGCGTAGTTTGTCCTGACTGACTTGCCGTAGTTGAGTTGTGTCTACTTAGCATGCTCACCAAGTGCTGTACATGAGTGTTGATGATCCCTCTCTAGAGTGTATGCTACTGCTACTCCCAGTCAGATATAAAAGTTACTGAACGTGTGTGCTACCTCGTTATTTGAATACATAACATATTGGCGATGAGTTTAATCGGTTTATGAATGTTCCTTGCGGTTTTTTTTTTGGAAGCGAAGATGGCATACTTTTCCCAGCGACCGGACGAGTTTAAGTCTGAGATTGAATCATGGTCAGCCTACATTGAGCGCATGGAGTTGCTGTTTGAAGCCCATGATGTCGATGATGAAAAGAGGGTCCCATTGTTGTTAAGTTCAGTGAGGGCAGTGACATATAATAAATGGGTTGTACTTGGATAGCGCTTTTCTACCTTCAAGGTACTCAAAGCGCTTTGACACTACTTCCACATTTACCCATTCACACACACATTCACACACTGATGGAGGGAGCTGCCATGCAAGGCGCCAACCAACACCCATCAGGAGCAAGGGTGAAGTGTCTTGCTCAGGACACAACGGACGTGACGAGGTTGGTACTAGGTGGGATTTGAACCAGGGACCCTCGGGTTGCGCACGGCCACTTTTCCACTGCGCCACGCCGTTGTTGGTTTATATGTTAAACATGCTTGTATGCGTTTCCTTATGCTGTTTTATATGAATATACTTTATTAATTTGAACAAATCAGAAAAATTAGTAATAATATAATTGATTTGGGAAAACATTTATAAATGTATGTACAGTATGTTTGGATTCATTATATTTAATTCAATAACACTTATTTGGGAAAAAAAAAATAATTAGAAAAAACTATGGTGAAGCCTACTTTTTATTTGTGACAATATATTTGTATATTTAATTAAATCACATTTATTTGGACGATATTGGAAAGATGTTGAGATACATCCTTTAGTTCAGACACTATTATATCTATTTTTATTGGAGTTTATTTGATCAAATGTTTATAAATTGATTTTAATCAAATTAATTAATGTGGGTGATTAAAAAAAAAAGTCAATATTAGGTTGTTAATATTAAAAAAATAAAACAGTCACCAGCTACTCTCTATTGTGGCCACTATATGGGGAAATATGTTAACTAGACAGGACTAATCAACTTGTGTTTGGCATTAGCACTTCCTTGCCCTGAATCTGTAGACCCAACATAAGTTGTTTTGGAACACTGGAAAAAGTATTGGGTTTCAAAAGACAGGAAAAAAAAGAACATGCAGTTGTATATTTAATAAGGAGACACATTGAGCCGCGTCATTCATGGCGTTGGGCAGAATGGCGTCACAGCTATGGTCATCTATATTGCGTTGCATGCACAAGTAAAGAGTGACAGTCTTATTATGAAGGACCTTTGAACGCATCACCCAAATAAATAAACCTCATTATTATGGCTTTTAGTGTAGGGATGTTCCTACAGCTTCTAATGTATTTTTTCAGTATGCTCTACATTATATATAAATGTGTCGGACTGTTTGGTTGATAATGCAACATTGTACCTTGGCACATGACGACGATAGAAGGGGTGGGAGGGGAGGAGGGGGTTACAAGGTAAAGTAGGTGCAGGCATTAATAGGACTGGAGCTGGGTAAGCATATGGACTTCTGCGCAATTTGGTTCAGCCTGATTTGCCCGAAAACAAAACATTTGACCAGATTGTGGACACTCTGAAAGACTATTATGAGCCAAAGCCGTTGGTTATTGCCGAACGCTTCAGGTACCGCAAGTGTGTTCAGAAAAGCAACCAGACGGTTACGGAATATGCCGCTGAGCTGCGTCAACTAGCTGCAAAGTGTGATTTTGGTGACGGACTGGATGAGGCTCTGCGTGATGGCTTTGTCAGCGGGGTCAGTTCTGAGGCATGTCGACGCAAGTTGCTCTCGGAGGACAGACGGACTTTTGCAAGAGCTGTGGAGCTGGCTGTCAACATGGAGACGGCAGTTGAGAAAGGGTGATGACGTCACCTCAGCTGTTCACAAGGTAAAGGAGAGGCAAAGACGGCGCTCGCCTTCAGAACAACAGGCATGCTACAGATGCAAAGGCAAGAATCATAATGCAAGTGACTGCTACTACAAGAATGCAAAGTGTCATAAATGTGATAAAATGGGGCACATACAGAAAGCATGCAGATCTGGAGGACCAGCACGTGAAAATAAATATGATAAAAAAGGGAAGAAAAGCAGTGAGCGAAGAGAGGAGAAGGACAGCACTGCTTTCGATACTGTCGATCATAATATTTTATTAGAACGTATCAAAACACGAATTGGTATGTCAGACTTAGCCCTGTCTTGGTTTAACTCTTATCTTACTGATAGGATGCAGTGTGTCTCCCATAGCAATGTGACCTCGGACTACGTTAAGGTAACGTGTGGAGTTTCCCAGGGTTCGGTCCTTGGCCCTGCACTCTTCAGCATCTACATGCTGCCGCTAGGTGACATCATACGCAAATACGGTGTTAGCTTTCACTGTTATGCTGATGACACCCAACTCTACATGCCCCTAAAGCTGACCAACACGCCGGATTGTAGTCAGCTGGAGGCGTGTCTTAATGAAATTAAACAATGGATGTCCGCTAACTTTTTGCAACTCAACGCCAAAAAAACGGAAATGCTGATTATCGGTCCTGCTAGACACCGACCTCTATTTAATAATACAACTTTAACATTTGACAACCAAACAATTAAACAAGGCGACACGGTAAAGAATCTGGGTATTATCTTCGACCCAACTCTCTCCTTTGAGGCACACATTAAAAGCGTTACTAAAACGGCCTTCTTTCATCTCCGTAATATCGCTAAAATTCGCTCCATTCTGTCCACTAAAGACGCTGAGATCATTATCCATGCGTTTGTTACGTCTCGTCTCGAGTACTGTAACGTATTATTTTCGGGTCTCCCCATGTCTAGCATTAAAAGATTACAGTTGGTACAAAATGCGGCTGCTAGACTTTTGACAAGAACAAGAAAGTTTGATCACATTACGCCTGTACTGGCTCACCTGCACTGGCTTCCTGTGCAATTAAGATGTGACTTTAAGGTTTTACTACTTACGTATAAAATACTACACGGTCTAGCTCCATCCTATCTTGCCGATTGTATTGTACCATATGTCCCGGCAAGAAATCTGCGTTCAAAGGACTCCGGCTTAATAGTGATTCCCAAAGCCCAAAAAAAGTCTGCGGGCTATAGAGTTTTTTCATTTCGGGCTCCAGTACTCTGGAATGCCCTCCCGGTAACAGTTCGAGATGCCACCTCAGTAGAAGCATTTAAGTCTCACCTTAAAACTCATTTGTATACTCTAGCTTTTAAATAGACTCTCTTTTTAGACCAGTTGATCTGCCGTTTCTTTTCTTTTTCTTCTATGTCCCACTCTCCTTTGTGGAGCGAGTCCGGTCCGATCCGGTGGCCATGTACTGCTCGCCTGTGTATCGGCTGGGGACATCTCTGCGCTGCTGATCCGCCTCCGCTTGGGATGGTTTCCTGCTGGCTCCGCTGTGAACGGGACTCTCGCTGCTGTGTTGGATCCGCTTTGGACTGGACTCTCGCGACTGTGTTGGATCCATTATGGATTGAACTTTCATAGTATCATGTTAGACCCGCTCGACATCCATTGCTTTCCTCCTCTCCAAGGTTCTCATAGTCATCATTGTCACCCACGTCCCACTGGGTGTGAGTTTTCCTTGCCCTTATGTGGGCCTACCGAGGATGTCGTAGTGGTTTGTGCAGCCCTTTGAGACACTAGTGATTTAGGGCTATATAAGTAAACATTGATTGATTGATTGATTGATTGAAGGACAGGCTATGTGCAAACTGACAAAAATGAAGATGATGTTGGTGATATTTTGACTGTTTTCAGCACAAATGGTGCAGGCCGACAGCCATACAAGGCCATTTTTGATGTAAATGGAAAGAAAGTCCTGATGGAAATAGACACAGGATCAGGAATGAGTATAATCTCAGAAGATGTCTATGAGCAGTCATTCTCACATGTACCACTAGTGGGCAGCCACGTAAAGCTAAAGGGCGACTCAGGGGAGCCAATTCCTGTTAAAGGCCAGTTTATGGCAAAAGTGGCTTATGAAAATGTGGGGAGTGCTCAGAGAGTATGGAGTATCGGACTGTCTTATTGTGGCGGTCCGCTCCCTGTATGATCAGTGCCAGAGTTTGGTCCGCATTGCCGGCAGTAAGTCGAACACATTTCCAGTGTGAGTTGGACTCCGCCAAGGCTGTCCTTTGTCACCGATTCTGTTCATAACTTTTATGGACAGAATTTCTAGGCGCAGTCAAGGCGTTGAGGGGTTCCGGTTTGGTGACCGCAGGATTAGGTCTCTGCTTTTTGCAGGTGATGTGGTCCTGATGGCTTCATCTGACCGGGATCTTCAGCTCTCGCTGGATCGGTTCGCAGCCGAGTGTGAAGCGACCGGAATGAGAATCAGCACCTCCAAGTCCGAGTCCATGGTTCTCGCCCGGAAAAGGGTGGAATGCCATCTCCGGGTTGGGGAGGAAACCCTGCCCCAAGTGGAGGAGTTTAAGTACCTAGGAGTCTTGTTCACGAGTGGGGGAAGAGTGGATCGTGAGATCGACAGGCGGATCGGTGCGGCGTCTACAGTAATGCGGACGTTGTACCGAACCGTTGTGGTGAAGAAGGAGCTGAGCCGGAAGGCAAAGCTCTCAATTTACCGGTCGATCTACGTTCCCATCCTCACCTATGGTCATGATCTTTGGGTCATGACCGAAAGGATAAGATCACGGGTACAAGCGGCCAAAATGAG
This sequence comes from Nerophis ophidion, assembly GCF_033978795.1. Taxonomy (NCBI): domain Eukaryota; kingdom Metazoa; phylum Chordata; class Actinopteri; order Syngnathiformes; family Syngnathidae; genus Nerophis; species Nerophis ophidion. The sequence continues at coordinate 76,861,632 of NC_084614.1, forward strand.
TTTCCTCCGCCGTGTGGCGGGGCTCTCCCTTAGAGATAGGGTGAGAAGCTCTGCCATCCGGGAGGAACTCAAAGTAAAGCCGCTGCTCCTTCACATCGAGAGGAGCCAGATGAGGTGGTTCGGGCATCTGGTCAGGATGCCACCCAAACGCCTCCCTAGGGAGGTGTTTAGGGCACGTCCAACCGGTAGGAGGCCACGGGGAAGACCCAGGACACGTTGGGAAGACTATGTCTCCCCGCTGGCCTGGGAACGCCTCGGGATCCCCCGGGAAGAGCTAGACGAAGTGGCTGGGGAGAGGGAAGTCTGGGTTTCCCTGCTTAGGCTGGTGCCCCCGCGACCCGACCTCGGATAAGCGGAAGAAGATGGATGGATGGATGGGCTTATGAAAATCAGACTGCTAGCCTACCACTAATAGTTGTGGGAGTTGAGAGTCCTTCACTGTGTGGTAGAGAATGGCTAGATGAGATCAGGCTAAACTGGAAAATGATTAAAGCAGCCGCAATCAACACAGTCGCTGAAAATTTAACATCAGCACAAAAGCCCAAATCCATCCAAGAGGTGCTGGCTAAATATGATGAGGTATTCAAGGATGAGCTTGGAACATTAAAGGACATCAAAGCCACAATTTCTGTAAAGCCTGACGCAGTCCCAAAGTTCCACAAAACCCGCGTCCTGCCATTCGCCATGAAAGAAAAAGTTGAAAAGGAGCTGCAGCGCCTAGAAAAGGAGGGTGTCATCAGTCCAGTGAAACACAGTGACTGGGCTGCTCCAGTGGTTCCAGTGCTTAAGCGGGATGGAGGACTTTGCTTGTGTGGCGACTACAAGATAACTGTGAACTTGGCTACAAACGCTGAAACGTACCCCCTACCAAGAATTGAGGAGGTGTTAGCAGCACTATGTGGAGGAAAAATATTTTCTAAAATAGATCTAGCAGCAGCCTATCAACAAGTACTCCTGGATGAAGAGTCGAAAAAGTATACAACAGTGAATACTCACAAGGGACTGTTTGTGTACAATAGACTTTGTTTCGGTGTCACTTCAGCTGTTAGTATTTTTTCAACGCATTACGGAGAACCTGTTGAAAGATCTTGATGTGGTAATTTATCTCCATGATTTATTGATTACGGGCCGAGATGAAGCCCAGCATCTCGTGAACCTGGACAAGGGTTTACAGAGACTGCAAGAGAACGGCATGAGAGTGAAAAAGTCAAAGTGTGACTTCGGCAAGACACAGATTGAATATCTGGGACATGTGCTGGACGATGTGCCTGTCGATCTCACGATCCACTCTTCCCTCACTCGTGAACAAGACTCCATGGTACTTGAACTCCTCCACTTGGGGCAGGGTCTCCTCCCCAGCCCGGAGATGGCATTCCACCCTTTTCCAGGCGAGAACCATGGACTCGGACTTAGAGGTGCTGATTCTCATTCCGGTCGCTTCACACTCGGCTGCGAACCGATCCAGCGAGAGCTGAAGATCCCGGTCAGATGAAGCCATCAGGACCACATCATCTGCAAAAAGCAGACACCTAATCCTGCGGTTACCAAACCGGAATCCCTCAACGCCCTGACTGCGCCTAGAAATTCTGTCCATAAAAGTTATGAACAGAATCGGTGACAAAGGACAGCCTTGGCGGAGTCCAACCCTCACTGGAAATGTGTTCGACTTACTGCCGGGAATGCGGACCAAACTCTGGCACTGATCGTACAGGGAGCGGACCGCCACAATAAGACAGTCCGATACCCCATACTCTCTGAGCACTCCCCACAGGACTTCCCGAGGGACACGGTCGAATGCCTTCTCCAAGTCCACAAAGCACATGTAGACTGGTTGGGTAAACTCCCATGCACCCTCAAGAACCCTGCCGAGAGTATAGAGCTGGTCCACAGTTCCACGACCAGGACGAAAACCATACTGTTCCTCCTAAATCCGAGGTTCGACTATCCGGCGTAGCCTCCTCTCCAGTACACCTGAATAAACCTTACCGGGAAGGCTGAGGAGTGTGATCCCACGATAGTTGGAACACACCCTCCGGTCCCCCTTCTTAAAGAGAGGAACCACCACCCCGGTCTGCCAATCCAGAGGTACCACCCCCGATGTCCACGCGATGCTGCAAAGTCTTGTCAACCAAGACAGCCCCACAGCATCCAGAGCCTTAAGGAACTCCGGGCGGATCTCGTCCACCCCTGGGGCCTTGCCACCGAGGAGCTTTTTAACTACCTCAAATGAGTTTCCTCCGCCGTGTGGCGGGGCTCTCCCTTAGAGATAGGGTGAGAAGCTCTGCCATCCGGGAGGAACTCAAAGTAAAGCCGCTGCTCCTTCACATCGAGAGGAGCCAGATGAGGTGGTTCGGGCATCTGGTCAGGATGCCACCCGAACGCCTCCCTAGGGAGGTGTTTAGGGCACGTCCAACCGGTAGGAGGCCACGGAGAAGACCCAGGACACGTTGGGAAGACTATGTCTCCCCGCTGGCCTGGGAACGCCTCGGGATCCCCCGGGAAGAGCTAGACGAAGTGGCTGGGGAGAGGGAATTCTGGGTTTCCCTGCTTAGGCTGTTGCCCCCGCGACCCGACCTTGGATAAGCGGAAGATGATGGATGGGTGGATGTGCTGGACGGGAAAGGCGTCTACACATCCAAAAATAAGGTCATAGCCATACATGATGTTCCGGCACCCAGAAATGTCAAAGTGCTCAGAGCTTTCCTGGGCCTAGTGAACTACTATGGACGTTTTGTGCCTCAGCAAAGCACAATTTTGGCCCCACTTTACAGGCTAATGAAAGATAAAGTTAAATGGAGATGGCGCGAGGCGGAGCAGAGTGCTTTTGGCAAATGCAAGGAGCTTTTGACCAGTGACAAAGTGCTGGTTCACTATGATCCACGTCTGCCGCTTTCGCTTGCATGTGATGCTTCTGCTTATGGGATCGGAGCAGTGATACAGCACACAACACTAGACGGGCATGAACATCCAATAGCCTATGCTTCCCGCACGCTCTCTCCGGCAGAGAAAAACTATTCACAGATAGAAAAAGAGGCATTGAGCCTGGTGTTTGGTGTGAAGAAGTTCCATCAATATCTGTGGGGGCGCAAGTTTGACTTAATATCCGACCACAAGCCCCTGCTTGCGCTGTTTGGAGAACATGAGAGACTTCCTACAATGGCAGCAGCGCGCCTTCAGAGATGGGCCATCATACTGTCTGCGTATGATTACCACAGGACATACCGCAGGTCAGAGGAGCACGGCAATGCGGACGGGCTGTCTCGTGTCCCGCTGCCTGAGACCAAAGATACAGGTACAGAGACAATGACAGCTTGCATAAATGCACTGTTATATGTTATATGAGTGCAAAAACAAATTTCCAAGGCTACACGAAAGGACACAGAGCTCTCAAAGCTGCACAGGTACATCATGGAAGGATGGCCAAAAGAAATACCAGATGAACTGAGGGTGTACTACAGAAAGAGAGATGAGCTATCTGTCGAACAGGGGTGTGTTCTATGGGGAACAAGAGTAATAGTACCTGCAAAAATGAGAGGTGCAGTGCTAAAAGAGATCCACGACGGACACCCTGGCAGACAATATGTCTGGTGGCCAAATGTAGATATGGATGCTGAGAGGGTCTGCAAGCAGTGTGAGACCTGCCAGCTGGAACAGCGCACGCCACGCCAAGTCCCGCTGCATCCCTGGGAATTTTCCTGGAGAGGTTTGGAAAAGACTACACATTGAATTTGCAGGCCCGTTCTTGGGTCACATGTTCATGATTGTGGTTGATGCATACTCTAAGTGGCTGGAGGTTTACAAAATGGCACAAATCACATCCACTGCAACCATTACACGACTTAAGAGACTGTTCGCATCATTCGGTGTGCCAGAACAAATAGTCACAGACAATGCGACAACGTTCACATCAGATGAGTTTCAGCAGTTCGTAAAGAGGAATGGAGTCCTTCACACGACCGGTGCACCGAGACATCCAGCTACAAATATGTTGCTATTTTTAAAGCAGGCATGAAAAAGCTTGTTGGACAGAACCTGAGTGTTGAGGACAAGATATCACACATCCTGCTGCGCTATCGCACTACTCCCCACAGCACCACTGGAGAGTCACCAGCGGACTTGTTCCTGAAAAGACATGTGCGAACACGTTTGGACTTCCTGAAACCAAGCATCACCGAACGAGTCAGAAAGAGACAGTATCAGCAGAAGGAGAAACATGACAGTCAGGCTGCCGAGAGACAGTTTGATGTAAATGACTCTGTGTATCTGCGCAACACCGCAGGAGAGAAACCCAAATGGATTCCTGGGGTAGTGACACAACAGACTGGTCCAGCGTCATACCGAGTGCAAGGCGAGACACCAGACCAATTGTACCGGCGTCACGGAGATCAGCTGAGACCTCGCTACCTTCCTGATACTCCAGATTCAGAGCCTGCAGGTGAAACTGAGTCAGCTGAGCGGAACGGACTCCGCAGAACCTGAACCACCAGCTTTTGAGTTTGAACCGCCAGTGCTGCCTGACCCAGAGACAGTGACTTTGAGACGCTCAGAGCGTACTATCAGGCGACCTCAGCGTTACAGGGACTGATTCTTTTCAGAAGGGAGTTTTTCATTTGTTATTAAAGAGGGTTGAATTTGAGTTTGAATGCACTATCTGGTATAACATCTGTGACATTTTTGTGTTTGTTTATTACAGCATTGAAGAATTGAATGTTGCCGTATTGAAAGTGTGTACTGATTTTGCATTGCCTTTGATCTATGAGGGGAGGTGATGTGGTGTATTAATGTGCATGCTGACTCAGCGTAGTTTGTCCTGACTGACTTGCCGTAGTTGAGTTGTGTCTACTTAGCATGCTCACCAAGTGCTGTACATGAGTGTTGATGATCCCTCTCTAGAGTGTATGCTACTGCTACTCCCAGTCAGATATAAAAGTTACTGAACGTGTGTGCTACCTCGTTATTTGAATATATAACAACGTCTTAACTTTCACCTCCGTTATGTCTCCCAAGCGTGAGGCGTCCCTGCTGGGGTAACGGGACACGCATCTGCCTCGCATGGGTTCGATTCCTGGCCAGGGTTGCATCAGGAAGTTTCATCCTGAGTAAAAAAGTCAGCAGAAAGCCTTCATGAGATGGACTCGCTGTGGCCAAAGTGCTGAACGTGGGGGAAAAGTGTGAGGCAGACGCTTCTGCTGGCAGAATATCAAAGAAAGTGAAAGTAAAAGTAGACACGGTAAAGCCAAACATTAAACTCGATGGTGATTATTTTTATTTTTATTTTTTCGTACCTGTCAAAGGTGAACACACTTATCCACGTAGGTGAGTAGTAACGAGTTACATTTACTTAGATAAGAAACACAACTTTTACTTTGCTATATAACATATTCAATATATGTATAAAAATATACATTTAGGCCTCCACTCAGGCTTCATCCCAGGGACCCCAAAGGATTTTGGTCCAAAAAATATTCAAAATGTGTCATTATTTTGTATTATTATTATTCCAGGTTTAAATCTGTTGATCAACATTAGGTCTATCTGTCAATATAACCTTTTCAAAGATTTAAGTTGTATGCCCTTTTTGTCAAAGAAAACCCTGTTTTGTTATGGGAAAAAAAAACACAAAATATGCAATAATTTCCCCCAATAGAATTTTAAAGTGGAATATTTGAGATTATATAATAATTGGAGCCTTAAAAATTTCAACAAACAAAAATCCATCCATCCATCCATTTTCTACCGCTTATTCCCTTTTGGGGTCGCGGGGGGTGCTGGCGCCTATCTCAGCTACAATCGGGCGGAAGGCGGGGTACACCCTGGACAAGTCGCCACCTCATCACAAATAAAAATATTGATTTTAATTTATTATTATTTTTTTTTTAGCAATGACACACACAAAAAAATCCTACTGAAATGATTGGGGATCCAAAAGTGTCCTACTCATTAGAAATAAAAAAATATATTTTTTCTTACTGTTTACTTTAAACCCAATCGTCTTCATATCAACTTCAGATCCATCCGTCAATTATATATATATATATATATATATATATATATATATATATATATATATATATATATATATATATATATATATATATATATATATATATACACACACACAGAGATACATTTTTTATGATTTGGGCTCAGAGATAGCAAAGTATCTATAAGAGTTTCCGGAGGACGATTTGGGAAGTGTGGGAACTGCTTCTTTACGAAGTCCCTCACCTGAAAAAAAGGAAAAAGGTGGGAGTTTGGCAAATCGTATTTGGGAGAGAGTTCAGCGAAGGATGAGAACACTCCGTCTGTATAGAGGTCTTCCACAGTGGTGATACCGTGATCGTGCCAGGTCATAAATGCGGGGTCGGTACGGGAAGGTTTAAATAACTGTTTTTTAAGTAGCGGGGTCAATATAGATGGGCCTTGAAAACCCAAATGTTTCCTTAGCTGGTTCCATATTTTCATGGAGATCGATACAATGGTGTTTGCGCCTTCAAGTTTAAATGGAAAAGGGAGTGGTGAGCATAAGCAAGAACGTCATGAAAAGTGTGGGATTGCCGTTTCAAGGGATACCCAGGCCGGGAGGGTCTGAGAGCCTCCGTCCATCCAGTATAGGAGTTTCTGTACATTAGCCGCCCAATAGTACTGTCTGAAATTGGGGAGTGCAAGCCCTCCCTCAGATTTGGGAGATTGTAGGACCGACTTGCGGATTCGGGCCGATCCGGCCCCCCGTATAAATTTGCATATTGATTTGTGTAATTTATCGAAGAATGATTTAGTGATAAATATCGGGATATGTTGGAAAAGGTAAAGGAATTCAGGCAGAGAGATCATCTTGATCCGATTGATCCGGTCAGCGAGAGATAATAGTAAAACAGACCAGCGGGCAAAGTCCTTCTCCATTTTTTCCATTAGAGGTCAAAAATTTCAGACATAGCCGGAGTAATACGGATTCCCAAGTAATGGATCCCGTCATGTGCCCATTTGAATGCAGCTAAAGATCGTGGTAACTGTTTAGCTAAGGAATTGATCGGAAACAGTTCACTTTTTTGGTAATTAAGTTTGTAGCCAGAGTGTGTGCCAAACCGCTCCAAAATGTTAAAGATTACTGGGAGTGAGCTAGCAGGATCTGAGATGTATAGGAGCAAGTCGTCCGCATAAAGCGACACTTTGTGCAACGTGTCCGACCGGGTGAGAGAGGAGACCCATTTTTGAAGCTTTCCAGGTGGAATTATTTCCCATTCTTGCTTGATGAACAGCTTAAGTTGTTCAACAGTCCAGGGTCTCGGTTGTGGTCTTTTAGGCTTCATAATGTGCCACACATTTTCAATGGGAGACAGGTCTGGACTACAGGCAGAACAGTCCAGTACCCTCACTCTTTTACTACGAAGCCACGCTGTTGTAACATGTGGCTTGGCATTGTCTTGCTGAAATAAGCAGGGGCGTCCATGATAACGTTGCTTGGATGGCAACATATGTAGCTCCAAAACCTGTATGTACCTTTCAGCATTAATGGTGCCTTCATAGATGTGTAAGTTACCCATGCCTTGGGCACTAATACACCCCCACACCATCACAGATGCTGGCTTTTGAACTTTGCGCCTAGAACAATCCGCATGGTTCTTTTCCTCTTTGATCTGGAGGACACAACATCCACAGTTTCCAAAAAACAATTTGAAATGTGGACTCGTCAGACCACACAACTCTTTTACACTTTGCATCAGTCCATCTTGGATGAGCTCGGGTTTAGCGACGCTGGCAGAATTTCTGGGTGTTGTTGATAACTGGCTTTCGCTTTGAATAGTACAGTTTTAACTTGTACTTACAGATGTAGCAACCAACTGTAGTTACTGACAGTGGTTTTCTGAAGTGTTCCTGAGCCCATGTGGTGATAACCTTTACACACTGATGCCACTTTTTGATGCAGTACCAAGGGGGATTCAATGTTGGTTTTCAGCCTTGCCGCTTACGTGCAGGGATTTACCCAGATTCTCTGAACCTTTTGATTATATTACGGACCGCAGATGGTGAAATCCCTAAATTCCTTGCAATAGCTCGTTGAGAGATGTTGTTTTTAAACTTTTGTTCATGAAGTGGTGACCCTCGCCCCATCCTTGTTTGTGAATGAACAAACATTTCATGAAGCTGCTTTTATACTCAATCATGGCACCCACCTGTTCCCAATTAGCCTGTTCACCTGTGGGATGTTTCAAATAAGTGTTTGATGAGCATTCCTCAACTTTCTCAGTCTTTTTTGCCACTTGTGCCATTTTTTTCAAACATGTTGCAGCTAATACTTGCAAAAAATAAAGTTTTCCAGTTTGAGCGTTTAGTATCTTGTCTTTGCAATCGATTCAATTGAATATGGGTTGAAAAAGATTTGCAAATCACTGTTTTCTTTTTTTATTTACCATTTACACAACATCCCAACTTCATTGGTCTCGGGTTTTGTATATTGAAAATAAGAACATCATTGAAAAAAATAATAAAGGCCACAAAAACGCATCGATCAAATTGGTTGTAATTAGCCCCTTAAGTCCTTTAGCAGCTATAAAATGATGTTGCTGAAAAGACGATATCTGTAAAATGTGTGTCTGTGGAGCACAAGCACTGATCCTGCAGCCGTGTGTGGAACTGTCAGTGTGCCCAGTTACTAAATAAAAACTAAATAGTGCTGGCACGACAGCGGTGAGTGTTGATAAATCATATTGGGCGTGATAAATAATTATATTCGCATTTTCTCCCAGTATTGTGGGAGTTTTAATGATCAGCATATATTTTGCATGTTAATGAAGACAGAGACCCAAAATGTATTGCACGCCTTATTCTGCTCACTTAAGAGACACAATCCACTTTGCACAGGTTTAGTAGATCAGCTCTGCGTGTGCTATCGGGTTTGCACGTCTTTTAGTACACGCAAACCTTTAATAAATCAGGCCCTATGAGTCCAACTCCATCCTGGAGACGAGGATTGCACTTTGTCAGGCCTCTACCTTCACACCTGTGCAACTTGGGTGTGCCACCTGAAGACTAAGCTCAAAATAACCACAAGAAGGTGCCAATCTCTCAGGAGGGGAAGTAAAAAAATAAAAGTGAACTCAACTCAATAAAGTATCCTTGATCCACATTTTTCCCACCATCACTACATTTATCTTAACTTGATGGCCTAATTCTTAAACTGAATGTTCACCTTTAGTAGGACTTCACACACAATAGTCAATATTTACACCACTGAAAAGTACAATCCACTTATGAGCAAAACAAAAACATTCTTCTCAAACTAGTTTATCAACAAGTCAGCTGCGTCATGCCTCAAAGTTTCCGCCTCCTCCACTTATTCACACACAGAGAAACTTAACAGCACTGCCTACACTCCAGACCAGGGGTCTCAAACTCAATTTACCAGGGGGCCACTGGATGCAGAGTCTGAGTGAGGCTGGGCCGCAAGAAAATATTTCTTTTTTTTTTTTTTTGCATACTCCTCAGCATGTCTAGTTGTATAATGACGTTTCAAATTGTATCCCTTGTGCAACTTTCTGGGTGCAAATAAGACACGTCGGGGTGCCCCTGTGCTCAACAAAGAAATATCGCATCTCCCACTTTTCCTGGAATTGTCTTTGCTCATCACTAACCCTTCTCTTCACTGCAGGCTTTGAAAAAGACATGTTTGGGGTTGTGGAATATATTTGTATTTAGCCCACGCACGGAGAATAATGTTGTTTCCGCAATGTGCGTCGCTCCGCTTTTCCTCCCTACAGCAACACGGCGGTCGGCGGATAATAGCCGGGAAAGTACCGGGATAGCGAGCGCAAAAAAGTAACGGCTCCCGGAGTGTTTATATGTAGTGTTCATCGTGTGAGGCAATGCAAACTAAACAAGAAAAAAAAAATCAAATAACGGTTTGAATTGGTCCAGGTTATCGGGGACTGTTATTACTGACGGACAGGTGTCGCGGTGTGACTGCAGCCAGGCACCTAAGAAAACCCCCGTCTCCATGGCAACGTCTCTGTCGCTTTCACTCATTTGCCGCTTTTCCACCAACGCAGGGTAGGCAACCCAGAACGTTGAAAGAGCCATTTTGGACCCGAATAACACAACGCTGTCAAGCGCCGTTCATATAAAACTTGCGGGCCGCACTAACATTAAAGGCCTACTGAAATGAGATTTTCTTATTTAAACGGGGATAGCAGGTCCATTCTATGTGTCATACTTGATCATTTCCAGATATTGCCATATTTTTGCTGAAAGGATTTAGTAGAGAACATCGACGATAAAGTTAGCAACTTTTGGTGCTGATAAAAAAGCCTTGCCTGTACCGGAAGTAGCAGACGATGTGCGCGAGACATCACGGGTTGTGGAGCTCCTCACATCTGAACATTGCTTACAATCATGGCCACCAGCAGCGAGAGCGATTCGGACAGAGAAAGCGGCAATTTCCCCATTAATTTGAGCGAGGATGAAAGATTTGTGGATGAGGAAAGTGAGAGTGAAGGACTACAAAAAATAAAAGACTATATAGTGGGAGCGATTCAGATGTTATTAGACAAATTTACTAAGATAATTCTGGAAAATCCCTTATCTGCTTATTGTGTTACTAGTGTTAAAGTGTGATTACATGGTCGTAACTGTACAACCGCACCTTTCTTCAGCACCAGTCGACGGGTGGTGGTGACGCCCATCTCTGCCCTTCGCAAGGGACCCTCTCCGAAACAGGATCTTTCAAAGTGACCGCTGCATAATACACAGTACTTTGTGTGTGTGGTGCAATCCAGCCGTGTTCGCTTGACCGCTCTGTTCCATAGTAAAGCTTCAACGTCATCCTTCGGGAATGTAAACAATGAAACACCGGCAGTGTTTGTGTTGCTAAAGGCGGCCGCAATACACCGCTTCCCACCTACAGCTTTCTTCTTTGATGTCTCCATTATTCATTGAACAAATTGCAAAAGATTCAGCAACACAGGTGTCCAGAATACTGTGGAATTATGCGATTAGAACAGACGACTTATAGCTGGGAACGGTGCTGGAACAAAATGTCCCCTACAATGCGTGACGTCACACACACGCGTCATCATACCGCGACGTTTCAGCAGGATACTTTGGCGCGAAATTTAAAATTGCAATTTAGTAAACTGGCATGTGTTGCAATGTTAATATTTCATCATTGATATATAAACTATCAGACTGCGTGGTCGCTAGTAGTGGCTTTCAGTAGGCCTTTCAATCAATCAATCATCAATCAATGTTTATTTATATAGCCCTAAATCACAAGTGCCTCAAAGGTCCGCACAAACCACAAGGACATCCTCGGTAGGGGCCACATAAGGGCAAGGAAAAACTCGCCCCAGTGGGACGTCGACCATGATGACTATGAGAAACCTTGGAGAGGACCACATATGTGGGCAACACAGCCACTGAGCAAAAGTCTCTTGCTCTCTGTCCCTCAGGACAGAACGGAAGGCTCCGAATGGAATTAGTTCAGTGAGTTTCAGTTTCGTCTGCAATGCATTCCATGCCATAGGGGCAGCAATGCCAAAAGCTCTTTTGCCAAATTCAGTCCGTACATGGGGAACAGTTAAAACATACAAATTGTTAGAACGTAACGCATAAGAGCTGTTTTTTCTTTGTCACAAAGTAGACAAGTATGGAGGTATTAAACCTAAAAGAGCTTTATAAATGATGACCAGCCAATGTGTGTATCTGTGTGCACTCAATGAAGATAAGTCTGACTTCATATACAGTTGACAGTGGTGGGTGAGACTACGACAGCCAGGAACAAATCTTAGTGCTGAGTGAAAAACAGTGTCCAAGGACTGGAGGCATTTAGATGAAGCACTAAAATAAAGCAGGTCTCCATAATCATTTACGGGCAAGATAGTCGCTGTCACCAATTTCTTTCTGACTTTAAGAGAGAAGCCGTTTTTATTTCTAAAAAGGAAACCGAGCTTTACCCTGAGCTTAGAGACCAAGTTGTTAATACGGGCTTTAAATGAAAGCTCCTGATCAAGAGTAAAACCCAAGTACTTGTAATTTAAGACCTGCTCTATAGGGTTTCCATTTGATGTTACAATATTTGGAATATTTTCCAGTAGCACCCTTGAATGAGAGAAACCATTACTTTGCTTTTATCTGTATTTAAAACCAATTTAAGATCAAATAAGCGAGCCTGGATGACATCAAAAGCAGCTTGTAAAAACTCAAAAGCCTGAGTGCTGGAGGTTGAACAGCAATAAATAATGGTGTCGTCTGCATAAAAATGGTACATTGCATTTGACAGATTATTGCAAAGATTATTCAAGTAGATAGAAAATAAAATGGGCCCCAGCACTGAGCCTTGTGGAACTCCTTTGGTAATGTCCAATAATGAAGAGGTTGTCCCAGCCACCTGTACACGTTGTGTTCTGCTGGAAAGATAGTCTGTGAACCAAGCAGCTGCATTTTTAGATAATCCAACGTGATGGAGAGCTTCAATGAGCAGACTGTGGTCTACTGTGTCAAATGCTTTTGACAAATCAATAAAAAGTATTTTTTGCCGTCCACAGCCTCGATTAAATCATTGAGGACCTTAAGAGCAGCTGTAATAGTGCTATGCTGTATTCTAAAACCCGATTGAAATGGGGATAAAATATTGTTTAATTCTAAAAAATTCATTTAGCTGGTTACTGATGATTTTCTCAAACAATTTTGCTAAAATGCATAATTTAGAAATTGGTCTGTAATTATTTATATTTGTGGGTTCACCCCCTTTTAGCAGGGGAAGAACAAAGGCTGATTTCCAGATTTTTGGAATGATTTTACTTGTTAGATTGAGGTTAAAAATATGCGAGAGAGGCTCAGCAATAAAATCAGCAGCCACTTTTAAGAAAACGGGTTCAATTTGGTCCGGTCCTGCTGCTTTAGTTGTGTCCAGGCTCTTTAGTGCATTGTATACCTCAGATACTGATACAGGTGTGAAGTCACAAGTGCAGGTGCTGCGTCTAATTACAGCCTGTGGTGTATTTGGGATATTAACATTAGTTAAACCAACATTTGACGATTGAGGATTCAACGACTCAAAGAAAAATCCGGCAGAAACTAAATACTCATTAAAACAATTTGATATAGTTGTCTTATCAGACAAAGTACCAGATTGAGTAATCAAAGGACATGGAAAGTCATTTGTTTTCACATGATTTAAAGAAGCTTTTATGGTTTGCCAAAACTTTTTGGGGTGATTGATATGTTTTTTGCATTCATGCAGGTAAAAATCAGACTTGGCTCTCTTAACAAGCGAAGTACATTTATTTCTAAGCTGGCGAAAGCTAAGCCAGTCAACCTCTGTCTTTGTTTTTCGAGCCCTGGCCCAAGCAACATCTCTCTCTTTGAGAAGGTTTCCAATTGCAGCGGTAAACCAGGGATTATTTCGACCAGGGGCGTCACTAGACCTAATACTGTACTGGGGCACACCTGGGGCACAAATAATCCATGTGAGCGTGCAAAGCGCGCAAGCAAAACCATTTTTAGCACTTATTTATCATAAAAAATACATAAATAGTGCTTTAAACTATGAAATCATATCGGATGATGTTGTATGGATCTTTGATGAACCACCTGAAATTAACTCATGCATTTGACCTACTTGTGCACTTTTTTACTCCAGACTTCTAAACTGCTACTGGTAAAAGCAAAAAGGAAAAGCAATGAATCTTTTTGAAATATTTATTGCAGTAATCATCTGTAAATTTAACATCTACAAAAGTAAAACAAAAAATAAAGCACCCCTACATCTCTGGGTTCTTTTATATTATTTAATTTCCATTTATGGCAATGTGGCTAATCCTATTTCAGATACACACAACTATAAAATATACACAAAACAATAAAGCCACAGAAATAGAATAAATGAACAACTGTTGTGTGTCTGTTCAGGGAATCATTTTCTGAGAAGTAAACTGTAACGTCTCCTTTTCATTTTTGCAAAGTGGTCAATCACTCTGGACAGACATGGAAATATTACAGTAACTGTTATACAGTTGACCAGTGGTTCCCAACTGCTGGGTCGCGACATAAAAGTGGATTGTGTGTCATTTTCAGTCAGATGTGTGCATGAAAAAAAAAAAAGTTTAGGGAGAAAAAATTAAATTGTGGCAACAAAACCAGATATTTTTAGCCATTTTCTAGTGACTATTAGTGAGTATTTTAGCAAAAGGCAAACCGACTAACAAGTTGGAGGAGGACTCAGGACAGACATGGAAATATATTTGAAAAAAATCTAAATGGGGCAACAAAACCCGATATTTTCAGCCATCTTTCTGAAAACAAATACAGAAATGTTACTATTTTTTCTGGAAACAAAACCAGATGCTTTAGCTGTAGCCATTTTTCTGGTGACAAAACAAGATTATTTTAGTCAAAGTCACAGCGATTAACAAGACAAGTCTACTGTGCTATTTTTCTGTGAAATAAACTTGAATGATTTAAAAATTTGGCTCACGACTTGATATGGAAAAATGTTTTTCTTCCTGAAGATAAACCATTTGAGAAGCACTCAACTCACACATGCTGACTCCAAATCATCATTGATGCAGAAGCAGCAGACAATAACCAACATGATGTTTCATGTTGATTGGAAATTGCCCCGACAGCTCGTACAGCAAATGAATATGTTTGTCTTGATACAAGGAATAACGTTAGCTAACTTAGCATCAACTCAAGACAATGATGTTGCCTAGCTAGCTAGGACTTCACTTACATCTCTCATTCCTTGCTGCTTCTTCCCTGCTGCGGGCCAATAACTTTCTTAAATCCATCTAGGAGTTACAGTTTGAGTCAAATAAAAATAAAAATAATGTAATTAACAAATTGTTGTTAGCTAATGTCACCTACCTCACACAGTGATTCGAATCTCCCCACCCCTCTCTCTCTCTCTCTCAACCGAAGTCTCGATCCACACGTGAATAAATTACCATATTAAGTAGCCATGTGCTCACTGTTTCGTGGAGTGAATACAGTAGCAATCAACTACCATACTAAGTAGTATGTGCGCTGTTGTCTATGTTATGTAGACTTAAAACTCTGAAGCGTTTTTTTTTTATTGGCGACATTTTTACTGGGGCACTGCAGATCAACAGTGGGGCACGTGCCCCAGTGAAATATGTCTGGCGACGCCCCTGATTTTGACCTTTAACTCAAAATTTTCGAAAGGGAGCATGTTTATTGACTATACGTTGAAATTCGTTATAAAAGTATTTCAACGCTATCTCAATATCATCAATTAAAGCAACTCTGTTCCACTCAAAGGCAGCTAAGTCGTATATAAAAGCTGGGAGGCAAAAAATGTTAATATCTCTTTTGCATGTAATAATGGGTTTTGATTTTGGTTGCTTGCAGTTTCCTACAGCTGCAATTGTACAATGATCACTCAAGTCATTGACAAACACCCCAGTACCAGTGTACTTATGGGGAGCGTTGGTTAGAATTAGATCAAGTAAAGATGATTTTGAGGGGTTTTTAGTATTGGGTCGAGTTGGGGAAGTGATTAATTGAGTTAAATTTAGTGTGTTGCATACAGCTTTAAGGTTATCAGAAGAGGAAGTCAACCAGTCAAAATTTAAATCACCAACCAAGAGAAGTTCACTAGTCCACTCATAAAGGATTCAAGAGAGGCAAGGGCTTCAGTGGAGGCATAGGGAGGTCTATAACACCCTACAATTGCGAGAGTTTGGCCATGCGAGAATTCAAGCTGCAGGGCAAGGAGTTCAAATGGTTTAGTGATTGACAGTGATGATAATAAAGTAACATTAAATCTGTTTTTTATATACATAGCCACCCCTCCACCTTTTCGAGGACGATCGCATCGGAAGACATTGTATCCATTTATAGCAATGTCCTTGTCAGAGACTGCTTTACTTAGCCAGGTTTCTGATAAAATAAATATATCTGCATTGGTTGTTTGAATCCAAATTTTGACTGAGTCTAATTTTGGCAGTAGGCTTGTAATATTTGAATGAATTAAACCAAGACCTGACCTAGCTCTAAGTTCATCAGGAGTACTGATGTTGTATAAAGCTGGGCCTTGATTTGGTTGCACATTGCCTGATAGCAGAAGTAAGAGCAATATAAAGATTTTCCGTTTCATATGGCAAGGTGACCTCATGACAACATTATTTGGCTTCAAAATATCAAAATAAGTAATATCAGAAGGAGAAAACCATCTGTTTAGCACAGAAATAAACCATAACTGAAGCTGGTTAGAATTATTTAGCACTGACCCACATGTGGATATCAATAACCTTTGTGTAAATGCTGCAGTTTCAAAGGACCAGGTGATTGTTATTGCGTTTGGTAGAGTTAAAGGTTGGTGGAGCACCTGGTCAGGTACCCCACTACAATTGCAGAAAACAAGTCCAGGAAAAAGCATTAATATTAGAGAGCTTTTGTCAAAGTCATTGTTAAATTGTTTTACTACCTACCCAGGTCCAATAATCAAAGTTCAGATGTCCAAGCTACAAGAGTTGGAAGACCAAGCTAAGGCTAGCAGAGGCCCAGCTTTAGTCAGTCTGAGGCTAAGATGGATCCAGGCCGTGGAAGACGGAAGGCCAAGATGAAGCCAGTCGACTCAGACTGTAGGTAGTGGAAGGCCAAGCTGAGACTAGTATAGATCCAGACTGTGGCAGATGGAAGGCCAAGATGAAGCCAGTCGACTCAGACTGTAGGTAGTGGAAGGCCAAGCTGAGACTAGTATAGATCCAGACTGTGGCAGATGGAAGGCCAAAATTTCAGCTAGCAAAACATCCCCCGGCTTCTGCAGGTCAGAGGCCTCCAGATTTCCAAATCCGACAAAAGCAGTCAGAAATACCACTTTTTGGAAGTAAGCCTTCATTCATCAATTGTTACGCTTAAAACTAGTACAATTTACTTAAATCGGCTAAAAAAAGAGACTAAAACACATAGAAATTCAGACCACTTTGACAAGCAGACAAACAAAAGACAGTCCTGTCGGCCATCTTGGATTGGACATTCAACATTAACCCAATTTGGAAATCGGTCTGTAGTTATTTATATTTGTGGATTCACCTACTTTTGACGGAGGAAGAAGAAAGGCGGGTTTGCTGATTTTTGGAACGCTTTTGCTTGAAAGACTCAGGTTAAAAAGGCATGAAAAAGAAAAAAAGAAATAGAAATATTATACATTATGTCCCATATAAGCTCATACACGACACATTCTACAGATAGTGTATAAAAAAACCTAAATAGTGGAATAAAAGAGGTGAAAACATGTGAAATGGAACAAAGAAAAGTTGCATTGTTGAGTCTAATAAAGCTGCCATGCAGGTTGTTTTCTCTTTAAAGCTGTCATTGCTCAAAAATAATAATGAATCAAATTCAATGTTGTTACAAATTATTTAAACTAGTCATGGCTCCAATTACGTCACTTACAAAATTTGACTTAAGAGTATTTTTATAGGATATTTTATGTTTATCCTACAAAAAAAAAGGTTTTTGACTAATGGGGCAAAAAAAAAAAAACAGAAATGAAGAAGCTGTCACGTACTTGCATGGCTGCTCTAGTTGTGACCCCAAGATGCAGGAGACAGGAGGACGACGTGCGGGTGAGAGTCTTTTAATTCCCACAGGGAGCACAAGGAGGTGCAGCAGGGAAGTGCACAGAAGCATAAGCAGCATACAGAAAAACCAAAGTAACGTTTCACAAAACAATCCTTGAGCCCTGACTGGAGGGCGAGGCAGGCATAAATAGAAGCCAGTTGATTAAAGTAAAAGTACCAATGATTGTCACACACACACTAGGTGTGGTGAGATTTTCCTCTGCATTCGACCCATCACCCTCACCCCATGACCAGGTGTGGCCAGGCTGCCAATCAGCGACAGGTGAGGAGGGAAAAGGGCTCAGGGAGACAAACAGGAAGTGGGACCAAAATAAGAGCGCTGACTAGGAGATAAACACAAACGCAAACAGACCGCGTGACACCTGACGTGACAGGTCGTCACAGAAACGAGGGATGGATCTGAAATTTATCGAGGGACTTAAGTGTTGAAAGTAAAAATAAATGTTTGACTTATTTTTATGAGTGGGGCCCGTTTGGATCCTAATAATTTCAGTGGGACAAGTTTTGTCATTGCTCAAAAAAAAATAATGGATTAAAATCGATGATGTTATGAATTATTGACATATTTAAAATTGCAATTAAGTTGAGTGAAAATTATTATTTTGTGCTTTTGCCATAACAAAACAAGGTTTTGACAAAAATGGCGTAAATTATGAAAAAAAAAAAAGACTGATAAGGACGGATAAACCTGAAATTGATCTAGGGATTTAAGTGTTGAATGAAAAAGTAAAAACATAAACAAAAATGACCTACTTCTACCATTTTTATGACTGAGACTCTTCCTGGTCCCCAAGAAAGCAGTGCGAGGCGAGTGGAGGAAAAACGGATTTATTGACAGAGATGTGACACAATGTGATATTGATCATAAGCAGCGGCCATTGAAAGAAAAGAAGAAATCCTCGTCATGACGTCAAGGCCATGAAACGTGCGATTTTACAGCCACCAACGTTTGATCTTGAAAGTCTTTTAACGGCCAAAGAAGAATACATGGAATAGCGTGAGGAGCAGTCGGACGAAGAACAAAGCACATCTCCATCTCATCTCCGAGTGTGATGACGTCCCTCAGCGATGGAGACATCTCCCTGTGTTCCAGTGCACAAAGCATCCTGGAGGAAGAAGACCACTCAGCACATTCCCGACAGAAGCAGGTGAATCCAAGTTGAACATCATCTTCACACAAGAACATTTGGAGGTGCAGACAGTCCATGTGAGCTTACTCAGCCTTCAGCCGCCTGCACGTTCTCGTCGAGCTCCACGCCGCCGTGGCGAGCTGCGGGACAAACGCAAACGGTGAAGGAAGAACATCCAGAAGGTGCCTCGTCACTCACATCAGATCTTTGAGGTGTGACTTGGAAACATGACGAGTCAGCACACTTGATGTCTCATTTGGCTGATCCTCATCATGAGGACTCCTGTCAAAAGTGAGATATGCCAGACTTTGTATTGCGTGTGCTCACAGGAGGGACTTTTATTGTGAAGGAGTCAGCTCCAGTTGGGCTTTTCCGGCTAAACTTGTAACAAAGGTCCACATCAGACCTCCATGTGAGTGACGCTTCACCACGGCTTTGTTTCTTGCGGCTCAAAGAAAAGATGTTTTACTTACCAGCTGGATCGTACTGGGCTGAAATGAAAGAGAAACAAGGTGAAGTGGACTTTTCCCCTCACGTCACGCCGTGTTTCTACGTGAGAGTGTGCGCTCTGTCTCTGTGGATCTTTGAGTGTTTGGCTGGAAGGCAACTAAAAGATGGCCGCACCTTTGCAGCCCGGATGAAAGCATCAACTCACGGCCTGGACCGAGTGCACCGAGAAGAAGAAGACAGAGGACATTGGCGTCCCTCACCTTGTCTGTTTCTGTGACGCCTGACCATGACCATGATGATGATGATGATGATGATGGCCGCCACAGCGAGGACCGCCGCCGTGGCAGCGAGGGCGACGCTCAAGTTGTCTGTGGAGAGCAAAAAAGCACAAGTGGAGTGACAAAGCATGAAGAGGAAACCTTCATGACTACTTTGCATGCAGACGTCAAGCGTTGTCATGGTGACATGGATCAATAATGGTGACAGGTGGACTTGTGATGGGAAACATCTCCAACTAAATGTGTCTTTCTCACCTTCATGGCTTGCGTTGCTCAGGATGCTTCTTCTCTCCAGCTTGGTGACCAAGTCCTCCTTGACGCCTGACAGCTGAAACACACATTCGTACTTGCCCTCCACGTCGGCCGTCACCTCCACTTTCAGCGCCACCGACATCTGGAAGGTTCCGTCGTGGTTGGGGAGTATCTCTCCGTGCTCCACGTCCTCGAAGATCTGCTCGCCGTCTTTCCTCCAAAACAGGTCGGCACCGTCGGGGTAGAAACCTGTCGCCATGCAGCTGACCGGAGAGGACGGCGTCTTCTGGAGCAGGAACACCTCTGGAAGCTCTGCACAGGAAGTGATGTCACGTGTGAACACAGGACAACGTGGGGAGAAGGTGGGGATGGAGAGAAGGTGTGGATGGAGGTAAAAATGAGGAGAAGGTGTGGATGGAAAGAAGGTGTGGACGGAGGAAAGATGGAGAGAAGGTGTGGATGGAGGTAAAAATGGAGAGAAGGTGTGGATGGCAAGAAGGTGTGGATGGAGGTAAAAATGGAGAGAAGGTGTGGATGGAAAGAAGGTGTGGACGGAGGAAAGATGGAGAGAAGGTGTGGATGGAGGTAAAAATGGAGAGAAGGTGTGGATGGAGGTAAAAATGGAGAGAAGGTGTGGATGGAAAGAAGGTGTGGACGGAGGAAAGATGGAGAGAAGGTGTGGATGGAGGTAAAAATGGAGAGAAGGTGTGGATGGAAAGAAGGTGTGGACGGAGGAAAAATGGAGAGAAGGTGTAGACGGAGGTAAAGATGGAGAGAAGGTGTGGATGGAGGTACAGATGGACAGAAATTGTAGATTAAAGTAAAGATGGAGATAAGGTAATAATGGAGGTAAAAATGGAGAGAAAGGGAGAACGGCGGTAAAGATGGAGAGAAAGGAAGAATGGAGGTAAAAATGGAGAGAAGGTGAGAACGGAGGTAAAGATGAAGATTAGGTGAGGATGATATAAAGATGGAGAGGAGAGAATGGAGGTAAAGATGGAGAGAATGATATAAAGATGGAGAGAAGGAGAGAATGATGTAAAGATGGAGAGAACATGTGGATGGAGGTAAATATGGAGAGAATGGCGGTACAAATAGAGAGAAGGGGAGAATGGAGGTATAGATGGAGAGAAGGAGAGAATGAGATAAAGATGGAGAGAAGGTTAGAGTGGAGGTAAAGATGGAGAAAAGGTGATGGAGGTAAATATGGAAAGAAGAAGAGAATGAGATAAAGATGGAGAGAAGGTTAGAGTGGAGATAAAGATGGAGAAAAGGTGAAGATGGAGGTAAAGATGGAGAGAAGGTGAGAATGGAGGTAAAGATGGAGAGAAGGTGAGAATGGAGGTAAAGATGGAGAGAAGGTGAGAACGGAGGTAAAGATGGAGAGAATGTGAGAATGGAGGTAAAGATGGAGAGAAGGAAAGAAGGAGAGAATGAGGTAAAGATGGAGAGAAGGTGAGAACACAGGTTAAGATGGAGAGAACGTGTGGATGGAGGTAAAGATGGAGAGAATGGAGGTAAAGATGGAGAGAAGAGAATGGAGGTAAAGATGGAGGGAAGGGAAGAATGGAGGTAAAGATGAATAGACGGTGAGAATGGAGGTAAAGTTGGATAGAAGTTGAGGATGGAGGGAAAGATGGAGGGATGGAGAGAATAAGGTAAAGATGGAGAGAAGGAGAGAATGATATAAAGATGGAGAGAAGGAGAGAATAATGTAAAGATGGAGAAAACGTGTGGATGGAGGTAAAGATGGAGAGAATGGAGGTAAAGATGGAGAGAAGGGAATGGAGGTAAAGATGGAGTGAAGGGAAGAATGGAGGTAAAGATGAATAGACGGTGAGAATGGAGGTAAAGTTGGATAGAAGTTGAGGATGGAGGGAAAGATGGAGGGATGGAGAGAATGATATAAAGATGGAGAGAAGGATGGAAAGATGGAGAAAAGGTGAGAACGCAGGTTAAGATGGAGAGAACGTGTGGATGGAGGTAAAGATGGAGAGAAGGAGAGCATGAGATAAAGATGGAAAGAAGGTTAGAGTGGAGATACAGATGTAGAGGTGTAGATGGAAGTAAAGATGGATAGAAGGGGAGGATGGAGGTAAAGACGAAGAGGAGAGAATGAGATAAAGATGGAGTGAAGGTGTAGATGGAGGAAAAGACGGGAAAAAGGTGAGGATGGAGGTAGAGATGGAGAGAAGGTGAGAACAAAGGTAAAGATGGAGAGAAGGTGAGAATGAAGGTAAAGATGGAGAGAAGGTGAGAGAAAGAGAGAAGAGTATAAAGAGACAGGGTGTAATGTCAGTAATGTTCCTATAGGGGGAGTGCTAACAAGTTAAAAGGTGAAAGTACATGTTGTGTTTCTACCTGTTCTCATTAGGACCTCCTTCCCATTGTTCACATACTTCTTCAAGTAAGAAGGACATTCCTCAGTGAAGTAAAACTTTTGGTGGTCTAGTAGATGTTTGTTCTGGTCCCAATTGAGTTTGTCGGGGAAAGCTTGTTGTTTTGCTGCAGTAAATGTCCATGTCTTCATGTCCAACGATATGTAATCTTCTCCATCATAACCTTGCTGATACCAACCTTTAACTTCATCAGTCTCATCATTCCATTCACATCCAGTCATCCTCTGGAGAATGTGAACACCTGAGACACACACAGTGTTGTAAAGCAGAGTGACACACACGCACACGCACACGCACACGCACACGCACACGCACGCGCACGCGCACGCGCACGCGCACGCACACGCACACGCACACGCACACGCACACACACACACACAGTATTAGTGTAGGTTATTATGGGATGGACAGAGACAAGTATCAGTGCAGTAATGTGTGTTTACTACAGTATAAAAAGAGTACATCAAATACATTTAAGTAGTAGAAAGTTCAACATAAACAAACCTCCAGTTTGGTTGAAACGCTTCTTAAGAACTTCAAGGCTGTGTTTGTCCCTCAACTCATTACCAACACTGAACTCTGTTTGTCTCTGCCAGTATTTTGGATCCTCTGCTGTGATTTTGTTCATCCAGTCCTGTTTGGCTTCTGCTTTCCTGCTGTTGCTGTCATAGTGATCAATCTGAACTCCATCAACATAACCAACCTCCACAAACTCTGGGAAGTTTGGAACTTGAGAGGACGCAGTGAGGAAATACTGCAGCGTGTGAATCACTGAAAGAAGAAAACAACAACAGGATGACTTTTTATTATTTTGTTTCATGTTCAACAATCTTGCACTGTGAATATTTTAGCTCCTTCCGTCTTCAGTCGGGTCTTAAAGTGAACATCAAACACTGCTAGATATCACAGTCAAGACTCACATGTTCTATGACAAATACAACACATTAATAATATTACTAACATCTGTTGACAGTTTGAACATTTTGAAAATAAACATATATTTTCTACAATGGAGGCTGAATAAAAAGTACAAGAGTTGAACACAACCTGTTCTGCCCATTTGATGTCGACTCTTACTGACACCTTGTGGCGGGGTGATGTTACTACACTTGATTAGTTTCTGACACTTCCGTGTTTGAAGATTTTTGTTCGTTCTTACAAGCCTTGGAAAAAATAAGTCTTTGAACAAGAAATACTAAAGTCAAAATAAATAAAGAGCTTAAATGGATTTCTCAGCTTCTGTAACCTTCTTGGAACATTTTGAATTTTACTTAGAAAAAGGGAAAACAATAAAATATGTTTAAAAATAACCAGGATTAAGTAAAAAAGGGCTTGAATAATACAACAATAATTTAATTAATAAGTAAGAGAAACTATCAGAAGTCAAATAAGTGAAGGCACAAAGAGGATTTATGAATAAAATATTAATAAACTTATAAAAAGGACTTACCAGGCGTCACGCTGTGCATTTGCACGACCAGAAGAAAGAATAAAAACAAGTTCATGATGTCAGCGCGAAACAAAAAGATGTTTGCCACTTTTAATCCCGCAGAGAAAGACAAAAGTGACGAACACTCGCTTGACTCGCAAACAGGAAAAATGAACCAGGAACTGTCGAGGCTCTTTTTATAATACTCCACCTGAGCCAATGAGGAGTCAGCATTCTGTGACGTCACAGTGAGGAGAGAAAACGAAACGCTATTCTGCACAGAAAAGTGGCAGCAGTCAACTGACAAGAAGTCTTCTACTGGACTCACTAGAGAGCGCCCCTTGTGGCCACGTCAGGTAAATGCTTGTGTGGCTTTTCTGGGAAATCACGTGACTTGACAACAAAAAGGTGTGTCAAGTTGGCCGCCAAACTTGGAAAGAAAAGAAAGAAAGAGGAATGAAGGTGAGATTGAGAGTTAAAAGTAATGACAGGGCTGGAACATCCGATCAGTGATCGTATTGTAGTCCTCTCAAGAAAGCATCAATACAAATAATGATTGATAGACATAAAGTCGCTACACCGCAGGACATCCTCACTTCTTTTTATTTCACGTCTTAACTTTCACCTCCGTTATGTCTCCCAAGCGTGAGGCGTCCCTGCTGGGGTAACGGGACACGCATCTGCCTCGCATGGGTTCGATTCCCGGCCAGGGTTGCATCAGGAAGTTTCATCCTGAGTAAAAAAGTCAGCAGAAAGCCTTCATGAGATGGACTCGCTGTGGCCAAAGTGCTGAACGTGGGGGAAAAGTGTGAGGCAGACGCTTCTGCTGGCAGAATATCAAAGAAAGTGAAAGTAAAAGTAGACACGGTAAAGCCAAACATTGCACTCGATGGTGATCATTTTTATTTTTATTTTGTCGTACCTGTCAAAGGTGAACACACTTATCCACGTAGGTGAGTAGTAACGAGTTACATTTACTTAGATAAGAAACACAACTTTTACTTTGCTATATAACATATTCAATATATGTATAAAAATATACATTTAGGCCTCCACTCAGGCTTCATCCCAGGGACCCCAAAGGATTTTGGTCAAAAAAATATTTAAAATGTGTCATTAATTTGTATTATTATTATTCCAGGTTTAAATCTGTAGATCAACATTAGGTCTATCTGTCAATATAAGGTTTTCAAAGATTTAAGTTGTATGCCCTTTTTGTCAAAGAAAACCCTGTTTTGTTATGGGAAAAAAACACAAAATATGCAATAGTTTCCCCCAATAGAATTTTAAAGAGGAATATTTGAGAGTATATAATAATTGGAGCCTTAAAAAATTCAACACATAAAAACATTGATTTTAATTTATTTTTATTTTTTAGAAATGACACAAAAGAAAAATCCTACTGAAATTATTGGAGATCCAAAAGTGTCCTACTCATTAGAAATAACAAAAAATATATTTTTTTACTGTTTACTTTAAACACAATCATCTTCAGATGAACTTCAGATCCATCCATCAAGTATATATATATATATTATTGGTGTTTTTTTTTATTTTATATGGCATACACAAAATATGCAACATTTTCCCCCAAAAACATCTCAAAGTGGAATATTTAATGTGGCGTCGTTGGAGCCTTGAATAGGTCAATAATCCATAATGACATTGATTTTGATTTATTGTTATTTTTTTAGTAAACAACAGCCTAGATGGCAGCTTTGTGTTATTAGAGTAAACATTGCAACATTTTCTTGTCACATTTCACCTGTTTGCTCTTTAATAGCACTTTTTTTTGTTTTATTGTATTTTTAGAATTTGCTTTGGCCATTACAAAATTACCCGTGGGCCGCAAATGGCCCCCGGGCCACACTTTGGACACCCCTGTACGAAGATGACAGGGGATGCAAAACAATAACACATGCCCTTCTTATTTATGATTTACTTTTTAAATTTGACCTCAGTTCTGTACGCTGCTGCTGGAATTTTTAATTTTCCTGAGGGAACTCTACTGAAGGAATCAATAAAGTACTATCCTTCTATCTATCCTCGCTCATCCATGCGGACTTGGCTCTCTTGGTTGCTTTGTTGGGTCTGCTCCTGTCTCCGGCCATACTCCCCCCACCACAGCAGACGTTGGCGTGGAACACCACAGAGTGTATATGTTTGTTTTTTGTTGTTGTTTTACTTTTGCGTCTGGTTGCATCAGCTCTCATCTTTTAAAGTCTTTAATGTCCTTTGTGTTCTTTGACGTTTCCCTCTTACACACATGTTTATGTGTGGTATGGCTATGAGGTTTGTTTCCCTTGGCCTCAGTCTGGACCCCCTCTACAGGGGCCCAGATGTTTGCTGTTGCACAGGCATGGGATAAAGTGTGTAACTTTTTGTCTGTAATATACATCATTGCAGTTTTATTTTTATTAGCATGGATGTAATCTAGGAACAACATTTCATAATTAATATCCAAAACCCCTGTAGCGGTAAAGTCCTATACTTTTACTGCTACTGGTTGCCGAATATAAATGAAGCTAGTTCAGACGTGTGCAACCGGCTAATAATTGAGGCCCTGAATTGTGTCCATGTTTAACCAAAATATTTACTAACATAAAGTCACAATTATATAACACACTTTGTTCAAAAACGGAAAATACACGGGAGCAAACAAACACTAGCCTGGCACAGTCAAAAACTGTTGCGCCTCTACTCAGCAACACCTGGGCAAGATCCTGACTCCTCCCTAAATATCCAGGCACTTGGCCTTGGAGCCAACCCCTTGAGTGACGTCATCAATTTGACAGACAGAAAGTGTATTTGGCTCTAACACACCTGCCCCTAATTGCTGCTGGCGTGACGAACAGAGCGATTTAATTTGGAATCGATAAAACAAAAATAGAGCCATAATACCAAAAACAAACACCTCTTTCTTTGGTTTTCATGTTCCCTTTTGCAATAATGCAGTTAATTTACTCAATACCTTCACCTAGAAGGCATATCTTTGTAACAGGTCTTTAGATGATAATCCTTTTTGTTTGCAGGCAAACTTTTTTCATTTGTCCACTTTTGTCGCTCTTGTAGCAACGGTAAATATTCGTGAAACCACCTGTTCCAAAAAAGGTCAGCGATATATTGCCTCTGCCTCCATTTCCTTATGCACATCCAATACAGGTGATCTATTACCAACAGTACATGTAGACTGTAGCTGTCTTCTTTTCCTACTCCTGGCCATCAGCTTTCTTCGTCACCTTGGGGGTAGGAGAGCTTTTTTTTCTTCTCAGTTTCCTCCTCTTCTTCTCCCAAAGGACTCTCGGGGTCGTTTTCTTCCTCCTCTTTCGGGGAACTCTTCTCTTTTTGGACTTGCCATAGTCGCTGTCCTCGTCATCTTCCACCATGAAGTCTTCATCACTGCCAGACTCATCAGGATCCAGGTAAGCTTCCTCTGGGTCATCCTGCTCTTCATCCTCACGGCCTCCGTCACCCAGAAGGATTTCCCGCTGTTTCGACACGGCCTTGGAGACTGCCTGGCGTATTGTTCGCATTCGACTGACTTTTCTTTCACCGTCACTGTCATCTGCGCTCCGTTTTCTTTTTGGTGTCTTCCTGCTGGGCTTCTCTATCTTGGGCTTCTTTTCCTTTTTTGACATATCCTTTTGATCTTTGGATCCCTGCTCATTGAAATCATGCATGTAATGGTTCATAAGCGGTTCCTCCAAACTGTTAACAGTAACTGTGGGGCGTGTCATTGCCTTGTAATGGCCCATTAATCACCCACCCCAATAGGGTTCTGACAGCATAAGGTCCATCTCCGTGGCTGTTAATCACCTCCCGTGGTTCCATTCACTTTGAGGCGTTGGTACCAATTAACAGGTCCACGTTGGCAGTTATCCGAGGAATTTTAATGCCTTGGAGGTAAGGCCACTTATCAAGTTCTGCCTCACCAATCAGATTGTTAGTGTACACGGGCATCTGCCTTTGAGTGAAGACATCAGGAAGCTGAAAAAAACTTACTACAAGTAAGCTGAGAGATTTCCAGACCACTGCTCGGGACCACCTTACTGTGCCCCAAGGTGCGCAAGTGGATTTTTGTTTTTCGGCCTTCTGTGTTCAGCCTGTTCACCAATTTAAAACATGTAATTTAAAACATTTGTATGCACGTACAACACTTAAAACCTTCAGTATATCAGTATGTGGAATTAAATTATGGAATGGATTAAGCAAAGCAATCAAACAATGTACTAATATGATCCACTTCAAGAAACTCTTCAAACTGGAAGTGTTAACAAAGTACAAAAATGAATAACCATGATAAACATTCTGATTTTACTCACTCATTCATTCTCAAAATAATCTGACTTATCTCATCATATGGATTAAAATTTAAGCAATTATTTATTTATTTATTTATTTATTTGTATTACTTATTACTTATGGAGTATACATTGTGAATACATTGAGAACAGGAAGTGAACAAAAGTTTTAGCAACTGTTATGTAAAGAAAAGGGGTAGGATTAAATAAGCTCTGCTTCTTCCTCCTCCTTTTTGAACATGTTGAAAAGAGAAACTGGAAATTGTGATGTATCATGTTGTATGCTTGCATGTTCGAAATAAACTAAAACTCAAACTCAATTGTTCAGAACAGAAGGTGCCTGTGCTTCCTGGATCCAGGAAAGCATATGTCTGGACTATCTTGCTGCCGTTTGAGTACTTCACTTGAACGGGCAGGATGGGTAAAATTCCATATTTGCCAGCCCCTGTATGGCCACAAGTTGATGAGGTAGTGCAAATATCTGCTTTTACCTTTGGAAGTTGGCTATTTTCTCCACTTTCCAGATGTCTCCTGTCAATATGTAGCACTTTGGGATGCGTCTTGTTGCAGTAAGAGCACGTGATGCGCCTGTCGCAACTCTTGCTCAGGTGCCCTGTGCACAGGCAACCAAAACACAGGCCTTTTTCTTTTAGAAAGTCAAGCTTTTCCCTGTGTGCCTTATTTTCCAGTATTGGACAGTCCTCCAATGCATGTTCACTTGTACAGTAAAGACAAGAGGTGTTCACAAACTTATTGAGGTGTGGAGCCGGTGTAGGTTTAACGACAACTGTCACATGAGTTGCGAAACTGTTCCTTCTGAACTGTGATTTGCGTTGATGTATAGGCTTGGGTTTGGTTACTCCTTTATTTCGAAGGATGTTTTGAATGTCGCCAAAGACAGGATCCGAAGCAGTTCTGACTTGCTGTTCAATAAATTTCACAATGTCTGTGAAACAAGCACGTCGCCTTTGTTGGTCAACAATGTCGGCTGCTTTTCCTCTCCACTGGTCCCTTAATTTGTGTGGCAGCTTTTGTATGAGCATCTTCATGCTAGCTGGCACCAGCCTTGGCGTCACTATAGACCGCCATTTTAAACTAGACAAACAAGTCCATGGCGTTTTAAAATTGTGTTTTTATCACCTTCGTCTTTTAGTAAAGGTTAAACCGTTTTTATCTTTTAACCTTTTTGAACAAGTCGTGCATGCTTTTATTTCAAGTGGCCTGGACTACTGCAATGCACTTTATGCTGGCATTAGCCAAAAAGCTCTCTCCCGGTTGCAGTTAGTCCAGAACGCGGCAGCAGGACTTTTAACAGGGGCCAGGAAACGCCAGCATATAACCCCAATTCTTCAGAGTTTGCACTGGCTCCCTGTTCATTTTAGAATTTAATTTAAAACATTGCTGTTTGTTTTTAAATCTTTACATGGACTGGCACCTCAATATATCTCGGACCTCATCCAAATTTACATTCCTGCGCGCGCTCTGAGGTCCGAGAGCCAGTTCCAGCTCGTGGTGCCCAAGACCAGACTTAAGACCAGGGGAGACAGGGCCTTCTCTGTGGTCGGCCCTAAGCTCTGGAACACTCTGCCCCTCATGTTCAAACTGCTTCCGCAGTGGACTCTTTTAAGTCTCGTCTTAAGACCCACTTTTATTCTTTGGCTTTTAACACTACGTGAGTTGTGTGGTCCTCTGTCCTCTGTTGTCCTCTGTGTTTTTTATACACTTTGATTTTTATTTTACTGTTTTAATTGATTTTACCCTTTAAAATAGTTTTTAATCATATTTGTTTTTATTGGTTTTATATTTATTTATTTTTTGTTTTTATTCAGTCATTGGTGGAGCATAATATGTATATATATTTTTTATTTTATTTTATTTTATTATTATTTTTTTTACAATTGTTTTTAACATGGCTGTGCAGCACTTTAGGAACGTTATTGTTGTTTAAATGTGCTATATAAATAAAGTGGATTGGATTGGATGTTGAGCTCGTCCAAGTACTGCAGCTCATCCATGGCATTGGAGCATTCTCGCAAGTACAGTGCGAAAGCTTGGAGATTTTTTACATCCTCAAACTTGATGTTTGGCCATACCATAATTTTGTCCAGGTAGGCTGCTGTTATTTTTGAAGGATTTCCAAAGTGTTCCCTTAGTAGGCGTTTTGCTGTAGCATAGCCTCTCTCTGTAGGCATATAGAGGCAACTGCGCACCAACTCTCTGGGCTGTCCTTTGGTAAACTGCTCCAGATAATACAAGCAGTCACCACGATCATTGGTTTTTGCCTCTATACAATACTCAAAAGCTTTTACGAAAGCCTGAAATTGCAATGGGTCACCTTCAAAAAACGGAATTTGTCCTTGTGGAAGTAATTGGGAGGTTTGTGCTTGAACCAGGAGTGCCATCATTTCATTTTGCCTCTGTAATATAGTGTGGAATTCACCTGGTATTGTGTTGCCTTGAAATGATTGAGATGCTTGAGGTAAATTTTGCCTTGATTGGTTTTCCACAGGATCCAAAATTGATGAGCGAAGTGGTTGGTTGTTTGGTTGAGGGTGTGAATGGACCTTGTTTGGGGCATTCTTGGCTGTGTGAAGCTCTGAAGGAGCAGCTTTAAGAGCATGGCCGGCTCTACGCAGGGGCAAGAGGGGGCAGAGCCCCCTTAAATAAATGTCTTGCCCCCTCAAATCAAAATTTGAGAAAGTAAATTTTGATAAACTCACAAAATTACTATATTACAAGTTGAAAAAATTATCTGCACTAGCGGAAAAATGCGCCGAAAAAGGGACACACACGATATAGTAGTGTCGGCTTCCCTCTCATTCCTCCCTCCGCTGTGCGTGTATTCCACATTCCACAGGCTGCGCAGCAGACACACACCCGCACACACTCCTCAGCCCTCAGTAAACATCCAATCACTGTTTCATTATGAAAGTAAAAGAAAAGGAAAAGTTGTCTACATTTATCATATACTTGTTAGGATGGGTGTTTTTGTGTAGTCTTATCCGTCATAAACACGTTTATCGTTGCGGACTTTCGGTGCTACGGAGTTCCTTTTTTTTTACAACTTGACGAGAGCAGTGACAGTGGAGGCTCTGAGCAGCAGTGGTTTGGAAGGCAGAGAGCCACCACTGTCCCTGTAACAAGCTACAAGTCATTTATGATGCTGTTAATGACGGTAAAATGAAACATAAGGTATATATATCCTGCTTAGCAGTCCTCCTCTGCTGTCCTCTGTTCAGAGCGGAGTCCCTAGCAACGGCCCGTTTTACTTAGCAACGGTCTGGCAATCGACTGCTGGAATTCTTTTTCTGTAGTTTTTCTTGTAATTCTACATAGTCAACCTTTAGTGTTTCAGTCTACATTTTGTAATAAACAAATTATAAATTTCATTTGATATGACCAAGACACCTAAAAACAAAAACACAACCGTTTTCATCAATTTACAAGCAAGTGGGCAACACACATGCATTGGAGTGAATGAATTTTGTGCCCAAATGAGTGCCCACGTTCTGTTTTATAAATTAGTTTGAGATTCTTTTTTATCATTATTCATCAGACTACCTTTCAGTTTTGTAAATATTGACTGTAGTGTGTGAAGTCCTACTTTGGGTCCAAATTTATTTGAGAGTTAGGCCATCCAGTTAGGATAAATGTTATGTTGTTGGTTGATAAAATCTGGATGAAGGATGTTTTATTTTATTTTATTCATTTATTTGTATTTTTATTTTTCAGTTTCCCCCCTGAGGGATTGCCACCTTATTGTGGTCAGGGGGTTTGCGTGCCTCAGTGACCGTAAGAGCTATACCAGCAGGAGCTTAGTCTTCAGGTGGGACACCCAAGTTGGACAGGTCTGAAGGTAGAGGCCTGACAAAGTGCAATCCACTACTCCAGGTTGGGGTTGGACACATAGCTAAAGACCCATTTCAATGAAGAAAGCATCGATACTATAAGCACAAAAAAAAAAGTGCTGAAGCATGATGTGTACACATGATGCCCCCTTCACATTTCTGACTGCCCCCTTATGATAAGCATGCCTAGAACCGCCCCTGTTTAAGAGATGTCTTAAGTTGTTGTACAGGCGGAGCAGGCATTTTTTTTTCCGTTTTGTCCTTTGCCTATAATAGGACTCCATTCCATCAGACTTTTTGCTCCTGCCGGCAACACTGGCTTCATGGAGGACAGACAATTTAGCATTGTGGGCTGCTATTTCAGCATCCAACTCCATTTGCTCCTTTTTCCTCCTTATGGCCGCTGCTTGTTCCTCCTGTTCCCTCTTTAGAGTTGCTGCCTGCGCCTCCAATGCATGGATCTCTTTTAAAGCAATAGCACGGGCGCCAAGTGCTGCCTTATCTGCCTCTGCTATTATGCGAGCAGAAGAAGTGGAAGACATTTTGCTTTTGTTTGAGATAAAACAATAGATGGAACATTTGAAATGCTGTCATGGGGTTGTAGACTTTCATTTTCAAAACCATCAACAGCGGAACCCTCATTTTCAACCTCATCATCATTGTCATCATTTTTAAAACACAACAACCTGTCAACCTTTTCAATAAAACCATCAAAATTCAACATTTTTGCTTTGTACCAAGTCTCATGTTTAATACGCTCATATTCTGGCAACAGAGACAACAAAGTTATGTGTACTTTTCTAATTTCATGATATAAATCCATCCATCCATCCATCCATCCATCATCTTCCGCTTATCCGAGGTCGGGTCGCGGGGGCAGCAGCCTAAGCAGGGAAGCCCAGACTTCCCTCTCCCCAGCCACTTCGTCTAGCTCTTCCCGGGGGATCCCGAGGCGTTCCCAGGCCAGCCGGGAGACATAGTCTTCCCAACGTGAGCTAAAGGAGGAATTTAGCAGGTTTATGGATTTATATCTTCCCTATATCTTTCGACACGTTGGGAAGATATAAATCCATAAACCTGCTAAATTCCTCCTTTAGCTCATGTGTACGTGTTTCGTCATTTATCACAGCAATGAGCCCCTCTTTTAGTATTGAGAGTCTTTGCAACTTTGATTTTCTTTCCCCCTGCAAACTTTCAATTTTGTGACCTAGAGCCTTGGGTGTCATTTTTACCACACGTTTTTTCCCTTCAACCCCTTGTCCAACATTGTCACGTTCAGCCACAGTGTCCCCTTGTGGCTGTTTGTGTTCATCAGCGCATGCGTGTGCTTCCTCCTCCTCCATTTGGAAAAGTCAAAGTTTGTCAACCCGTGCGCAGGTCAAGTCAAATAGTCACCAATAAATTGGATTTTTCAATATTTGTGCCTTTAGGTGAGGCAGTTTGTGACTTAAATGTAGTGGTAAAGTCCTATTCTATTACTGCTACTGGTTGCCGAATATAAATGAAGCTAGTTCAGACGTGTGCAGCCGGCTAATAATTGATGTCCATAATTGTGTCCATGTTTAACAAAAATATTTAATTTCATAAAGTCACATTTATATAACACACTTTGTACAAAAACAGAAAATACACGGGAGCAAACAAACACTAGCCTGGCACAGTCAAAAACTGTTGTGCCTCTACTCAGCAACACCTGGGCAAGATCCTGACTCCTCCCTAAATATCCAGGCACTTGGCCTTGGAGCCAACCCCTTGAGTGACGTCATCAATTTGACAGACAGAAAGTGTATTTGGCTCTAACACTGCTTTTATACCCAATCATGGCACCCACCTGTTCCCAATTTGCCTGTTCACCTGTGTGACGTTTCAAATAAGTGTTTGATGAGCATTCCTCAACTTTCTCAGTCTTTTTTGCCACTTGTGCCATATTTTTTCAAACATGTTTCAGGCAATTCCAAATGAGCTAATACTTGCAAAAAATAAAGTTTTCCAGTTTGAGCGTTTAGTATCTTGCCTTTGCAGTCCATTCAATTGAATATGGGTTGAAAAAGATTTGCAAATCATTGTTTTCTGTTTTTATTTACCATTTACACAACGTGCCAACTTCATTGGTCTCGGGTTTTGTATATTGAAAAAAAGAACATAATTTAAAAAAATAATAAAGGCCACAAAAACGCATCGATCAAATTGGTTGTAATTAGCCCCTTAAGTCCTTTAGCAGCTATAAAATGATGTTGCTGAAAAGACAATATCTGTAAAATGTGTGTCTGTGGAGCACAAGCACTGATCCTGCAGCCGTGTGTGGAACTGTCAGTGTGCCCAGTTACTAAATAAAAACTAAATAGTGCTGGCACGACAGCGGTGAGTGTTGATAAATCATATTGGGCGTGATAAATAATTATATTCGCATTTTCTCCCAGTATTGTGGGAGTTTTAATGATCAGCATATATTTTGCATGTTAATGAAGACAGAGACCCAAAATGTATTGCACGCCTTATTCTGCTCACTTAAGAGACACAATCCACTTTGCACAGGTTTAGTAGATCAGCTCTGCGTGTGCTATCGGGTTTGCACGAGTTTTAATACACGCAAACCTTTAATAAATCAGGCCCTATGAGTCCAACTCCATCCTGGAGATGAGGATTGCACTTTGTCAGGCCTCTACCTTCACACCTGTGCAACTTGGGTGTGCCACCTGAAGACTAAGCTCAAAATAACCACAAGAAGGTGCCAATCTCTCAGGAGGGGAAGTAAAAAAATAAAAGTGAACTCAACTCAATAAAGTATCCTTGATCCACATTTTTCCCACCATCACTACATTTATCTTAACTTGATGGCCTAATTCTTCAACTGAATGTTCACCTTTAGTAGGACTTCACACACAATAGTCAATATTTACACCACTGACAAGTACAATCCACTTATGAGCAAAACAAAAACATTCTTCTCAAACTAGTTTATCAACAAGTCAGCTGCGTCATGCCTCAAAGTTTCCGCCTCCTCCACTTATTCACACACAGAGAAACTTAACAGCACTGCCTACACTCTAGACCAGGGGTCTCAAACTCAATTTACCAGGGGGCCACTGGATGCAGAGTCTGAGTGAGGCTGGGCCGCAAGAAAAGATGTATTTATTTATTTTTTTTGCATACTCCTCAGCATGTCTAGTTGTATAATGACGTTTCAAATTGTATCCCTTGTGCAACTTTCTGGGTGCAAATAAGACACGTCGGGGTGCCCCTGTGCTCAACAAAGAAATATCGCATCTCCCACTTTTCCTGGAATTGTCTTTGCTCATCACTAACCCTTCTCTTCACTGCAGGCTTTGAAAAAGACATGTTTGGGGTTGTGGAATATATTTGTATTTAGCCCACGCACGGAGAATAATATTGTTTCCGCAATGTGCGTCGCTCCGCTTTTCCTCCCTACAGCAACACGGCGGTCGGCGGATAATAGCCGGGAAAGTACCGGGATAGCGAGCGCAAAAAAGTGACGGCTCCCGGAGTGTTTATATGTAGTGTTCATCGTGTGAGGCAATGCAAACTAAACAAGAAAAAAAAAGCAAATAACGGTTTGAATTGGTCCAGGTTATCGGGGACTGTTATTACTGACGGACAGGTGTCGCGGTGTGACTGCAGCCAGGCACCTAAGTGAACCCCCGTCTCCATGACAACGTCTCTGTCGCTTTCACTCATTTGCAGCTTTTCCACCAACGCAGGGTAGGCAACCCAGAACGTTGAAAGAGCCATTTTGGACCCGAATAACACAACGCTGTCAAGCGCCGTTCATATAAAACTTGCGGGCCGCACTAACATTAAAGGCCTACTGAAATGAGATTTTCTTATTCAAACGGGGATAGCAGGTCCATTCTATGTGTCATACTTGATCATTTCCAGATATTGCCATATTTTTGCTGAAAGGATTTAGTAGAGAACATCGACGATAAAGTTAGCAACTTTTGGTGCTGATAAAAAAGCCTTGCCTGTACCGGAAGTAGCAGACGATGTGCGCGTGACGTCACGGGTTGTGGAGCTCCTCACATCTGAACATTGTTTACAATCATGGCCACCAGCAGCCAGAGCGATTCGGACAGAGAAAGCGGCAATTTCCCCACTAATTTGAGAGAGGATGAAAGATTTGTGGATGAGGAAAGTGAGAGTGAAGGACTACAAAAAATAAAAGACTATATAGTGGGAGCGATTCAGATGTTATTAGACAAATTTACTAAGATAATTCTGGAAAATCCCTTATCTGCTTATTGTGTTACTAGTGTTTAAGTGTGATTACATGGTCGTAACTGTACAACCGCAACTTTCTTCAGCACCAGTCGACGGGTGGTGGTGACGCCCATCTCTGCCCTTCGCAAGGGACCCTCTCCGAAACACGATCTTTCAAAGTGACCGCTGCATAATACACTGTACTTTGTGTGTGTGGTCCAATCCAGCCGTGTTTGCTTGACCGCTCTGTTCCATAGTAAAGCTTCAACGTCATCCTTCAGGAATGTAAACAATGAAACACCGGCTGTGTTTGTGTTGCTAAAGGCGGCCGCAATACACCGCTTCCCACCTACAGCTTTCTTCTTTGATGTCTCAATTATTCATTGAAAAAATAGCTAAATATTCAGCAACACAGATCTCCAGAATACTGTGGAATTATGCGATTAAAACAGACGACTTATAGCTGGGAACGGTGCTGGAACAAAATGTCCTCTACAATGCGTGACGTCACGCGCACACGTCATCATACCGCGACGTTTCAGCAGGATACTTTGGCGCGAAATTCAAAATGGCAATTTAGTAAACTGGCATGTGTTGCAATGTTAATATTTCATCATTGATATATAAACTATCAGACTGCGTGGTCGCTAGTAGTGGCTTTCAGTAGGCCTTTCAATCAATCAATCATCAATCAATGTTTATTTATATAGCCCTAAATCACAAGTGCCTCAAAGGGCCGCACAAACCACAACGACATCCTCGGTAGGGCTCACATAAGGGCAAGGAAAAACTCACCCCAGTGGGACGTCGACCATGATGACTATGAGAAACCTTGGAGAGGACCACATATGTGGGCAACACAGGCACTGAGCAAAAGTCTCTTGCTCTCTGTCCCTCAGGACAGAACGGAAGGCTCCGAATGGAATTAGTTCAGTGAGTTTCAGTTTCGTCTGCAATGCATTCCATGCCATAGGGGCAGCAATGCCAAAAGCTCTTTTGCCAAATTCAGTCCGTACATGGGGAACAGTTAAAACATACAAATTGTTAGAACGCATAAGAGCTGTTTTTTTCTTTGTCACAAAGTAGACAAGTATGGAGGTATTAAACCTAAAAGAGCTTTATAAATGATGGCCAGCCAATGTGTGTATCTGTGTGCACTCAATGAAGATAAGTCTGACTTCATATACAGTTGACAGTGGTGGGTGAGACTACGACAGCCAGGAACAAATCTTAGTGCTGAGTGAAAAACAGTGTCCAAGGACTGGAGGCATTTAGATGAAGCACTAAAATAAAGCAGGTCTCCATAATCATTTACGGGCAAGATAGTCGCTGTCACCAATTTCTTTCTGACTTTAAGAGAGAAGCCGTTTTTATTTCTAAAAAGGAAACCGAGCTTTACCCTGAGCTTAGAGACCAAGTTGTTAATACGGGCTTTAAATGAAAGCTCCTGATCAAGAGTAAAACCCAAGTACTTGTAATTTAAGACCTGCTCTATAGGGTTTCCATTTGATGTTACAATATTTGGAATATTTTCCAGTAGCACCCTTGAATGAGAGAAACCATTACTTTGCTTTTATCTGTATTTAAAACCAATTTAAGATCAAATAAGCGAGCCTGGATGACATCAAAAGCAGCTTGTAAAAACTCAAAAGCCTGAGTGCTGGAGGTTGAACAGCAATAAATAATGGTGTCGTCTGCATAAAAATGGTACATTGCATTTGACAGATTATTGCAAAGATTATTCAAGTAGATAGAAAATAAAATGGGCCCCAGCACTGAGCCTTGTGGAACTCCTTTGGTAATGTCCAACAATGAAGAGGTTGTCCCAGCCACCTGTACACGTTGTGTTCTGCTGGAAAGATAGTCTGTGAACCAAGCAGCTGCATTTTTAGATAATCCAACGTGATGGAGAGCTTCAATGAGCAGACTGTGGTCTACTGTGTCAAATGCTTTTGACAAATCAATAAAAAGGCCGACAGTATTTTTTGCCGTCCACAGCCTCGATTAAATCATTGAGGACCTTAAGAGCAGCTGTAATAGTGCTATGCTGTATTCTAAAACCCGATTGAAATGGGGATTAAATATTGTTTAATTCTAAAAAAATCATTTAGCTGGTTACTGATGATTTTCTCAAACAATTTTGCTAAAATGCATAATTTAGAAATTGGTCTGTAATTATTTATATTTGTGGGTTCACCCCCTTTTAGCAGGGGAAGAACAAAGGCTGATTTCCAGATTTTTGGAATGCTTTTACTTGTTAGACTGAGGTTAAAAATATGCGAGAGAGGCTCAGCAATAAAATCAGCAGCCAATTTTAAGAAAACGGGTTCAATTTGGTCCGGTCCTGCTGCTTTAGTTGTGTCCAGGCTCTTTAGTGCATTGTATACCTCAGATACTGATACAGGTGTGAAGTCACAAGTGCAGGTGCTGCGTCTAATTACAGCCTGTGGTGTATTTGGGATATTAACATTAGTTAAACCAACATTTGACGATTGAGGATTCAACGACTCAAAGAAAAATCCAGCAGAAACTAAATACTCATTAAAACAATTTGATATAGTTGTCTTATCAGACAAAGTACCAGATTGAGTAATCAAAGGACATGGAAAGTCATTTGTTTTCACATGATTTAAAGAAGCTTTTAATGGTTTGCCAAAACTTTTTGGGGTCATTTACATGTTTTTTGCATTCATGCAGGTAAAAATCAGACTTGGCTCTCTTAACAAGCGAAGTACATTTATTTCTAAGCTGGCGAAAGCTAAGCCAGTCAACCTCTGTCTTTGTTTTTCGAGCCCTGGCCCAAGCAACATCTCTCTCTTTGAGAAGGTTTCCAATTGCAGCGGTAAACCAGGGATTATTTCGACCAGGGGCGTCACTAGACCTAATACTGTACTGGGGCACACCTGGGGCACAAATAATTCATGTGAGCGTGCAAAGCGCGCAAGCAAAACCATTTTTAGCACTTATTTATCATAAAAAATACATAAATAGTGCTTTAAACTATGAAATCATATCAGATTATGTTGTATGGATCTTTGATGAACCACCTGAAATTAACTCATGCATTTGACCTACTTGTGCACTTTTTTACTCCAGACTTCTAAACTGCCACTGGTAAAAGCAAAAAGGAAGAGCAATGAATCTTTTTGAAATATTTATTCCAGTAATCATCTGCAAATTTAACATCTACAAAAGTAAAACAAAAAATAAAGCACCCCTACATCTCTGGGTTCTTTTATATTATTTAATTTCCATTTACGGCAATGTGGCTAATCCTATTTCAGATACACACAACTATAAAATATACACAAAACAATAAAGCCACAGTAGTAGAATAAATGAACAACTATTGTGTGTCTGTTCAGGGAATCATTTTCTGAGAAGTAAACTGTAACGTCTCCTTTTCATTTTTGCAAAGTGGTCAATCACTCTGGACAGACATGGAAATATTACAGTAACTGTTATACAGTTGACCAGTGGTTCCCAACTGCTGGGTCCTGACATAAAAGTGGATTGTGTGTCATTTTCAGTCAGATGTGTGCATGAAAAAAAAAAAAGTTTAGGGAGACACAATTAAATTGTGGCAACAAAACCAGATTATTTTAGCCTTTTTTCTAGTGACTATTAGTGAGTATTTTAGCAAAAGGCAAACCGACTAACAAGTTGGAGGAGGACTCAGGACAGACATGGAAATATATTTGAAAAAAATCTAAATGGGGCAACAAAATCCGATATTTTCAGCCATCTTTCTGAAAACAAATACAGAAATGTTACTATTTTTTCTGGAAACAAAACCAGATGCTTTAGCTGTAGCCATTTTTCTGGTGACAAAACAAGATTATTTCAGTCAAAGTCACACCGATTAACAATACAAGTCTACTGTGCTATTTTTCTGTGAAATAAACTTGAATGATTTAAAAATTTGGCTGATAACTTGATATGGAAAAATGTTTTTCTTCCTGAAGATAAACCATTTGAGAAGCACTCAACTCACACATGCTGACTCCAAATCATCATTGATGCAGAAGCAGCAGACAATAACCAACATGATGTTTCATGTTGATTGGAAATTGCCCCGACAGCTCGTACAGCAAATGAATATGTTTGTCTTGATACAAGGAATAACGTTAGCTAACTTAGCATCAACTCAAGACAATGATGTTACCTAGCTAGCTAGGACTTCACTTACATCTCTCATTCCTTGCTGCTTCTTCCCTGCTGCGGGCCAATAACTTTCTTAAATATATCTAGGAGTTACAGTTTGAGTCAAATAAAAATAAAAATAATATAATTAACAAATTGTTGTTGGCTAACGTCACCTACCTCACGCAGTGATTCGAATCCCCCCCCCTCTCTCTCTCGCAACCGAAGTCTCGATCCACACGTGAATAAATTACCATATTAAGTAGCCATGTGCTCACTGTTTCGTGGAGTGAATACAGTAGCAATCAATTACCATACTAAGTAGTATGTGCGCTGTTGTCTATGTTATGTAGACTTAAAACTCTGAAGCGTTTTTTTTTATTGGTGAAATTTTTACTGGGGCACTGCAGATCAACAGTGGGGCACGTGCCCCAGTGAAATATGTCTGGCGACGCCCCTGATTTTGACCTTTAACTCTAAATTTTCGAAAGGGAGCATGTTTATTGACTATACGTTGAAATTTGTTATAAAAGTATTTCAACGCTATCTCAATATCATCAATTAAAGCAACTCTGTTCCACTCAAAGGCAGCTAAGTCGTATATAAAAGCTGGGAGGCAAAAAATGTTAATATCTCTTTTGCATGGAATAATGGGTTTTGATTTTGGTAGCTTGCAGTTTCCTACAGCTGCAATTGTACAATGATCACTCAAGTCATTGACAAACACCCCAGTACCAGTGTACTTATGGGGAGCGTTGGTTAGAATTAGATCAAGTAAAGATGATTTTGAGGGTTTTTTAGTATTGGGTCGAGTTGGGGAAGTGAATAATTGAGTTAAATTTAGTGTGTTGCATACAGCTTTAAGGTTATCAGAAGAGGAAGTCAACCAGTCAACATTTAAATCACCAACCAAGAGAAGTTCACTAGTCCACTCATAAAGGATTCAAGAGAGGCAAGGGCTTCAGTGGAGGCATAGGGAGGTCTATAACACCCTACAATTGCGAGAGTTTGGCCATGCGAGAATTCAAGCTGCAGGGCAAGGAGTTCAAATGGTTTAGTGATTGACAGTGATGATAATAAAGTAACATTAAATCTGTTTTTTATATACATAGCCACCCCTCCACCTTTTCGAGGACGATCGCATCGGAAGACATTGTATCCATTTATAGCAATGTCCTTGTCAGAGACTGCTTTACTTAGCCAGGTTTCTGATAAAATAAATATATCTGCATTGGTTGTTTGAATCCAAATTTTGACTAAGTCTAATTTTGGCAGTAGGCTTCTAATATTTGAATGAATTAAACCAAGACCTGACTTAGCTCTAAGTTCACCAGGAGTACTGATGTTGTATAAAGCTGGGCCTGGATTTGGTTGCACATTGCGTGATAGCAGAAGTAAGAGCAATATAAAGATTTTCCATTTCATATGGCAAGGTGACCTCATGACAACATTATTTGGCTTCACAATATCAAAATGAGTAATATCAGAAGGAGAAAACCATCTGTTTAGCACAGAAATACACCATAACTGAAGCTGGTTAGAATTATTTAGCACTGACCCACATGTGGATATCAATAACCTTTGTGTAAATGCTGTAGTTTCAAAGGACCAGGTGATTGTTATTGCGTTTGGTAGAGTTAAAGGTTGGTGGAGCACCTGGTCAGGTACCCCACTACAATTGCAGAAAACAA
The DNA here is from genome assembly GCF_033978795.1 of Nerophis ophidion. Taxonomy (NCBI): domain Eukaryota; kingdom Metazoa; phylum Chordata; class Actinopteri; order Syngnathiformes; family Syngnathidae; genus Nerophis; species Nerophis ophidion. The sequence continues at coordinate 76,903,374 of NC_084614.1, forward strand.
GTCCAGGAAAAAGCATTAATATTAAATAGAGAGCTTTTGTCAAAGTCATTGTTAAATTGTTTTACTACCTACCCAGGTCCAATAATCAAAGTTCAGATGTCCAAGCTACAAGAGTTGGAAGACCAAGCTAAGGCTAGCAGAGGCCCAGCTTTAGTCAGTCTGAGGCTAAGATGGATCCAGGCCGTGGAAGACGGAAGGCCAAGATGAAGCCAGTCGACTCAGACTGTAGGTAGTGGAAGGCCAAGCTGAGACTAGTATAGATCCAGACTGTGGCAGATGGAAGGCCAAAATTTCAGCTAGCAAAACATCCCCCGGCTTCTGCAGGTCAGAGGCCTCCAGATTTCCAAATCCAACAAAAGCAGTCAGAAATACCACTTTTTGGAAGTAAGCCTTCATTGATCAATTGTTACGCTTAAAACTAGTGCAATTTACTTAAATCGGCTAAAAAAAAGAGACTAAAACACATAGAAATTCAGACCACTTTGACAAGCAGACAAACAAAAGACAGTCCTGTCGGCCATCTTGGATTGGACATTCAACATTAACCCAATTTGGAAATCGGTCTGTCGTGATTTATATTTGTGGATTCACCTACTTTTGACGGAGGAAGAAGAAAGGCGGGTTTGCTGATTTTTGGAACGATTTTGCTTGAAATACTCAGATTAAAAAGGCATGAAAAAGAAAAAGGCAATTAGAAATATTATACATTATGTCCCATATAAGCTCATACACGACACATTCTACAGATAGTGTATAAAAAAACTAAATAGTGGAATAAAAGAGGTGAAAACATGTGAAATGGAACAAAGAAAAGTTGCATTGTTGAGTCTAATAAAGCTGCCATGCAGGTTGTTTTCTCTTTAAAGCTGTCATTGCTCAAAAATAATAATGAATCAAACTCAATGTTGTTACAAATTATTTAAACTATTCAAGGCTCCAATTACGTCACTTACAAAATTTGACTTCAAAATATTTTTATAGGATATTTTGTGTTTGCCTTACAAAAAAAAGGGTTTTTGACTAATAGGGCAAAAAAAAAAAAAAAAAAGAAATGAAGAAGCTGTCACGTACTTGCATGGCTGCTCTAGTTGTGACCCCAAGATGCAGGAGACAGGAGGACGACGTGCGGGTGAGAGTCTTTTAATTCCCACAGGGAGCACAAGGAGGTGCAGCAGGGAAGTGCACAGAAGCATAAGCAGCATACAGAAAAACCAAAGTAACGTTTCACAAAACAATCCTTGAGCCCTGACTGGAGGGCGAGGCAGGCATAAATAGAAGCCAGTTGATTAAAGTAAAAGTACCAATGATTGTCACACACACACTAGGTGTGGTGAGATTTTCCTCTGCATTTGACCCATCACCCTCACCCCATGACCAGGTGTGGCCAGGCTGCCAATCAGCGACAGGTGAGGAGGGAAAAGGGCTCAGGGAGACAAACAGGAAGTGGGACCAAAATAAGAGCGCTGACTAGGAGATAAACACAAACGCAAACAGACCGCGTGACACCTGACGTGACAGGTCGTCACAGAAACGAGGGATGGATCTGAAGTTTATCGAGGGACTTAAGTGTTGAAAGTAAAAATAAATGTTTGACTTATTTTTATGAGTGGGGCCCGTTTGGATCCTAATAATTTCAGTGGGACAAGTTTTAATTGTCATTGCTCAAAAAAAATAATGAATTAAAATCGATGATGTTATGAATTATTGACACATTTAAGATTGCAATTAAGTCGAGTGAAAATTATTATTTTGTGGTTTTGCCATAACAAAACAAGGTTTTGACAAAAATGGCGTAAATTATGAAAAAAAAAAGTCTGATAAGGACGGATAAACCTGAAATTGATTTAGTGATTTAAGTGTTGAATGAAAAAATACAAACATAAACAAAAATGACCTACTTCTACCATTTTTTATGACTGAGACTCTTCCTGGTCCCCAAGAAAGCAGTGCGAGTCGAGTGGAGAAAAAACGGATTTATTGACAGAGATGTGACACAATGTGATATTGATCATAAGCAGCGGCCATTGAAAGAAAAGAAGAAATCCTCGTCATGACGTCAAGGCCATGAAACGTGCGATTTTACAGCCACCAACGTTTGATCTTGAAAGTCTTTTAACGGCCAAAGAAGAATACATGGAATAGCGTGAGGAGCAGTCGGACGAAGAACAAAGCACATCTCCATCTCATCTCCGAGTGTGATGACGTCCCTCAGCGATGGAGACATCTCCCTGTGTTCCAGTGCACAAAGCATCCTGGAGGAAGAAGACCACTCAGCACATTCCCGACAGAAGCAGGTGAATCCAAGTTGAACATCATCTTCACACAAGAACATTTGGAGGTGCAGACAGTCCATGTGAGCTTACTCAGCCTTCAGCCGCCTGCACGTTCTCGTCGAGCTCCACGCCGCCGTGGCGAGCTGCGGGACAAACGCAAACGGTGAAGGAAGAACATCCAGAAGGTGCCTCGTCACTCACATCAGATCTTTGAGGTGTGACTTGGAAACATGACGAGTCAGCACACTTGATGTCTCATTTGGCTGATCCTCATCATGAGGACTCCTGTCAAAAGTGAGATATGCCAGACTTTGTATTGCGTGTGCTCACAGGAGGGACTTTTATTGTGAAGGAGTCAGCTCCAGTTGGGCTTTTCCGGCTAAACTTGTAACAAAGGTCCACATCAGACCTCCATGTGAGTGACGCTTCACCACGGCTTTGTTTCTTGCGGCTCAAAGAAAAGATGTTTTACTTACCAGCTGGATCGTACTGGGCTGAAATGAAAGAGAAACATGGTGAAGTGGACTTTTCCCCTCACGTCACGCCGTGTTTCTACGTGAGAGTGTGCGCTCTGTCTCTGTGGATCTTTGAGTGTTTGGCTGGAAGGCAACTAAAAGATGGCCGCACCTTTGCAGCCCGGATGAAAGCATCAACTCACGGCCTGGACCGAGTGCACCGAGAAGAAGAAGACAGAGGACATTGGCGTCCCTCACCTTGTCTGTTTCTGTGACGCCTGACCATGACCATGATGATGATGATGATGATGATGGCCGCCACAGCGAGGACCGCCGCCGTGGCAGCGAGGGCGACGCTCAAGTTGTCTGTGGAGAGCAAAAAAGCACAAGTGGAGTGACAAAGCATGAAGAGGAAACCTTCATGACTACTTTGCATGCAGACGTCAAGCGTTGTCATGGTGACATGGATCAATAATGGTGACAGGTGGACTTGTGATGGGAAACATCTCCAACTAAATGTGTCTTTCTCACCTTCATGGCTTGCGTTGCTCAGGATGCTTCTTCTCTCCAGCTTGGTGACCAAGTCCTCCTTGACGCCTGACAGCTGAAACACACATTCGTACTTGCCCTCCACGTCGGCCGTCACCTCCACTTTCAGCGCCACCGACATCTGGAAGGTTCCGTCGTGGTTGGGGAGTATCTCTCCGTGCTCCACGTCCTCGAAGATCTGCTCGCCGTCTTTCCTCCAAAACAGGTCGGCACCGTCGGGGTAGAAACCTGTCGCCATGCAGCTGACCGGAGAGGACGGCGTCTTCTGGAGCAGGAACACCTCTGGAAGCTCTGCACAGGAAGTGATGTCACGTGTGAACACAGGACAAAGTGGGGAGAAGGTGTGGATGGAGGTAAAGATGGAGAGAAGGTGGGGATGGAGGTAAAGATGGAGAGAAGGTGTGGATGGAGAGAAGGTGGGGATGGAGGTAAAGATGGAGAGAAGGTGGGGATGGAGGTAAAGATGGAGAGAAAAGAAGAGAATGGAAGTAAAGATGGAGAGAAGGTGGGGATGGAGGTAAAGATGGAGAGAAGGTGAGAACAAAGGTAAAGATGGAGAGAAGGTTAGAATGAAGGTAAAGATGGAGAGAAGGTGAGAGAAAGAGAGAAGCGTATAAAGAGACAGGGTGTAATGTCAGTAATGTTCCTATAGGGGGAGTGCTAACAAGTTAAAAGGTGAAAGTACATGTTGTGTTTCTACCTGTTCTCATTAGGACCTCCTTCCCATTGTTCACATACTTCTTCAAGTAAGAAGGACAATACTCAGTGTAGTAAAACTTATAGTATTCTAGTAGATGTTTGTCCTGGTCCCACTTGAGTTTGTCGGGGAAAGCTTGTTGTTTTGCTGCAGTAAATGTCCATGTCTTCATGTCCAACGATATGAAATCTTCTCCATCATAACCTCTCTGATGCCAACCTTTAACTTCATCAGTCTCATCATTCCATTCACATCCATACATAAACTGGAGAATGTGAACACCTGAGACACACACAGTGTTGTAAAGCAGAGTGACACACACACACACACACACACACACACACACACACACACACACACACACACACACACACACACACACACACACACACACACACACACACACACACACACAGTATTAGTGTAGGTTATTATAGGATGGACAGAGACAAGTATCAGTGCAGTAATGTGTGTTTACTACAGGTAACATAAACAAACCTCCAGTTTGGTTGAAACGCTTCTTAAGAACTTCAAGGCTGTGTTTGCCAATCAACTCATTACCAACACTGATCTCTGTTTGTCTCTGCCAGTATTTTGGATCCTCTGCTGTGATTTTGTTCATCCAGTCCTGTTTGGCTTCTGCTTTCCTGCTGTTGCTGTCATAGTGAGAAATCTGAACTCCATCAACATAACCAACAGCCACAAACTCTGGGAAGTTTGGAACTTGAGAGGACGCAGTGTGGAAATACTGCAGCGTGTGAATCACTGAAAGAAGAAAACAACAACAGGATGACTTTTTATTATTTTGTTTCATGTTCAACAATCTTGCACTGTGAATATTTTAGCTCCTTCCGTCTTCAGTCGGGTCTTAAAGTGAACATCAAACACTGCTAGATATCACAGTCAGGACTCACATGTTCTATGACAAATACAACACATTAATAATATTACTAACATCTGTTGACGGTTTGAACATTTTGAAAATAAACATATATTTTCTACAATGGAGGCTGAATAAAAAGTACAACAGAGTTGAACACAACCTGTTCTGCCCATTTGATGTCGACTCTTACTGACATCTTGTGGCGGGGTGATGTTACTACACTTGATTAGTTTCTGACACTTCCGTGTTTGAAGATTTGTGTTCGTTCTTACAAGCCTTGGAAAAAATAAGTCTTTGAACAAGAAACACTAAAGTAAAAAAAAAATAAAGAGCCTAAACGGATTTATCTGCTTCTGTAACCTTATTGGAACATTTTGAATGTTTACTAGGAAAAAGGGAAAACAATAAAATGTGTTAAAAAAAAGAACCAGGATTAAGTAACAAAGGGCTTAAATAATACAACAATAATTTAATTAATAAGTAACAGAAACTCTCAGAAGTCAAATAAGTGAAGGCACAAAGAGGATTTATGAATAAAATATTAATAAACTTATAAAAAGGACTTACCAGGCGTCACGCTGTGCATTTGCACGACCAGAAGAAAGAATAAAAACAAGTTCATGATGTCAGCGCGAAACAAAAAGATGTTTGCCACTTTTAATCCCGCAGAGAAAGACAAAAGTGACGAACACTCGCTTGACTCGCAAAAATGAACCAGGAACTGAACGTGGGGGAAAAGTGTGAGGCAGACGCTTCTGCTGGCAGAATATCAAAGAAAGTGAAAGTAAAAGTAGACACGGTAAAGCCAAACATTGAATGCATGCTTGTTTCAAGTCACCTAAACTCGATGGTGATCATTTTTATTTTTATTTTTATTTTGTCGTACCTGTCAAAGGTGAACACACTTATCCACGTAGGTGAGTAGTAACGAGTTACATTTACTTAGATAAGAAACACAACTTTTACTTTGCTATATAACATATTCAATATATGTATAAAAATATACATTTAGGCCTCCACTCAGGCTTCATCCCAGGGACCCCAAAGGATTTTGGTCAAAAAAATATTTAAAATGTGTCATTATTTGGTATTATTATTATTCCAGGTTTAAATCTGTAGATCAACATTAGGTCTATCTGTCAATATAACGTTTTCAAAGATTTAAGTTGTATGCCCTTTTTGTCAAAGAAAACCCTCTTTTGTTATGGAAAAAAACACAAAATATGCAATAGTTTCCCCCAATAGAATTTTAAAGTGGAATATTTGAGAGTATATAATAATTGGAGGCTTAAAAATTTCAACGCATCAATCAATCAATCAATCAATGGGAAAGTCAAAGGAACTCGGCACAGGTCTGAAAAAACGAATCATTTATTTGAACAAGTCAGGAAAGTCACTTGGAGCCAGTTCAAAGCAGCTTAAGGTCCCAAGAGCAAGTGTGCAGACTACTATTCATAAGTATAATGTGCATGGCACAGTTTTGTCACTGCCACGATCAGGAAGAAAGCGCAAGTTATCACCTGTTGCTGAGAGAAAATTGGTCAGGATGATCAAGAGTCAACCGAGAACCACCAAAAAGCAGGTCTGCAATGAACTGGAAGCTGCTGGCTACCATGCAAGAAGGACGACCTTGCTCTAGGAGCAGCACCTTAAGGCTTGTCTAAAGTTTGCTCCCGCTCACATACTGTAAGACCTTCTAGAGAAAAGTTCTGTGTTCAGATGAAACAAAAATTGAGCTGTGTGGCCACATTACCCAGCAATATGTTTGAAGGAGCAAAGGTGAGGCATTTAATCCCAGGAACACCATTCCTACCGTCAAGCATAATGGTGGTAGTATAATGGTCTGGGCCTGTTTTTGCTGCCAATGGAACTGGTGCTTTACAGAGAGTAAACGGGACAATGAAAAAAGAGAATTACCTCCAAATGTTTCAGGCCAACCTAAAATCATCAGCCCGGAGGTTGGGTTTTGGGCGCAGTTGAGTGTTCCAACAGGACCCCAAACACACGTAATAAAGGAATGGCTCAATCAGGCTGGAATGAAGGTTTTGGAATGGCCTTCCCAAAATCCTGATTTAAATATTTGGACAATACTGAAGAAACAAGTCCATGTCAGAAAATCAACAAATGTAGACCCAGAAAGGATCCGTGGAAGAGCCAGGCTTCATGAGTGTTTTTTGTGACGGGCAAGTATGTGCTCCAATCACTCTAATCACACAAAATAAAGAGTTTTACAGATTGTTGGAAACTCAAGGCAGCCATGACATTGTTCTTTACAAGTGTGTGTAAACTTTTGACCATGAGTGTACATAACTCCACATGTGTTCATTCATAGTTTTGATGCATTCAGTGACAATCTACAAGGTAAATAGTCATGAAAATAAAGACAACTCATTGAATGAGAAGCTGTGTCCAAACGTTTGGCCTGTACTATATATATATATATATATATATATATATATATATATATATATACATATATATACATATATATATATATATATATTCAATGGGTTGTCTTTATTGGAAGAGTGGCCGTGCGCAACCCGACGGTCCCTGGTTCAATCCCCACCTAGTACCAACCTCGTCACGTCCGTTGTGTCCTGAGCAAGACACTTCACCCTTGCTCCTGATGGGTGCTGGTTAGCGCCTTGCATGGCAGCTCCCTCCATCAGCGTGTGAATGTGTGTGTGAATGGGTGAATGTGGAAGTAGTGTCAAAGCGCTTTGAGTACCTTGAAGGTAGAAAAGCGCTATACAAGTACAACCCATTTATTTATTTATCATTTAATGTTTATTTATATAGCCCTAAATCACAAATGTCTCAAAGGGCTGTACAAACCACTACGACTACGACATCCTCGGAAGAACCCACATAAGGGCAAGGAAAACTCACACCCAGTGGGACGCCAGTGACAATGACTATGAGAAACCTTGGAGAGGACCTCAAATGTGGGCAACCCCTCCCCCCTCCCCTCTAGGGGACCAAAAGCAATGGATGTCGAGCGGGTCTAACATGATACTGTGAAAGTTCAATCCATAGTGGCTCCAACACAGCCGCTGGAGTTCAGTTCAAAGCGGATCCGAGACTGCAGCGAGAGTCCCGTCCACAGGAAACCATCCCAAGCGAGGCGGATCAGCAGCGTAGAGATGTCCCCAACCGATACACAGGTGAGCGGTCCATCCTGGGTCCCGACGAGCGGTCCATCCTGGGTCTCGACTCTGGACAGCCAGAACTTCATCCATGGTCATCGGACCGGACCCCCTCCACAAGGGAGGGGATGACCCTCATTAACTAATAACGTTTTGGGAGACAATTATCTGATGTTTAGAAAACCCAATATTATAGGTAGTGGGTGTGTTGTCCGTCTCAAGATCAATAATACAGACGAGGCGTGTTGTCTGAGTTTTCAACGTTTACTTTTTTAGAGCGTGCATATCACCACATCCAAACTGTCAACATGGCCACATACCACTCCCCGCACCGCGCATGCTCGTCACTCTCGTTGCATGCTGGGTAGTGTAGTTCTATTATTCCCTGGCTCATAACATCACATCTTTCCCCCTATAAAGAAATAGTGTTTAACTCAAAGTGTTATTTTTTTAAACTACAACTTTTTCCAATTTTTTTTTTAGCATTGTAACCACACAAAAATGTCAAAGCATTTATGTCAACACTTTTTTTTTTTTTTTTTTTTTAACAACTTGCAAAAACCAAGAGTTCTTAACAACTCTCAATCAGCCTCTTAGGTGGCTGAACATGTCTCTTAGGTCTAGACAGTCTCTCAACAGTAGGTGACGCGGACACTGCTGTCAGTCCTTGGTCAGCAAGGTTAGGCTCCGTGTCAACAAGTTCTGCAGGTCCAGCTGAGTCCTGTTGAGCCTTTTCCTGAGCTGCAATGTTCCCTTCAGTCAACTGTAGTTGAAGATCCGTACGGTTCCTTCTCAGAGACGGTCCATTTTCCATCTGGATCCTATATGAGCGTGGAGCAACTTCCTCTTCCACCTGTCCTTTTTGTCTCCAGGTGCCTGTAGAAATGTCTCTGAGACGCACAACATCTCCTGGCCTCAGCATAGGCAGGTGTTTTGCAGTTCTATCATGCAGATGTTTTTGCTTTGCTTTTTGTACTTCCTTAGCTTGTCTGACCTTGTGTGCGCCTTTGGGTGTCAGCAAATCCTCGTTGACTGGTAGGTTGGAGCGAATGCGCCTACCCATCAGCATTTGGGCTGGTGACAGTCCATTTTGTAGAGGTGCACTCCGGTAGATCAGTAAACTTTTCTGAAAGTCATCTTTGTCCTGTGATTTCTTTAACAAGTTCTTTACAGTTTTAACAGAGCATTCTGCCAAGCCGTTGGACTTTGGATAAGTTGGACTTGACGTAGAGTGTTGAAACCCCCATTCCTTGGCAAAGGCAGCAAACTCACAGCTAGAAAACTGGGGACCATTGTCGGAAAACAGTTCGCATGGAACACCATGTCTGGCGAAAACAGTCTTTAAATAACTGACAACTGCTTTGCTCGATGTTGACTGCAACGCTCCAATTTCAGGATAGTTCGAAAAGTAATCTGTGACTACCACGTAGCTCCTTCCATCAAAGTCAAATAGATCAGTTCCTACTTTGTAGTAAGGTCTGTGTGGCACTGGATGAGTCATCAGTGGCTCCGCTTGTTGTTTTGGCCTGTAAGTTCGGCAAATTCCACATGACGCTGTTGTTTGGCTAATATCGTGATTGATCCTTGGCCAGTACATTACTTCTCTAGCCCTCCGTTTACACTTGACTTCACCAAGGTGGCCTTCGTGTATCTTTTCGAGCATCTGCTTGCGCAGTGAGTACGGAATAACAAATTTGCTCCCTTTTAGCACAATATCATCCACCACTGTGAGCTCAGCTCTACAATTCCAATAGTCTTGTATTTTCAAGGGGCAATCCTTTTTGTTGTCAGGCCATCCATTCTGTACTGCGCTCTTGAGTTCTTTCATAGTTTCATCTTCAATAGTCTCTCTCCGTATTTGTTCTGTTCTGTCTGCAGTCACCGGCAAAGATGTCACAACCATATCTACATATGCCTGTATCTCAGTGCTATTTTCACTGTCTGCAAGTTCTCTTTTATCCACTGCTCTAGACAATGTGTCGGCTGTGTACATATATTTTCCTTGTGCATATATCATGTGCACGTCATATTTTTGCAGTCGAATTAGCATGCGCTGTATTCGTACTGGACAGTCATTCAACGGTTTGTTCATGATGGACACCAACGGTTTGTGATCGGTTTCCACTTGAAACATCTGTCCATATGAAGAGTTCATACGCAAAAACCGATTAACGCCATTTTGATAAAGTTTAGCCCAGCCTCGGTAATATATAGTCCGCCACTTCTATTGTGGTATACCAAAATCAAATTGTTTGCAAATGCAGACAAATGCCGCTTTTAACGTCATTTAGTTCAGCGATTTATTGCAAAGGCCGATAAGCGCCATGGATCATTTACCACAAAAGCCGATATATCCGTTTGCCCAACCAGCGCTGCAGTACGGGATCACGTGACAAACAAAATGGCGGCGCGCACGGAGTCACTCAGTGTTGTTATCCACGCATGAATAATTTGGAAGCTTCTCCTGTCAACAAAACTGTTAAGCCAGCGAAAAAAACTGACGTGTTGAAGTTATTATTTGATGTTGGCGCTAGCACGCGTGTCTGTGAGTTTTACACCGCTGCGTTAAACGATGTTGTCGAGCATGGAGCTAATGTCGATAGCGATGATGAGTCAGCTGTTATCTGCACAGGAGTGTTTTTGATTGGCAAACCAGGTTGAGCATTTGTGCTTGTTTTATTAATAAAATATTGTCTTAATTGCAACACTTTTTTTTTTGTTTTTTCATTTGGTGCTGAAAAGCACAAGGTAAATATGTGAGGTCACAGTTCCAAAAAAGCATGTCCGGTTAGCAAGTACGAAAAAACAATGTTCGCAGGGACAGCTAGATTTATACGTAGCAGGGGATCGAAACTGTTAAATAATGAAGTAAAGAAATGTGAACAGTTGTTACCTTGAAATGTGGCTTTCGATACATTTCACGTTCTGTTTTTCTCTCTATCTTTATATTGAATATTATGCGAAATAAAGACCACAAAGAAAACGATTTTGGAGATATCTGTTTTTGCAACATATCATAATTTGGATATATCTGCTTTTGACGTAAAATCACATCAAACACTCTTACTTGAAAGCCATTCATTACATCAGCATTTCTTAAAAGTTTAGGCTTTCATGACTTGCTTATGTTGATATTAAATAAACCATTGTACGCTTGTACATGTACCGACAACACCAGCAGGCAGAAAATCGTTCATATACAGAATCGGTCAAAATGGATTTATCTGCTTTTGCATATGAACTCTTCATATACATATTGATGGAAACGCTCACATGCATACAAACTTGCCAACAGTTCTTTCTCGATTTGAGCATACCTGGTCTCAGCACTTGTCAGTGCTCTGGATGCATAGGCGACAGGTAGCCACTGCTCTTCATGTTGCTGCAGTAGCACTGCTCCCAAGCCGTACTGTGATGCATCTGCCGAGATCCTGGTGCTCTTCTCGGGGTCATAAAACTTTAACACGGGCTCCTGTGTAAGAGTCTCTTTCAGTCTCAGAAAACATTGTTCTTGCTCGTGGCACCATATCCATTCATTCTTTTGTTCAAGAAGACTCCTGAGAGGTGCTGACTGTGTTGACAGTTGTGGGACAAACTTAGCAAGATAGGTGACCATCCCTAGGAAACGTCTGACCTCATCTTTGTTGGTTGGCCTTTCCATGTTGTTGATTGCTGAAGTTTTTCTCGGGTCTGGCTTCACGCCCTCTTCACTCACAACATCTCCCACAAAGGTAAGTGACTTCACTCCAAACTTACATTTTTCTTTGTTAAGTTTCAGGTTCACCTCCCTTGTCTTGTCTAGCACTTGTCTCAGTCTTTCGTCTTGTTCTTTTTGTGTTGAGCCCCACACTATGATATCATCCATCATTGTCTCAACTCCGGGTATGTGCTCAAAAATCATGTGAATGGTCTTGTGATATACTTCAGGCGCTGACAAGATGCCGTATGGTAGACGAAGAAACCTGTACCTGCCCTCCGGTGTGTTAAATGTGCACAGTCTTGAGCTCTCCTCGTCAAGCTTCATCTGCCAGAAACCTGATGAAGCATCTAATTTGCTGAACCATTTTGCGCCAGCAAATTGTGCCATTATCTCTTCCCTGGTTGGTAACTTAAAGTGCTCTCTTCTGATCGCTTTATTTAGGTCTCTTGGATCCAAGCATATTCTTAGGGCACCTGTTTTCTTTTGCACAACAACCAGCAAGCTGACCCATTCAGTTGGCTCATCTATTCTCTTAATGACTCCCAACTTTTCCATTCGCGCTAGTTCATCTTTCAGTTTTTCACGCAGAGCAAATGGGACTTTCCTGCGTGGGTGAACAACAGGAAACACATTTTTATCTACACATATTTTATGTAGTCCAGGTAGACATCCAAGTCCTTGAAAGCAGTCTTTATACTCTTCCATGAGTGAGTCTTGAGCATTTGCAGTTTCTTGAGATGTCACCACAAACACTCTTTTGACAAGGTTAAGCAGGATTGGTTGTACTCTCATATCCACAATCAGCAGCTGTGCTCTCATTTGTCGACCCTTGTGTTTAAAAGTTGCAATACATCCGCCTTTAACAGGAACTCGTTCTCCAGTGTATCCACTTACTTTGGTTTTTACTGGATGGATTTTGCTCTTTACAGTCAGTGTTTTGTAATCTTCCAAAGATAGCAGGTTTACGTGAGCACCTGTATCTAACTTGAATGGTATTGTCGTCTGATTCACTGTAATTGGAACAATCCATTCTTCTTTTTCAATTGTGCACGCTTGCACCACATTGACAATAAACTCGTCCTTATCATCATCTTCTTCAACTGTGTGAACTTTCTGTCTTGAAGCTGCTTTACAACACTTTGCATAGTGATTGCTCCTTCCACAGTTGTTACATGTTTTTCCATATGCAGGACAATATTTTGGCTTGTGGCTGCCTCCACATTTACCACATTTAAATTCCACAGATTTGTCTTTTTGATCCTTTTGTTTGGTACACATTTTCTTTGTCCATTGTTCTTTATGTATGGCATTAACTGTTGTTTCACCTCTTCGTAGTTCCTTTGCTTGTGCTCTGGTGGTCTCAGCTGCTCTACACATACTGACACACTTATCTATCAATCAATCAATCAATCAATGTTTACTTATATAGCCCTAAATCACTAGTGTCTCAAAGGGCTGCACAAACCACCACGACATCCTCGGTAGGCCCACATAAGGGCAAGGAAAACTCACACCCAGTGGGACATCGGTGACAATGATGACTATGAGAACCTTGGAGAGGAGGAAAGCAATGGATGTCGAGCGGGTCTAACATGATACTGTGAAAGTTCAATCCACAATGGATACAACACAGTCGCGAGAGTCCAGTCCAAAGAGGATCCAAGACACAGCAGCGAGAGTCCCGTTCACAGCGGAGCCAGCAGGAAACCATCCCAAGCGTAGGCGGACCAGCAGCGCAGAGATGTCCCCAGCCGATACACAGGCGAGCAGTACATGGCCACCGGATCGGACCGGACCCCCTCCACACGGGAGAGTGGGACATAGAAGAAAAAGAAAAGAAACGGCAGATCAACTGGTCTAAAAAGGGAGTCTATTTAAAGGCTAGAGTATACAAATGAGTTTTAAGGTGAGACTTAAATGCTTCTACTGAGGTGGCATCTCGAACTGTTACCGAGAGGGTATTCCAGATTACTGGAGCCCGAACGGAAAATGCTCTATAGCCCGCAGACTTTTTTTGGGCTTTGGGAATCACTAATAAGCCGGAGTCCTTTGAACGCAGATTTCTTGCCGGGACATATGGTACAATACAATCGGCAAGATAGGCTGGAGCTAGACCGTGTAGTATTTTATACGTAAGTAGTAAAACTTTAAAGTCACATCTTAAGTGCACAGGAAGCCAGTGCAGGTGAGCCAGTACAGGCGTAATGTGATCAAACTTTCTTGTTCTTGTCAAAAGTCTAGCAGCCGCATTTTGTACCAACTGTAATCTTTTAATGCTAGACATCTAACGTAAGCCCAGTTTCTCGAAGCAGTCTTTCTCTTAGTGCATTATCCGTTGTACCACAAACAATCCTATCTCTCACTAATGAGTCCCTCAGAGTGTCAAATTCACATGTTTTGCTTAGTGTATGAAGCTCCGCCATGTACTGATCAAAAGGTACTCCTTGCTTTTGGTCATGTGTGAAAAACTTATACCTCTCAAATGTCACGTTTTGACGAGGCACAAAGTATTCTTCGAACTTTGTCATTAGCTGTTCCAGTGTCAAATTAGCTTCATCCAGCTGAAAGCTATTATATATATCCAAAGCATCTTCTCCAATAACATGCAACAGAATGTGAGCTTTCAGCTTTTCATTGTCACCTCCTGCTCCGCTTGCTGCTAAATATATATTAAATCTTTGCTTAAAACGCTTCCAGTTATCAGCAAGATTAGCAGTTAGTAGCATTGGGCTAGGTGGACTTAGCTTTTCCATGACTGTACTTTGGGTAAGTTACCGGGACTACACAGCTCTTTGTGTTGTTGGCTTTCTTCCAACTTGGGCACAAGATCCTCTTCTATTTGTTTAATCTGTCTCTTGTCCTCTGTGTCACTTTACCGCCGCTCATAGTCTTCACACACCGTAGCAAACTCCTCAGAAATGTGGCGTCCTTCGTTGCATGCTGGGTAGTGTAGTTCTATTATTCCCTGGCTCATAACATCACAGTGGGCGGTTTTAAGGAGTTGTTGATAAAATTATCCGTAGTAGCAATATTAATAATGTTGCGTTTATTATGCACCAGCGACCCCAAAAAGGGAATTAGTGGCAGAAAATGGATAGATGGATGGATCAGTCCAGAGAAGGAGTCTCCACTGCTCTAGAGTCCAGTGGCGACATGCTATACACCACTGCATCCAATGCTTTGCATTGGCCTTGGTGATTTATAGCTTAGATGCAGCTGCCTGGCCATGGAAACTCATTCCATGAAGCTCTCTGCGTACTGTACTTGGGCTAATTGAAAGGTTTGGAGCTCTGTAGCAACTGACTGTGCATAAAGTCTTTGCACTATGCGCTTCAGCCTCCGCTGACGTCTCTTGTCAGTTTACGTGGCTGAGTTGCTGTTGTTCCCAAACCCTTCACTTTTCTTGTAATAAAGTCGACTTTGGAATATTTAGGAGCGAGGAAATTTCACGACTGGATTTGTTGCACAGGTGGCGTCCTATGACAGTTTCACGCTGGAAATCACTGAAAGCGGCCCATTCTTTCACAAATGTTTGTAGAAACAGTCTCCATGCCTAAGTGCTTGATTTGATACACCGGGCCAAGTGATTAGGACACCTGATTCTCATCATTTGGATGGCTGGCCAAATACTTTATAGAATGTTTTATCGAAAGCATGTTTTATTGATATTATATGTCCATCGCGATATGTTTTGATATCATTTTAACGCTCTGCCGTGGCTTTCTATTGTGTGCGTGCGTGTTTTTTTTGTTTTGTTTTTTTTAATGGAGGTGCCAACCCTCCCCCCACCTCGCTGTCGGCCAGCAATGTTATCGCCGGCGAGTTGTTGCCAGCCGGGTGGATGACTTCAGGGAAGCTTTAAAAAAAAAAAAAAAAAAAAAAAGCGCCGAACCTGCACCGTTCAGACTCAGCAATGAAGCCGGAGAACGCGACGCTCTTCGCTTCCCCGACAATAAAAGTCGAGTCACCCCGCGGTAGTTGGCCGCCGCAGACGGGGAGATTAACCGTTGGCACCACGCTGATAACGGGCGGGTGATTTGTGGCGCTGAAGCCGTCAACACGAGGAGGCGCATTAGTGGAATGATCCCCGGCTGGAGCTGCGTGTTCCAGCAGGCCCTCGTTACAAGGACCACGTGGGAGCGCCCGCGCGGGCCTTAATTGTGTCGGCGAGTCAGCGTTTTTTTCAAAGTTGACCTCTTTTTCAAGACCTCTGCAGTTAGTTTGCAGAATTGTATTTACAACTACGGATGGGTGCTGTTAACATCTGAACCCAAACCGTATATCGTCACCAAAATGTCCATCTATCTTACTCCCGGTACCAGGCAATCAATACCAGTACTCAAAGGTACTGATTATTGGTGCTTTTGTGTGTGTTAAAGGCCTACTGAAACCTACTACTAGCGACCACGCGGTCTGATAGTTTATATATCAATGATGAAATATTAACATTGCAACACATGCCAATACGGCCTTTTTAGTTTACTAAATTGCTTTTTTTAAATTCCATGCCGAAGTATCTGTCACGCCTGTAAGTTATGTTTTGGTCATGCAATGTTTAGTTTTTGGACATTTAGTCACGTTTTGCACTTCCTGGTTTTGTTTGTGTATATATATATATATATATATATATATATATATATAAATATATATGTATTATTGGTGTTTATGTTTTTTCTTTTATAGGCCCTGCTTTATAGAAGAAAAAACATTTTTTTTTTAATATGGCAAACACAAAATATGCAACATTTTCCCCCAAAAAACATCTCAAAGTGGAATATTTAATGTGACGTCGTTGGAGCCTTGAATAGGTCAATAATCCATAATGACGCTGATTTTGATTTATTATTATGTTTTTAGTAAACAACAGCCTAGATGGCAGCTTTGTGTTATTAGAGTAAACATTGCAACATTTTCTTGTCACATTTCACCTGTTTGCTCTTTAATAGCACTTTTTCGGTTTGTTATTTTTTTAATCGTATTTTTAGAATGTGCTTAGGGCCGTTAAAAAATTACCCCCGGGCCGCACTTTGGACACCCCTGTACGAGGATGACAGGGGATGCAAAACAATAACACATGCCCTTCTTATTTATGATTTACTTTTTAAATTTGATCTCAGTTCGGTACACTGCTGCTGGAATTTTTAATTTTCCCGAGGGAACTCTACTGAAGGAATCAATAAAGTACTATCCTTCTATCTATCCTCGCTCATCCATGCGGACTTGGCTCTCTTGGTTGCTTTGTTGGGTCTGCTCCTGTCTCCGGCCATACTCCCCCCACCACAGCAGACGTTGGCGTGGAACACCACAGAGTGTATATGTTTGTTTTTTGTTGTAGTTTTACTTTTGCGTCTGGTTGCATCAGCTCTCATCTTATAAAGTCTTTAATGTCCTTTGTGTTCTTTGACGATTCTTTCTTACACACATGTTTATGTGTGCAATGGCTATGAGTTTTTTGTCCCCTTGGCCTCAGTCTGGACCCCCTCTACAGGGGCCCAGATGTTTGCTGTTGCACAAGCATGGGATAAAGTGTGTAACTTTTTGTCTGTAAAATACATCATTGCAGTTTTTTTTATTAGCATGGATGTAATCTAAGAACAGCATTTCATAATTAATATTCAAAACCCCAAACCAGTGAAGTTGGCACGTTGTGTAATTCGTAAAATAAAAACAGAATACAATGATTTGCAAATCCTTTTCAACTCATATTCAATTGAATAGACTGCAAATACAAGATATTTAATGTTCGAGCTGAGAAACTTTTTTTTTTTTTGGCAAATATTCATCATCTTAGAAATTAATGCCAGCAACACAGTGCAAAAAAAGTTGGCACATGGGCATTTTTTACCACTGTGTTACATGGCCTTTCCTTTTAACAACACTCAGTAAACGTTTGGGAACTGAGGAGACTGATTTTTTAAACTTTTCAGGTGGAATTATTTCCCATTCTTGCTTGATTTACAGCTTAAGTTGTTCAACAGTCCGGGATCTCGTTTGTGGTATTTTAGGCTTCATAATGTGCCACACATTTTCAATGGGAGACAGGTCTGGACTACAGGCAGGCCAGTCCAGTACACTCCTCTTTTACTACAAAGCCACACTGTTGTAACACGTGGCTTGGCATTGTCTTGCTGAAATAAGCAGGGGCGTGCATGATGACGTTGCTTGGATGGCAACATATGTTGCTCCAAAACCTGTATCTACCTTTCAGTATTAATGGTGCCTTCACAGATGTGTAAGTTACCCATGCCTTGGGCACTAATACACCTCCACACCATCACAGATGCTGGCTTTTCAACTTTGCGCCTAGAACTATCCGCATGGTTCTTTTCCTCTTTGATCTGGAGGACACAACGTCCACAGTTTCCAAAAAACAATTTGAAATGTGGACTCGTCAGACCACACAACTCTTTTACACTTTGCATCAGTCCATCTTGGATGAGCTCGGGTTTAGCGACGCTGGCAGAATTTCTGGGTGTTGTTGATAACTGGCTTTCGCTTTGAATAGTACAGTTTTAACTTGTACTTACAGATGTAGCAACCAACTGTAGTTACTGACAGTGGTTTTCTGAAGTGTTCCTGAGCCCATGTGGTAATGACCTTTATACACTGATGCCACTTTTTGATGCAGTACCGCCTGAGGGATCGAAGGTCAAGGGGATTCAATGTTGGTTTTCAGCCTTGCTGCTTACGTGCAGGGATTTACCCAGATTCTCTGAACCTTGTGATTATATTACGGACAGCAGATGGTGAAATCCCTAAATTCCTTGCAATAACTAGTTGAGAGATGTTGTTTTTAAACATTTGTTCATGAAGTGGTGACCCTTGCCCCATCCTTGTTTGTGAATGAACAAACATTTCATGGAAGCTGCTTTTATACCCAATTATGGCACCCACCTGTTCCCAATTAGCCTGTTCACTTGTGGGATGTTTCAAATAAGTGTTTGATGAGCATTCCTCGACTTTCTCAGTCTTTTTTGCCACTTGTGCCATTTTTTTTCAAACATGTTGAATTCCAAATGAGCTAATACTTGCAAAAAATAAAGTTTTACAGTTTGAATGTTTAGTATCATGTCTTTGCAGTTTATTCAATTGAATATGGGTTGGAAAAGATTTGCAAATCACTGTTTTCTGTTTTTATTTACCATTTACATAACGTCCCAACTTCATTGGTCTCGGGTTTTGTATATTGAAAAAAAGAACATTATTAAAAAAAATAAATAAAGGCCACAAAAACGCATCAATCAAATTGGTTGTAATTAGCCCCTTAAGTCCTTTAGCAGCTATAAAATGATGTTGCTGAAAAGACGATATCTGTAAAATGTGTGTCTGTGGAGCACAAGCACTGATCCTGCAGCCGTGTGTGGAACTGTCAGTGTGCCCAGTTACTAAATAAAAACTAAATAGTGCTGGCACGACAGCGGTGAGTGTTGATAAATCATATTGGGCGTGATAAATAATTATATTCGCATTTTCTCCCAGTATTGTGGGAGTTTTAATGATCAGCATATATTTTGCATGTTAATGAAGACAGAGACCCAAAATGTATTGCACGCCTTATTCTGCTCACTTAAGAGACACAATCCACTTTGCACAGGTTTAGTAGATCAGCTCTGCGTGTGCTATCGGGTTTGCACGTCTTTTAGTACACGCAAACCTTTAATAAATCAGGCCCTATGAGTCCAACTCCATCCTGGAGACGAGGATTGCACTTTGTCAGGCCTCTACCTTCACACCTGTGCAACTTGGGTGTGCCACCTGAAGACTAAGCTCAAAATAACCACAAGAAGGTGCCAATCTCTCAGGAGGGGAAGTAAAAAAATAAAAGTGAACTCAACTTCATAAAGTATCCTTGATCCACATTTTTCCCACCATCACTACATTTATCTTAACTTGATGGCCTAATTCTTAAACTGAATGTTCACCTTTAGTAGGACTTCACACACAATAGTCAATATTTACACCACTGAAAAGAACAATCCACTTATGAGCAAAACAAAAACATTCTTCTCAAACTAGTTTATCAACAAGTCAGCTGCGTCATGCCTCAAAGTTTCCGCCTCCTCCACTTATTCACACACAGAGAAACTTAACAGCACTGCCTACACTCTAGACCAGGGGTCTCAAACTCAATTTACCAGGGGGCCACTGGATGCAGAGTCTGAGTGAGGCTGGGCCGCAAGAAAAGATGTATTTATTTTTTTTTTTTGCATACTCCTCAGCATGTCTAGTTGTATAATGACGTTTCAAATTGTATCCCTTGTGCAACTTTCTGGGTGCAAATAAGACACGTCGGGGTGCCCCTGTGCTCAACAAAGAAATATCGCATCTCCCACTTTTCCTGGAATTGTCTTTGCTCATCACTAACCCTTCTCTTCACTGCAGGCTTTGAAAAAGACATGTTTGGGGTTGTGGAATATATTTGTATTTAGCCCACGCACGGAGAATAATGTTGTTTCCGCAATGTGCGTCGCTCCGCTTTTCCTCCCTACAGCAACACGGCGGTCGGCGGATAATAGCCGGGAAAGTACCGGGATAGCGAGCGCAAAAAAGTGACGGCTCCCGGAGTGTTTATATGTAGTGTTCATCGTGTGAGGCAATGCAAACTAAACAAGAAAAAAAAACAAATAACGGTTTGAATTGGTCCAGGTTATCGGGGACTGTTATTACTGACGGACAGGTGTCGCGGTGTGACTGCAGCCAGGCACCTAAGTGAACCCCCGTCTCCATGGCAACGTCTCTGTCGCTTTCACTCATTTGCAGCTTTTCCACTAACACAGGGTAGGCAACCCAGAACGTTGAAAGAGCCATTTTGGACCCGAATAACACAACGCTGTCAAGCGCCGTTCATATAAAACTTGCGGGCCGCACTAACATTAAAGGCCTACTGAAATGAGATTTTCTTATTTAAACGGGGATAGCAGGTCCATTCTAAGTGTCATACTTGATCATTTCCAGATATTGCCATATTTTTGCTGAAAGGATTTAGTAGAGAACATCGACGATAAAGTTAGCAAATTTTGGTGCTGATAAAAAAGCCTTGCCTGTACCGGAAGTAGCAGACGATGTGCGCGTGACATCACGGGTTGTGGAGCTCCTCACATCTGAACATTGTTTACAATCATGGCCACCAGCAGCGAGAGCGATTCGGACCGAGAAAGCGACGATTCCCCCATTAATTTGAGTGAGGATGAAAGATTCGTGGATGAGGAAAGTGAGAGTGAAGGACAAGAAAAAAAAAAGATTACAGTGGGAGCGATTCAGATATTATTAGACAAATTTACTAGGATAATTCAGGAAATTCCCTTATCTGCTTGTTGAGTTACTAGTGTTAAAGTGTGATTACATGGTCGTAACTGTACAACCTGAAGGTCGGCCCCGCACCAGTCGACGGATGGTGGCGATGCCCATCTCTGCCCTTCGCAAGGGACCCTCTCTGAAACAGGATCTTTCAAAGTGACCGCTGCATAATACACAGTACTTTGTGTGTGTGGTCCAATCCAGCCGTGTTCGCTTGACCGCTCTGTTCCATAGTAAAGCTTCAACGTCAACCTTCGGGAATGTAAACAATGAAACACCGGCTGTGTTTGTGTTGCTAAAGGCGGCCGCAATACACCGCTTCCCACCTACAGCTTTCTTCTTTGATGTCTCCATTATTCATTGAACAAATAGCTAAATATTCAGCAACACGGGTGTCCAGAATACTGTGGAATTATGCGATTAAAACAGACGACTTATAGCTGGGAACGGTGCTGGAACAAAATGTCCTCTACAATGTGTGACGTCACGCACACACGTCATCATACCGCGACGTTTCAGCAGGATACTTTGGCGCGAAATTTAAAATGGCAATTTAGTAAACTGGCATGTGTTGCAATGTTAATATTTCATCATTGATATATAAACTATCAGACTGCGTGGTCGCTAGTAGTGGCTTTCAGTAGGCCTTTCAATCAATCAATCATCAATCAATGTTTATTTATATAGCCCTAAATCACAAGTGCCTCAAAGGGCCGCACAAACCACAACGACATCCTCGGTAGGGCCCACATAAGGGCAAGGAAAAACTCACCCCAGTGGGACGTCGACCATGATGACTATGAGAAACCTTGGAGAGGACCACATATGTGGGCAACACAGGCACTGAGCAAAAGTCTCTTGCTTTCTGTCCCTCAGGACAGAACGGAAGGCTCCGAATGGAATTAGTTCAGTGAGTTTCAGTTTCGTCTGCAATGCATTCCATGCCATAGGGGCAGCAATGCCAAAAGCTCTTTTGCCAAATTCAGTCCGTACATGGGGAACAGTTAAAACATACAAATTGTTAGAACGCATAAGAGCTGTTTTTTCTTTGTCACAAAGTAGACAAGTATGGAGGTATTAAACCTAAAAGAGCTTTATAAATAATGACCAGCCAATGTGTGTATCTGTGTGCACTCAATGAAGATAAGTCTGACTTCATATACAGTTGACAGTGGTGGGTGAGACTACGACAGCCAGGAACAAATCTTAGTGCTGAGTGAAAAACAGTGTCCAAGGACTGGAGGCATTTAGATGAAGCACTAAAATAAAGCAGGTCTCCATAATCATTTACGGGCAAGATAGTCGCTGTCACCAATTTCTTTCTGACTTTAAGAGAGAAGCCGTTTTTATTTGTAAAAAGGAAACCGAGCTTTACCCTGAGCTTAGAGACCAAGTTGTTAATACGGGCTTTAAATGAAAGCTCCTGATCAAGAGTAAAACCCAAGTACTTGTAATTTAAGACCTGCTCTATAGGGTTTCCATTTGATGTTACAATATTTGGAATATTTTCCAGTAGCACCCTTGAATGAGAGAAACCATTACTTTGCTTTTATCTGTATTTAAAACCAATTTAAGATCAAATAAGCGAGCCTGGATGACATCAAAAGCAGCTTGTAAAAACTCAAAAGCCTGAGTGCTGGAGGTTGAACAGCAATAAATAATGGTGTCGTCTGCATAAAAATGGTACATTGCATTTGACAGATTATTGCAAAGATTATTCAAGTAGATATAAAATAAAATGGGCCCCAGCACTGAGCCTTGTGGAACTCCTTTGGTAATGTCCAATAATGAAGAGGTTGTCCCAGCCACCTGTACACGTTGTGTTCTGCTGGAAAGATAGTCTGTGAACCAAGCAGCTGCATTTTTAGATAATCCAACGTGATGGAGAGCTTCAATGAGCAGACTGTGGTCTACTGTGTCAAATGCTTTTGACAAATCAATAAAAAGTATTTTTTGCCGTCCACAGCCTCGATTAAATCATTGAGGACCTTAAGAGCAGCTGTAATAGTGCTATGCCAGGCCTGGCCAACCCGCGGCTCGCGAGCCTCATGCGGCTCTTTAACTAGTTTCATGCGGCTCTTCATGAGCTGTCACATGACATGCGTCAAAAATGCTTGGCTGGCGCTGTCATTCACTCCCCCTACAGCTAGATGGCACACTGACCATGTAAGCCTGTTTGAGTGACGTCAAACGAGCCCCGAGAGAATCTTTGGTGTGACATAATTTGTGTTGTAAACAATTTCCATCAAGTTACCTCTTGAAATGGCAGGGAAAAAAAGCACAGTCAAACGAAAATATGAAGAAGAACACAGGACGTTTTTGCCAGAGTGGGAGAGTTTCTATTTTTTTGTTAAACGTAATGGCAAGCCGATATATCACAGAGCATTTGCGCATTTCAAAGCTTCAAATCTTCAGCGTCACTTCAGCTCACTCCACCCTAACATCGAACAGGAATTTTCCAAAAGGGACTGAACTTCGCAAGAACAAGTTGGTCGCTTTGAAAAGCCAGGCAGAAAAGCAGGTGCAGTTTTTCCAAAAATTTACGAAACACTCGGAGACCATATCAGCTGGCTTGGAACATAGCACGGGCTAAAAAGCCATACAACGAAGGGGACTTCATTAAAAAATGCCTCATTGACGCCTTTGAAATCTTGGCTCCTGGAGACGACAAACTAAAACGGAGCGTATCAGACGTTCAACTTTCCCGCCACAGTGTTAAACGCAGAATATCGGATATTAATACAGCTGTTGAATCACAGTTGCACTCTGACCTTCAAGCATGTGAGTATTTTAGTGTGGCATTGGATGAGAGTTGTGACATACAAGACAAGCCTCAGTTGGCAATATTTGCACGGTCTGTGTCAAATGAATGTATGCTCAAAGAAGAACTCCTTGATATTGTGACATTAAAAGACAGAACCCGTGGCATAGATGTGAAAGAAGCAATGATGGCTGCGTTCGCAAAAGCAAATCTGCCCATACCAAAACTAACTGCAATAGCCACGGATGGAGCGCCAGCCATGATCGGCTCCGTGAACGGTCTTGTGGGGCTGTGCAAAACTGATCAAACATTTCCCAACTTTTGGAATTTCCACTGGGGAGCAACTCGTGTCTAAATCATTGAATTTAAACAACGTCATGAAGCCTGTGATGGAAATCGTCAACTACATCCGCACACATGTGCTTAACCACAGGCAATTCAGGAATCTCATCGCTGAGCTTGACCAAGGGCTTCCAGGTGACCTGCCGCTGCACTGCACTGTGAGGTGGCGGTCAAAAAGCAAGGTATTCTCTCACTTCTTTGAGCTTTTGGATGCTGTGAAACTGTTCATGGAAGAGAAGGACGAGGACTATCCCGAGCTCTCAGACCTCCAGTGGATTATGGATCTGGCATTTTCAGTCGACATGCTGTGTCACTTGGGCAGACTGAACCTGACCCTGCAGGGTAAGTTAAAAATGCTGCCTGACATGGTGCAAGGTGTGTTTGCGTTTGTCAACAAACTAAAGCTGTTCGAGGCGCATATTCAAAAGGAAGATCTAACACATTTTCATTCTCTGCTAAAAGCCAGTGAGCAAGTCACCAGCGCCGCCCTGGAAAAGAAAAGAGACAGATATGCAAGACTGGTTGCAAACCTGCACCAAAGCTTTGTGACCCGGTTCTGTGATCTACAACTGAAAGACCACAGATTACGTTCCTCGTCGACCCATTTAATGGGGAGACAGACTGTTTGAAAGCCCCGCTTGTCACAGATGAGGCTGCGGCTGAGTTGGAGATGATCGACCTTTGTGAGGAGGATCAATTGAAAATTGTTTTAAGGGAAGGGACCGTTGAGTTCTGGAAAAGTGTGCCAATTGAAAAATACCCCAACATCAAACGAGCTGCGCTTGAGATACTGTCCATGTTTGGGTCAACGTACGTCTGCGAGTCTGTGTTTTCTACCCTGAAACATGTGAAATCAAAGCATCGATCTGTTCTGACTGACACTCATTTGAAAGAATTGCTTAGAGTGGCAACAATAGAATACAAGCCAGATTTGAAGAGGATTGTTCAAGATAAGGAATGCCAGAAGTCTCACTAAGCACCATAGTAAGAGAAAGGTGTTATTGAAAATGATTCTATTATTGTTTGTGGACTTGCTTGAACTGAGAGTATGTGTGTGTGAGACACACAATGTTAACTGTTGAAAATTACTGATACTATCATGTTGGTGTGGTTATTTTCATTAGATCTGTCTGAGCTGAGGTCTGTGTATGCGTGCATACATGATTAAAATATAATGTTCATGTGTACCCATGTGTATGATGTGGCTCTTTGCAGTAACACCGAAAAAAAAGTGGATCTTAGTCTCTGACTTGTTGGCCACCCCTGTGCTATGCTGTATTCTAAAACCCGATTGAAATGGGGATTAAATATTGTTTAATTCTAAAAAATTCATTTAGCTGGTTACTGATGGTTTTCTCAAACAATTTTGCTAAAATGCATAATTTAGAAATTGGTCTGTAATTATTTATATTTGTGGGTTCACCCCCTTTTAGCAGGGGAAGAACAAAGGCTGATTTCCAGATTTTTGGAATGCTTTTACTTGTTAGACTGAGGTTAAAAATATGCGAGAGAGGCTCAGCAATAAAATCAGCAGCCACTTTTAAGAAAAAGGGTTCAATTTGGTCCGGTCCTGCTGCTTTAGTTGTGTCCAGGCTCTTTAGTGCATTGTATACCTCAGATACTGATACAGGTGTGAAGTCACAAGTGCAGGTGCTGCGTCTAATTACAGCCTGTGGTGTATTTGGGATATTAACATTAGTTAAACCAACATTTGACGATTGAGGATTCAACGACTCAAACAAAAATCCGGCAGAAACTAAATACTCATTAAAACAATTTGATATAGTTGTCTTATCAGACAAAGTACCAGATTGAGTAATCAAAGGACATGGAAAGTCATTTGTTTTCACATGATTTAAAGAAGCGTTTATGGTTTGCCAAAACTTTTTGGGGTGATTGATATGTTTTTTGCATTCATGCAGGTAAAAATCAGACTTGGCTCTCTTAACAAGCGAAGTACATTTATTTCTAAGCTGGCGAAAGCTAAGCCAGTCAACCTCTGTCTTTGTTTTTCGAGCCCTGGCCCAAGCAACATCTCTCTCTTTGAGAAGGTTTCCAATTGCAGCGGTAAACCAGGGATTATTTCGACCAGGGGCGTCACTAGACCTAATACTGTACTGGGGCACACCTGGGGCACAAATAATCCATGTGAGCGTGCAAAGCGCGCAAGCAAAACCATTTTTAGCACTTATTTATCATAAAAAATACATAAATAGTGCTTTAAACTATGAAATCATATCGGATTATGTTGTATGGATCTTTGATGAACCACCTGAAATTAACTCATGCATTTGACCTACTTGTGCACTTTTTTTACTCCAGACTTCTAAACTGCTACTGGTAAAAGCAAAAAGGGAGAGCAATGAATATTTTTGAAATATTTATTGCAGTAATCATCTGCAAATTTAACATCGACAAAAGTAAAACAAAAAATAAAGCACCCCTACATCTCTGGGTTCTTTTATATTATTTAATTTCCATTTATGGCAATGTGGCTAATCCTATTTCAGATACACACAACTATAAAATATACACAAAACAATAAAGCCACAGTAGTAGAATAAATGAACAACTGTTGTGTGTCTGTTCAGGGAATCATTTTCTGAGAAGTAAACTGTAACGTCTCCTTTTCATTTTTGCAAAGTGGTCAATCACTCTGGACAGACATGGAAATATTACAGTAACTGTTATACAGTTGACCAGTGGTTCCCAACTGCTGGGTCGCGACATAAAAGTGGATTGTGTGTCATTTTCAGTCAGATGTGTGCATGAAAAAAAAAAAAGTTTAGGGAGAAAAAATTAAATTGTGGCAACAAAACCAGATATTTTTAGCCATTTTTCTAGTGACTATTAGTGAGTATTTTAGCAAAAGGCAAACCGACTAACAAGTTGGAGGAGGACTCAGGACAGACATGGAAATATATTTGAAAAAAATCTAAATGGGGCAACAAAACCCGATATTTTCAGCCATCTTTCTGAAAACAAATACAGAAATGTTACTATTTTTTCTGGAAACAAAACCAGATGCTTTAGCTGTAGCCATTTTTCTGGCGACAAAACAAGATTATTTTAGTCAAAGTCACACCGATTAACAAGACAAGTCTACTGTGCTATTTTTCTGTGAAATAAACTTAATGATTTAAAAATTTGGCTCACGACTTGATATGGAAAAATGTTTTTCTTCCTGAAGATAAACCATTTGAGAAGCACTCAACTCACACATGCTGACTCCAAATCATCATTGATGCAGAAGCAGCAGACAATAACCAACATGATGTTTCATGTTGATTGGAAATTGCCCCGACAGCTCGTACAGCAAATGAATATGTTTGTCTTGATACAAGGAATAACGTTAGCTAACTTAGCATCAACTCAAGACAATGATGTTGCCTAGCTAGCTAGGACTTCACTTACATCTCTCATTCCTTGCTGCTTCTTCCCTGCTGCGGGCCAATAACTTTCTTAAATCCATCTGGGAGTTACAGTTTGAGTCAAATAAAAATAAAAATAATATAATTAACAAATTGTTGTTGGCTAACGTCACCTACCTCACGCAGTGATTCGAATCCCCCCTCCCCCCTCTCTCTCTCTCTCTCGCAACCGAAGTCTCGATCCACACGTGAATAAATTACCATATTAAGTAGCCATGTGCTCACTGTTTCGTGGAGTGAATACAGTAGCAATCAATTACCATACTAAGTAGTATGTGCGCTGTTGTCTATGTTATGTAGACTTAAAACTCTGAAGCGTTTTTTTTTATTGGTGAAATTTTTACTGGGGCACTGCAGATCAACAGTGGGGCACGTGCCCCAGTGAAATATGTCTGGCGACGCCCCTGATTTTGACCTTTAACTCTAAATTTTCGAAAAGGGAGCATGTTTATTGACTATACGTTGAAATTCGTTATAAAAGTATTTCAACGCTATCTCAATATCATCAATTAAAGCAACTCTGTTCCACTCAAAGGCAGCTAAGTCGTATATAAAAGCTGGGAGGCAAAAAATGTTAATATCTCTTTTGCATGTAATAATGGGTTTTGATTTTGGTAGCTTGCAGTTTCCTACAGCTGCAATTGTACAATGATCACTCAAGTCATTGACAAACACCCCAGTACCAGTGTACTTATGGGGAGCCTTGGTTAGAATTAGATCAAGTAAAGATGATTTTGAGGTGTTTTTAGTATTGGGTCGAGTTGGGGAAGTGAATAATTGAGTTAAATTTAGTGTGTTGCATACAGCTTTAAGGTTATCAGAAGAGGAAGTCAACCAGTCAAAATTTAAATCACCAACCAAGAGAAGTTCACTAGTCCACTCATAAAGGATTCAAGAGAGGCAAGGGCTTCAGTGGAGGCATAGGGAGGTCTATAACACCCTACAATTGCGAGAGTTTGGCCATGCGAGAATTCAAACTGCAGGGCAAGGAGTTCAAATGGTTTAGTGATTGACAGTGATGATAATAAAGTAACATTAAATCTGTTTTTTATATACATAGCCACCCCTCCACCTTTTCGAGGACGATCGCATCGGAAGACATTGTATCCATTTATAGCAATGTCCTTGTCAGAGACTGCTTTACTTAGCCAGGTTTCTGATAAAATAAATATATCTGCATTGGTTGTTTGAATCCAAATTTTGACTAAGTCTAATTTTGGCAGTAGGCTTGTAATATTTGAATGAATTAAACCAAGACCTGACCTAGCTCTAAGTTCATCAGGAGTACTGATGTTGTATAAAGCTGGGCCTGGATTTGGTTGCACATTGCCTGATAGCAGAAGTAAGAACAATATAAAGATTTTCCGTTTCATATGGCAAGGTGACCTCATGACAACATTATTTGGCTTCACAATATCAAAATGAGTAATATCAGAAGGAGAAAACCATCTGTTTAGCACAGAAATACACCATAACTGAAGCTGGTTAGAATTATTTAGCACTGACCCACATGTGGATATCAATAACCTTTGTGTAAATGCTGTAGTTTCAAAGGACCAGGTGATTGTTATTGCGTTTGGTAGAGTTAAAGGTTGGTGGAGCACCTGGTCAGGTACCCCACTACAATTGCAGAAAACAAGTCCAGGAAAAAGCATTAATATTAAACAGAGAGCTTTTGTCAAAGTCATTGTTAAATTGTTTTACTACCACCCAGGTCCAATAATCAAAGTTCAGATGTCCAAGCTACAAGAGTTGGAAGACCAAGCTAAGGCTAGCAGAGGCCCAGCTTTAGTCAGTCTGAGGCTAAGATGGATCCAGGCCGTGGAAGACGGAAGGCCAAGATGAAGCCAGTCGACTCAGACTGTAGGTAGTGGAAGGCCAAGCTGAGACTAGTATAGATCCAGACTGTGGCAGATGGAAGGCCAAAATTTCAGCTAGCAAAACATCCCCCGGCTTCTGCAGGTCAGAGGCCTCCAGATTTCCAAATCCAACAAAAGCAGTCAGAAATACCACTTTTTGGAAGTAAGCCTTCATTCATCAATTGTTACGCTTAAAACTAGTGCAATTTACTTAAATCGGCTAAAAAAAGAGACTAAAACACATAGAAATTCAGAGCACTTTGACAAGCAGACAAACAAAAGACAGTCCTGTCGGCCATCTTGGATTGGACATTCAACATTAACCCAATTTGGAAATCGGTCTGTAGTTATTTATATTTGTGGATTCACCTACTTTTGACGGGGGAAGAAGAAAGGCGGGTTTGCTGATTTTTGGAACGCTTTTGCTTGAAAGACTCAGGTTAAAAAGGCATGAAAAAGAAAAAAAGAAATAGAAACATTATACATTATGTCCCATATAAGCTCATACACGACACATTCTACAGATAGTGTATAAAAAAAACACTAAATAGTGGAATAAAAGAGGTGAAAACATGTGAAATGGAAAAAAGAAAAGTTGCATTGTTGAGTCTAATAAAGCTGCCATGCAGGTTGTTTTCTCTTTAAAGCTGTCATTGCTCAAAAATAATAATGAATCAAACTCAATGTTGTTACAAATTATTTAAACTAGTCATGGCTCCAATTACGTCACATACAAAATTTGACTTAAGAGTATTTTTATAGGATATTTAGTGTTTATCCTACAAAAAAAAGGGTTTTTGACTAATAGGGCAAAAAAAAAAAAAAAAAAAGGAATGAAGAAGCTGTCACGTACTTGCATGGCTGCTCTAGTTGTGACCCCAAGATGCAGGAGACAGGAGGACGACGTGCGGGTGAGAGTCTTTTAATTCCCACAGGGAGCACAAGGAGGTGCAGCAGGGAAGTGCACAGAAGCATAAGCAGCATACAGAAAAACCAAAGTAACGTTTCAAAAAACAATCCTTGAGCCCTGACTGGAGGGCGAGGCAGGCATAAATAGAAGCCAGTTGATTAAAGTAAAAGTACCAATGATTGTCACACACACACTAGGTGTGGTGAGATTTTCCTCTGCATTCGACCCATCACCCTCACCCCATGACCAGGTGTGGCCAGGCTGCCAATCAGCGACAGGTGAGGAGGGAAAAGGGCTCAGGGAGACAAACAGGAAGTGGGACCAAAATAAGAGCGCCGACTAGGAGATAAACACAAACGCAAACAGACCGCGTGACACCTGACGTGACAGGTCGTCACAGAAACGAGGGATGGATCTGAAGTTTATCGAGGGACTTAAGTGTTGAAAGTAAAAATAAATGTTTGACTTATTTTTATGAGTGGGGCCCGTTTGGATCCTAATAATTTCAGTGGGACAAGTTTTGTCATTGCTCAAAAAAAAATAATGGATTAAAATCGATGATGTTATGAATTATTGACATATTTAAAATTGCAATTAAGTTGAGTGAAAATTATTATTTTGTGCTTTTGCCATAACAAAACAAGGTTTTGACAAAAATGGCGTAAATTATGAAAAAAAAAAGACTGATAAGGACGGATAAACCTGAAATTGATCAAGGGATTTAAGTGTTGAATGAAAAAGTAAAAACATAAATAAAAATGACCTACTTCTACCATTTTTATGACTGAGACTCTTCCTGGTCCCCAAGAAAGCAGTGCGAGGCGAGTGGAGAAAAAACGGATTTATTGACAGAGATGTGACACAATGTGATATTGATCATAAGCAGCGGCCATTGAAAGAAAAGAAGAAATCCTCGTCATGACGTCAAGGCCATGAAACGTGCGATTTTACAGCCACCAACGTTTGATCTTGAAAGTCTTTTAACGGCCAAAGAAGAATACATGGAATAGCGTGAGGAGCAGTCGGACGAAGAACAAAGCACATCTCCATCTCATCTCCGAGTGTGATGACGTCCCTCAGCGATGGAGACATCTCCCTGTGTTCCAGTGCACAAAGCATCCTGGAGGAAGAAGACCACTCAGCACATTCCCGACAGAAGCAGGTGAATCCAAGTTGAACATCATCTTCACACAAGAACATTTGGAGGTGCAGACAGTCCATGTGAGCTTACTCAGCCTTCAGCCGCCTGCACGTTCTCGTCGAGCTCCACGCCGCCGTGGCGAGCTGCGGGACAAACGCAAACGGTGAAGGAAGAACATCCAGAAGGTGCCTCGTCACTCACATCAGATCTTTGAGGTGTGACTTGGAAACATGACGAGTCAGCACACTTGATGTCTCATTTGGCTGATCCTCATCATGAGGACTCCTGTCAAAAGTGAGATATGCCAGACTTTGTATTGCGTGTGCTCACAGGAGGGACTTTTATTGTGAAGGAGTCAGCTCCAGTTGGGCTTTTCCGGCTAAACTTGTAACAAAGGTCCACATCAGACCTCCATGTGAGTGACGCTTCACCACGGCTTTGTTTCTTGCGGCTCAAAGAAAAGATGTTTTACTTACCAGCTGGATCGTACTGGGCTGAAATGAAAGAGAAACAAGGTGAAGTGGACTTTTCCCCTCACGTCACGCCGTGTTTCTACGTGAGAGTGTGCGCTCTGTCTCTGTGGATCTTTGAGTGTTTGGCTGGAAGGCAACTAAAAGATGGCCGCACCTTTGCAGCCCGGATGAAAGCATCAACTCACGGCCTGGACCGAGTGCACCGAGAAGAAGAAGACAGAGGACATTGGCGTCCCTCACCTTGTCTGTTTCTGTGACGCCTGACCATGACCATGATGATGATGATGATGATGATGATGATGGCCGCCACAGCGAGGACCGCCGCCGTGGCAGCGAGGGCGACGCTCAAGTTGTCTGTGGAGAGCAAAAAAGCACAAGTGGAGTGACAAAGCATGAAGAGGAAACCTTCATGACTACTTTGCATGCAGACGTCAAGCGTTGTCATGGTGACATGGATCAATAATGGTGACAGGTGGACTTGTGATGGGAAACATCTCCAACTAAATGTGTCTTTCTCACCTTCATGGCTTGCGTTGCTCAGGATGCTTCTTCTCTCCAGCTTGGTGACCAAGTCCTCCTTGACGCCTGACAGCTGAAACACACATTCGTACTTGCCCTCCACGTCGGCCGTCACCTCCACTTTCAGCGCCACCGACATCTGGAAGGTTCCGTCGTGGTTGGGGAGTATCTCTCCGTGCTCCACGTCCTCGAAGATCTGCTCGCCGTCTTTCCTCCAAAACAGGTCGGCACCGTCGGGGTAGAAACCTGTCGCCATGCAGCTGACCGGAGAGGACGGCGTCTTCTGGAGCAGGAACACCTATGGAAGCTCTGCACAGGAAGTGATGTCACGTGTGAACACAGGACAACGTGGGGAGAAGGTGTGGATGGAGAGAAGGTGTGGATGGAGGTAAAGATGAAGAGAAGGTGTGGACGGAAAGAAGGTGTGGATGGAAGTAAAGATGGAGAGCAGGTGGGGATGGAGGTGAAGATGGAGAGAAAAGAAGAGAATGGAAGTTAAGATTTAGAGAAGGTGTGGATTAAAGTAAAGATGGAGAGAATGTAATAACGGAGGTAAAGATGGAAAGAAGGTGTGGATGGAAGTAAAGATGGAGAGAAGGTGGGGATGGAGGTGAAGATGGAGAGAAAAGAAGAGAATGGAAGTAAAGATGGAGAGAAGGTGTGGATTAAAGTAAAGATGGAGAGAATGTAATAACGGAGGTAAAGATGGAGAGAAAGTGTGGATGGAGGTAAAGATGGAGAAAAGATGAGAACAGAGGTAAAGATGGAGTGAAGGTGTCGATGGAAAGAAGGTGTCGATGGCGGTAAAGATGAAGAAAATGGAGGTACAGAGAGAAGGTTTGGATGAAGTTAAAGATGGAGAGAAGATGAGAACGGAGGTAAGGATGGAGAGAAGATGAGGATGGAATTAAAGATAGAGAAAATGGAGGTACAAATAGAGAGGTTTGGATGGAGGTAAAGATGGAGAGAACGTGAGGATGGAGGTAAAAATGGAGGGAAAAGGAGAGAACGGAGGTAAATATGGAGAGAAGGTGTGGATGGAGGTAAAGATGGAGAGAAGGTGAGAATGAGGTAAAAATGGAGAGAATGAGGTAAAGATGGAGAGAAGGAGAGAATGAGATAAAGATGGAGAGGAAGTGAGGATGGAGGTAAAAATGGAGGGAAAAGGAGAGAATGGAGGTAAATATGGAGAGAAGGTGTGGATGGAGGTAAAGATGGAGAGAAGGTGAGAATGAGGTAAAGATGGAAAGTAAGAGTGGACAGCGGTAAAGATGGAGAGAACGTGAGGATGGAGGTAAAGATGGAGGTAAATATGGAGAGAAGGTGTGGATGGAGGTAAAGATGGAGAGAAGGTGAGAATGAGGTAAAGATGGAGAGAAGGTGAGAATGAGGTAAAGATGGAGAGAAGGAGAGAATGAGATAAAGATGGAGAGAAAGTGTAGATGAGGTAAAGATGGAGAGTAAGAGTGGGCAGCGGTAAAGATGGAGAGAACGTGAGGATGGAGGTAAAGATGGAGAGAAGGTTAGAGTGGAGGTAAAGATGGAGAAAGGGTGATGATGGAGGTAAAGATGGAGAGAAGGTGAGGATGGAGGTAAAGATGGATAGAAGGAGAGAAGGTCAGAGTGGAGGTAAAGATGGAGAGAAGGTGAGGATGGAGGAAAAGATGGAGAGAAGGTAAGGATGGAGGTAAAGATGGAAAAAAGGTGAGAACAAAGGTAAAGATGGAGAGAAGGTGACAACGGAGGTAAAGTTGGAAAGAAGGTGAGAACGAAGGTAAAGTTGGAAAGAAGGTGAGAACGAAGGTAAAGATGGAGAGAAGGTGAGAGAAAGAGAGAAGAGTATAAAGAGACAGGGTGTAATGTCAGTAATGTTCCTATAGGGGGAGTGCTGACAAGTTAAAAGGTGAAAGTACATGTTGTGTTTCTACCTGTTCTCATTAGGACCTCCTTCCCATTGTTCACATACTTCTTCAAGTAAGAAGGACATATCTCAGTGTAGTAAAACTTCTTGTGTTCTAGTAGATGTTTGTTCTGGTCCCTCTTGAGTTTGGTGGGGAAAGCTTGTTGTTTTGCTGCAGTAAATGTCCATGTCTTCATGTCCAACGATATGAAATCTTCTCCATCATAACCTTCCTGACGCCAACCTTTAACTTCATCAGTCTCATCATTCCATTCACATCCAGTCATCCACTGGAGAATGTGAACACCTGAGACACACACACACACACACACACACACACACACACACACACACACACACACACACACACACACACAGTATTAGTGTAGGTTATTATGGGATGGACAGAGACAAGTATCAGTGCAGTAATGTGTGTTTACTACAGTATAAAAAGAGTACATCAAATACATTTAAGTAGTAGAAAGTTCAACATAAACAAACCTCCAGTTTGGTTGAAAAGCTTCTTAAGAACTTCAAGGTTGTGTTTGTCAGTCAACTCATTAACAACACTGATCTCTGTTTGTCTCTGCCAGTATTTTGGATCCTCTGCTGTGATTTTGTTCATCCAGTCCTGTTTGGCTTCTGCTTTCCTGCTGTTGCTGTCATAGTGAACAATCTGAACTCCATCAACATAACCAACACTCACATACTCTGGGAAGTTTGGAACTTGAGAGGACGCAGTGTAGAAATACTGCAGCGTGTGAATCACTGAAAGAAGAAAACAACAACAGGATGACTTTTTATTATTTAGTTTCATGTTCAACAATCTTGCACTGTGAATATTTTAGCTCCTTCCGTCTTCAGTCGGGTCTTAAAGTGAACATCAAACACTGCTAGATATCACAGTCAAGACTCACATGTTCTATGACAAATACAACACATTAATAATATTACTAACATCTGTTGACAGTTTGAACATTTTGAAAATAAACATATATTTTCTACAATGGAGGCTGAATAAAAAGTACAACAGAGTTGAACACAACCTGTTCTGCCCATTTGATGTCGACTCTTACTGACATCTTGTGGCGGGGTGATGTTACTACATTTGATTATTTTCTGACACTTCCGTGTTTGAAGATTTGTGTTCGTTCTTACAAGCCTTGGAAAAAATAAGTCTTTGAACAAGAAAACCTAAAGTCAAAATAAATAAAGAGCCTAAACGGATTTATCTGCTTCTGTAACCTTATTGGAACATTTTGAATTTTTACTAGGAAAAAGGGAAAACAATAAAATATGTTTAAAAAGAACCAGGATTAAGTAATAAGGGGCTTAAATAATACAACAATAATTTAATTAATAAGTAACAGAAACTCTCAGAAGTCAAATAAGTGAAGGCACAAAGAGGATTTATGAATAACAATTTATAAACTTATAAAAAGGACTTACCAGGCGTCACGCTGTGCATTTGCACGACCAGAAGAAAGAATAAAAACAAGTTCATGATGTCAGCGCGAAACAAAAATATGTTTGCCACTTTTAATCCCGCAGAGAAAGACAAAAGTGACGAACACTCGCTTGACTCGCAAACAGGAAAAATGAACCAGGAACTGTCGAGGCTCTTTTTATAATACTCCACCTGAGCCAATGAGGAGTCAGCATTCTGTGACGTCACAGTGAGGAGAGAAAACGAAACGCTATTCTGCACAGAAAAGTGGCAGCAGTCAACTGACAAGAAGTCTTCTACTGGACTCACTAGAGAGCGCCCCTTGTGGCCACGTCAGGTAAATGCTTGTGTGGCTTTTCTGGGAAATCACGTGACTTGACAACAAAAAGGTGTGTCAAGTTGGCCGCCAAACTTGGAAAGAAAAGAAAGAAAGAGGAATGAAGGTGAGATTGAGAGTTAAAAGTAATGACAGGGCTGGAACATCCGATCAGTGATCGTATTGTAGTCCTCTCAAGAAAGCATCAATACAAATAATGATTGATAGACATAAAGTCGCTACACCGCAGGACATCCTCACTTTTTATTTCACGTCTTAACTTTCACCTCCGTTATGTCTCCCAAGCGTGAGGCGTCCCTGCTGGGGTAACGGGACACGCATCTGCCTCGTATGGGTTCGATTCCCGGCCAGGGTTGCATCAGGAAGTTTCATCCTGAGTAAAAAAGTCAGCAGAAAGCCTTCATGAGATGGACTCGCTGTGGCCAAAGTGCTGAACGTGGGGGAAAAGTGTGAGGCAGACGCTTCTGCTGGCAGAATATCAAAGAAAGTGAAAGTAAAAGTAGACACGGTAAAGCCAAACATTGAACTCGATGGTGATCATTTTTATTTTTATTTTTATTTTGTCGTACCTGTCAAAGGTGAACACACTTATCCACGTAGGTGAGTAGTAACGAGTTACATTTACTTAGATAAGAAACACAACTTTTACTTTGCTATATAACATATTCAATATATGTATAAAAATATACATTTAGGCCTCCACTCAGGCTTCATCCCAGGGACCCCAAAGGATTTTGGTCAAAAAAATATTTAAAATGTGTCATTATTTTGTATTATTATTATTCCAGGTTTAAATCTGTAGATCAACATTAGGTCTATCTGTCAATATAACCTTTTCAAAGATTTAAGTTGTATGCCCTTTTTGTCAAAGAAAACCCTGTTTTGTTATGGAAAAAAACACAAAATATGCAATAGTTTCCCCTAATAGAATTTTAAAGTGGAATATAGTATATAATAATTGGAGCCTTAAAAAATTCAACACATAAAAACATTGATTTTAGTTTATTATTATTTTTTAGCAATGACACAAAAGAAAAATCCTACTGAAATTATTGGAGATCCAAAATTGTCCTACTCAGAAATAAAAAAATATATATTTTTTTACTGTTAACTTTAAACACAATCATCTTCAGATGAACTTCAGATCCATCCATCAAGTATATATATATATATTATTGGTGTTTTTTTTTTTTTTTTATATGGCAAACACAAAACATGCAACATTTTCCCCCAAAAATATCTCAAAGTGGAATATTTAATGTGACGTCGTTGGAGCCTTGAATAGGTCAATAATCCATAATGACATTGATTTTTTATTTATTGTTATTTTTTTAGTAAACAACAGCCTAGATGGCAGCTTTGTGTTATTAGAGTAAACATTGCAACATTTTCTTGTCACATTTCACCTGTTTGCTCTTTAATAGCACTTTTTTTTATTTTTATTGTATTTTTAGAATTTGCTTTGGCCATTACAAAATTACCCGCGGGCCGCAAATGGCCCCCGGGCCACACTTTGGACACCCCTGTACGAGGATGACGGAATGCAAAAACAATAACACATGCCCTTCTTATTTATGATTTACTTTTTAAATTTGACCTCTGTTATGTACGCTGCTGCTGGAATTTTTAATTTTCCTGAGGGAACTCTACTGAAGGAATCAATAAAGTACTATCCTTCTATCTATCCTCGCTCATCCATGCGGACTTGGCTCTCTTGGTTGCTTTGTTGGGTCTGCTCCTGTCTCCGGCCATACTCCCCCCACCACAGCAGACGTTGGCGTGGAACACCACAGAGTGTATATGTTTGTTTTTTGTTGTTGTTTTACTTTTGCGTCTGGTTGCATCAGCTCTCATCTTTTAAAGTCTTTAATGTCCTTTGTGTTCTTTGACGTTTCCCTCTTACACACATGTTTATGTGTGGTATGGCTATGAGGTTTGTTTCCCTTGGCCTCAGTCTGGACCCCCTCTACAGGGGCCCAGATGTTTGCTGTTGCACAGGCATGGGATAAAGTGTGTAACTTTTTGTCTGTAAAATACGTCATTGCAGTTTTTTTTATTAGCATGGATGTAATCTAGGAACAACATTTCATAATTAATATCCAAAACCCCTGTAGCGGTAAAGTCCTATACTTTTACTGCTACTGGTTGCCGAATATAAATGAAGCTAGTTCAGATGTGTGCAACCGGCTAATAATTGAGGCCCAGAATTGTGTCCATGTTTAACCAAAATATTTACTAACATAAAGTCACAATTATATAACACACTTTGTTCAAAAACGGAAAATACACGGGAGCAAACAAACACTAGCCTGGCACAGTCAAAAACTGTTGCGCCTCTACTCAGCAACACCTGGGCAAGATCCTGACTCCTCCCTAAATATCCGGGCACTTGGCCTTGGAGCCAACCCCTTGAGTGACGTCATCAATTTGACAGACAGAAAGTGTATTTGGCTCTAACACACCTGCCCCTAATTGCTGCTGGCGTGACGAACAGAGTGATTTAATTTGGAATCAATAAAACAAAAATAGAGCCATAATACCAAAAACAAACACCTCTTTCTTTGGTTTTCATGTTCCCTTTTGCAATAATGCAGTTAATTTACTCAATACCTTCACCTAGAAGGCATATCTTTGTAACAGATGATAATCCTTTTTGTTTGCAGGCAAACTTTTTTCATTTGTCCACTTTTGTCGCTCTTGTAGCAACGGTAAATATTCGTGAAACCACCTGTTCCAAAAAAGGTCAGCGATATATTGCCTCTGCCTCCATTTCCTTATGCACATCCAATACAGGTGATCTATTACCAACAGTACATGTAGACTATAGCTGTCTTCTTTTCCTACTCCTGGCCATCAGCTTTCTTCGTCACCTTGGGGGTAGGAGAGCTTTTTTTTCTTCTCAATTTCCTCCTCTTCTTCTCCCAAAGGACTCTCGGGGTCGTTTTCTTCCTCCTCTTTCGGGGAACTCTTCTCTTTTTGGACTTGCCATAGTCGCTGTCCTCGTCATCTTCCACCATGAAGTCTTCATCACTGCCAGACTCATCAGGATCCAGGTAAGCTTCCTCTGGGTCATCCTGCTCTTCATCCTCACGGCCTCCGTCACCCAGAAGGATTTCCCGCTGTTTCGACACGGCCTTGGAGACTGCCTGGCGTATTGTTCGCATTCGACTGACTTTTCTTTCATCGTCACTGTCATCTGCGCTCCGTTTTCTTTTTGCTGTCTTCCTGCTGGGCTTCTCTATCTTGGGCTTCTTTTCCTTTTTTGACATATCCTTTTGATCTTTGGATCCCTGCTCATTGAAATCATGCATGTACTGGTTCATAAGCGGTTCCTCCAAACTGTTAACAGTAACTGTGGGGCGTGTCATTGCCTTGTAATGGCCCATTAATCACCCACCCCAATAGGGTTCTGACAGCATAAGGTCCATCTCCGTGGCTGTTAATCACCTCCCGTGGTTCCATTCACTTTGAGGCGTTGGTACCAATTAACAGGTCCACGTTGGCAGTTATCCGAGAAATTTTAATGCCTTGGAGATAAGGCCACTTATCAAGTTCTGCCTCACCAATCAGATTGTTAGTGTACACGGGCATCTGCCTTTGAGTGAAGACATCAGGAAGCTGAAAAAAACTTACTACAAGTAAGCTGAGAGATTTCCAGACCACTGCTCGGGACCACCTTACTGTGCCCCAAGGTGCGCAAGTGGATTTTTGTTTTTCGGCCTTCTGTGTTCAGCCTGTTCACCAATTTAAAACATGTAATTTAAAACATTTGTATGCACGTACAACACTTAAAACCTTCAGTATATCAGTATGTGGAATTCAATTATGGAATGGATTAAGCAAAGCAATCAAACAATGTACTAATATGATCCACTTCAAGAAACTCGTCAAACTGGAAGTGTTAACAAAGTACAAAAATGAAGAACCATGATAAACATTCTGATTTTACTCACTCATTCATTCTCAAAATAATCTGATTTATCTCATCGTATGGATTAAAATTTAAGCAATTATTTATTTATTTATTTATTTGTATTGTGATTACTTATTACTTATGGAGTATACATTGTGAATACATTGAGAACAGGAAGTGAACAAAAGTTTTAGCAACTGTTATGTAAAGAAAAGGGGTAGGATTAAATAAGCTCTGCTTCTTCCTCCTCCTTTTTGAACATGTTGAAAAGAGAAACTGGAAATTGTGATGTATCATGTTGTATGCTTGCATGTTCGAAATAAACTAAAACTCAAACTCAATTGTTCAGAACAGAAGGTCCCTGTGCTTCCTGGATCTAGGAAAGCATATGTCTGGACTATCTTGCTGCCGTTTGAGTACTTCACTTGAACGGGCAGGATGGGTAAAATTCCATATTTGCCAGCCCCTGTATGGCCACAAGTTGATGATGTAGTGCAAATATCTGCTTTTACCTTTGGAAGTTGGCTATTTTCTCCACTTTCCAGATGCCTCCTGTCAATATGTAGCACTTTGGGATGCGTCTTGTTGCAGTAAGAGCACGTGATGCGCCTGTCGCAACTCTTGCTCAGGTGCCCTGTGCACAGGCAACCAAAACACAGGCCTTTTTCTTTTAGAAAGTCAAGCTTTTCCCTGTGTGCCTTATTTTCCAGTATTGGACAGTCCTCCAATGCATGTTCACTTGTACAGTAAAGACAGGAGGTGTTCACAAACTTATTAAGGTGTGGAGCCGGTGTAGGTTTAACGACAACTGCCACATGAGTTGCGAAACTGTTCCTTCTGAACTGTGATTTGCGTTGATGTATAGGCTTGGGTTTGGTTACTGCTTTATTTCGAAGGATGTTTTGAATGTCGCCAAAGACAGGATCCGAAGCAATTCTGACTTGCTGTTCAATAAATTTCACAATGTCTGTGAAACAAGCACGTCGCCTTTGTTGGTCAACAATGTCGGCTGCTTTTCCTCTCCACTGCTCCCTTAATTTGTGTGGCAGCTTTTGTATGAGCATCTTCATGCTAGCTGGCACTAGCCTTGGCGTCACTATAGACCGCCATTTTAAACTAGACAAACAAGTCCATGGCGTTTTAAAATCGTGTTTTCATCACCTTCGTCTTTTAGTAAAGGTTAAACCGTTTTTATCTTTTAACCTTTTTGAACAAGTGGTGCATGCTTTTATTTCAAGTGGCCTGGACTACTGCAATGCACTTTATGCTGGCATTAGCCAAAAAGCTCTCTCCCGGTTGCAGTTAGTCCAGAACGCGGCAGCACGACTTTTAACAGAGGCCAGGAAACGCCAGCATATAACCCCAATTCTTCAGAGTTTGCACTGGCTCCCTGTTCATTTTAGAATTTAATTTAAAACATTGCTGTTTGTTTTTAAATCTTTACATGGACTGGCACCTCAATATATCTCGGACCTCGTCCAAATTTACATTCCTGCGCGCGCTCTGAGGTCCGAGAGCCAGTTCCAGCTCGTGGTGCCCAAGACCAGACTTAAGACCAGGGGAGACAGGGCCTTCTCTGTGGTCGGCCCTAAGCTCTGGAACACTCTGCCCCTCCATGTTCAAACTGCTTCCACAGTGGACTCTTTTAAGTCTCGTCTTAAGACCCACTTTTATTCTTTGGCTTTTAACACTACGTGAGTTGTGTGGTCCTCTGTTCTCTGTTGTCCTCTGTGTTTTTTATACACTTTGATTTCTATTTTACTGTTTTAATTGATTTTACCCTTTAAAATAGTTTTTAATCATATTTGTTTTTATTGGTTTTATATTTATTTATTTATTGTTTTTATTCAGTCATTGGTGGAGCATAATATATATATATTTTTATTTTATTTTATTTTATTATTATTTTTTTTACAATTGTTTTTAACATGGCTGTGCAGCACTTTGGAAACGTTATTGTTGTTTAAATGTGCTATATAAATAAAGTGGATTGGATTGGATGTTGAGCTCGTCCAAGTACTGCAGCTCATCCATGGCATTGGAGCATTCTCGCAAGTACAGTGCGAAAGCTTGGAGATTTTTTACATCCTCAGACTTGATGTTTGG
This sequence comes from Nerophis ophidion, assembly GCF_033978795.1. Classification (NCBI taxonomy): domain Eukaryota; kingdom Metazoa; phylum Chordata; class Actinopteri; order Syngnathiformes; family Syngnathidae; genus Nerophis; species Nerophis ophidion. The sequence goes on from NC_084614.1 coordinate 76,945,516, forward strand.
CCATGCCATAATTTTGTCCAGGTAGGCTGCTGTTATTTTTGAAGGATTTCCAAAGTGTTTCCTTAGTAGGCGTTTTGCTGTAGCATAGCCTCTCTCTGTAGGCATATAGAGGCAACTGCGCACCAACTCTCTGGGCTGTCCTTTGGTAAACTGCTCCAGATAATACAAGCAGTCACCACGATCATTGCTACTTTCCCCAAAACCCAACAATTAAAAAGTTATTCAGGAGCGCTCCGTATCTTCCATTGTGTACGCGTGTTTGTCAACATGTGTGCGATGACAGCCTGTGCGCTACCTGTCAGTACAACACCCAATCAAATTACATCCATATTGTTTTCGTCACACAGCATTCATCCAATCAAATTGCAGGAAAACCAACAAAGAAGAGCTTTCAAACAACAGAAGAATAAGTGAATAAAATTATGCCATAAAGTGTTTCGTTCGGGTATTAAAAGTACGACTTGGTCAACAAAACAGGAATCGCCGTATGCAAAACATGCGGTCGGAAGATTACAGACGGAGACGCAACAACTTCCAACTTTGTTCGACATTTGAAGTTGCACAAAGAAGGGTACGTTTTGAATGTAAGCTAACGTTTATTGGCTGAGTAACGTAACTTTTATTCGTTGTGTAGTTAAATGAGTGAGGCTGTAAACTCACTGCTAACGTTAGAACCATAGACATCTTATAAGTAGACACAGCATCGAGCGCTACTGCCTATTGCCGCTGACGTGACGCGCGGCCGCCATCTTGGAGTGGTGATCCGCTCCACTCAGGGCAATTCCTTTGGCAGGAGCAATGAATTGTCAGCACATTTAATTCATATTAACTCACTGAATACCACTGATACTCACGCGCTTTTTTTGTCATACGTGTAACTATGATAAAAGACACATGTCTTGGCATGTTCATAATTTGCTTAACAGAAATAGAATATTCTTATATGCTATAAGTGACCAGACGTCGGAGATCAAAACTGGGAATATAATCCCAGAGAAGGGGAAAAAAAACAGTCAGCTATTTTTAAGTTAAAGAAACAATATGATTAGGTTATATATACATGCGTATATCTTACATAAACAATGTATGAATACATTAGATATCTATATATCTTACGGACCTATAGACCAGTGGTTCTCAAATGGGGGTACTTGAAGGTATGCCAAGCGGTACATGATATTTTTTTAAATATTCTAAAAATAGCAACAATTCAAAATCCTTTATAAATATATTTACTGAATAATACTTCAACAAAATATGAATGTAAATTCATAAACTGTGAAAAGAAATGCAACAATGCAATATTCAGTGTTGACAGCTGGATTTTTTGTGGACATGTTCCATAAATATTGATGTTAAAGTTTTTTTTTTTTGTGAAGAAATGTTTAGAATGAAGTTGATGAATCCAGATGGATCTCTATTACAATCCCCAAAGAGGGCACTTTAAGTTGATTACTTTTATGTGTAGAAATCTTTATTTAAAATTGAATCACTTGTTTATTTTTCAACAAGTTTTTAGTTAATTTTACATCTTTTTTTTTCAAATAGTTCTAGAAAGACCACTACAAATGAGCAATATTTTGCACTGTTATACAATTTAATAAATCAGAAACTGATGACATAGTGCTGTATTTTACTTCTTTATCTCTTTTTTCAACCAAAAATGCTTTGCTCTGATTAGGGGGTACTTGAATTAAAAAAAATGTTCACAGGGGGTACAAGTGTCTGCCAAATACTTAAACATATATAAACACCTGAAAGTCTTTATTTCAGCTAAAACCACCAATCTGTTTCACTGGATTCAGAATAAAACAATTCTGTCTTACTCAACAAAGTTAGTATTTGAATATTGTTACTTGAAGACTTATCTGTGGTTACAATAAAATGAGAATGCATCATAATCAGTGGCGGCTGGTGAATTTTGTTTTAGTTGGGCCTGAAAGTTTGTAAACCACATACCTGTAGTGGGGTCATCCTCCCCCAGAAGATTTCTTTGTGATTTTCACATACAAATATTGTAGTTCTTTGCTCCTGCTTAACTCTGAGGTAATATTATTTTCACAAAATACAACCAATAGTATGTTAATGTAAATTCTTACTTATGAAAAGTAATCCTCCAATTCCTATTTTCAACAGTCCGCTCAATTGAGCAGGAAAACGCTGAATACCAGCCCAACATCTTTTTTTTCTACCTGTCGAATGTTAGTTTAGGCTGTTTGCCGGCTCCTCATCACCACTTCAAGATGGCGGCCAAATTGCTTGCGTCACAGCAGCCAATTCTGCGTCTACTTATAAGATGTCTATGGTTATAACGTCATTGCAAACACGGCAATCTGTTGCGTCCACTGCAGATGTTACCTTATTCATACTTATTGTCAAGTGATTTTTTTTAAGCAGGGTTGCATGAGGTACCTACACATAACGTTACGTTAATGAATGTATCACACACAGTAACGTAATATTAGACGGCGGTCAGCAGCACCGCGTATTTTAGCCACCTACAAAAAGACAAACATAGTCAAATAAAGGTCAGTTAAAATCCATCCATCCATCCATCCATCATCTTCCGCTTATCCGAGGTCGGGTCGCGGGGGCAGCAGCCTAAGCAGGGAAGCCCAGACTTCCCTATCTCTAGCCACTTCGTCTAGCTCTTCCCGGGGGATCCCGAGGCGTTCCCAGGCCAGCCGGGAGACATAGTCTTTCCAACGTGTCCTGGGTCTTCCCCGTGGCCTCCTACCAGCTGGACGTGCCCTAAACACATCCCTAGGGAGGCGTTCGGGTGGCATCCTGACCAGATGCCCGAACCACCTCATCTGGCTCCTCTCGATGTGGAGGAGCAGCGGCTTTACGTTGAGCTCCTCCCGGATGGCAGAGCTTCTCACCCTATCTCTAAGGGAGAGCCCCGCCACCCGGCGGAGGAAACTCATTTCGGCCGCTTGTACCCGTGATCTTATCCTTTCGGTCATGACCCAAAGCTCATGACCATAGGTGAGGATGGGAACGTAGATCGACCGGTAAATTGAGAGCTTTGCCTTCCGGCTCAGCTCCTTCTTCACCACAACGGATCGATACAACGTCCGCATTACTGAAGACGCCGCACCGATCCGCCTGTCGATCTCACGATCCACTCTTCCCCCACTCGTGAACAAGACTCCTAGGTACTTGAACTCCTCCACTTGGGGCAGGGTCTCCTCCCCAACCCAGAGATGGCACTCCACCCTTTTCCGGGCGAGAACCATGGACTCGGACTTGGAGGTGCTGATTCTCATTCCGGTCGCTTCACACTCGGCTGCGAACCGATCCAGTGAGAGCTGAAGATCCCGGCCAGATGAAGCCATCAGGACTACATCATCTGCAAAAAGCAGAGACCTAATCCCGTGGCCACCAAACCGGAACCCCTCAACGCCTTGACTGCGCCTAGAAATTCTGTCCATAAAAGTTATGAACAGAATCGGTGACAAAGGACAGCCTTGGCGGAGTCCAACCTTCACTGGAAACGTGTTCGACTTACTGCCAGCAATGCGGACCAAGCTCTGACACTGATCATACAGGGAGCGGACTGCCACAATAAGACATTCCGATACCCCATACTCTCTGAGCACTCCCCACAGGACTTCCCGAGGGACACGGTCGAATGCCTTCTCCAAGTCCACAAAGCACATGTAGACTGGTTGGGCAAACTCCCATGCACCCTCAAGAACCCTGCCAAGAGTATAGAGCTGGTCCACAGTTCCACGACCAGGACGAAAACCACACTGTTCCTCCTGAATCCGAGGTTCGACTATCCGGCGAAGCCTCCTCTCCAGTACACCTGAATAAACCTTACCGGGAAGGCTGAGGAGTGTGATCCCACGATAGTTGGAACACACCCTCCGGTCCCCCTTCTTAAAGAGAGGGACCACCACCCCGGTCTGCCAATCCAGAGGTACCGCCCCCGATGTCCACGCGATGCTGCAGAGTCTTGTCAACCAAGACAGCCCCACAGCATTCAGAGCCTTAAGGAACTCCGGGCGGATCTCATCCACCCCCGGGGCCTTGCCGCCGAGGAGCTTTTTAACTACCTCAGCGACCTCAGCCCCAGAAATAGGAGAGTCCACTACAGATTCCCCAGGCACCGCTTCCTCAAAGAAAGACGTGTTGGTGGGATTGAGGAGGTCTTCGAAGTATTCCCTCCACCGATCCACAACATCCGCAGTCGAAGTCAGCAGAACACCATCCGCACCGTACACGGTGTTGATAGTGCACTGCTTCCCCTTCCTGAGGCGCCGTATGGTGGTCCAGAATCGCTTCGAAGCCGTCCGGAAGTCGTTTTCCATGGCTTCCCCGAACTCTTCCCATGTCCGAGTTTTTGCCTCCGCGACCGCTAAAGCTGCACACCGCTTGGCCCGTCGGTACCCGTCCACTGCCTCCGGAGTCCTATGAGCCAAAAGAACCCGATAGGACTCCTTCTTCAGCTTGACGGCATCCCTCACTGCTGGTGTCCACCAACGGGTTCTGGGATTACCGCCACGACAGGCACCAACAACCTTGCGGCCACAGCTCCAATCAGCCGCCTCGACAATAGAGGTTCGGAACATGGTCCACTCGGACTCAATGTCCCGCACCTCCCTCGTGACATGTTCAAAGTTCTCCCGGAGGTGTGAATTGAAACTCTCTCTGACAGGAGACTCTGCCAGACGTTCCCAGCAGACCCTCACAATGCGCTTGGGCCTGCCAGGTCTGTCCGGCATCCTCCCCCACCATCGCAGCCAACTCACCACCAGGTGGTGATCGGTAGAAAGCTCCGCCCCTCTCTTCACCCGAGTGTCCAAAACATAAGGCCGCAAATCCGATGACACAACTACAAAGTCGATCATGGAACTGCGGCCTAGGGTGTCCTGGTGCCAAGTGCACATATGGACACCCTTATGTTTGAACATGGTGTTTGTTATCGACAAACTGTGACGAGCACAAAAGTCCAATAACAAAACACCACTCGGGTTTAGATCCGGGCGACCATTCTTCCCAATCACGCCTCTCCAGGTTTCACTGTCGTTGCCAACATGAGCGTTGAAGTCTCCCAGTAGGACAAGGGAATCACCCGGAGGAGCACTTTCCAGTACTCCCTCGAGTGTACCCAAAAAGGGTGGGTATTCTGAACTGCTGTTTGGTGCGTAAGCACAAACAACAGTCAGGACCCGTCCCCCCACCCGAAGGTGAAGGGAAGCTACCCTCTCGTCCACTGGGTTGAACTCAAACGTACAGGCTTTGAGCCGGGGGGCAACCAGAATTGCCACCCCAGCCCGTCGCCTCTCACTGCCGGCAACGCCAGAGTGGAAGAGGGTCCAGTCCCTCTCGAGAGAACTGGTTCCAGAGCCCTTGCTGTGCGTCGAGGTGAGTCCGACTATATCCAGCCGGAACTTCTCTACCTCGCGCACTAGCTCAGGCTCCTTCCCCCCCAGTGAGGTGACGTTCCACGTCCCAAGAGCTAGCTTCTGTAGCCGAGGATCGGACCGCCAAGTGCCCTGCCTTCGGCTGCCGCCCAGCTCACAATGCACCCGACCTCTATGGCCCCTCCTATGAGTGGTGAGCCCATTGGAGGGATGACCCACGTTGCCTCTTCGGGCTGTGCCCGGCCGGGCCCCATGGGAACAGGCCCGACCACCAGGCGCTCGCCATCGTGCCCCAACTCCGGGCCTGGCTCCAGAGCGGGGCCCCGGTGACCCACGTCCGGGCGAGGGAAATCTGGGTTCATTTCGTTGTATTTCCATAGAAGTCTTTGAGCTGCTCTTTGTCTGATCACTCACCTAGGACCTGTTTGTCTTGGGAGACCCTACCAGGGGGCATGAAAACCCCCAGACAACATAGCTCCTAGGATCATTGGGACACGCAAACTCCTCTACCACGGTAAGGTAGCAGCTCAGAGAGGAGGTCAGTTAAAATGTATACTATATTAAGAATATGTGTACATATTGCATAGGGCCCTGACATCTAACAAGTACAGCACTGTTCATTGTTATGTTCATGTATTTGTGGTTTTTCATGTGTACACAGACATAAACACATACAGTATGAGATGAGATCAATGAGATAAGGTGACAACATGACATAAACTGCTGATGAACTAGTTGCAATGCAATATTCCATGGAAATACAATGTTAACACTTTTGTGCAAATAAGTACAGTTGCACTTGTTTTTTCAGATGTGTTTGTACTGTAAAGGAATGAGTTAAATGTTTAGAATAACTGGTTAATAGTGCTATTATGAAGTGCAATGTCAGCACTGTTTTTTTTAATAATAAATACATACAGCGTTTTAAAAGCATACACAATCTGTGTACATATATTAGTCTGTGGTTAAAAAGACTTGAAATGACTCGAAACCCAAAATGCAGGACTTGGGACTAGACTTGAGACTTTCCAGTATTGACTTTGGACTTGACTCGGACTTGCCTGTCTTGACTCGGGACTTGACTCGAGACTTGAGGGCAAAGACTTGAGACTTACTTGTGACTTGCAAAAAAATGACTTGGTCCCACCTCTGGTAACGGGACACGCATCTGCCTCGCATGGGTTCGATTCCCGGCCAGGGTTGCATCAGGAAGTTTCATCCTGAGTAAAAAAGTCAGCAGAAAGCCTTCATGAGATGGACTCGCTGTGGCCAAAGTGCTGAACGTGGGGGAAAAGTGTGAGGCAGACGCTTCTGCTGGCAGAATATCAAAGAAAGTGAAAGTAAAAGTAGACACGGTAAAGCCAAACATTGAATGCATGCTTGTTTCAAGTCACCTAAACTCGATGGTGATCATTTTTATTTTTATTTTTATTTTGTCGTACCTGTCAAAGGTGAACACACTTATCCACGTAGGTGAGTAGTAACGAGTTACATTTACTTAGATAAGAAACACAACTTTTACTTTGCTATATAACATTTTATTACCATCGTTACATTCATTTATATCAGGGGTCACCAACCTTTTTGAAACCAAGAGCTACTTCTTGGGTACTGATTATTGCGAAGGGCTACCAGTTTGATACACACTTAAATAAATTGCCAGAAATAACCAATTTGCTCAATCTACCTTTAATAAATAAATCTATATGTATAAAAAAATGGGTATTTCTGTCTGTCATTCCGTCGTAGCTTGTTACAGCTTCAATCAACTGATAAAAAACAAAAACATGAAAATGCAAAATATGGTGATAAACAGCTATCCTTGACACGCAAAAACTGTTTTAATGTGTAAAAAAACTCAAGTGAATCAAGCTTTGTTCAAACCTGTTTAGCTGATGTTGCATCATGCTTATTCTCTTTTCGCTGTCTCTTGCGAGGGATCTCATCCATGGCAAGAGTTCCGCTTGAGTTGAAGCTAGAGTCAGAGATCTCAGATGCAGAGGACAAGGACAGGTCTGAAAATTCTAAAGGAATAAAAGAAAAAAACATTTGATCATTTTATTCAGTAGTGTACAGAGTGCCTGATAATACATGATTTTATATCTCACCCTGGCTTGAGAATATTGTCAGCACCACATTGCCTTGTCCAACCAGGTCGCTGAATATTTCCGCATCAACTTCTGTCCCTGTTGCATCCTTGTACATAATGCTTGCATCGGGTGGCAGGCAAAATCTCTCAATGACTGGAAAACAGTATGAGAAAATTGTGATTTATGTGCTTTATGTGCAGTTTCATTTGTCTCACAGCAAATGACTGTTCTAGTTAGATGGAGTCATCCACTGGTGATTTTTTCCCTCAAGTAACCCTGACACTTCTTAAGTCCAAATTTAAAAGTTAAGTATTGGCTTTTCTCAGTTAACTGTTCTTGTGTATAAAATGCTTTACATTCTAGGTGGCACACATGTTGAGTAAATTATCCCCATTTATAAAGGAATCTGCTTCAGGCATGTAAAGACACCAGAGTATACAACATGAGGTTTTTAAAGAAAGTGGGTCTATTTTTAAACTGTTTTTAAGGCAAGATTAAGTAAATTGAAACACCTTTTCCATGGAATTGGATAAAGTCAAACTGTCCCTCAACGTCATCCAGCTTCACATACTTCTGCTGTTGGTTGTACTTCACCTGGACCAGCATCTTCACTGAGACATGCAAAACATATATTAAAGAAAGTCAATATTTAAAGAAAGAACAGTTTAGAGGTCAATGTGTCACAGTAAAGGATAAGATTTGTTAATATTTTGCAGGGGCCTCTATCAATAATTTTCTTTTTCATTCCTAAATGATTGCTTTATAATATATATATATATATATATATGTATATATATGTGTCTATATTTATGTATACATGAGACAGAGAGAGGGAGAGTATTTTGAAAGGGATCACAATTGAATATTGTAATTAAAACTAAATGTTAGAGCAGTAACAGTAATTTCTACAACAGAAAAGTCACAATATCATCTGAACAATATCTCACTGGAAACAAGTCATTTTAATCATATTCCTGTTGTCACAATATTGAATAATTTCAAAATAGGATTAAAAACACAGCAAAAAAGAAAAAAAAAACATTAGTTATTCTTCCTGTCCTATCTCTTTCCTCCTTTCTCAGCTGTTTATGTGGCAGTGAGGGCTGGTTGGCTCTGCCAGCAGAAACTTTTAACACAATCATTTCAGTGGCGAGTTATGGTTAGCAGAAAGTATAAGGACAACGACTGCTAGATTGTTTGCTACAGCTTAAAGATGAGCCAGCATGCTGTGTCAGAGGATAAATGAGAGATGGAGGAGCAAACGGATTAAAAAGTATTTCACATGTTTGCGCAGGTTTTACAGATGTTTATACTCGAGGTTTTTCTTCACATACAGTACTTACAGTTAGATGTCATCAAACTGATGTTACAGTTACTGTCATTTCACGGGATCCACCGTAACCTCTGCTCTGCTGCTCACTGACGTGCGTGTGTTTCTGTGCCCCTGAGAACAGAGGAGAGGCTGCAGCTATATTAATTTGTACCAAATCAAGAAATAAACTAACAATCAGTTCTTACATTTATATATTCCTAGGTCAAGACAGTTTCAGATGCTTGTAAAGGCCCTGGTATGAATTAAATACTAAATTAAATTAAATCTCATTTAATATTTAATACAATGTGTCCATGACCCAGTGAATACCCTGATAATAAATAACACCAAAACTTGAAGAGTAGCAATAAATGAACCAGTAACTACTGAGCTTATCCCTCCGCAGACAAAATTGGACAAGAGAAACATGTCTCCACAGGTTTTTGCAGTTTTTTGAAGTTTAGAGTGTGAGGGACAAAATAACAAAAGCCCCCACAACTGTTAGTTCCAGCCTTAAATAATATTTTGTACAGTAAAAACTTTGTTTATCATGGCTTTGAGGAAGTGACTTACTGTCATTTTTAAAGTTGAAGTGACTTGCTACTACTGTCTGCTAGCTTAGAAATGCAAGCTAATAGCATGACCGATTTTGTTGTTCAGAACTGGTGACAAAAAAAGCTTAGTTGCTAAAACACATATTCTCCATACATGTTTTATTGTACATGCTACATTTCACAGCATTAATTTGCAGCTGTTTCAGTACATTTGATTAAATTGCACTTACCTTGTGGAACTGCACGAGAGAAGCGAAATGGTTCCTATTGTCTCTTTTCCCTCCAACTGAAGTGAAATGCAGGGCGGGGCTTAATTGCATCTCAGCAGAGTTAAACTAACTCATGAGTGATCAACTCTGTCAAATAACTCCCCATAGCAAAAATTTGCTTGCTCATCTGTTGCTTAATCTCGTATCTTGAGAACATTTTGAGCTTCTCATATCTGTCTAATTCTGTGATCAATTGTTTCTCTTTTATTGCTCCTAAGGGACCCTTAGGAGCAATAAATAAGCTAAAAAGAGACAAGACATCACTGAGACAAAGGAGGTTGAGTTGAGACAACCCTTTGAGCAATATTTGAGAAGTGGGATACACTGACGAGAGCTCATATATGTATGCCATTGATCTCAATTATGTCTCATTTATTTTGAAGGATAATACAAAGAGAAAGAAACGAGATGTATGAGCAATAAAAGAGATCTTATGTATGTCTTTTTCATGTCTTGATTATTTCTCTTAAATTTATTATCATATCTCAAATTTGAGAATCATGAGAACAAATTGAGAGTGCAATTTAAATATTCATCTGACTTAATTAGAAATAACACTAAACAAATACTCAAATATTGAAAGGTGTATCACTTTATTTGGCTACACAAAAATACAAAATATAATATAAAAATAGATTAAATACAAAAATGTAAATGTAGTTAATTAGTACATACATAATGTACATATTGACATTCACAATACTTAAAACAGAAAACAATATACAAAAAATAAAACAAATACAAAAATAAATGAATTTGACCTTGAGTACTCACTTTGCTATTGTGAAAAAGTCAGGTGTAGCTTTTTAACTCCTTGTTGAGCAAACCATGTACCTTAGTTAAAAAAACACTTGACTTCATCTCAGTAAGAGGGTGAGTAAATGACAAAATTTCCATTTTTTAAATATTCCAAGTAAAAACTGAAATACATTTATAAAATTGTAACTGTGCTGTGTGGAACTAGTCTACATACAAAAAATAATCACACATTGAAAACCAGGGATACTTAACATTTTTACCTTGGGGCACGACCAACTTTTCCACTACACAAGAGTCTGGGACCAACTGAAATATAAACACTGAATTAGTCATCTTACACTAAAGTGTAAGACAACCGAGTACCATTGCTGCCCATATGGACGGACAACAGCTAAGAAACAGATATTTATTGGCGGCTTCCAAGGGGTACTCGCAGCCAAACAGTGGGCCCCAGCCCTATGATTAAGAAACACTGTTGTAAACAATAGAACAGCCTCCTGCGATAACAATATAACATTTGGTACATAAATGATCATTGAAATATTTTGAAATTGGTTACAAAAGCTACTAATATACCTGATTATGTAAGCAGTAACGTACTGCGTCATTACCAGTTGCATTATTTTTTTATTTGGAAAAAACTTTGCACTGTGAAAGGATATTAGCCGCTAGCTTGTTAGTGAGGTTGCATCCATCCATCCATCCATCCATTTTCTACCACTTATTCCCTTTTGGTGTCGCGGGGGGCGCTGGCATCAGTGCCAAATTTGCTTGGCACAGCACACCTCAATATGCATTATCACAGAATAACGTGGTACTAAAAGCTACATCATAAGGCAATTTTTTACAATATATACTACGCAAACCTAGACCAAAATATTTAACATGTTTACCAAGGAAACATCCTACCATAGAATGAACTCGACAGGTACAAGGGCCTACTTAAAACCGTCTCTGGCCCGACATTTGTTTACCAAAGCTTTCTTGAGCTTGGCCTCCTCAATATTGTCCCAATCAGGAAGGGTACCGCATCTCAGGACATACCCTGCAAGGCAAGAACATAATAATCAGCCATTCGTAATTTTGTCCCACATCAGTTTCTACAGGTATCAAATCTATGCAATGCAATAACAATAATAATGCAAATTCAAATGTAATGCTTTTTAATGCCATTTTTTGGTACTATAAAAAATGTAATGCCCATGTGCGACTGCATAGTTTTTTTTTTTATATAGTCAAAAGCTTACAATTATCTGTATACACACAGTTGCAAGCATTAGACAAGTTAATTAGTTGAAAAGTTTACATTAACTGTTACTATCTAGTGTATTAGAATTGGCTTGCAAAGCTGTTTGATTGGAGAATGTATTTTTATTTATTTATTTTTGTGGGGTAGCATCTGGTGTTTTGACTGTGTGCATGGCCGTAGACAATCGCTAATTAAAAGGTTCTGACTATCAAAAATATTAAAGGAGAACTGCACTTAAACCCTCTAAACAAACATCCCATTCTGCATCAGATGATCAATATAATATACCCATTAGCCATTTATTTAGTTGTGTCTGTTTGAAACATGCTGTAAGTATATATATATATTCTCTGAAAATATGATTTATAATAGCCACAAACTGGAGGATACCATTTTTAATCAGGATACAATTTATTTTAAATAGTTAAAAGGTTTTATGGAATAATAAATGAACATCATACCAGGATTGCAAATTATGCATGTGTTTGGAAATGGATGATCTATTTAAACATTTTAGAAAAATACAGAACAATATTGGTAAAAATGCCAATAAGATGCATTTGAAAAAAAGCTATGGCAATTAAACATTTTGAATTTATTGTACTTTACACCTTCTCTGTTTAAAATGTTTACAGTAAATAGCAAGTATGTATCAAGTGTCCGGCAGCTGAAGGAACTTGTATTCATTTATTGTGGGAATGTCAGAAAATAAAAGAGTTGTGGTCTGCTGTGAAAATTGCCTCGCTAGCGTAGATCACTTGCGTCACAACAGTTGCTAATGTTAGGCAAGTTAGCTCATATGTGTTGAAGTGCAGATGATTGAAATAAACGACTCAGTGTATTAAAAAAGCTCAGCTTTTCCATTATCCTGACATGGTGTCACAGTTAAGGACTACACGCCTACAGTGACCAAAGAATGGAAAAGTTTAGGCCCCCAGAGCAGTTTCATTTTGCTTTATTGAAGCAGTGCTTTTGTCGTGTTCCCACCTTACAATACCTCTTGTATGCAGTTTGACAGCCGCAGTTAAAAAAAGAAACACACAGGAAGACTAACAATTTCGATGACCGTAACCTTCTTAAGTTAATTTTCACTTACCGTTTGACATATTGACTGTCCGCCATGTCCTACAATCGTATTACATTTTTTAAATGCCTCTGGGCAAAGCATTTAATGCTTTTTATTGCCGTTTAAAGCCTTAATTTACGCAAAATCATTAATACACACAACCACACTTCAAGTTGATGGACATAACACTATATTGCTCATCATAACGCTAGTTTTTAGTCAATCACAAATTGTAATTATGTAACATTGAGTTATACTTCCAGTGTGCTGTAATCGATAAGGGATTAACATTTCTCATATTGAACTTCTATTTAATTATTGTTACCCAATTTTGGCCTGAAAACACCCTCAGTTTGGGAAAACTTACTTAGGATTCCTTCAACTTTTTTCCGGTCAAGGATGCGCTTTCGTGTTCCTGCAGGTTTGTTTTCAGGGCGACCAAAAGGGACACTCCTCTACTGTAAAAAAGAGGTCAAAGAGTGCGTGGAATAAACGCATACATTTGGGCTTTGAAGCATGTCTCATGGCAGCAAGGCGGAACGATGATATGAATACGCCGCTCTCAGGAAAGAGCTCTTGCTGGTCCGATTAATGAGGGCCGTCGGTGTATTTGTCTCCAACGAGGTCGCAGGGAGTTTGAAGTACTCTGACTTGGCCCGGATCTGAAAGGGGAAAAATAGCACAAACAATACCAGAATGAGAAAATAATGTGTTCAAGGCCCAATCACAAGTTTAAGTAAACAAAACAATTACATCATGAATGAATTAGCATTGGGTACTTACCTATTTTCAAGAGGACTTCTTTGATTCGTTGCTTTTCTCGCCGGATTTTTTCCAACTCCTCCCTACATCCATCACATGGCGTCCATGATTTTTCTGCCTGTGGTTGATAACAGATAGTGTCCTCAACAGATGGGTTGAGTGCATCTCTCCTGTCTGGTGCCAGGAAAGCTGCGTTTTTATTCTCAGGTGGATTCACCCGGCTAGGTGGCAAGCTATTGTGTACGCCGGGTGAAGGACCAGAGGTGTTGTGGACATTTGGTGATGGGCCAGCGGTGTTGAAGTCGTGTGGGGATAGGCGGGGTGTACAGCCTCCAGAGTGATCAACCTTCGGTGGTGAGGCCATTGGTTGATGGGCAGGATGCATGGTCTTCGTAGGGAAATGGACCTTTTATGTTGAGACCATATGGCAGGGGTGTCCAAACTTTTTCCACTGAGGGCCGCACACTGAAAAATCAAAGCAAGTGGGGGCCATTTTCATATTTTAAAAACCAATACAATAAATGTATAAAAAAATATACAGTTAGGCCTCCACTTAGTTATGATCCCGGGACCCCAAAGGGTTTTGGTCAAAAAAAATATCAAAAATGTGTCATTATTCAGTATTATTATCCTTATTCATGTTTTAAATCTCTAGATCAACATTAGGAAAAAAAAAATGGAAAAAACACAAAATATGCAATATTTTCATCCAATAACTTTTTGGGGTGGAATTTTTGAGATTATATAATAATTGGAGCCTTAATTTTGGATATTTAATCTTTTTTTTTTTTTGAGGAATGACACTTAAAAACAAATCACACTAAAATAATTGGGGATCCCAAAGTGTCCTACTCGTTAAAGTGTTAAAAAATAAATAATACATTTTTTTTACTGTTTACTTTTAGCACAATAATCTCGAGATCAACCTCAGATATATCCGTCAATTTTAGAACTTTTATTGTTGTTTAATTTTTTTGGTTTGTTTGTTTTAGGCCCTTCTTTAAAAAAAAAAAAAAAACAGCTCAGTTTTTTTATATGGCAAAACACAAAATATGCAACATTTTCCCCAAAAAATATCTTAAAGTGGAATATTTAACGTGACGTAATTGAAGTTTTGAATAGGTCAATAATTCAAAATGACATTGATTTTGATCCATTATTTTTTAAAGAAAGAAACAGCCTGCATGGCATCTTTGTGTTATTAAAGCATTGCAACATTTTCTTGTTACATTTCACCTGTTTGCGCTTTTTATCACTTTTTATTTTTTTCAGTTGTATTTTTAAAATGTGCCGTTAAAGAATGACCTGGGGGCCCCAAATGGCCCCCGGGCCGCACTTTGGACACCCCTGTCATATGGTGATAGGCTAGATATATGGCCTCTGTAAGGAAATTGACAATTGATGTGGAGGTCATACAGTGATGGGATGGCTGTATTGCCGCTGTAGGGTGATGGACCAATGGTTCCCTCTCTGGTAAACCTATCGTGATATTTCATTGAACAATAGATTACAATTGTATAAACCCAATTTGTCCATATATGTATATACAACATCAAAAGAGATGAGAAATACTGAACTACAAAAAAATTACTGAAATGACCTACAGTATATTTTAACCTGCAGCGGCCAAAGTGGACCTTAGTCTATGTGCAGTGAGGAGAACAAGTATTTAATAGACTGGCGGTTCTGTAAAATCTAAAACAAAACAAAAAATTACACATTTTATTATTTTCAAGTAACTTGCATTTTTTTTTCTCCACGGAATTGATCACCTAGTAACCTCTACTTCTCTGAAGTATCAAATACAAATTTCATGCAATAAGATGCAAATTAATTACTTTTAAAAAATTCATACAATGTGATTTTACGGATTTTTGTTTTGGATTCTATCACTTACAATTGAAGTGTGCCTATAATGATATTACTAAAAATAATAATATAAGTAACAGACATCGAACTACAAAATCACCAATGTATAAATGATTTGTTCTCCTCATTCTATGATGGACAGTACCAATAATGAAAATAAATGTACCATGACCAAAATTGACTATATCTATAATCATTCTGTACAGTACTCCTTAACAAAAACATTTCACATCAAAGACAAAGGAACTGGACCAGTACTGAAGATGAAATCATCTTGGCTGCAAGGAAATAGACAACTCAGTCAACAATAACAAATAACAGATTTTTTTAATAGTAAGTGATACATAACATTGACTATCACGAAAAAGTTATTACTTTATATATCTCAGGATTATTTATGAAATGTACAATTAAGTATAAACTGTCAAACCAGTACTTATATTTGGTTTAAATATGTTTTTTTTAAACTATTGCTTATTGAGATTTCTGCCCTACCTCCTTTCTCCACAAAAGGAAGCACAGGCATGTGAGCACCCTTTGACAAAAGAGGAGGAAAATTCACAAAAAAGAGGAACATTTCCATCCGCATGTAGGGCTCCGACAAAAGCCCCGAAAATATTTTTTAAGAATCAATACTACATAGCACTGGGCCAATAAAACAATAATTATACATCGCAATACACATAATCATATCAATATTAAATGCTTTCGATAAAATATTCGAGCCAGCATGATTCGCTGCATGAGGTCACTCGCGCTTTGGGAACCCAGTAAACAGAAAACAGGAAGTGTCACTGAGCAATGGAAGTGACATGCTACAACAGACAATCAGTTAACAGTATTTACTGAGCAATGGAAGGGACACGCCAACAGCCAATCATGTAACAGTATCAACAACAAGTAAGCTAGCTCGATGATGATAATTATGCTAACTAGCAAGCCAAGCTTGTTTTGGTGTCCCTGTCCTGAAATTCAGTGCGGTGTTTAGGCAAGAGCAGCAGCAACTACCAGCGGCCAAGGAGAGCGTTCCACAAATTTTGTTTGGATCCTATTTTTTGGATATTGTTTACTTAATTCATCCATGGAATTTTTGTTATTGTTGAACGCTCCGATCGGACAGGTTTTTACTGGACACATTTCCGATGAGTGTTGCTCTGAGAACCTACAAGTGTTTAGTTAATACTTGATTGCTGATAAGAAGTTAGCTCCGGATTTTTTGACACTCATCCTTGAACTCCCATCCTTAAACTACTTTTATTCATATTTCTCATATTCTTATTTATATTTAATTGAAAAAAAAAACAAACGGAATTTATATTTTGACGTGAAACTGAATGTTTAAAAACTGTTAAGAAAGTACATATTGTGTAAATTTTTCTCAATAAAACTTGTTTATAAGATTTCAGTGTGTGTTCAAGTACTTCTTGAGCACATTCATCAATACTGTGATAACAATTGTAACCATGACATGAAATGTTCATTTTGTTACTCCCTAGTTTTGACACATGAGATTGTAGAGTGGATATTTACACTCTAGGAACGTTTTGACCATAACTAAAAAGTAATAAAATGATGGCAACAAATTGTTTTCAGGGTCCACAAGTTCAGAACTTTTAATCCTGAAATCAGAGTGGATACAGATGTTGGGTTTTGGGCAACTTAATACATCAAATATTTGTATTTGTCATTAACATACTATTTACTGAAACAATGATTTGATGGCAAATAAAATAATGTTTAAATTAATGCTGTTTTTTTTGGTTTTGAAATTCACTAAATTTGCTAAAGATTAAACGTTTTGAACTTGTAGACCCATAGGCATGAGGTAATAAATGTCAAGCTTACCCATAGGCAGTGTTGCCGCCTGTTACAAGTCCCCCGTCACTTGATAGATTCAGCGCTGTAATATTATCATGTTCAGACAGTGGTTTCTGATCTACTGTAATGGTTTCAGACCCTGATGTTGAGTGTGATGGCTCACTGGCTTCCAACATATTTAAAAATAACTCCTGTGGAGTTTGGCAGCCTTTTGGTGACTGAGTCTGATCTTTTCCTAAAATATGTTCAACAGTTGCCCTATAAAATTTACTATCTGACTACTTTGCTAAAACAGAATCTCCTGTTTTAAGATCTAAGATCTGCACAGGAGCTTAATCTCTTGGCAAAATGTCTGCTCCTGTAAAGATTTTGCCGGTATAACCGTCCTCCCATCTGACGAATGCCAAACAATCTGAAAGAGAGAGTGCAAAAGAGAAAGTGTTTAAAATAGTTAATTTGAGTATAAAAAATTGGACTGGTATTTGTCATCTCATTTGGACATCAATGTTATGATTATTCCCTCTCCCCATCCCTATTTGCATTTTAAAGCAGATGCAGTAGGAAGAGCTTGCCCATCGCTGTCTTAGAGGTGTGTGGCCTCATTACAATTAGGGTACTGTTACCTAACTTCCTTGGGGCAACTTTCCCAAGGTGGTATTCTCAGCTGATCTTTAAATACTACACAAATTAATAAAGTCCTTTTTCCAGTTTGTTAACTACATGTACTGCAATTTGGCTTAACCGTAGTCCGCTTTGCTACACATACATAGAAACTTACCAGATTGCTTAATTGGGGGAGGAGAATTATGCAGGTCCTTCATTTTCTTTGTGGGAACTCTTAACCTCTTTCTTGTAGTCGTTTCCTTTTGGTCCATGCTGTAAATGAAAAAATACATTTTGGATCACAAACTAAGGATAGGTTGATTGGCAACACTAAATTGACGCGTGTGTGAATGTTGTCTGTCGATCTAAGTTGACTTGTCCATGGTGTACCCCGCCTTTCGCCCAAGCGGAACAGGGATAGGACATAGCACCCCCACGACACGAAAGGGAAAAGCAGTAGAAAATATATGGATGGAACTATTATATAAATTGAAATTATTTACATATATGGGGTCACTCCATATGGATGGTAACTTTTAGGGTGAATCATATTTAACTTCTGTTAAAAACAAGTAAACAAAATTATAATTTATGATTGTTCAGGCTATAGTAAAAAAAAATCTTAAACCAGACAGTTTAATTCTTATTTTAATTCATATCTATTTTGAGGTGCGGTGGGCTTGATGGCACCTTTTTATAATGGAGTACATTTTAGGAAAGTTATAGTATTTTTAACAAAAAGGTCATGAATATAATCTCGAGCCCCAATGACTTTGTATTGAAGAGGTTGACCATAATTAGTGCATTTTGACCAGGTTAACACAATCATACTTTTTTAAACATGTATCACAGGAAAACTATTCTTATATCATGTTGCTAGTCTTAACAAGACCTGACTGATAATACCGAATTCATTTAATGAATGTTTAACATTTTACACACATACCTACTTTATTTTCCTAAATATATGCAGTTTATACAATCGATAGCATGATACAAAACATACTGTGCCTCTGCCAGCGAGTAAGCAAATATACTGCTGCTTTCAAAATGGCGGGGCAAATTAGTGAATCATTTAATACTTTTGGATGTAATCTCTTATTTATTGCAAATAGCCAGCCTTACCGATAAAATTCAACCCGGACCTCCTTTGTCGAGTGTCACTTTATCTACAACAGTATTATAAAAAACATTTTTAAGTTAAGCTCCCCAAATTAATATGCACTGTAGAATCCAATTGTGAAGGTCATTATGTATGCTAACATTACTTGTTGGGCAGACGCCATTATGGTTACCGCAGCCTAATAAAGGACCGCTCCGTTGTCACAACAGTTAAATATTTTCATTTCACAACAGTTAAATATTTTCATTTCACAACATTACATGGTTGACCAACTAAAAAATATTAGCATACTTACCTCTCCAAGTCTCATGTCGCAAGCATTGCGACCTTCGTTTCCAAAAACTTTCCCGCTTCTTCTTCTCTTTCTTCTTCGCTTTCTTCTTCTCCCTTGTTTTAGTTTAAGGTAGGCGCACAGACGACGTTGAAATGTTACGCCACCTACTGTTTCCCCGCCTCTTCTTCTTCTGACGTTAACTGACGGCAAACAACGCGTCATGTCCGCCGCCGTCTGATAGAAAGCGTAAATTTTCTAAATTTCCTTCCTTTGAAAGTTACTCATAGCCAAAAATGGCTATTTTCAGATGGTCATATAAGGAGAAAATCAACTTTATCAAAATTCCGAGATGTGGATCTCAACAACACTCTCGCGAGATTTGGCACGCCGCCCCATGAATCTGTCCAATCATATTTGCTCTACCTGAAAAACACGCATGCGCATTTAGTGGGCGGATGTGACTTGAAGAAACAATTCGGCACTGAAGGAATAACAACTGCAAGTAAGTAATACCATTTATTGTTTTTGTTTTGGTATTTAAATTACTTTAACATACACGAGTTAGTATTTATTAAACTACTGTAACGTCACTGATTTACGGAAATATAGCTATAAATGCCGCATTCAACCTTGCTAGAAGCTATGAAAGTTACCTCCAGCGAGGCATCTCAAGTGATAAACTACACTTCATACATCCCATAGTGAAATAGCAATGATAGAAGTAAATGTTCAGAGAACATTTGAAGTCGAACAATATAAATTACTGAACATACACTGCTTCGACATAATATAGAGTTTTACATTTACAAGAAGTTCCACTGTATATTCCAGCAACCTTTGTCTGTATTTACATAGTATTGGAGTGTCGAAATGACAAAATGAAAACCTGGAAAACGATGGAGAAGAACTGGTAAAGAAGTCGACTCAAATAAATGATCAAGAAGGACTGTAAAGCTGGTAAGCAGACTGGCATAGTTGTGGTGCATTAAACTGGCAGCAGATATATGATATTTTATTTTTCTTGCTGCAGTCATCCCGTCCTGCAACCACCTATGTGAAGACTGATGAGCAATGGCTAAGTAAGTTACATGTATATGCGTTTTCTTTGTTTAAATGGATTAGTTCTGATTGAGATTTACAGACCAGATAGAAGGATAAAAAGCTGTCCACAGTTTGTCAGGAACAAGCATGGAAATATTGCTTTCTTTTACCCTGATTACAGTAGTACGTATGAAGAATGAAACTTGAAATATAAGTAATCTCAGCATGTGTAATTAATGTTTTTTGAACCTTTCACCTTCAAGTTAAGGCTGATTAGGGATGTAACAATATCAAAATTTCACGGTATGATATCCTCATAGTGTTAAAGCCACAATAAGATATTGTTACAAAAATGTCAAAGTCCAAAGACATGGACCTGGGGATAGGTTAATTGGCAACACTAAATGGTCCCTGGTGTGTGAATGTGAATGTTGTCTGTCTATCTGTGTTGGCCCTGCGATGAGGTGGGGACTTGTCCTGGGTGTACACCGCCTTCCGCCCGATTGTAGCTGAGAAAGGCACCAGCGCCCCCCGCGACTCCAAAGGGAATAAGCGGTAGAAAATGGATGGATGGGTGGTGTTAAATGAAGTGGCAGGAATGTTTAGGATAAACACACTTACTATAATTGAACACAAACATAATGTTCATATGTTGTAGTCATATTTATTATTATAAACAGGTATTTCAGGTGCAAAGGAATGGTGCAGAATTCCAGAATTTCAAGTAACACACAAAAACAAACAAAAAACAAAACTTTAAACTGACATTAACAGTAAACTTGCAGTGTAACTAATGTAGAACAATAATGTTTCTTTAGCCAAGAAACTATACTGTGTTTGTCTGGTATGTTTTTTTTTTAATATAACTTGGTATTATTGTGGGTTTGATTACATTTTTAGCACATTCAACAATAATGCGATTATAATGCAAACAGTGATCATTTTGGTCACAGTAACGGTGATATGACATTTTGGTATTGTTACATCACTGCTGTTTAGTTTAGTGTTTTTTTTACTTTTAACTTCCTAAGAAACTGTCATTTGCAATGGAAATGTTAGTATTAGTTTGTAAAATACTGATTCTTAAGAATTAACTAATAATTTGACTTTTAATCATATAAATACCTCACAAATGGATATTGTCCCTTGCTGACGTCTTGGTTTCACATCAATGATATTTTCCAAATAATGGTTCTAAAATACAACTCATTCTAATATATTACTCATATTCCTTAACTTATTGTAGACATTGTGGTGTGAAGTGTCGGCAAATTTCTTATTTTGTGCATGTCCACATTTCCTTTGGTGAGGTGCAACAGCTCTGGGCCGACTTGGAAATGGTCTGGATGAACGTGGCAAGCTTTACCTTGTATTATGCAGACTTTATTTAAGGTTAAACAAGCACGACAGTTATAGGCACAGAAATATTTCACAGCAACAATTCCTCGGATCACCGAAGCACAAACATTCCCGTCACTCCTGCACACTTCCACTTTTTCACCCCTATATAATGTCCCCTGTTTGAACTTTGTTGTCCCACACTACGCGGGTTATCATGGGAGATCGAGTTTACTTCTCAGATGAGCCCACTTAATATTGTCAGAAAAAAACACACCCACTGGAGTTCTCGTTTGATAGCGTCACACATCACGGCATTATTGTGAGAATTTTGAAACCAATATAACGTAATATTTACAATAATGTTGCATCCCTCGTCAAGATCCTTTCTCATAGGTTTGGTTTGATGCTGTGTGTTTACTAAATCTTAGTCTTTTGAGTTTTTTGGTTCCTCTTCTTTGTGTCAGGGGATAGCAGCAGAATAACACTGAAGGAGGCGGTGCCTCCTGAAGGATCCCAAAACACTGCTCTTCAAATGGAACACATCCAACCTTCAGGTGACCGTGCAGGATGTACCACTCTGGAACATCAAGCCTCTCCCTACCTGCCAGGTACACCCACCGTCTTCTGTGTCTGACTATTGTTTTGTTGTGAATTTTGTCACGAAGCAAATCCTGCTAAAATATGACAAACTTTTGAGTGTAAGAATGTGAGCGATATGCTGAGATGTTATACGTTTTGCCTTTTGACAAAATGGTATAAAAAACCTTTAATGATTTGTATTCTATTTTAATTTCAGCACATGAAAATATTTCTACTTCTGACTATCAAAGACAATGGAAAAACATTTTCCAGAACAGCCCTCACAGATCCTCCTGATGGCCTAACAACTAAACTACATGTCGATGCTGAGTATGATTCATCTCAATCATTTGAGGAAGCTCTCCCTGATATAGGGGATTGGATGTACAATGACGGACATACGTTTTATGAAGGATTTGAAGATAGTTTGAGTGAGGAGTGTGCAGAAGAGTCAAATTTCAAGGACACAACAGACAAACCAATACATGACAATGCATCAGAAGCCATGGCAGAGTGCCTTCTGATCATCATGGGTTATGTAAACTGTCATAAAGTCACTGATAAGGCCCTAAGCGATATGCTCAAAATGTTCAAGTTGCTTTATCCCGATAGTCTGAACACAGACTGCTTAAACAGTGTGCAGAAGTTCAAAAACTTTTTTTATCCCACTCTGCATCATCGCTTATTATATTACATAAATCCTCCAGTAATTGTTTTGGGCCAATAGAAAGTAAACAAATAAAATGCCTGTTTTGTGGGACTAGTGTGTCAGAAGAAAGATCCTCATCCTTTTTTTAAAAGTATGTACAGATTGATTTCTTGTTTACCGTAGCACATTCATGTGCCAAATGGGCCCTTGTTCGTGAATTTAAACATGCAGGTTTTTCTTTGCTGCAAGATAGTGTAACATATGAGACATGCAGTTATGTTATTCCCCTATTGGAAACTTCTGCCAGTACAGTAGTATTCTTGGATGACATATTGGGTAAAGTTGTTTTCCTTGACTTCACATCTATGCTTGGCATTGTGTTTGCAGTTCATTTCCCCAATACACTTGAAAAGTTTTAGATAATTAAGAACTGAACTGGCCTAAAATGCCACAAATCAAATTTGTGATCCTTGTTATAAATGCTCTGAAAATACACACTGATGTGATGTTGCCGTGGATGCTGTAAAAGTCTGTAAATATGTACTGTATATGGAGTATCATTGTTGATTATGTTTTTGCATTGTGTGTAATATTTCAGTGGCCAATTTATTAAATTTACTTGTTTAATAAAACCACTGTCTTTTTTTAATGAATACATAGGCCTACTATGCTACTGTATTTTAATATTAGTCCTTATAATGGTGGTTGGAGAGCCAAATATCTTCTGAAGTGGTACCTTGTTAAAAGAGTTTGAGAACCACTGCTCTAGAAAGTTCACAAATGTTAAAAGCTCTTAAAAAGTGTCTTGTGATCATATCAGTATTGTTTGGGTTCAGTTTTAAATCTCACAATTGTAGTCACTGAGTTACTGTACATGGCGTGTGGATAAGAAATCAACAAATTAAGTAGAAAATTATTTAAATAAACCATTTAGATTACAGACCGTATATCCATATTGCCTGAATTAATTATTTTCTCCAAATGTTAGCGTGAGATAAACTGGAGTATGATTGAGGTATAATTAAACTGTGTCAATTAAAATGCATTTTTGAAATTATTTTTTCTAAGCCAGAAAACGGGTATATTACAACTCAAATAGTGAGCAGTGAGAGACAAAACCAAGTATATCTCTCATTCAGACATCATTGAGACATATTGAAACCAATACTCATTGTCTTTTTGCCGAAATAGCAAAGAGACATCTGAGAACTCAAACAGTGAGTAGTGAGAAACAAAACCATGTGTATCTCTCACTGAGTCATTATTGAGACATATTGGAGACCAGCTCATTCATCTCTCATTTTGGTCTTTGTTGAAATCGGAAAAAGAGATAACTGTTAGACAACTTTGAGATCTCTCACAGTGCTCACTGCGAGCCTTATTTCTCAGGAGCTACATTTGAGAAGAATGAGAAATCTACTTTGGTCTCGATTAGTGCTCTTTTATGTCTAGGAGATATATATAAGACATATATGAGATCTCATCTTCAATTTTGCTTTGCTATGGGCTAGCTCTAAGTTCATCAGGAGTACTGATGTTGTATAAAGCTGGGCCTGGATTTGGTTGCACATTGCCTGATAGCAGAAGTAAGAGCAATATAAAGATTTTCCGTTTCATATGGCAAGGTGACCTCATGACAACGTTATTTGGCTTCACAATATCAAAATGAGTAATATCAGAAGGAGAAAACCATCTGTTTAGCACAGAAATACACCATAACTGAAGCTGGTTAGAATTATTTAGCACTGACCCACATGTGGATATCAATAACCTTTGTGTAAATGCTGTAGTTTCAAAGGACCAGGTGATTGTTATTGCGTTTGGTAGAGTTAAAGGTTGGTGGAGCACCTGGTCAGGTACCCCACTACAATTGCAGAAAACAAGTCCAGGAAAAAGCATTAATATTAAATAGAGAGCTTTTGTCAAAGTCATTGTTAAATTGTTTTACTACCTACCCAGGTCCAATAATCAAAGTTCAGATGTCCAAGCTACAAGAGTTGGAAGACCAAGCTAAGGCTAGCAGAGGCCCAGCTTTAGTCAGTCTGAGGCTAAGATGGATCCAGGCCGTGGAAGACGGAAGGCCAAGATGAAGCCAGTCGACTCAGACTGTAGGTAGTGGAAGGCCAAGCTGAGACTAGTATAGATCCAGACTGTGGCAGATGGAAGGCCAAAATTTCAGCTAACAAAACATCTCCCGGCTTCTGCAGGTCAGAGGCCTCCAGATTTCCAAATCCAACAAAAGCAGTCAGAAATACCACGTTTTGGAAGTAAGCCTTCATTCATCAATTGTTACGCTTAAAACTAGTGCAATTTACTTAAATCGGCTAAAAAAAAAGAGAATAAAACACATAGAAATTCAGACCACTTTGACAAGCAGACAAACAAAAGACAGTCCTGTCGGCCATCTTGGATTGGACATTCAACATTAACCCAATTTGGAAATCGGTCTGTAGTTATTTATATTTGTGGATTCACCTACTTTTGACGGAGGAAGAAGAAAGGCGGGTTTGCTGATTTTTGGAACGATTTTGCTTGAAAGACTCAGGTTAAAAAGGCATGAAAAAGAAAAAGGCAATTAGAAATATTATACATTATGTCCCATATAAGCTCATACACGACACATTCTACAGATAGTGTATAAAAAAACTAAATAGTGGAATAAAAGAGGTGAAAACATGTGAAATGGAACAAAGAAAAGTTGCATTGTTGAGTCTAATAAAGCTGCCATGCAGGTTGTTTTCTCTTTAAAGCTGTCATTGCTCAAAAATAATAATGAATCAAACTCAATGTTGTTACAAATTATTTAAACTAGTCATGGCTCCAATTACGTCACATACAAAATTTGACTTAAGAGTATTTTTATACTATATTTTGTGTTTATCCTACAAAAAAAAGGGTTTTTGACTAATAGGGCAAAAAAAAAAAAGAAATGAAGAAGCTGTCACGTACTTGCATGGCTGCTCTAGTTGTGACCCCAAGATGCAGGAGACAGGAGGACGACGTGCGGGTGAGAGTCTTTTAATTCCCACAGGGAGCACAAGGAGGTTCAGCAGGGAAGTGCACAGAAGCATAAGCAGCATACAGAAAAACCAAAGTAACGTTTCACAAAACAATCCTTGAGCCCTGACTGGAGGGCGAGGCAGGCATACATAGAAGCCAGTTGTTTAAAGTAAAAGTACCAATGATTGTCACACACACACTAGGTGTGGTGAGATTTTCCTCTGCATTTGACCCATCACCCTCACCCCATGACCAGGTGTGGCCAGGCTGCCAATCAGCGACAGGTGAGGGAAAAGGGCTCAGGGAGACAAACAGGAAGTGGGACCAAAATAAGAGCGCCGACTAGGAGATAAACACAAACGCAAACAGACCGCGTGACACCTGACGTGACAGGTCGTCACAGAAACGAGGGATGGATCTGAAGTTTATCGAGGGACTTAAGTGTTGAAAGTAAAAAAAAATGTTTGACTTATTTTTATGAGTGGGGCCCGTTTGGATCCTAATAATTTCAGTGGGACAAGTTTTAATTGTCATTGCTCAAAAAAAATTATGAATTAAAATCGATGATGTTATGAATTATTGACATATTTAAGATTGCAATTACATTGAGTGAAAATTATTATTTTGTGCTTTTGCCATAACAAAACAATGTTTTGACAAAAATGGCGTAAATTATGAAAAAAAAAAAGACTGATAAGGACGGATAAACCTGAAATTGATCAAGGTATTTAAGTGTTGAATGAAAAAATACAAACATAAATAAAAATGACCTACTTCTACCATTTTTATGACTGAGACTCTTCCTGGTCCCCAAGAAAGCAGTGCGAGGCGAGTGGAGAAAAAACGGATTTATTGACAGAGATGTGACACAATGTGATATTGATCATAAGCAGCGGCCATTGAAAGAAAAGAAGAAATCCTCGTCATGACGTCAAGGCCATGAAACGTGCGATTTTACAGCCACCAACGTTTGATCTTGAAAGTCTTTTAACGGCCAAAGAAGAATACATGGAATAGCGTGAGGAGCAGTCGGACGAAGAACAAAGCACATCTCCATCTCATCTCCGAGTGTGATGACGTCCCTCAGCGATGGAGACATCTCCCTGTGTTCCAGTGCACAAAGCATCCTGGAGGAAGAAGACCACTCAGCACATTCCCGACAGAAGCAGGTGAATCCAAGTTGAACATCATCTTCACACAAGAACATTTGGAGGTGCAGACAGTCCATGTGAGCTTACTCAGCCTTCAGCCGCCTGCACGTTCTCGTCGAGCTCCACGCCGCCGTGGCGAGCTGCGGGACAAACGCAAACGGTGAAGGAAGAACATCCAGAAGGTGGCTCGTCACTCACATCAGATCTTTGAGGTGTGACTTGGAAACATGACGAGTCAGCACACTTGATGTCTCATTTGGCTGATCCTCATCATGAGGACTCCTGTCAAAAGTGAGATATGCCAGACTTTGTATTGCGTGTGCTCACAGGAGGGACTTTTATTGTGAAGGAGTCAGCTCCAGTTGGGCTTTTCCGGCTAAACTTGTAACAAAGGTCCACATCAGACCTCCATGTGAGTGACGCTTCACCACGGCTTTGTTTCTTGCGGCTCAAAGAAAAGATGTTTTACTTACCAGCTGGATCGTACTGGGCTGAAATGAAAGAGAAACAAGGTGAAGTGGACTTTTCCCCTCACGTCACGCCGTGTTTCTACGTGAGAGTGTGCGCTCTGTCTCTGTGGATCTTTGAGTGTTTGGCTGGAAGGCAACTAAAAGATGGCCGCACCTTTGCAGCCCGGATGAAAGCATCAACTCACGGCCTGGACCGAGTGCACCGAGAAGAAGAAGACAGAGGACATTGGCGTCCCTCACCTTGTCTGTTTCTGTGACGCCTGACCATGACCATGATGATGATGATGATGATGATGGCCGCCACAGCGAGGACCGCCGCCGTGGCAGCGAGGGCGACGCTCAAGTTGTCTGTGGAGAGCAAAAAAGCACAAGTGGAGTGACAAAGCATGAAGAGGAAACCTTCATGACTACTTTGCATGCAGACGTCAAGCGTTGTCATGGTGACATGGATCAATAATGGTGACAGGTGGACTTGTGATGGGAAACATCTCCAACTAAATGTGTCTTTCTCACCTTCATGGCTTGCGTTGCTCAGGATGCTTCTTCTCTCCAGCTTGGTGACCAAGTCCTCCTTGACGCCTGACAGCTGAAACACACATTCGTACTTGCCCTCCACGTCGGCCGTCACCTCCACTTTCAGCGCCACCGACATCTGGAAGGTTCCGTCGTGGTTGGGGAGTATCTCTCCGTGCTCCACGTCCTCGAAGATCTGCTCGCCGTCTTTCCTCCAAAACAGGTCGGCACCGTCGGGGTAGAAACCTGTCGCCATGCAGCTGACCGGAGAGGACGGCGTCTTCTGGAGCAGGAACACCTCTGGAAGCTCTGCACAGGAAGTGATGTCACGTGTGAACACAGGACAACGTGGGGAGAAGGTGTGGATGGAGAGAAGGTGTGGATGGAGGTAAAGATGGAGAGAAGGTGGGGATGGAGGTAAAGATCGAGAGAAGGTGTGGATGGAAAGAAGGTGTGGATGGAGGTAAAGATGGAGAGAAAGTGTGGATGGAAGTAAAGATGGAGAGAAGGTGTGGATGGAGGCAAAGATGGAGAGAAGGTGTGGATGGAGGTAAAGATGGACAGAAATTGTAGATTAAAGTAAAGATGGAGATAAGGTAATAACGGAGGTAAATATGGAGAGAATGTGTGGACGGAGGTTAAAATGGAGAGAAGGTGTGGATGGAGGCAAAGATGGAGTGAAGGTGTGGATGGAGACAAAGATGGAGTGAAGGTGTGGATGGAGGTAAAGATGGACAGAAAGTGTAGATTAAAGTAAATATGGAAGAAAAGGTAATGGAGGTAAAGATGGAGTGAGAGAGTGGATGGAGGTAAAGATGGAAAGAAAGTCTAGATTGAGGTAAAGCTGGAGAGAAGGTGTGGACGGAGGTAAAGATGGACAAAAGGTGTGAATGGAGGTAAAGATGGAGAGAAGGTGTGAACAGAGGTAAAGATGGAGGGAGAGAGTGGACGGAGGTAAAGATGGAGAGAAGGGGAGAATGGAGGTAAAGATGGAGAGAAGGGGAGAATGGAAGTAAAGATGGAGAGAAGGTAATAACGGAGGTATATATGGAGAGAACTTGTGGACGGAGGTTAAAATGGAGTGAGAGAGTGGATGGAGGTAAAGATGGACAGAAAATGAGAACAGAGGTAAAGATGGAGAGAAGGCGAGAACAGAGGTAAAGATGGAGAGAAGGCGAGAACAGAGGTAAAGATGGAGAGAAGGCGAGAACAGAGGTAAAGATGGAGAGAACGTGTGGATGGAGGTAAAGATGGAGAGAACGTGTGGATGGAGGTAAAGATGGAGAGAAAGGGAGAACGCAGGTAAAGATGAAGAGAAGGTGAGAATGGAGGTAAAGTTGGATAGAAGGAGAGGATGGAGGGAAGGAGAGAATAAGGTAAACATGGAGAGAAGGAGAGAATGGAGGTAAAGATGGAGAGAAGGTGAGAAAGCAGGTTAAGATGGAGAGAACGTGTGGATGGAGGTAAATATGGAGAGAATGGCGGTACAAATAGAGAGAAGGGGAGAATGGAGGTATAGATGGAGAGAAGGGGAGAAAAGAGGTAAAGATGGAGAAAAGGTGAGAACAGAGGTAAAGATGGAGAGAAGGTTAGAGTGGAGGTAAAGATGAAGAGAACATGTGGATGGAGGTAAAGATGGAGAAAAGGTTAGAGTGGAGGTAAAGATGGAGAGAAAGTGTGGATGGAGGTAAAGATGGAGAAAAGGTGAGGATGGAGGTAAAGATGGAGAGAAGGGAAGAATGGAGGTAAAGGTGGAGAGAAAAGGAGAATGGAGGTAAAGATGGAGAGAAAGGGAGAACAGAGGTAAAGATGAAGAGAAGGTGAGAATGGAGGTAAAGTTGGATAGAAGGTGAGGATGGAGGGAAAAATGGAGGGATGGAGAGAATAAGGTAAAGATGGAGAGAAGGAGAGAATGGAGGTAAAGATCAAGAGAAGGATATAAAGATGGAGAGAATAGAGGTAAGGATGGAGAGAAGGTTAGAGTGGAGGTAAAGATGGAGAAAAGGTGATGGAGGTAAAGATGGAAAGAAGAAGAGAATGAGATAAAGATGGAGAGAAGGTTAGAGTGGAGATAAAGATGGAGAGAAGGTGTAGATGGAGGAAAAGATGGAGAGAAGGTGAGAACAAAGGTAAAGATGGAGAGAAGGTTAGAATGAAGGTAAAGATGGAGAGAAGGTGAGAGAAAGAGAGAAGAGTATAAAGAGACAGGGTGTAATGTCAGTAATGTTCCTATAGGGGGAGTGCTAACAAGTTAAAAGGTGAAAGTACATGTTGTGTTTCTACCTGTTCTCATTAGGACCTCCTTCCCATTGTTCACATACTTCTTCAAGTAAGAAGGACAATCCTCAGTGTAGTAAAACTTCTTGTATTCTAGTAGATGTTTGTTCTGGTCCCACTTGAGTTTGCTGGGGAAAGCTTGTTGTTTTGCTGCAGTAAATGTCCATGTCTTCATGTCCAACGATATGAAATCTTCTCCATCATAACCTTGCTGATGCCAACCTTTAACTTCATCAGTCTCATCATTCCATTCACATCCAGACATCCACTGGAGAATGTGAACACCTGAGACACACACAGTGTTGTAAAGCAGAGTGACACACACACACACACACACACACACACACACACACACACACACACACACACACACACACACACACACACTCACACAGTATTAGTGTAGGTTATTATGGGATGGACAGAGACAAGTATCAGTGCAGTAATGTGTGTTTACTACAGTATAAAAAGAGTACATCAAATACATTTAAGTAGTAGAAAGTTCAACATAAACAAACCTCCAGTTTGGTTGAAACGCTTCTTACGAACTTCAAGGTTGTGTTTGCCCCTCAACTCATTACGAACACTGATCTCTGTTAGTCTCTGCCAGTATTTTGGATCCTCTGCTGTGATTTTGTTCATCCAGTCCTGTTTGGCTTCTGCTTTCCTGCTGTTGCTGTCATAGTGAGAAATCTGAACTCCATCAACATAACCAACACTCACATACTCTGGGAAGTTTGGAACTTGAGAGGACGCAGTGTGGAAATACTGCAGCGTGTGAATCACTGAAAGAAGAAAACAACAACAGGATGACTTTTTATTATTTTGTTTCATGTTCAACAATCTTGCACTGTGAATATTTTAGCTCCTTCCGTCTTCAGTCGGGTCTTAAAGTGAACATCAAACACTGCTAGATATCACAGTCAAGACTCACATGTTCTATGACAAATACAACACATTAATAATATTACTAACATCTGTTGACAGTTAGAACATTTTGAAAATAAACATATATTTTCTACAATGGAGGCTGAATAAAAAGTACAACAGAGTTGAACACAACCTGTTCTGCCCATTTGATGTCGACTCTTACTGACATCTTGTGGCGGGGTGATGTTACTACACTTGATTAGTTTCTGACACTTCCGTGTTTGAAGATTTGTGTTCGTTCTTACAAGCCTTGGAAAAAATAAGTCTTTGAACAAGAAACACTAAAGTGAAAATAAATAAAGAGCTTAAACGGATTTATCTGCTTCTGTAACCTTCTTGGAACATTTTGAATTTTTACTAGGAAAAAGGGAAAACAAAAAAATATGTTTAAAAAGAACCAGGATTAAGTAAAAAAAGGGCTTGAATAATACAACAATTAATTAATTAATAAGTAACAGAAACTTTAAGACGTCAAATAAGTGAAGGCACAAATAGGATTTATGAATAACAATTAATAAACTTATAAAAAGGACTTACCAGGCGTCACGCTGTGCATTTGCACGACCAGAAGAAAGAATAAAAACAAGTTCATGATGTCAGCGCGAAACAAAAAGATGTTTGCCACTTTTAATCCCGCAGAGAAAGACAAAAGTGACGAACACTCGCTTGACTCGCAAACAGGAAAAATGAACCAGGAACTGAACGTGGGGGAAAAGTGTGAGGCAGACGCTTCTGCTGGCAGAATGTCAAAGAAAGTGAAAGTAAAAGTAGACACGGTAAAGCCAAACATTGAACTCGATGGTGATCATTTTTATTTTTATTTTGTCGTACCTGTCAAAGGTGAACACACTTATCCACGTAGGTGAGTAGTAACGAGTTACATTTACTTAGATAAGAAACACAACTTTTACTTTGCTGTATAACATATTCAATATATGTATAAAAATATACATTTAGGCCTCCACTCAGGCTTCATCCCAGGGACCCCAAAGGATTTTGGTCAAAAATATATTTAAAATGTGTCATTATTTTGTATTATTATTATTCCAGGTTTAAATCTGTAGATCAACATTAGGTCTATCTGTCAATATAACCTTTTCAAAGATTTAAGTTGTATGCACTTTTTGTCAAAGAAAAACCTGTTTTGTTATGGGAAAAAAACACAAAATATGCAATAGTTTCCCCCAATAGAATTTTAAAGAGGAATATTTGAGATTATATAATAATTGGAGCCTTAAAAAATTCAACACATAAAAACATTGATTTTAATTTATTTTTATTTTTTAGCAATGACACAAAAGAAAAATCCTACTGAAATTATTGGAGATCCAAAATTGTCCTACTCGTTAGAAATAACAAAATATATATTTTTTTACTGTTAACTTTAAACACAATCATCTTCAGATGAACTTCAGATCCATCCATCAATTATATATATATATATTATTGGTGTTTTTTTTTTTTTTTATATGGCAAACACAAAACATGCAACATTTCCCCCCAAAAATATCTCAAAGTGGAATATTTAATGTGGCGTCGTTGGAGCCTTGAATAGGTCAATAATCCATAATGACATTGATTTTGATTTATTGTTATTTTTTTAGTAAACAACAGCCTAGATGGCAGCTTTGTGTTATTAGAGTAAACATTGCAACATTTTCTTGTCACATTTCACCTGTTTGCTCTTTAATAGCACTTTTTTTTTTTATTGTATTTTTAGAATTTGCTTTGGCCATTACAAAATTACCCGCGGGCCGCAAATGGCCCCCGGGCCACACTTTGGACACCCCTGTACGAGGATGACGGAATGCAAAAACAATAACACATGCCCTTCTTATTTATGATTTACTTTTTAAATTTGACCTCAGTTCTGTACGCTGCTGCTGGCATTTTTAATTTTCCTGAGGGAACTCTACTGAAGGAATCAATAAAGTACTATCCTTCTATCTATCCTCGTTCATCCATGCGGACTTGGCTCTCTTGGTTGCTTTGTTGGGTCTGCTCCTGTCTCCGGCCATACTCCCCCCACCACAGCAGACGTTGGCGTGGAACACCACAGAGTGTATATGTTTGTTTTTTGTTGTTGTTTTACTTTTGCATCTGGTTGCATCAGCTCTCATCTTTTAAAGTCTTTAATGTCCTTTGTGTTCTTTGACGATTCCCTCTTACACACATGTTTATGTGTGGTATGGCTATGAGGTTTGTTTCCCTTGGCCTCAGTCTGGACCCCCTCTACATGGGCCCAGATGTTTGCTGTTGCACAGGCATGGGATAAAGTGTGTAACTTTTTGTCTGTAAAATACGTCATTGCAGTTTTTTTTATTAGCATGGATGTAATCTAGGAACAACATTTCCTAATTAATATCCAAAACCCCTGTAGCGGTAAAGTCCTATACTTTTACTGCTACTGGTTGCCGAATATAAATGAAGCTAGTTCAGACGTGTGCAACCGGCTAATAATTGAGGCCCAGAATTGTGTCCATGTTTAACCAAAATATTTACTAACATAAAGTCACAATTATATAACACACTTTGTTCAAAAACGGAAAATACACGGGAGCAAACAAACACTAGCCTGGCACAGTCAAAAACTGTTGTGCCTCTACTCAGCAACACCTGGGCAAGATCCTGACTCCTCCCTAAATATCCAGGCACTTGGCCTTGGAGCCAACCCCTTGAGCGACGTCATCAATTTGACAGACAGAAAGTGTATTTGGCTCTAACACACCAGCCCCTAATTGCTGCTGGCGTGACGAACAGAGCGATTTAATTTGGAATCGATAAAACAAAAATAGAGCCATAATACCAAAAACAAACACCTCTTTCTTTGGTTTTCATGTTCCCTTTTGCAATAATGCAGTTAATTTACTCAATACCTTCACCTAGAAGGCATATCTTTGTAACAGGTCTTTAGATGATAATCCTTTTTGTTTGCAGACAAACTTTTTTCATTTGTCCACTTTTGTCGCTCTTGTAGCAACGGTAAATATTCGTGAAACCACCTGTTCCAAAAAAGGTCAGCGATATATTGCCTCTGCCTCCATTTCCTTATGCACATCCAATACAGGTGATCTATTACCAACAGTACATGTAGACTGTAGCTGTCTTCTTTTCCTACTCCTGGCCATCAGCTTTCTTCGTCACCTTGGGGGTAAGAGAGCTTTTTTTTCTTCTCAGTTTCCTCCTCTTCTTCTCCCAAAGGACTCTCGGGGTCGTTTTCTTCCTCCTCTTTCGGGGAACTCTTCTCTTTTTGGACTTGCCATAGTCGCTGTCCTCGTCATCTTCCACCATGAAGTCTTCATCACTGCCAGACTCATCAGGATCCAGGTAAGCTTCCTCTGGGTCATCCTGCTCTTCATCCTCACGGCCTCCGTCACCCAGAAGGATTTCCCGCTGTTTCGACACGGCCTTGGAGACTGCCTGGCGTATTGTTCGCATTCGACTGACTTTTCTTTCATCGTCACTGTCATCTGCGCTCCGTTTTCTTTTTGGTGTCTTCCTGCTGGGCTTCTCTATCTTGGGCTTCTTTTCCTTTTTTGACATATCCTTTTGATCTTTGGATCCCTGCTCATTGAAATCATGCATGTACTGGTTCATAGGCAGTTCCTCCAAACTGTTAACAGTAACTGTGGGGCGTGTCACTGCCTTGTAATGGCCCATTAATCACCCACCCCAATAGGGTTCTGACAGCATAAGGTCCATCTCCGTGGCTGTTAATCACCTCCCGTGGTTCCATTCACTTTGAGGCGTTGGTACCAATTAACAGGTCCACGTTGGCAGTTATCCGAGGAATTTTAATGCCTTGGAGGTAAGGCCACTTATCAAGTTCTGCCTCACCAATCAGATTGTTAGTGTACACGGGCATCTGCCTTTGAGTGAAGACATCAGGAAGCTGAAAAAAACTTACTACAAGTAAACTGAGAGATTTCCAGACCACTGCTCGGGACCACCTTACTGTGCCCCAAGGTGCGCAAGTGGGTTTTTGTTTTTCGGCCTTCTGTGTTCAGCCTGTTCACCAATTTAAAACATGTAATTTAAAACATTTGTATGCACGTACAACACTTAAAACCTTCAGTATATCAGTATGTGGAATTAAATTATGGAATGGATTAAGCAAAGCAATCAAACAATGTACTAATATGATCCACTTCAAGAAACTCTTCAAACTGGAAGTGTTAACAAAGTACAAAAATGAAGAACAATGATAAACATTCTGATTTTACTCACTCATTCATTCTCAAAATAATCTGACTTATCTCATCATATGGATTAAAATTTAAGCAATTATTTATTTATTTATTTATTTATTTATTTGTATTACTTATTACTTATGGAGTATACATTGTGAATACATTGAGAACAGGAAGTGAACAAAAGTTTTAGCAACTGTTATGTAAAGAAAAGGGGTAGGATTAAATAAGCTCTGCTTCTTCCTCCTCCTTTTTGAACATGTTGAAAAGAGAAACTGGAAATTGTGATGTATCATGTTGTATGCTTGCATGTTCGAAATAAACTAAAACTCAAACTCAATTGTTCAGAACAGAGAGTCCCTGTGCTTCCTGGATCTAGGAAAGCATATGTCTGGACTATCTTGCTGCCCTTTGAGTACTTCACTTGAACGGGCAGGATGGGTAAAATTCCATATTTGCCAGCCCCTGTATGGCCACAAGTTGAGGATGTAGTGCAAATATCTGCTTTTACCTTTGGAAGTTGGCTATTTTCTCCACTTTCCAGATGCCTCCTGTCAATATGTAGCACTTTGGGATGCGTCTTGTTGCAGTAAGAGCACGTGATGCGCCTGTCGCAACTCTTGCTCAGGTGCCCTGTGCACAGGCAACCAAAACACAGGCCTTTTTCTTTTAGAAAGTCATGCTTTTCCCTGTGTGCCTTATTTTCCAGTATTGGACAGTCCTCCAATGCATGTTCACTTGTACAGTAAAGACAGGAGGTGTTCACAAACTTATTGAGGTGTGGAGCCGGTGTAGGTTTAACGACAACTGTCACATGAGTTGCGAAACTGTTCCTTCTGAACTGTGATTTGCGTTGATGTATAGGCTTGGGTTTGGTTACTCCTTTATTTCGAAGGATGTTTTGAATGTCGCCAAAGACAGGATCCGAAGCAATTCTGACTTGCTGTTCAATAAATTTCACAATGTCTGTGAAACAAGCACGTCGCCTTTGTTGGTCAACAATGTCGGCTGCTTTTCCTCTCCACTGGTCCCTTAATTTGTGTGGCAGCTTTTGTATGAGCATCTTCATGCTAGCTGGCACTAGCCTTGGCGTCACTATAGACAGCCATTTTAAACTAGACAAACAAGTCCATGGCGTTTTAAAATCGTGTTTTTATCACCTTCGTCTTTTAGTAAAGGTTAAACCGTTTTTATCTTTTAACCTTTTTGAACAAGTGGTCCATGCTTTTATTTCAAGTGGCCTGGACTACTGCAATGCACTTTATGCTGGCATTAGCCAAAAAGCTCTCTCCCGGTTGCAGTTAGTCCAGAACGCGGCAGCAGGACTTTTAACAGGGGCCAGGAAACGCCAGCATATAACCCCAATTCTTCAGAGTTTGCACTGGCTCCCTGTTAATTTTAGAATTGATTTTAAAACATTGCTGTTTGTTTTTAAATCTTTACATGGACTGGCACCTCAAAATATCTCGGATCTTATCCAAATTTACATTCCTGCGCGCGCTCTGAGGTCCGAGAGCCAGTTCCAGCTCGTGGTGCCCAAGACCAGACTTAAGACCAGGGGAGACAGGGCCTTCTCTGTGGTCGGCCCTAAGCTCTGGAACACTCTGCCCCTCCATGTTCAAACTGCTTCCACAGTGGACTCTTTTAAGTCTCGTCTTAAGAACCACTTTTATTCTTTGGCTTTTAACACTACGTGAGTTGTGTGGTCCTCTGTCCTCTGTTGTCCTCTGTGTTTTTTATACACTTTGATTTTTATTTTACTGTTTTAATTGATTTTACCCTTTAAAATAGTTTTTTATCATATTTGTTTTTATTGGTTTTATATTTATTTATTTTTGTTTTTATTCAGTCATTGGTGGAGCATAAGATGTATATATATATATTTATTTTATTTTATTTTATTATTATTTTTTTTACAATTGTTTTTAACATGGCTGTGCAGCACTTTAGGAACGTTATTGTTGTTTAAATGTGCTATATAAATAAAGTGGATTGGATTGGATGTTGAGCTCGTCCAAGTACTGCAGCTCATCCATGGCATTGGAGCATTCTCACAAGTACAGTGCGAAAGCTTGGAGATTTTTTACATCCTCAGACTTGATGTTTGGCCATGCCATAATTTTGTCCATGTAGGCTGCTGTTATTTTTGAAGGATTTCCAAAGTGTTCCCTTAGTAGGCGTTTTGCTGTAGCATAGCCTCTCTCTGTAGGCATATAGAGGCAACTGCGCACCAACTCTCTGGGCTGTCCTTTGGTAAACTGCTCCAGATAATACAAGCAGTCACCACGATCATTGCTACTTTCTCCAAAACCCAACAATTAAAAAGTTATTCAGGAGCGCTCCGTATCTTCCATTGTGTACGCGTGTTTGTCAACATGTGTGCAATGACAGCCTGTGCGCTACCTGTCAGTACAACAGCCAATCAAATTACACCCGCGTTGTTTTCGTCACACAGCATTCATCCAATCAAATTGCAGGAAAACCAACAAAGAAGAGCTTTCAAACAACAGAAGAATAAGTGAATAAAATTATGCCATAAAGTGTTTCGTTCGGGTATTAAAAGTACGACTTGGTCAACAAAACAGGAATCGCCGTATACAAAACATGCGGTTGGAAGATTACAGACGGAGACGCAACAACTTCCAACTTCGTTCGACATTTGAAGTTGCACAAAGAAGGGTACGTTTTGAATGTAAGCTAACGTTTATTGGCTGAGTAACGTAACTTTTATTCGTTGTGTAGTTAAATGAGTGAGGCTGTAAACTCACTGCTAACGTTAGAACCATAGACATCTTATAAGTAGACACAGCATCGAGCGCTACTGCCTATTGCCGCTGACGTGACGCGCGGCCGCCATCTTGGAGTGGTGATCCGCTCCACTCAGGGCAATTCCTTTGGCAGGAGCAATGAATTGTCAGCACATTTAATTCATATTAACTCACTGAATACCACTGATACTCACGCGCTTTTTTTGTCATACGTGTAACTATGATAAAAGACACATGTCTTGGCATGTTCATAATTTGCTTAACAATAATAGAATATTCTTATATGCTATAAGTGACCAGACGTCGGAGATCAAAACTGGGAATATAATCCCAGAGAAGGGGAAAAAAACAGTCAGCTATTTTTAAGTTAAAGAAACAATATGATTAGGTTATATATACATGCGTATATCTTACATAAACAATGTATGAATACATTAGATATCTATATATCTTACGGACCTATAGACCAGTGGTTCTCAAATGGGGGTACTTGAAGGTATGCCAAGGGGTACATGATATTTTTTTAAATATTCTAAAAATAGCAACAATTCAAAATCCTTTATAAATATATTTACTGAATAATACGTCAACAAAATATGAATGTAAATTCATAAACTGTGAAAAGAAATGCAACAATGCAATATTCAGTGTTGACAGCTGGATTTTTTGTGGACATGTTCCATAAATATTGATGTTAAAGTTTTTTTTTTGTGAAGAAATGTTTAGAATGAAGTTGATGAATCCAGATGGATCTCTATTACAATCCCCAAAGAGGGCACTTTAAGTTGATTACTTTTATGTGTAGAAATCTTTATTTAAAATTGAATCACTTGTTTATTTTTCAACAAGCTTTTAGTTAATTTTACATCTTTTTTTTTCAAATAGTTCAAGAAAGACCACTACAAATGAGCAATATTTTGCACTGTTATACAATTTAATAAATCAGAAACTGATGACATAGTGCTGTATTTTACTTCTTTATCTCTTTTTTCAACCAAAAATGCTTTGCTCTGATTAGGGGGTACTTGAATTAAAAAAAAATGTTCACAGGGGGTACAAGTGTCTGCCAAATACTTAAACATATATAAACACCTGAAAGTCTTTATTTCAGCTAAAACCACCAATCTGTTTCACATGATTCAGAATAAAACAATTCTGTCTTACTCAACAAAGTTAGTATTTGAATATTGTTACTTGAAGACTTATCTGTGGTTACAATAAAATGAGAATGCATCATAATCAGTGGCGGCTGGTGAATTTTGTTTTAGTTGGGCCTGAAAGTTTGTAAACCACATACCTGTAGTGGGGTCATCCTCCCCCAGAAGATTTCTTTGTGATTTTCACATACAAATATTGTAGTTCTTTGCTCCTGCTTAACTCTGAGGTAATATTATTTTCACAAAATACAACCAATAGTATGTTAATGTAAATTCTTACTTGTGAAAAGTAATCCTCCAATTCCTATTTTCAACAGTCCGCTCAATTGAGCAGGAAAACGCTGAATACCAGCCCAGCATCTTTTTTTTCTACCTGTCAAATGTTAGTTTAGGCTGTTTGCCGGCTCCTCATCACCACTTCAAGATGGCGGCCAAATTGCTTGCGTCACAGCAGCCAATTCTGCGTCTACTTATAAGATGTCTATGGTTATAACGTCATTGCAAACACAGCAATCTGTTGCGTCCACTGCAGATGTTACCTTATTCATACTTATTGTCAAGTGATTTTTTTTAAGCAGGGTTGCATGAGGTACCTACACATAACGTTACGTTAATGAATGTATCACACACAGTAACGTAATATTAGACGGCGGTCAGCAGCACCGCGTATTTTAGCCACCTACAAAAAGACAAACATAGTCAAATAAAGGTCAGTTAAAATGTATACTATATTAAGAAT
Source organism: Nerophis ophidion (assembly GCF_033978795.1). Taxonomy (NCBI): domain Eukaryota; kingdom Metazoa; phylum Chordata; class Actinopteri; order Syngnathiformes; family Syngnathidae; genus Nerophis; species Nerophis ophidion. Next base: position 76,985,441 of record NC_084614.1, read on the forward strand.
ATGTGTACATATTGCATAGGGCCCTGACATCTAACAAGTACAGCACTGTTCATTGTTATGTTCATGTATTTGTGGTTTTTCATGTGTACACAGACATAAACACATACAGTATGAGATGAGATCAATGAGATAAGGTGACAACATGACATAAACTGCTGATGAACTAGTTACAATGCAATATTCCATGGAAATACAATGTTAACACTTTTGTGCAAATAAGTACAGTTGCACTTGTTTTTTCAGATGTGTTTGTACTGTAAAGGAATGAGTTAAATGTTTAGAATAACTGGTTAATAGTGCTATTATGAAGTGCAATGTCAGCACTGTTTTTTTTAATAAATACATACAGCGTTTTAAAAGCATACACAATCTGTGTACATATATTAGTCTGTGGTTAAAAAGACTTGAAATGACTCAAAACCCAAAATGCAGGACTTGGGACTTGACTTGAGACTTTCCAGTATTGACTTTGGACTTGACTCGGACTTGCCTGTCTTGACTCGGGACTTGACTCGAGACTTACTTGTGACTTGCAAAAAAATGACTCGGTCCCACCTCTGGTAACGGGACACGCATCTGCCTCGCATGGGTTCGATTCCCGGCCAGGGTTGCATCAGGAAGTTTCATCCTGAGTAAAAAAGTCAGCAGAAAGCCTTCATGAGATGGACTCGCTGTGGCCAAAGTGCTGAACGTGGGGGAAAAGTGTGAGGCAGACGCTTCTGCTGGCAGAATATCAAAGAAAGTGAAAGTAAAAGTAGACACGGTAAAGCCAAACATTGAATGCATGCTTGTTTCAAGTCACCTAAACTCGATGGTGATCATTTTTATTTTTATTTTTATTTTGTCGTACCTGTCAAAGGTGAACACACTTATCCACGTAGGTGAGTAGTAACGAGTTACATTTACTTAGATAAAAAACACAACTTTTACTTTGCTATATAACATTTTATTACCATCGTTACATTCATTTATATCAGGGGTCACCAACCTTTTTGAAACCAAGAGCTACTTCTTGGGTACTGATTATTGCGAAGGGCTACCAGTTTGATACACACTTAAATAAATTGCCAGAAATAACCAATTTGCTCAATCTACCTTTAATAAATAAATCTATATGTATAAAAAAATGGGTATTTCTGTCTGTCATTCTGTCATACATTTTTTTTCCTTTTACGGAAGGTTTTTTGTAGAGAATACATGATGAAAAAAACACTTAATTGAACGGTTTAAAAGAGGAGAAAACAGGAAAAAAATAAAAATTAAATTTTGAAACATAGTTTATCTTCAATTTCGACTCTTTAAAATTCAAAATTCAACCGAAAAAAAGGAGAGAAAAACTAGCTAACTCCAATCTCTTTGAAAAAATTTTAAAAAATAATTTATGGAACATCATTAGTATTTTTTCCTGATTAAGATTAATTTTAGAATTTTGATGACATGTTTTAAATAGGTTAAAATCCAATCTGCACTTTGTTAGAATATATAACGAGTTGGACCAAGCTATATTTCTAACAAAGACAAATCATCATTTCTTCTAGATTTTCCAGAAGAAGAATTTTAAAAGAAATTCAAAAGACTTTGAAATAAGATTTAAATTTGATTCTAAAGGTTTTTCGAGATTTGCCACAATATTTTTTTGGAATTTTAATCATAATTGAAGAAATATTTCACAAATATTTTTTGTCGAAAAAACAGGAGCTAAAATAAAGAATTAGATTAAAATGTATTTATTATTCTTTACAATAAAAAAAATTAATTTACTTGAACATTGATTTAAATTGTCAGGAAGAGGAAGGAATTTAAAAGGTAAAAAGGTATATGTTTTTGAAAATCCTAAAATCATTTTTAAGGTTGTATTTTTTCTCTAAAACTGTCTTTCTGAAAGTTATAAGAAGCAAAGTAAAAAAAAGAATGAATTTATTTAAACAAGTGAAGACCCATCCATCCATCATCTTCCGCTTATCCGAGGTCGGGTCGCGGGGGCAACAGCCTAAGCAGGGAAACCCAGACTTCCCTCTCCCCAGCCACTTCGTCTAGCTCTTCCCGGGGGATCCCGAGGCGTTCCCAGGCCAGCCGGGAGACATAGTCTTCCCAACGTGTCCTGGGTCTTCCCCGTGGCCTCCTACCGGTTGGACGTGCCCTAAACACCTCCCTAGGGAGGCGTTCGGGTGGCATCCTGACCAGATGCCCGAACCACCTCATCTGGCTCCTCTCGATGTGGAGGAGCAGCGGCTTTACTTTGAGTTCCTCCCGGATGGCAGAGCTTCTCACCCTATCTCTAAGGGAGAGCCCCGCCACCCGGCGGAGGAAACTAATTTCGGCCGCTTGTACCCGTGATCTTATCCTTTCGGTCATGACCCAAAGCTCATGACCATAGGTGAGGATGGGAACGTAGATCGACCGGTAAATTGAGAGCTTTGCCTTCCGGCTCAGCTCCTTCTTCACCACAACGGATCGGTACAACGTCCGCATTACTGAGGACGCCGCACCGATCCGCCTGTCGATCTCACGATCCACTCTTCCCTCACTCGTGAACAAGACTCCTAGGTACTTGAACTCCTCCACTTGGGGCAGGGTCTCCTCCCCAACCCGGAGATGGCACTCCACCCTTTTCCGGGCGAGAACCATGGACTCGGATTTGGAGGTGCTGATTCTCATTCCGGTCGCTTCACACTCGGCTGCGAACCGATCCAGCGAGAGCTGAAGATCCCGGTCAGATGAAGCCATCAGGACCACATCATCTGCAAAAAGCAGAGACCTAATCCTGCGGTTACCAAACCGGAACCCCTCAACGCCTTGACTGCGCCTAGAAATTCTGTCCATAAAAGTTATGAACAGAATCGGTGACAAAGGACAGCCTTGGCGGAGTCCAACCCTCACTGGAAATGTGTTCGACTTACTGCCGGCAATGCGAACCAAGCTCTGGCACTGATCGTACAGGGAACGGACCGCCACAATAAGACAGTCCGATACCCCATACTCTCTGAGCACTCCCCACAGGACTTCCCGAGGGACACGGTCGAATGCCTTCTCCAAGTCCACAAAGCACATGTAGACTGGTTGGGCAAACTCCCATGCACCCTCAAGAACCCTGCCGAGAGTATAGAGCTGGTCCACAGTTCCACGACCAGGACGAAAACCACACTGTTCCTCCTGAATCCGAGGTTCGACTATCCGACGTAGCCTCCTCTCCAGTACACCTGAATAAACCTTACCGGGAAGGCTGAGGAGTGTGATCCCACGATAGTTGGAACACACCCTCCGGTCCCCCTTCTTAAAGAGAGGAACCACCACCCCGGTCTGCCAATCCAGAGGTACCGCCCCCGATGTCCACGCGATGCTGCAAAGTCTTGTCAACCAAGACAGCCCCACAGCATCCAGAGCCTTAAGGAACTCCGGGCGGATCTCGTCCACCCCTGGGGCCTTGCCACCGAGGAGCTTTTTAACTACCTCAGCGACCTCAGCCCCAGAAATAGGAGAGTCCACCACAGATTCCCCAGGCACTGCTTCCTCATAGGAAGACGTGTTGGTGGGATTGAGGAGGTCTTCGAAGTATTCCTTCCACCTATCCACAACATCCGCAGTCGAGGTCAGCAGAACACCATCCGCACCATACACGGTGTTGATAGTGCACTGCTTCCCCTTCCTGAGGCGGCGGACGGTGGTCCAGAATCGCTTCGAAGCCGTCCGGAAGTCGTTTTCCATGGCTTCCCCGAACTCTTCCCATGTCCGAGTTTTTGCCTCCGCGACCGCTGAAGCTGCACACCGCTTGGCCTGTCGGTACCTGTCCACTGCCTCCGGAGTCCTATGAGCCAAAAGGACCCGATAGGACTCCTTCTTCAGCTTGACGGCATCCCTCACCGCTGGTGTCCACCAAGGGGTTTTAGGATTGCCGCCCCGACAGGCACCAACCACCTTGCGGCCACAGCTCCGATCTGCCGCCTCGACAATAGAGGTTCGGAACATGGTCCACTCGGACTCAATGTCCAGCACCTCCCTAGTGACATGTTCAAAGTTCTTCCGGAGGTGGGAATTGAAACTTTGTCTGACAGGAGACTCTGCCAGACGTTCCCAGCAGACCCTCACAATGCGTTTGGGCCTCCCAGGTCTGTCCGGCATCCTCCCCCACCATCGCAGCCAACTCACCACCAGGTGGTGATCGGTAGAAAGCTCCGCCCCTCTCTTCACCCGAGTGTCCAAAACATGAGGCCGCAAATCCGATGACACAACTACAAAGTCGATCATGAACTGCGGCCTAGGGTATCCTGGTGCCAAGTGCACATATGGACACCCTTATGTTTGAACATGGTGTTTGTTATCGACAAACTGTGACGAGCACAAAAGTCCAATAACAAAACACCACTCGGGTTCAGATCCGGGCGGCCATTCTTCCCAATCACGCCTCTCCAGGTTTCACTGTCGTTGCCAACGTGAGCGTTGAAGTCTCCCAGTAGGACAAGGGAATCACCCGGGGGAGCACTTTCCAGTACTCCCTCGAGTGTTCCCAAAAAGGGTGGGTACTCTGAACTGCTGTTTGGTGCATAAGCACAAACAACAGTCAGGACCCGTCCCCCCACCCGAAGGCGGAGGGAGGCTACCCTTTCGTCCACCGGGTTGAACTCCAACGTACAGGCTTTGAGCCGGGGGGAAACAAGAATTGCCACCCCAGCCCGTCGCCTCTCACTGCCGGCAACGCCAGAGTGGAAGAGGGTCCAATCCCTCTCGAGAGAAGTGGTTCCAGAGCCCTTGCTGTGCGTCGAAGTGAGTCCAACTATATCCAGCCGGAATTTCTCGACTTCGCGCACTAGCTCAGGCTCCTTCCCCCCCAGTGACGTGACGTTCCACGTCCCAAGAGCTAGCTTCTGTAGCCGAGGATCGGACCGCCAAGTGCCCTGCCTTCGGCTGTCGCCCAGCTCACAATGCACCCGACCTCTATGGCCCCTGCTATGGGTGGTGAGCCCATTGGAGGGGTGACCCACGTTGCCTCTTCGGGCTGTGCCCGGCCGGGCCCCATGGGAACAGGCCCGGCCACCAGGCGCTCGCCATCGTGCCCCACCTCCGGGCCTGGCTCCAGAGGGGGGCCCCGGTGACCCGCGTCCGGGCGAGGGAAATCTGGGTCCATGGTTTTTCATCTTCATAAAGGTCTTCGAGCTGCTCTTTGTCTGATCCCTCACCTAGAACCTGTTTGCCTTGGGAGACCCTACCAGGGGGCTTTATGCCCCCGGACAACATAGCTCCTAGGATCATTGGGACACGCAAACTCCTCTACCACGATAAGGTTGCAGCTCAGAGAGGAGACAAGTGAAGACCAAGTCTTTAAAATATTTTCTTGGATTTTCAAATTCTGTTTGAGTTTTGTCTCTCTTAGAATTAAAAATGTCGAGCAAAGCGAGACGAGCTTGCCAGTAAATAAATACAATTTAAAAAATAGAGGCAGCTCACTGGTAAGTGCTGCTATTTGAGCTAATTTTAGAAGAGGCCAGCGGGCGACTCATCTGGTATTTGCCTTAAAACTCCACAGACATTTTTCGACCCGTATGTACAGTCACCGTGTGCTCGGAGAAGAGGTAGGATTAAATATAAGTCTTACTTCTTAATATTCCTTTTCAGATTTGTTGAAAGGTGCAAATGGAACCATGTGATGTTACTTGACGTAAACATGTCTGTAACAAATACATCAAAACCATAGCCACATGTGTAATGACTAACATTTACATAACATTTTGTAGATGACATTGCATGTCTTGTCTTGTTCTAGTCTGTCTTTTGAACGTACAAGTAAATGTCTTGTTTTTAGTGTGAGGTTTAACTGTTGTGTTTATTTTGTGTCATTGTGAAGTTTTTTGTACCTGAAAATCAGATATCCCGGCCCCCCAGACACATTTTTTCCTCTAAATCTGCTCCCCAGGTCAAAATAATTGCCGAGTGTGACCGTGTGTGACCGTGTGTCTTGGCTACCACTCTTTACCGCATCTCTCCATGAACCCCGATACAAACATCCGACCAGGAGCGTTGGGCTGCAGTGCATTGTGGGTAGGCGAGTCTTGTACATGATCATGTTCTGTCGGTTCATTTGCAAAATAAACCAGAGAGCACAACTCAGCTTTGATACAAAATGAAAGTAAAAAGTCATGTTGGAATATTTTCAAAAACTCAGCTCGGATTAATTACTGTTCTCTTGGTAGTGGAGAAGAAGTGGGGGTTAGGGGCAAAGGTGGTCTCTGATCCATCTTTGACACGGCAGATAAAGGGCTGTGAGAGGTTAGACCGAGGAGGCATGGGGTTTTTATTTTTTACTACAGCCGACGAGGCACATATGTTTTTCAAATTAGACTGTGTCGTATTTTGGGGGAATCAAACAAACATTACAAAGAGATTCTAGGACCAGACAATCCATTGGATTCGATACAATTATCTTATTCGGGAATTACATTTTATTTTGAAAAAGTTATCAGTAATCTGGAAATACGTGTTATTTATTGGAATTGTAGATTGAAAAAGAAATAATCAAAAGCCATACATCATGAAACAGGCTACAGAAGTACAACAAATCAAAGTTGAAAGAAACAACAAGCCCAACTTTATATTCATCAAAATGTGCTTTGAAAAGTTTAACAAATGCCCCAAGGGAGCGGTTTGCCTGGCATGGGATGAGATGCTTATCCATGGCGATGTAGAAGCTGTCGATCTTGCTCTTCTGACGGCCAACAGCGAGGAGGTATGGCTGCCGACCCTGCTGGTTGCGGAGATGCTCCTCCATACTGCAGCATGACTTAGGTTGAGAGAAGGAAACTAAGTATTAGACACCAGAATATTGTGCTGCCACAAAAAAACATTATTAAAGTCATTATTCAAACATCCTCTCAATCTCAGTGCAAAGATCGGAATGAGTGTTAAGACTTAATTTAAGTTTCATTCACTTTTTAACTGCCTTCATTTTCACATGTGGCTAAGAACATGACACATGACAAGTAGTTATCACTTTCATAATATTACCTTATGAAAGACAACAAGTCTCTCAATGGCATCACATGCACTGATTTTTGGAGACTTCGGTCCTCCTGGTGGTGGTGGAAGGAGATGTATGAGCAACAACAGGGAGGCCGTTTCATGGTCGTAAACTGAGGACAAAGATTCACAAGAATTAACTCAAGAATTTTCACTTTTCCTCCATCTAATGTTCATATTTATTCCAAATATCAGATACATTTTCAGAGATACAGGAGATACTTTAAAACAAGAAAAACAAATACAACTCACATGTTGCCTCATCACTTCCAATGGAACATTCTGCTGACTGTAACAAGCGCCGCAACTCTGGTGCTGAAGTAAGTCGCTTAGCCTCTTTTATGATGTTTGGTTTGAAGAACACATCCCACTTCTGAAGCAGCCTGGAGGATGTCTCATCATCAAATAGGAGAATGAAGTCTTGCTCCACCTTTAAGAAAGAAGATATTTAACTACCACCGAAGGAAATACTTTCAAATGTCAGGCTGCTCCAAACATCTCATTCCAAACTTACCAATCCTTTTGTATCGAGGAATCTTGGGAAGATGGAGAGGATATCACCACTTGTACCTGGGTCATTAACAAGCTTCTGACGGTGCTGAAATGTCTCTCTCATCTTCTGGAGAATCACGGAATTGTCTGTGGTATGGTTGAGCAAAGATACTGCCTCTTGACAAGCATCCCCATCAAGCTGATTGTCGACATTGACAATCCTTTGGAACTTTGGGCCTCCTGAAGAAAGGTTCAAAGAGCTACTTGGTGGCGCCTCAGATCCACGCCGAATTTTCCTTTGGACTGTTTTCAGACGCCAAGAAATGTATCCTGTGCTACTAGCAGCATCATAGAAGTGTTCCTGAAATGAAAAAAAGATTAAATTCATTGTCATACTTAGTTCATGAGAAATCTCAGAGAATTCATATCAGTGCTATGCACATAGCATCAGGGCCAAAAATTGCAATTATTGAAATAAATGTTGATGCAAGAATGACATGAAAATAGTCATATAAATAATAAAAATAAGAATTACATAGCCTTTCTTGGTGTATGGATCCTTGAGAGACGGGAACAGTGTCACTATGCCAAGAGCATATTCCTCTCTGACTGCTTTAGTGGGAAGGTTTCTGATAGGAGATATCAAATTTTTAATCTAGATCCATGTAATGGCCATGTTGTTATCAAGCACAAAAAAATAGAATGTAAAAACATACATACCCATGACTATCAATCATGTGAGCCACCAGTATGTTGACCATTTGTCGTCTTGTGATATCTGTTAGGGTTTCTGTTGTTTGGTACTCCTGAAGTACTGCTTCACTGCCAGACTTGTCTTTTAACACAGCTTCAATCAACTGATAAAAAACAAAAACATGAAAATGCAAAATATGGTGATAAACAGCTATCCTTGACACGCAAAAACTGTTTTAATGTGTAAAAAAACTCAAGTGAATCAAGCTTTGTTCAAACCTGTTTAGCTGATGTTGCATCATGCTTATTCTCTTTTCGCTGTCTCTTGCGAGGGATCTCATCCATGGTAAGAGTTCCGCTTGAGTTGAAGCTAGAGTCAGAGATCTCAGATGCAGAGGACAAGGACAGGTCTGAAAATTCTAAAGGAATAAAAGAAAAAAAACATTTGATCATTTTATTCAGTAGTGTACAGAGTGCCTGATAATACATGATGTTATATCTCACCCTGGCTTGAGAATATTGTCAGCACCACATTGCCTTGTCCAACCAGGTCGCTGAATATTTCCGCATCAACTTCTGTCCCTGTTGCATCCTTGTACATAATGCTTGCATCGGGTGGCAGGCAAAATCTCTCAATGACTGGGAAACAGTATGAGAAAATTGTGATTTATGTGCTTTATGTGCAGTTTCATTTGTCTCACAGCAAATGACTGTTCTAGTTAGATGGAGTCATCCACTGGTGATTTTTTCCCTCAAGTAACCCTGACACTTCTTAAGTCCAAATTTAAAAGTTAAGTATTGGCTTTTCTCAGTTAACTGTTCTTGTGTATAAAATGCTTTACATTCTAGGTGGCACACATGTTGAGTAAATTATCCCCATTTATAAAGGAATCTGCTTCAGGCATGTAAAGACACCAGAGTATACAACATGAGGTTTTTAAAGAAAGTGGGTCTATTTTTAAACAGTTTTTAAGGTAAGATTAAGTAAATTGAAACACCTTTTTCATGGAATTGGAGAAAGTCAAACGGTCCCTCAACGTCATCCAGCTTCACATACTTCTGCTGTTGGTTGTACTTCACCTGGACCAGCATCTTCACTGAGACATGCAAAACATATATTAAAGAAAGTCAATATTTAAAGAAAGAACAGTTTAGAGGTCAATGTGTCACAGTAAAGGATAAGATTTGTTAATATTTTGCAGGGGCCTCTATCAATAATTTTCTTTTTCATTCCTAAATGATTGCTTTATAATATATACAGTATATATGTCTATATTTATGTATACATGAGACAGAGAGAGGGAGAGGATTTTGAAAGGGATCACAATTGAATATTGTAATTAAAACTAAATGTTAGAGCAGTAACAGTAATTTCTACAACAGAAAAGTCACAATATCTCACTGGAAACAAGTCATTTTAATCATATTCCTGTTGTCACAACATTGAATAATTTCAAAATAAGATTAAAAACACAGCAAAAAAAAAAAAAAACAGTTATTCTTCCTGTCCTACCTCTTTCCTCCTTTCTCAGCTGTTTATGTGGCAGTGAGGGCTGGTTGGCTCTGCCAGCAGAAACTTTTAACACAATCATTTCAGTGGCGAGTTATGGTTAGCAGAAAGTATAAGGACAACGACTGCTAGATTGTTTGCTACAGCTTAAAGATGAGCCAGCATGCTGTGTCAGAGGATAAATGAGAGATGGAGGAGCAAACGGATTAAAAAGTATTTCACATGTTTGCGCAGGTTTTACAGATGTTTATACTCGAGGAGGTTTTTCTTCACATACAGTACTTACAGTTAGATGTCGTCAAACTGATGTTACAGTTACTGTCATTTCACGGGATCCACCGTAACCTCTGCTCTGCTGCTCACTGACGTGCGTGTGTTTCTGTGCCCCTGAGAACAGAGGAGAGGCTGCAGCTATATTAATTTGTACCAAATCAAGAAAAAAAAAAAAACTAACAATCAGTTCTTACATTTATATATTCCTAGGTCAAGACAGATTCAGATGCTTGTAAAGGCCCTGGTATGAATTAAATACTAAATTAAATTAAATCTCATTTAATATTTAATACAATGTGTCCATGACCCAGTGAATACCCTGATAGTAAATAACACCAAAACTTGAAGAGTAGCAATAAATGAACCAGTAACTACTGAGCTTATCCCTCCGCAGACAAAATTGGACAAGAGAAACATGTCTCCACAGGTTTTGGCAGTTTTTTGAAGTTTAGAGTGTGAGGGACAAAATAACAAAAGCCCCCACAACTGTTAGTTCCAGCCTTAAATAATATTTTGTACAGTAAAAACTTTGTTTATCATGGCTTTGAGGAAGTGACTTACTGTCATTTTTAAAGTTTAAGGGACTTGCTACTACTGTCTGCTAGCTTAGAAATGCAAGCTAATAGCATGACCGATTTTGTTGTTCAGAACTGGTGACAAAAAAAGCTTAGTTGCTAAAACACATATTCTCCATACATGTTTTATTGTACATGCTACATTTCACAGCATTAATTTGCAGCTGTTTCAGTACATTTGATTAAATTGCACTTACCTTGTGGAACTGCACGAGAGAAGCGAAATGGTTCCTATTGTCTCTTTTCCCTCCAACTGAAGTGAAATGCAGGGCGGGGCTTAATTGCATCTCAGCAGAGTTAAACTAACTCATGAGTGATCAACTCTGTCAAATAACTCCCCATAGCAAAAATTTGCTTGCTCATCTGTTGCTTAATCTCGTATCTTGAGAACATTTTGAGCTTCTCATATCTGTCTAATTCTGTGATCAATTGTTTCTCTTTTATTGCTCCTAAGGGACCCTTAGGAGCAATAAATAAGCTAAAAAGAGACAAGACATCACTGAGACAAAGGAGGTTGAGTTGAGACAACCCTTTGAGCAATATTTGAGAAGTGGGATACACTGACGAGAGCTCATATATGTATGCCATTGATCTCAATTATGTCTCATTTATTTTGAAGGATAATAAAAAGAGAAAGAAACGAGATGTATGAGCAATAAAAGAGATCTTATGTATGTCTTTTTCATGTCTTGATTATTTCTCTTAAATTTATTATCATATCTCAAATTTGAGAATCATGAGAACAAATTGAGAGTGCAATTAAAATATTCATCTGACTTAATTAGAAATAACACTAAACAAATACTCAAATATTGAAAGGTGTATCACTTTATTTGGCTACACAAAAATACAAAATATAATATAAAAATAGATTAAATACAAAAATGTAAATGTAGTTAATTAGTACATACATAATGTACATATTGACATTCACAATACTTAAAACATAGAAAACAATATACAAAAAATCAAACAAATACAAAAATAAATGAATTTGACCTTGAGTACTCACTTTGCTATTGTGAAAAAGTCAGGTGTAGCTTTTTAACTCCTTGTTGAGCAAACCATGTACCTTAGTTAAAAAAACACTTGACTTCATCTCAGTAAGAGGGTGAGTAAATGACAACATTTCCATTTTTGAAATATTCCAAGTAAAAACTGAAATAATTTATAAAATTGTAACCGTGCTGTGTGGAACTAGTCTACATACAAAAAATAATCACACATTGAAAACCAGGGATACTTAACATTTTTATCTTGGGGCACGACCAACTTTTCCACTACACAAGGGTCTGGGACCAACTGAAATATAAACACTGAATTAGTCATCTTACACTAAAGTGTAAGACAACCGAGTACCATTGCTGCCCATATGGACGGACAACAGCTAAGAAACAGATATTTATTGGCGGCTTCCAAGGGGTACTCGCAGCCAAACAGTGGGCCCCAGCCCTATGATTAAGAAACACTGTTGTAAACAATAGAACAGCCTCCTGCGATAACAATATAACATTTGGTACATAAATGATCATTGAAATATTTTGAAATTGGTTACAAAAGCTACTAATATACCTGATTATGTAAGCAGTAACGTACTGCGTCATTACCGGTTGCATTATTTTTTTTATTTGGAAAAAACTTTGCACTGTGAAGGGATATTAGCCACTAGCTTGTTAGTGATGTTGCATCAGTGCCAAATTTGCTTGGCACAGCACAGCTCAATATGCATTATCACAGAATAACGTGGTACTAAAAGCTACATCATAGGGCAATTTTTTACAATATATACTGCGCAAACCTAGACCAAAATATTTAACATGTTTACCAAGGAAACATCCTACCATAGAATGAACTTGACAGGTACAAGGGCCTACTTAAAACCGTCTCTGGCCCGACATTTGTTTACCAAAGCTTTCTTGAGCTTGGCCTCCTCAATATGGTCCCAATCAGGAAAGGTACCGCATCTCAGGACATACGCTGCAAGGCAAGAACATAATAATCAGCCATTCGTAATTTTGTCCCACATCAGTTTCTACAGGTATCAAATCTATGCAATGCAATGCAATAACAATAATAATGCAAATTCAAATGTAATGCTTTTTAATGCCATTTTTTGGTACTTGAAAAAATGTAATGCCCATGTGCGACTGCATATAGTTGTTGTTTTTTTATATAGTCAAAAGCTTACAATTATCTATCTGTATACACACAGTTGCAAGCATTAGTTAATTAGTTGAAAAGTTTACATTAACTGTTACTATCTAATGTATTAGAATTGGCTTACAAAGCTGTTTAATTGGAGAATGTATTTTTATTTATTTATTTTTGTGGAGTAGCATCTGGTGTTTTGACCGTATGCATGGCCGTAGACAATCGCTAATTAAAAGGCTATCAAAAATATTAAAGGAGAACTGCACTTAAACCCTCTAAACAAACATCCCATTCTGCATCAGACAATCAATATAATATACCCATTAGCCATTTATTTAGTTGTGTCTGTTTGAAACATGCTGTAAGTATATATATATATTCTCTGAAAATATGATTTATAATAGCCACAAACTGGAGGATACCATTTTTAATCAGGATACAATTTGTTTTAAATAGTTAAAAGGTTTTATGGAATAATAAATGAACATCATACCAGGATTGCAAATTATGCATGTGTTTGGAAATGGATGATCTATTTAAACATTTTAGAAAAATACAGAACAATATTGGTAAAAATGCCAATAAGATGCATTTGAAAAAAAGCTATGGCAATTAAACATTTTGAATTTATTGTATTTTACACCTTCTCTGTTTAAAATGTTTACAGTAAATAGCAAGTATGTATCAAGTGTCCGGCAGCTGAAGGAACTTGTATTCATTTATTGTGGGAATGTCAGAAAATAAAAGAGTTGTGGTCTGCTGTGAAAATTGCCTCGCTAGCGTAGATCACTTGCGTCACAACAGTTGCTAATGTTAGGCAAGTTAGCTCATATGTGTTGAAGTGCAGATGATTGAAATAAACGACTCAGTGTATTAAAAAAGCTCAGCTTTTCCATTATCCTGACATGGTGTCACAGTTAAGGACTACACGCCTACAGTGACCAAAGAATGGAAAAGTTTAGGCCCCCAGAGCAGTTTCATTTTGCTTTATTGAAGCAGTGCTTTTGTCGTGTTCCCACCTTACAATACCTCTTGTATGCAGTTTGACAGCCGCAGTTAAAAAAAGAAACACACAGGAAGACTAACAATTTCGATGACCGTAACCTTCTTAAGTTAATTTTCATTTACCGTTTGACATATTGACTGTCCGCCATGTCCTACAATCGTATTAAATTTTTTAAATGCCTCTGGGCAAAGCATTTAATGCTTTTTATTGCCGTTTAAAGCCTTAATTTACGCAAAATCATTAATACACACAACCACACTTCAAGTTGATGGACATAACACTATATTGCTCATCATAACGCTAGTTTTTAGTCAATCACAAATTGTAATTATGTAACATTGAGTTATACTTCCAGTGTGCTGTAATCGATAAGGGATTAACATTTCTCATATTGAACTTCTATTTAATTATTGTTACCCAATTTTGGCCTGAAAACACCCTCAGTTTGGGAAAACTTACTTAGGATTCCTTCAACTTTTTTCCGGTCAAGGATGCGCTTTCGTGTTCCTGCAGGTTTGTTTTCAGGGCGACCAAAAGGGACACTCCTCTACTGTAAAAAGGAGGTCAAAAAGTGCGTGGAATAAACGCATACATTTGGGCTTTGAAGCATGTCTCATGGCAGCAAGGCGGAACGATGATATAAATACGCCGCTCTCAGGAAAGAGCTCTTGCTGGTCCGATTAATGAGGGCCGTCGCTGTATTTGTCTCCAACGAGGTCGCAGGGAGTTTGAAGTACTCTGACTTGGCCCGGATCTGAAAGGGAAAAAATAGCACAAACAATACCAGAATGAGAAAATAATGTGTTCAAGGCCCAATCACAAGTTTAAGTAAACAAAACAATTACATCATGAATGAATTAGCATTGGGTACTTACCTATTTTCAAGAGGACTTCTTTGATTCGTTGCTTTTCTCGCCGGATTTTTTCCAACTCCTCCCTACATCCATCACATGGCGTCCAGGATTTTTCTGCCTGTGGTTGATAACAGATAGTGTCCTCAACAGATGGGTTGAGTGCATCTCTCCTGTCTGGTGCCAGGAAAGCTGCGTTTTTATTCTCAGGTGGATTCACCCGGCTAGGTGGCAAGCTATTGTGTACGCCGGGTGAAGGACCAGAGGTGTTGTGGACATTTGGTGATGGGCCAGCGGTGTTGAAGTCGTGTGGGGATAGGCGGGGTGTACAGCCTCCAGAGTGATCAACCTTCGGTGGTGAGGCCATTGGTTGATGGGCAGGATGCATGGTCTTCGTAGGGAAATGGACCTTTTATGTTGAGACCATATGGCAGGGGTGTCCAAACTTTTTCCACTGAGGGCCGCACACTGAAAAATCAAAGCAAGCGGGGGCCATTTTCATATTTTAAAAACCAATACAATAAATGTATAAAAAAATATACAGTTAGGCCTCCACTTAGTTATGATCCCGGGACCCCAAAGGGTTTTGGTCAAAAAAAAATATTAAAAATGTGTCATTATTCAGTATTATTATCATTATTCATGTTTTAAATCTCTAGATCAACATTAGGAAAAAAAAATGGAAAAAACACAAAATATGCAATATTTTCATCCAATAACTTTATGGGGTGGAATTTTTGAGATTAAATAATAATTGGAGCCTTAATTTTGGATATTTAATCTTTTTTTTTTTTTGAGGAATGACACTTAAAAACAAATCACACTAAAATAATTGGGGATCCCAAAGTGTCCTACTCGTTAAAGTGTTAAAAAATAAATAATACATTTTTTTTACTGTTTACTTTTAGCACAATAATCTCGAGATCAACCTCAGATATATCCGTCAATTTTAGAACTCTTATTGTTGTTTAATTTTTTTGGTTTGTTTGTTTTAGGCCCTTCTTTAAAAAAAAAAAAAACAGCTCAGTTTTTTTATATGGCAAAACACAAAATATGCAACATTTTCCCCAAAAAATATCTTAAAGTGGAATATTTAACGTGACGTAATTGAAGTTTTGAATAGGTCAATAATTCAAAATGACATTGATTTTGATTCATTATTTTTTAAAGAAAGAAACAGCCTGCATGGCATCTTTGTGTTATTAAAGCATTGCAACATTTTCTTGTTACATTTCACCTGTTTGCGCTTTTTATCACTTTTTATTTTTTTCAGTTGTATTTTTAAAATGTGCCGTTAAAGAATGACCTGGGGGCCCCAAATGGCCCCCGGGCCGCACTTTGGACACCCCTGTCATATGGTGATAGGCTAGATATATGGCCTCCGTAAGGAAATTGACAATTGATGTGGAGGTCATACAGTGATGGGATGGCTGTATTGCCGCTGTAGGGTGATGGACCAATGGTTCCCTCTCTGGTAAACCTATCGTGATATTTCATTGAACAATAGATTACAATTGTATAAACCCAATTTGTCCATATATGTATATACAACATCAAAAGAGATGAGAAATACTGAACTACAAAAAAATTACTGAAATGACCTACAGTATATTTTAACCTGCAGCGGCCAAAGTGGACCTTAGTCTATGTGCAGTGAGGAGAACAAGTATTTAATAGACTGGCGGTTCTGTAAAATCTAAAACAAAACAAAAAATTACACATTTTATTATTTTCAAGTAACTTGCATTTTTTTTTCTCCACGGAATTGATCACCTAGTAACCTCTACTTCTCTGAAGTATCAAATATAAATTTCATGCAATAAGATGCAAATTAATTACTTTTAAAAAATTCATACAATGTGATTTTACGGATTTTTGTTTTGGATTCTATCACTTACAATTGAAGTGTGCCTATAATGATATTACTAAAAATAATAATATAAGTTACAGACATCGAACTACAAAATCACCAATGTATAAATGATTTGTTCTCCTCATTCTATGATGGACAGTACCAATAATTAAAATAAATGTACCATGACCAAAATTGACTATATCTATAATCATTCTGTACAGTACTCCTTAACAAAAACATTTCACATCAAAGACAAAGGAACTAGACCAGTACTGAAGATGAAATCATCTTGACTGCAAGGAAATAGACAACTCACTTAGTCAACAATAACAAATAACAGATTTTTTTAATAGTAAGTGATACATAACATTGACTATCACGAAAAAGTTATTACTTTATATATCTCAGGATTATTTATGAAATGTACAATTAAGTATAAACTGTCAAACCAGTACTTATATTTGGTTTAAATATGTTTTTTTTTTTAAACTATTGCTTATTGAGATTTCTGCCCTACCTCCTTTCTCCACAAAGGAAGCACAGGCATGTGAGCACCCTTTGACAAAAGAGGAGGAAAATTCACAAAAAAGAGGAACATTTCCATCCGCATGTAGGGCTCCGACAAAAGCCCCGAAAATATTTTTTAAGAATCAATACTACATAGCACTGGGCCAATAAAACAATAATTATACATCGCAATACACATAATCATATCAATATTAAATGCTTTCGATAAAATATTCGAGCCAGCATGATTCGCTGCATGAGGTCACTCGCGCTTTGGGAACCCAGTAAACAGAAAACAGGAAGTGTCACTGAGCAATGGAAGTGACATGCTACAACAGACAATCAGTTAACAGTATTTACTGAGCAATGGAAGGGACACGCCAACAGCCAATCATGTAACAGTATCAACAACAAGTAAGCTAGCTCGATGATGATAATTATGCTAACTAGCAAGCCAAGCTTGTTTTGGTGTCCCTGTCCTGAAATTCAGTGCGGTGTTTAGGCAAGAGCAGCAGCAAGTACCAGCGGCCAAGGAGAGCGTTCCACAAATTTTGTTTGGATCCTATTTTTTGGATATTGTTTACTTAATTCATCCATGGAATTTTTGTTATTGTTGAACGCTCCGATCGGACAGGTTTTTACTGGACACATTTCCGATGAGTGTTGCTCTGAGAACCTACAAGTGTTTAGTTAATACTTGATTGCTGATAAGAAGTTAGCTCCGGATTTTTTGACACTCATCCTTGAACTCCCATCCTTAAACTACTTTTATTTATATTTCTCATATTCTTATTTATATTTAATTGAAAAAAAAAAAAAAAAAAACGGAATTTATATTTTGACGTGAAACTGAATGTTTAAAAACTGTTAAGAAAGTACATATTGTGTAAATTTTTCTCAATAAAACTTGTTTATAAGATTTCAGTGTGTGTTCAAGTACTTCTTGAGCACATTCATCAATACTGTGATAACAATTGTAACCATGACATGAAATGTTCATTTTGTTACTCCCTAGTTTTGACACATGAGATTGTAGAGTGGATATTTACACTCTATGAACGTTTTGACCATAACTAAAAAGTAATAAAATGATGGCAACAAATTGTTTTCAGGGTCCACAAGTTCAGAACTTTTAATCCTGAAATCAGAGTGGATACAGATGTTGGGTTTTGGGCAACTTAATACATCAAATATTTGTATTTGTCATTAACATACTATTTACTGAAACAATGATTTGATGGCAAATAAAATAATGTTTAAATTAATGCTGTTTTTTTTGGTTTTGAAATTCACTAAATTTGCTAAAGATTAAACGTTTTGAACTTGTAGACCCATAGGCATGAGGTAATAAATGTCAAGCTTACCCATAGGCAGTGTTGCCGCCTGTTACAAGTCCCCCGTCACTTGATAGATTCAGCGCTGTAATATTATCATGTTCAGACAGTGGTTTCTGATCTACTGTAATGGTGTCAGACCCTGATGTTGAGTGTGATGGCTCACTGGCTTCCAACATATTTAAAAATAACTCCTGTGGAGTTTGGCAGCCTTTTGGTTACTGAGTCTGATCTTTTCCTAAAATATGTTCAACAGTTGCCCTATAAAATTTACTATCTGACCACTTTGCTAAAACAGAATCTCCTGTTTTAAGATCTAAGATCTGCACAGGAGCTTCATCTCTTGGCAAAATGTCTGCTCCTGTAAAGATTTTGCCGGTATAACCGTCCTCCCATCTGACGAATGCCAAACAATCTGAAAGAGAGAGTGCAAAAGAGAAAGTGTTTAAAATTGTTTATTTGAGTATAAAAAATTGGACTGGTATTAGGGACGGCGTGGCGCAGTGGGAGAGTGGCCGTGCGCAACCCGATCGTCCCTGGTTCAATTCCCACCTAGTACCAACCTCGTCACGTCCGTTGTGTCCTTGAGCAAGACACTTCCCCCTTGCTCCTGATGGGTGCTGGTTGGCGCCTTGCATGGCAGCTCCCTCCATCAGTGTGTGAATGTGTGTGTGAATGGGTAAATGTGGAAGTAGTGTCAAAGCGCTTTGAGTACCTTGAAGGTAGAAAAGCGCTATACAAGTACAACCCATTTATCATTTATTTATTTATTTGTCATCTCATTTGGACATCAATGTTATGATTATTCCCTCTCCCCATCCCTATTTGCATTTTAAAGCAGATGCAGTAGGAAGAGCTTGCCCATCGCTGTCTTAGAGGTGTGTGGCCTCATTACAATTAGGGTATTGTTACCTAACTGCCTTGGGGCGACTTTCCCAAGGTGGTATTCTCAGCTGATCTTTAAATACTACACAAATTAATAAAGTCATTTTTCCAGTTTGTTAGCTACATGTACTGCAATTTGGCTTAACCGTAGTCCGCTTTGCTACACATACATAGAAACTTACCAGATTGCTTAATTGGGGGAGGAGAATTATGCAGGTCCTTCATTTTCTTTGTGGGAACTCTTAACCACTTTCTTGTAGTCGTTTCCTTTTGGTCCATGCTGTAAATGAAAAAATTAATTTTGGATCATAAACTGAGGATGGGTTGATTGGCAACACTAAATTGACGCGTGTGTGAATGTTGTCTGTCGATCTAAGTTGACTTGTCCATGGTGTACCCCGCCTTTCGCCCGAGCGGAACTGGGATAGGACATAGCACCCCCACGACACGAAAGGGAAAAGCAGTAGAAAATTTATGGATGGAACTATTATATAAATTGAAATTATTTACATATATGGGGTCACTCCATATGGATGGTAACTTTTAGGGTGAATCATATTTAACTTCTGTTAAAAACAAGTAAACAAAATTATAATTTATGATCGTTCTGGCTATAATAAAAAAAAATCTTAACCCAGACAGTTTAATTCTTATTTTAATTTGTATCTATTTTGATGTGCGGTGGGCTTGATGGCACCTTTTTATAATGGGGTACATTTTAGGAAAGTTATAGTATTTTTAACAAAAAGGTCATGAATATAATCTCGAGCCCCAATGACTTTGTATTGAATAGGTTGACCATAATTAGTGCATTTTGACCAGGTTAAAACAATCATTATTTTTTAAACATGTATCACAGGAAAACTATTTTTATATCATGTTGCTAGTCTTAACAAGACCTGACTAATAATACCGAATTCATTTAATGAATGTTTAACATTTTACACACATATCTACTTTATTTTCCTAAATATATACAGTTTGTACAATCGATAGCATGATACAAAACATACTGTGCCTCTGCCAGCGAGTAAGCAAATATACTGCTGCTTTCAAAATGGCGGGGCAAATTAGTGAATCATTTAATACTTTTGGATGTAATCTCTTATTTATTGCAAATAGCCAGCCTTACCGATAAAATTCAACCCGGACCTCCTTTGTCGAGTGTCACTTCATCTACAACAGTATTATAAAAAACATTTTCAAGTTAAGCTCCCCAAATTAATATGCACTGTAGAATCCAATTGTGAAGGTCATTATGTATGCTAACATTACTTGTTGGGCAGACGCCATTATGGTTACCGCAGCCTCCTAAAGGACCGCTCCGTTGTCACAACAGTTAAATATTTTCATTTCACAACAGTTAAATATTTTCATTTCACAACATTACATGGTTGACCAACTAAAAAATATTAGCATACTTACCTCTCCAAGTCTCATGTCGCAAGCGTTGCGACTGTCGTTTCCAAAAACTTTCCCGCTTCTTCTTCTCTTTCTTCTTCGCTTTCTTCTTCTTCCTCGTTTTAGTTTAAGGTAGGCGCACAGACAACGTTCAAATGTTACGCCACCTACTGTTTCCCCGCCTCTTCTTCTTCTTCTGGCGTTAACTGACAGCAAACAACGCGTCATGTCCGCCGCCGTTTGATAGAAAGCGTAAATTTTCTAAATTTCCTTCCTTTGAAAGTTACTCATAGCCAAAAATGGCTATTTTCAGATGGTCATATAAGGAGAAAATCAACTTTATCAAAATTCTGAGATGTGGATCTCAACGACACTCTCGCGAGATTTGGCACGGCGCCCCATGAATCTGTCCAATCATATTTGCTCTACCTGAAAAACACGCATGCGCATTTAGTGGGCGGATGTGACTTGAAGAAACAATTCGGCACTGAAGGAATAACAACTGCAAGTAAGTAATACCATTTATTGTTTTTGTTTTGGTATTTAAATTACTTTAACATACACGAGTTAGTATTTATTAAACTACTGTAACGTCACTGGTTTACGGAAATATAGCTATAAATGCCGCATTCAACGTCACAACCACCTTGCTAGAAGCTATGAAAGTTACCTCCAGCGAGGCATCTCAAGTGATAAACTACACTTCATACATCCCATAGTGAAATAGCAATGATAGAAGTAAATGTTCAGAGAACATTTGAAGTTGAACAATATAAATTACTGAACATACACTGCTTCGACATAATATAGAGTTTTACATTTACAAGAAGTTCCACTGTATATTCCAGCAACCTTTGTCTGTATTTACATAGTATTGGAGTGTCGAAATGACAAAATGAAAACCTGGAAAACGATGGAGAAGAACTGGTAAAGAAGTCGACTCAAATAAATGATCAAGAAGGACTGTAAAGCTGGTAAGCAGACTGGCATAGTTGTGGTGCATTAAACTGGCAGCAGATATATGATATTTTATTTTTCTTGCTGCAGTCATCCCGTCCTGCAACCACCTATGTGAAGACTGATGAGCAATGGCTAAGTAAGTTACATGTATATGCGTTTTCTTTGTTTAAATGGATTAGTTCTGATTGAGATTTACAGACCAGATAGAAGGATAAAAAGATGTCCACAGTTTGTCAGGAACAAGCATGGAAATATTGCTTTCTTTTACC
This sequence comes from Nerophis ophidion, assembly GCF_033978795.1. Taxonomy (NCBI): domain Eukaryota; kingdom Metazoa; phylum Chordata; class Actinopteri; order Syngnathiformes; family Syngnathidae; genus Nerophis; species Nerophis ophidion. Next base: position 77,007,211 of record NC_084614.1, read on the forward strand.
CTGATTACAGTAGTACGTATGAAGAATGAAACTTGAAATATAAGTAATCTCAGCATGTGTAATTAATGTTTTTTGAATCTTTCACCTTCAAGTTAAGGCTGGTAGGTAACATCAGGTCATGATTAGGGATGTAACAATATCAACATTTCACTGTATGATATCGTCACAGTGTTAAAGCCACAATAAGATATTGTTACAAAAATGTCAAAGTTCAAAGACATGCACCTGGGGATAGGTTGATTGGCAACAATAAATGGTCCCTAGTGTGTGAATGTGAGTGTGAATGTTGTCTGTCTATCTGTGTTGGCCCTGCGATGAGGTGGGGACTTGTCCTGGGTGTACACCGCCTTCCGCCCGATTGTAGCTGAGATAGGCACCAGCGCCCCCTGCGACTCCAAAGGGAATAAGCGGTAGAAAATGGATAGATGGATGGTGTTAAATGAAGTGGCAGGAATGTTTAGGATAAACAGACTTACTATAATTGAACACAAACATAATGTTCATATGTTGTAATCATATTTATTATTACAAACAGGTATTTCAGGTGCAAAGGAATGGTGCGGAATTCCAGAATTTCAAGTAACACACAAAAACAAACAAAAAACAAAACTTTCAAATATGTGTCTTTAAACTGACATTAACAGTAAACTTGCAGTGTAACTAATGTAGAACAATAATGTTTCTTTAGCCAAGAAACTATACTGTGTTTGTCTGGTATGTTTTTTTTTTAATATAACTTGGTATTATTGTGGGTTTGATTACATTTTTAGCACATTCAACAATAATGCGATTATAATGCAAACAGTGATCATTTTGGTCACAGTAACGGTGATATGACATTTTGGTATTGTTACATCACTGCTGTTTAGTTTAGTGTTTTTTTTACTTTTAACTTCCTAAGAAACTGTCATTTGCAATGGAAATGTTAGTATTAGTTTGTAAAATACTGATTCTTAAGAATTAACTAATAATTTGACTTTTAATCATATAAATACCTCACAAATGGATATTGTCCCTTGCTGACGTCTTGGTTTCACATCAATGATATTTTCCAAATAATGGTTCTAAAATACAACTCATTCTAATATATTACTCATATTCCTTAACTTATTGTAGACATTGTGGTGTGAAGTGTCGGCAAATTTCTTATTTTGTGCATGTCCACATTTCCTTCGGTGAGGTGCAACAGCTCTCGGCCGACTTGGAAATGGTCTGGATGAACGTGGCAAGCTTTACCTTGTATTATGCAGACTTTATTTAAGGTTAAACAAGCACGACAGTTATAGGCACAGAAATATTTCACAGCAACAATTCCTCGGATCACCGAAGCACAAACGTTCCCGTCACTCCTGCACACTTCCACTTTTTCACCCCTATATAACGTCCCCTGTTTGAACTTTGTTGTCCCACACTACGCGGGTTATCATGGGAGATCGAGTTTACTTCTCAGATGAGCCCACTTAATATTGTCAGAAAAAAACACACCCACTGGAGTTCTCGTTTGATAGCGTCACACATCACGGCATTATTGTGAGAATTTTGAAACCAATATAACGTAATATTTACAATAATGTTGCATCCCTCGTCAAGATCCTTTCTCATAGGTTTGGTTTGATGCTGTGTGTTTACTAAATCTTAGTCTTTTGAGTTTTTTGGTTCCTCTTCTTTGTGTCAGGGGATAGCAGCAGAATAACACTGAAGGAGGCGGTGCCTCCTGAAGGATCCCAAAACACTGCTCTTCAAATGGAACACATCCAACCTTCAGGTGACCGTGCAGGATGTACCACTCTGGAACATCAAGCCTCTCCCTACCTGCCAGGTACACCCACCGTCTTCTGTGTCTGACTATTGTTTTGTTGTGAATTTTGTCACGAAGCAAATCCTGCTAAAATATGACAAACTTTTGAGTGTAAGAATGTGAGCGATATGCTGAGATGTTATACGTTTTGCCTTTTGACAAAATGTTATAAAAAACCTTTAATGATTTGTATTCTATTTTAATTTCAGCACATGAAAATATTTCTACTTCTGACTATCAAAGACAATGGAAAAACATTTTCCAGAACAGCCCTCACAGATCCTCCTGATGGCCTAACAACTAAACTACATGTCGATGCTGAGTATGATTCATCTCAATCATTTGAGGAAGCTCTCCCTGATATAGGGGATTGGATGTACAATGACGGACATACGTTTTATGAAGGATTTGAAGATAGTTTGAGTGAGGAGTGTGCAGAAGAGTCAAATTTCAAGGACACAACAGACAAACCAATACATGACAATGCATCAGAAGCCATGGCAGAGTGCCTTCTGATCATACATGGGTTATGTAAACTGTCATAAAGTCACTGATAAGGCCCTAAGCGATATGCTCAAAATGTTCAAGTTGCTTTATCCCGATAGTCTGAACACAGACTGCTTAAACAGTGTGCAGAAGTTCAAAAACTTTTTTTATCCCACTCTGCATCATCGCTTATTATATTACATAAATCCTCCAGTAATTGTTTTGGGCCAATAGAAAGTAAACAAATAAAATGCCTATTTTGTGGGACTAGTGTGTCAGAAGAAAGATTCTCATCCTTTTTTTTAAAGTATGTACAGATTGATTTCTTGTTTACCGTAGCACATTCATGTGCCAAATGGGCCCTTGTTCGTGAATTTAAACATGCAGGTTTTTCTTTGCTGCAAGATAGTGTAACATATGAGACATGCAGTTATGTTATTCCCCTATTGGAAACTTCTGCCAGTACAGTAGTATCCTTGGATGACATATTGGGTAAAGTGGTTTTCCTTGACTTCACATCTATGCTTGGCATTGTGTTTGCAGTTCATTTCCCCAATACACTTGAAAAGTTTTAGATAATTAAGAACTGAACTGGCCTAAGAAGCCACGAATCAATTTTTTGATCGTTGTTATAAATGCTCTGAAAATACACACTGATGTGATGTTGCCGTGGATGCTGTAAAAGTCTGTAAATATGTACTGTATATGGAGTATCATTGTTGATTATGTTTTTGCATTGTGTGTAATATTTCAGTGGCCAATTTATTAAATTTACTTGTTTAATAAAACCATTGTCTTTTTTTAATGAATACATAGGCCTACTATGCTACTGTATTTTAATATTAGTCCTTATAATGGTGGTTGGAGAGCCAAATATCTTCTGAAGTGGTACCTTGTTAAAAGAGTTTGAGAACCACTGCTCTAGAAAGTTCACAAATGTTAAAAGCTCTTAAAAAGTGTCTTGTGATCATATCAGTATTGTTTGGGTTCAGTTTTAAATCTCACAATTGTATTCACTGAGTTACTGTACATGGCGTATGGATAAGAAATCAACAAATTAAGTAGAAAATTATTTAAATAAACCATTTAGATTACAGACCATATATCCATATTGCCTGAATTAATTATTTTCTCCAAATGTTGGCGTGAGATAAACTGGAGTATGATTGAGGTATAATTAAACTGTGTCAATTAAAATGCATTTTTGAAATTATTTTTTCTAAGCCAGAAAACGGGTATATTACAACTCAAATAGTGAACAGTGAGAGACAAAACCAAGTATATCTCTCACTCAGACATCATTGAGACATATTGAAACCAATACTCATTGATTGTCTTTTTGCCGAAATAGCAAAGAGACATCTGAGAACTCAAACAGTGAGTAGTGAGAAACAAAACCATGTGTATCTCTCACTGAGTCATTATTGAGACATATTGGAGACCAGCTCGTTCATCTCTCATTTTGGTCTTTGTTGAAATCGGAAAAAGAGATAACTGTTAGACAACTTTGAGATCTCTCACAGTGCTCACTGCGAGCCTTATTTCTCAGGAGCTACATTTGAGAAGAATGAGAAATCTACTTTGGTCTCGATTAGTGCTCTTTTATGTCTAGGAGATATATATAAGACATATATGAGATCTCATCTTCAATTTTGCTTTGCTATGGGCTAGCTCTAAGTTCATCAGGAGTACTGATGTTGTATAAAGCTGGACCTGGATTTGGTTGCACATTGCCTGATAGCAGAAGTAAGAGCAATATAAAGATTTTCCGTTTCATATGGCAAGGTGACCTCATGACAACATTATTTGGCTTCACAATATCAAAATGAGTAATATCAGAAGGAGAAACCCATCTGTTTAGCACAGAAATACACCATAACTGAAGCTGGTTAGAATTATTTAGCACTGACCCACGTGTGGATATCAATAACCTTTGTGTAAATGCTGTAGTTTCAAAGGACCAGGTGATTGTTATTGCGTTTGGTAGAGTTAAAGGTTGGTGGAGCACCTGGTCAGGTACCCCACTACAATTGCAGAAAACAAGTCCAGGAAAAAGCATTAATATTAAATAGAGAGCTTTTGTCAAAGTCATTGTTAAATTGTTTTACTACCTACCCAGGTCCAATAATCAAAGTTCAGATGTCCAAAGCTACAAGAGTTGGAAGACCAAGCTAAGGCTAGCAGAGGCCCAGCTTTAGTCAGTCTGAGGCTAAGATGGATCCAGGCCGTGGAAGACGGAAGGCCAAGATGAAGCCAGTCGACTCAGACTGTAGGTAGTGGAAGGCCAAGCTGAGACTAGTATAGATCCAGACTGTGGCAGATGGAAGGCCAAAATTTCAGCTAGCAAAACATCCCCCGGCTTCTGCAGGTCAGAGGCCTCCAGATTTCCAAATCCAACAAAAGCAGTCAGAAATACCACTTTTTGGAAGTAAGCCTTCATTCATCAATTGTTACGCTTAAAACTAGTGCAATTTACTTAAATCGGCTAAAAAAAAAGAGACTAAAACACATAGAAATTCAGACCACTTTGACAAGCAGACAAACAAAAGACAGTCCTGTCGGCCATCTTGGATTGGACATTCAACATTAACCCAATTTGGAAATCGGTCTGTAGTTATTTATATTTGTGGATTCACCTACTTTTGACGGAGGAAGAAGAAAGGCGGGTTTGCTGATTTTTGGAACGCTTTTGCTTGAAAGACTCAGGTTAAAAAGGCATGAAAAAGAAAAAGGCAATTAGAAATATTATACATTATGTCCCATATAAGCTCATACACGACACATTCTACAGATAGTGTATAAAAAAAACCTAAATAGTGGAATAAAAGAGGTGAAAACATGTGAAATGGAACAAAGAAAAGTTGCATTGTTGAGTCTAATAAAGCTGCCATGCAGGTTGTTTTCTCTTTAAAGCTGTCATTGCTCAAAAATAATAATGAATCAAACTCAATGTTGTTACAAATTATTTAAACTAGTCATGGCTCCAATTACGTCACATACAAAATTTGACTAAAGAGTATTTTTATAGGATATTTTGTGTTTATCCTACTAAAAAAAGGGTTTTTGACTAATAGGGAGAAAAAAAAAAAATGAAGAAGCTGTCACGTACTTGCATGGCTGCTCTAGTTGTGACCCCAAGATGCAGGAGACAGGAGGACGACGTGCGGGTGAGAGTCTTTTAATTCCCACAGGGAGCACAAGGCGGTGCAGCAGGGAAGTGCACAGAAGCATAAGCAGCATACAGAAAAACCAAAGTAACGTTTCAAAAAACAATCCTTGAGCCCTGACTGGAGGGCGAGGCAGGCATAAATTGAAGCCAGTTGATTAAAGTAAAAGTACCAATGATTGTCACACACACACTAGGTGTGGTGAGATTTTCCTCTGCATTTGACCCATCACCCTCACCCCATGACCAGGTGTGGCCAGGCTGCCAATCAGCGACAGGTGAGGAGGGAAAAGGGCTCAGGGAGACAAACAGGAAGTGGGACCAAAATAAGAGCGCTGACTAGGAGATAAACACAAACGCAAACAGACCGCGTGACACCTGACGTGACAGGTCGTCACAGAAACGAGGGATGGATCTGAAGTTTATTGAGGGACTTAAGTGTTGAAAGTAAAAAAAAATGTTTGACTTATTTTTATGAGTGGGGCCCGTTTGGATCCCAATAATTTCAGTTTTACAAGTTTTAATTGTCATTGCTCAAAAAAAAATGATGAATTAAAATCGATGATGTTATGAATTATTGACATATTTAAGATTGCAATTACGTTGAGTGAAAATTATTATTTTGTGCTTTTGCCATAACAAAACAAGGTTTTGACAAAAATGGCGTAAAACATGAAAAAAAAAGACTGATAAGGACGGATAAACCTGAAATTGATCAAGGGATTTAAGTGTTGAGTGAAAAAATACAAACATAAATAAAAATGACCTACTTCTACCATTTTTATGACTGAGACTCTTCCTGGTCCCCAAGAAAGCAGTGCGAGGCGAGTGGAGAAAAAACGGATTTATTGACAGAGATGTGACACAATGTGATATTGATCATAAGCAGCGGCCATTGAAAGAAAAGAAGAAATCCTCGTCATGACGTCAAGGCCATGAAACGTGCGATTTTACAGCCACCAACGTTTGATCTTGAAAGTCTTTTAACGGCCAAAGAAGAATACATGGAATAGCGTGAGGAGCAGTCGGACGAAGAACAAAGCACATCTCCATCTCATCTCCGAGTGTGATGACGTCCCTCAGCGATGGAGACATCTCCCTGTGTTCCAGTGCACAAAGCATCCTGGAGGAAGAAGACCACTCAGCACATTCCCGACAGAAGCAGGTGAATCCAAGTTGAACATCATCTTCACACAAGAACATTTGGAGGTGCAGACAGTCCATGTGAGCTTACTCAGCCTTCAGCCGCCTGCACGTTCTCGTCGAGCTCCACGCCGCCGTGGCGAGCTGCGGGACAAACGCAAACGGTGAAGGAAGAACATCCAGAAGGTGCCTCGTCACTCACATCAGATCTTTGAGGTGTGACTTGGAAACATGACGAGTCAGCACACTTGATGTCTCATTTGGCTGATCCTCATCATGAGGACTCCTGTCAAAAGTGAGATATGCCAGACTTTGTATTGCGTGTGCTCACAGGAGGGACTTTTATTGTGAAGGAGTCAGCTCCAGTTGGGCTTTTCCGGCTAAACTTGTAACAAAGGTCCACATCAGACCTCCATGTGAGTGACGCTTCACCACGGCTTTGTTTCTTGCGGCTCAAAGAAAAGATGTTTTACTTACCAGCTGGATCGTACTGGGCTGAAATGAAAGAGAAACAAGGTGAAGTGGACTTTTCCCCTCACGTCACGCCGTGTTTCTACGTGAGAGTGTGCGCTCTGTCTCTGTGGATCTTTGAGTGTTTGGCTGGAAGGCAACTAAAAGATGGCCGCACCTTTGCAGCCCGGATGAAAGCATCAACTCACGGCCTGGACCGAGTGCACCGAGAAGAAGAAGACAGAGGACATTGGCGTCCCTCACCTTGTCTGTTTCTGTGACGCCTGACCATGACCATGATGATGATGATGATGATGATGGCCGCCACAGCGAGGACCGCCGCCGTGGCAGCGAGGGCGACGCTCAAGTTGTCTGTGGAGAGCAAAAAAGCACAAGTGGAGTGACAAAGCATGAAGAGGAAACCTTCATGACTACTTTGCATGCAGACGTCAAGCGTTGTCATGGTGACATGGATCAATAATGGTGACAGGTGGACTTGTGATGGGAAACATCTCCAACTAAATGTGTCTTTCTCACCTTCATGGCTTGCGTTGCTCAGGATGCTTCTTCTCTCCAGCTTGGTGACCAAGTCCTCCTTGACGCCTGACAGCTGAAACACACATTCGTACTTGCCCTCCACGTCGGCCGTCACCTCCACTTTCAGCGCCACCGACATCTGGAAGGTTCCGTCGTGGTTGGGGAGTATCTCTCCGTGCTCCACGTCCTCGAAGATCTGCTCGCCGTCTTTCCTCCAAAACAGGTCGGCACCGTCGGGGTAGAAACCTGTCGCCATGCAGCTGACCGGAGAGGACGGCGTCTTCTGGAGCAGGAACACCTCTGGAAGCTCTGCACAGGAAGTGATGTCACGTGTGAACACAGGACAACGTGGGGAGAAGGTGTGGATGGAGAGAAGGTGGAGATGGAGGTAAAGATGGAGAGAAGGTGTGGACGGAACGAAGGTGTGGATGGAAGTAAAGATGGAGAGAAGGTGTGGATTAAAGTAAAGATGGAGAGAATGTAATAACGGAGGTAAAGATGGAGAGAAAGTGTGGATGGAGGTAAAGATGGAGAAAAGATGAGAATAGAGGTAAAGATGGAGTGAAGGTGTCGATGGAAAGAAGGTGTCGATGGAGGTAAAGATGGAGAAAATGGAGGTACAGAGAGAAGGTTTGGATGAAGTTAAAGATGGAGAGAAGATGAGAACGGAGGTAAGGATGGAGAGAAGATGAGAACGGAGGTAAAGATGGTGAGAAGGTGTGGAGGGAGGTAAAGATGGAGAGAATATGAGGATGGAATTAAAGATAGAGAAAATGGAGGTAAAAATAGAGAGGTTTGGATGAAGGTAAAGATGGAGAGAAGGTGTGGATGAAAGTAAAGATGGAGAGAAGGAGAGAACGAGGTAAATATGGAGATGAGGTGTGGATGGAGGTAAAGATGGAGAGAAGTTGAGAATGAGGTAAAGATGGAGAGAACATGAGGATGGAGGTAAAAATTGAGGGAAAAGGAGAGAACGGAGGTAAATATGGAGAGAAGGTGTGGATGGAGGTAAAGATAGAGAGAAGGTGAGAATGAGGTAAAAATGGAGAAAATGAGGTAAAGATGGAGAGAATGAGGTAAAGATGGAGAGAAGGAGAGAATGAGATAAAGATGGAGAGGAAGTGAGGATGGAGGTAAAAATGGAGGGGAAAGGAGAGAATGTTGTAGTCGTAATGATTTGTGCAGTCCTTTGAGACATTTGTGATTTGGGGCTATATAAATAAACATTGATTGATTGATTGAAATATGGAGAGAAGGTGTGGATGGAGGTAAAGATGGAGAGAAGGTGAGAATGAGGTAAAGATGGAAAGTAAGAGTGGACAGCGGTAAAGATGGAGAGAACGTGAGGATGGAGGTAAAAATTGAGGGAAAAGGAGAGAACGGAGGTAAATATGGAGAGAAGGTGTGGATGGAGGTAAAGATGGAGAGAGGGTGAGAATGAGGTAAAGATGGAAAGTAAGAATGGACAGCGGTAAAGATGGAGAGGAAGTGAGGATGGAGGTAAAGATGGAGAGAAGGTGAGAATGAGGTAAAGATGGAGAGAGAGGTAAAGATGGAGAGAAGGAGAGAATGAGGTAAAGATGGAAAGTAAGAGTGGACAGCGATAAAGATGGAGAGAAGGTGAGAATGAGGTAAAGATGGAGAGAAGGTAAGAATGAGGTAAAGATGGAGAGAAAGTGTAGATGGAGGTAAAGATGGAGAGTAAGAGTGGACAGCGGTAAAGATGGAGAGAACGTGAGGATGGAGGTAAAGATGGAGGGAAAAGGAGAGAACGGAGGTAAATATGGAGAGAAGGTGTGGATGAGGTAAAGATGGAGAGAATGTAAGAATGAGGTAAAGATGGAGAGAGTGAGGTAAAGATGGAGAGAAGGTGAGGATGGAGGAAAAGATGGAGAGAAGGTAAGGATGGAGGTAAAGATGGAAAAAAGGTGAGAACAAAGGTAAAGATGGAGAGAAGGTGACAACGGAGGTAAAGTTGGAAAGAAGGTGAGAACGAAGGTAAAGTTGGAGAGAAGGTGAGAGAAAGAGAGAAGAGTATAAAGAGACAGGGTGTAATGTCAGTAATGTTCCTATAGGGGGAGTGCTAACAAGTTAAAAGGTGAAAGTACATGTTGTGTTTCTACCTGTTCTCATTAGGACCTCCTTCCCATTGTTCACATACTTCTTCAAGTAAGAAGGACATATCTCAGTGTAGTAAAACTTAATGTATTCTAGTAGATGTTTGTTCTGGTCCCAATTGAGTTTGTCGGGGAAAGCTTGTTGTTTTGCTGCAGTAAATGTCCATGTCTTCATGTCCAACGATATGTAATCTTCTCCATCATAACCTTCCTGACGCCAACCTTTAACTTCATCAGTCTCATCATTCCATTCACATCCAGTCATCATCTGGAAAATGTGAACACCTGAGACACACACAGTGTTGTAAAGCAGAGTGACACACACACACACACACACACACACACACACACACACACACACACACACACACACACACACACACACACACACACACACACACACACACACACACACACACACACACACACACACAGTATTAGTGTAGGTTATTATGGGATGGACAGAGACAAGTATCAGTGCAGTAATGTGTGTTTACTACAGTATAAAAAGAGTACATCAAATACATTTAAGTAGTAGAAAGTTCAACATAAACAAACCTCCAGTTTGGTTGAAACGCTTCTTAAGAACTTCAAGGCTGTGTTTGCCCCTCAACTCATTACCAACACCGATCTCTGTTTGTCTCTGCCAGTATTTTGGATCCTCTGCTGTGATTTTGTTCATCCAGTCCTGTTTGGCTTCTGCTTTCCTGCTGTTGCTGTCATAGTGAACAATCTGAACTCCATCAACATAACCAACACTCACATAATCTGGGAAGTTTGGAACTTGAGAGGACGCAGTGTGGAAATACTGCAGCGTGTGAATCACTGAAAGAAGAAAACAACAACAGGATGACTTTTTATTATTTTGTTTCATGTTCAACAATCTTGCACTGTGAATATTTTAGCTCCTTCCGTCTTCAGTCGGGTCTTAAAGTGAACATCAAACACTGCTAGATATCACAGTCAAGACTCACATGTTCTATGACAAATACAACACATTAATAATATTACTAACATCTGTTGACAGTTTGAACATTTTGAAAATAAACATATTTTCTACAATGGAGGCTGAATAAAAAGTACAACAGAGTTGAACACAACCTGTTCTGCCCATTTGATGTCGACTCTTACTGACATCTTGTGGCGGGGTGATGTTACTACACTTGATTAGTTTCTGACACTTCCGTGTTTGAAGATTTGTGTTCGTTCTTACAAGCCTTGGAAAAAATAAGTCTTTGAACAAGAAACACTAAAATCAAAATAAATAAAGAGCCTAAATGGATTTCTCAAAGTCTGTAACCTTCTTGGAACATTTTGAATTTTTACTAGGAAAAAGGGAAAACAATAAAATATGTTCAAAAAGAACCAGGATTGAGTAAAAAAGGTCTTAGATAATACAACAATAATTTAATTAATAAGTAACAGAAACTCTCAGAAGTCAAATAAGTGAAGGCACAAAGAGGATTTATGAGTAAAATATTAATAAACTTATAAAAAGGACTTACCAGGCGTCACGCTGTGCATTTGCACGACCAGAAGAAAGAATAAAAACAAGTTCATGATGTCAGCGCGAAACAAAAAGATGTTTGCCACTTTTAATCCCGCAGAGAAAGACAAAAGTGACGAACACTCGCTTGACTCACAAACAGGAAAAATGAACCAGGAACTGTCGAGGCTCTTTTTATAATACTCCACCTGAGCCAATGAGGAGTCAGCATTCTGTGACGTCACAGTGAGGAGAGAAAACGAAACGCTATTCTGCACAGAAAAGTGGCAGCAGTCAACTGACAAGAAGTCTTCTACTGGACTCACTAGAGAGCGCCCCTTGTGGCCACGTCAGGTAAATGCTTGTGTGGCTTTTCTGGGAAATCACGTGACTTGACAACAAAAAGGTGTGTCAAGTTGGCCGCCAAACTTGGAAAGAAAAGAAAGAAAGAGGAATGAAGGTGAGATTGAGAGTTAAAAGTAATGACAGGGCTGGAACATCCGATCAGTGATCGTATTGTAGTCCTCTCAAGAAAGCATCAATACAAATAATGATTGATAGACATAAAGTCGCTACACCGCAGGACATCCTCACTTCTTTTTATTTCACGTCTTAACTTTCACCTCCGTTATGTCTCCCAAGCGTGAGGCGTCCCTGCTGGGGTAACGGGACACGCATCTGCCTCGCATGGGTTCGATTCCCGGCCAGGGTTGCATCAGGAAGTTTCATCCTGAGTAAAAAAGTCAGCAGAAAGCCTTCATGAGATGGACTCGCTGTGGCCAAAGTGCTGAACGTGGGGGAAAAGTGTGAGGCAGACGCTTCTGCTGGCAGAATATCAAAGAAAGTGAAAGTAAAAGTAGACACGGTAAAGCCAAACATTGAACTCGATGGTGATTATTTTTATTTTTATTTTTATTTTGTCGTACCTGTCAAAGGTGAACACACTTATCCACGTAGGTGAGTAGTAACGAGTTACATTTACTTAGATAAGAAACACAACTTTTACTTTGCTATATAACATTTTATTACCATGGTTACATTCATTTATATCAGGGGTCAGCAACCTTTTTGAAACCAAGATCTACTTCTTGGGTACTGATTAATGCGAAGGGCTACCAGTTTGATACACACTTAAATAAATTGCCAGAAATAGCCAATTTGCTCAATTTACCTTTAATAAATAAATCTATATGTATAAAAAAATGGGTATTTTTGTCCGTCATTCCGTCATACATTTTTTTTCCTTTTACGGAAGGTTTTTTGTCGAGGATAAATGATGAAAAAAGCACTTAATTGAACGGTTTAAAAGAGGAGAAAACAGGGAAAAAAGGAAAATTAAATTTTGAAACATAGTTTATCTTCAATTTCAACTCTTTAAAATTCGAAATTCAACCGAAAAAAAGAAGAGAAAAACTAGCTAATTCGAATCTTTTTGAAAAAATAAAAAAAAAGAATTTATGGAACATCATTAGTATTTTTTCCTGATTAAGATTAATTGTAGAATTTTGATGACATGTTTTAAATAGGTTAAAATCCAATCTGCACTTTGTTAGAATATATAACGAGTTGGACCAAGCTATATTTCTAACAAAGACAAATCATCATTTCTTTTAGATTTTCCAGAAGAAGAATTTTAAAAGAAATTCAAAACACTTTGAAATAAGATTTAAATTTGATTCTAAAGGTTTTTCTAGATTTGCCACAATAATTTTTTTGAATTTTAATCATAATTGAAGAAATATTTCACAAATATTTTTTGTCGAAAAAACAGAAGCTAAAATAAAGAATTAAATTAAAATGTATTTATTATTCTCTACAACAACAAAAATAAATTTACTTGAACATTGATTTAAATTGTCAGGAAGAGGAAGGAATTTAAAAGGTAAAAAGGTATATGTTTTTCAAAATCCTAAAATCATTTTTAAGGTTGTATTTTTTTCTAAAATTGTCTTTCTGAAAGTTATAAGAAGCAAAGTAAAAAAATAAATGAATTTATTTAAACAACTGAAGACCAAGTCTTTAAAATATTTTCTTGGATTTTCAAATTCTGTTTGAGTTTTGTCTCCCTTAGAATTAAAAATGTCGAGCAAAGCGAGACTAGCTTGCCAGTAAATAAATAACATTTAAAAAATAGAGGCAGCTCACTGGTAAGTGCTGCTATTTGAGCTAATTTTAGAAGAGGCCAGCGGGCGACTCATCTGGTCCTTACGGGTGACCTGGTGCCCGCGGGCACCGCCTTGGTGACCCCTGGTTTTGAGGCATGTTCCAAAAAATATTGCACTTTGTGACTTCAATAATAAATATGGCAGTGCCATGTTGGCATTTTTCTCCATAACTTCAGTTGATTTATTTTGGAAAACCTTGTTACATTGTTTAATGCATCCAGCGGGGCATCACAACTAAATTAGGCATAATAATGTGTTCATTCCACGACTGTATATATCGGTGTCCATTGATATCGGAATCGGTAATCAAGAGTTGGACAATATCGGAATAACGGATATCAGCAAAAAAGCCATTATCGGACATCTCTACTTTCAACACATACAAACCATTTCAAACATCCACCAGGATGAGCAATTAGCGTTTTGAAAAAAAAACATGTCAAGGAAAGTGAAGTAAAAGACAATACAAATACATTATTTCAAAATAATAATCACAATAATAATGAAAAATACCACATTTACAAATAGTGCTAATCCAATTCAAATTCCTCCAATAGAGATTCAAACATGAGGGATGTTCTACTTCTAACCAATATCCAAGATTTAATTCCATCCATCCAGCTTCTTCCGCTTATCCGAGGTCGGGTTGCGGGGGAAGCAGCCTAAGCAGGGAAGCCCTGACTTCCCTCTCCCCAGCCACTTTGCACAGCTCCTCCCGGGGGATTCCAAGGCCTTCCCAGGCCAGTTGGGAGACATAGTCTTCCCAACGTGTCCTGGGTCTTCCCCGTGGCCTCCTACCGGTCAGACGTACCCTTAACACCTCCCTGGGGAGGCGTTCGGGTGGCATCCTGACCAGATGCCCGAACCACCTATTTGTAAATCATTAAGCCAATGTGAAAATGTTGTTTTCACTTTCAGAAATCAACATTTTTATACAAAAATGTTTAGCTTGCAACATAATTATATTGACAAGCATTTTCTATGTTCCCTTCATCTATACATATGCCAAATTTGATATCTCCACACCCTTAACTGGCTCTCAAACGATTTCTGACCCCCTCCCAAATTCCACAAACAAATGAGTCACATCCTCTACAGCAGTGGTTCTCAAATGGGGGTACGCGTACCCCTGGGGGTACTTGAAGGTATGCCAAGGGGTACGTGAGATTTTTTTTTAAATATTCTAAAAATAGCAACAATTCAAAAATCCTTTATAAATATATTTATTGAATAATACTTCCAACAAAATATGAATGTAAGTCCATAAACTGTGAAAAGAATGCAGTATTCAGTGTTGACAGCTAGATTTTTTTTGTGGACATGTTTCATAAATATTGATGTTAAAGATGAATTTTTGGGTGAAGAAATGTGTTGTGATCCGGCTTCCGGATCACACATCTAGTATGTTTAGTCCCCTTTTTGTATTTTCCTATTATGTTTCGATCATGTTTTGGACTCTATCGATCCCGTTTGATAGCGCACTTCCTTGTTTATGTAACCCACAATGTCACTGCCTCTCGACACACCCTTGGACTCTGCGTTGTGTTTTTAGTGTTTATAAGGTGGGTTGTTGTGCGGAGAGATTGGACACTGGACACAGTGGTTCTGGATTGTGGATGAGACCTTGTTGCATTTATTTGCTCACACTAGTGGTCCTCTCTGGCTCTGGTCATTAAGCTTTTCAGTGGAAAAGAAAAACATTCACATTACAAATGTGTCTCAATGCAAAAGAACACATTAACATATAAATCTGTCTCATATTCAATATGCCCAGATGCTAAATAACAATAAATCACAAATCAGTAGTTCAAACACAGTGACCAGAATAAACATGTAAAAAGACATCCTTCACAACCCCATTCAATTCAGACTCTACTAAATGTTAATCACACTGGCCAACTTACATCAAACATTTAAGTACAAAAACGGAATTGCACATTTCTTCAAAACACATCAAAATGTAAGTAAACACCTTAGCTAACACTGTATTGCAACGAATTCGCTGGACGGGCATTTTTAACTTTACTATCTTATAAAGTGTTCAGACAGTCATAAAACAGGTCTCACCTTTTCAGTGGAAAAGAAAAACATTGTCAAATATCAATCAATCAATCAATGTTTACTTATATAGCCCTAAATCACTAGTGTCTCAAAGGGCTGCACAAACCACCACGACATCCTCGGTAGGCCCACATAAGGGCAAGGAAAACTCACACCCAGTGGGACGTCGGTGACAATAATGACTATGAGAACTTTCTTGTTCTTGTCAAAAGTCTAGCAGCCGCATTTTGTACCAACTGTAATCTTTTAATGCTAGACATGGGGAGACCCGAAAATAATACGTTACAGTAGTCGAGGCGAGACGTAACAAACGCATGGATAATGATCTCAGCGTCTTTAGTGGACAGAATGGAGCGAATTTTTGCGATATTACGGAGATGAAAGAAGGCCGTTTTAGTAACGCTTTTAATGTGTGCCTCAAAGGAGAGAGTTGGGTCGAAGATAATACCCAGATTCTTTACCGTGTCGCCTTGTTTAATTGTTTGGTTGTCAAATGTTAGAGTTGTATTATTAAATAGAGTTCGGTGTCTAGCAGGACCGATAATCAGCATTTCCGTTTTTTTGGCATTAAGTTGCAAAAAGTTAGCGGACATCCATTGTTTAATTTCATTAAGACACGCCTCCAGCTGACTACAATCCGGTGTGTTGGTCAGCTTTAGGGGCATGTAGAGTTGGGTGTCATCAGCATAACAGTGAAAGCTAACACCGTATTTGCGTATGATGTCACCTAGCGGCAGCATGTAGATGCTGAAGAGTGCAGGGCCAAGGACCGAACCCTGGAGAACTCCACACGTTACCTTAACGTAGTCCGAGGTCACATTGTTATGGGAGACACACTGCATCCTATCAGTAAGATAAGAGTTAAACCAATGGCGCCTAGTTCTCTCTGACTATGGTGTCCACTGAGGGACAATTATTGATGTTAAAGATTAATTTTCGGGTGAAGAAATGTGTTGTGATCCGGCATCTAGTATGTTTAGTCCCCCTGTGGTATATTAATGTGCATGCTGACTCAGCGTAGTTTGTCCTGACTGACTTGCCGTAGTTGAGTTGTGTCTACTTAGCATGCTCACCAAGTGCTGTACATGAGTGTTGATGATCCCTCTCTAGAGTGTATGCTACTGCTACTCCCAGTCAGATATAAAAGTTACTGAACGTGTGTGCTACCTCGTTATTTGAATACATAACATATTGGCGATGGGTTTAATCGGTTTATGAATGTTCCTTGCGGTTTTTTTTTTGGAAGTGAAGATGGCATACTTTTCCCAGCGACCGGACGAGTTTAAGTCTGAGATTGAATCATGGTCAGCCTACATTGAGCGCATGGAGTTGCTGTTTGAAGCCCATGATGTCGATGATGAAAAGAGGGTCCCATTGTTGTTAAGTTCAGTGAGGGCAGTGACATATAATAAATGGGTTGTACTTGGATAGCGCTTTTCTACCTTCAAGGTACTCAAAGCGCTTTGACACTACTTCCACATTTACCCATTCACACACACATTCACACACTGATGGAGGGAGCTGCCATGCAAGGCGCCAACCAACACCCATCAGGAGCAAGGGTGAAGTGTCTTGCTCAGGACACAACGGACGTGACGAGGTTGGTACAAGGTGGGATTTGAACCAGGGACCGTCGGGTTGCGCACAGCCACTTTTCCACTGCGCCACGCCGTTGTTGGTTTATATGTTAAACATGCTTGTATGCGTTTCCTTATGCTGTTTTATATGAATATACTTTATTAATTTGAAAAAATCAGAAAAATTAGTAATAATATAATTGATTTGGGAAAACATTTATAAATGTATGTACAGTATGTTTGGATTCATTATATTTAATTCAATAACACTTATTTGGGAAAAAAAAATAATTAGAAAAAACTATGGTGAAGCCTACTTTTTATTTGTGACAATATATTTGTATATTTAATCAAATCACATTTATTTGGACGATATTGGAAAGATGTTGAGATACATCCTTTAGTTCAGACACTATTATATCTATTTTTATTGGAGTTTATTTGATAAAATGTTTATAAATTGATTTTAATCAAATTAATTAATGTGGGTGATTAAAAAAAAAAGTTAATATTGGGTTGTTAATATTAAAAAAATAAAACAGTCCGCAGCTACTCTCTATTGTGGCCACTATATGGGGAAATATGTTAACTAGACAGGACTAATCCACTTGTGTTTGGCATTAGCACTTCCTTGCCCTAAATCTGTAAACCCAACATAAGTTGTTTTGGAACACTGGAAAAAGTATTGGGTTTCAAAAGACAGGAAAAAAAAGAACATGCAGTTGTATATTTAATATGGAGACACATTGAGCCGCGTCATTCATGGCGTTGGGCAGAATGGCGTCACAGCTATGGTCATCTATATTGCGTTGCATGCACAAGTAAAGAGTGACAGTCTTATTATGAAGGACCTTTGAACGCATCACCCAAATAAATAAACCTCATTATTATGGCTTTTAGTGTAGGGATGTTCCTACAGCTTCTAATGTATTTTTTCAGTATGCTCTACATTATATATAAATGTGTCGGACTGTTTGGTTGATAATGCAACATTGTACCTTGGCACATGACGACGATAGAAGGGGTGGGAGGGGAGGAGGGGGTTACAAGGTAAAGTAGGTGCAGGCATTAATAGGACTGGAGCTGGGTAAGCATATGGACTTCTGCGCAATTTGGTTCAGCCTGATTTGCCCGAAAACCAAACATTTGACCAGATTGTGGACACTCTGAAAGACTATTATGAGCCAAAGCCGTTGGTTATTGCCGAACGCTTCAGGTACCGCAAGTGTGTTCAGGAAAGCAACCAGACGGTTACGGAATATGCCGCTGAGCTGCGTCAACTAGCTGCAAAGTGTGATTTTGGTGACGGACTGGATGAGGCTCTGCGTGATGGCTTTGTCAGCGGGGTCAGTTCTGAGGCATGTCGACGCAAGTTGCTCTCGGAGGACAGACGGACTTTTGCAAGAGCTGTGGAGCTGGCTGTCAACATGGAGACGGCAGTTGAGAAAGGGTGATGACGTCACCTCAGCTGTTCACAAGGTAAAGGAGAGGCAAAGACGGCGCTCGCCTTCAGAACAACAGGCATGCTGCAGATGCAAAGGCAAGAATCATAATGCAAGTGACTGCTACTACAAGAATGCAAAGTGTCATAAATGTGATAAAATGGGGCACATACAGAAAGCATGCAGATCTGGAGGACCAGCGCGTGAAAATAAATATGATAAAAAAGGGAAGAAAAGCAGTGAGCGAAGAGAGGAGAAGGACAGCACTGCTTTCGATACCGTCGATCATAATATTTTATTAGAACGTATCAAAACACGAATTGGTATGTCAGACTTAGCCCTGTCTTGGTTTAACTCTTATCTTACTGATAGGATGCAGTGTGTCTCCCATAACAATGTGACCTCGGACTACGTTAAGGTAACGTGTGGAGTTCCCCAGGGTTCGGTCCTTGGCCCTGCACTCTTCAGCATCTACATGCTGCCGCTAGGTGACATCATACGCAAATACGGTGTTAGCTTTCACTGTTATGCTGATGACACCCAACTCTACATGCCCCTAAAGCTGACCAACACGCCGGATTGTAGTCAGCTGGAGGCGTGTCTTAATGAAATTAAACAATGGATGTCCGCTAACTTTTTGCAACTCAACGCCAAAAAAACGGAAATGCTGATTATCGGTCCTGCTAGACACCGACCTCTATTTAATAATACAACTCTAACATTTGACAACCAAACAATTAAACAAGGCGACACGGTAAAGAATCTGGGTATTATCTTCGACCCAACTCTCTCCTTTGAGTCACACATTAAAAGCGTTACAAAAACGGCCTTCTTTCATCTCCGTAATATCGCTAAAATTCGCTCCATTCTGTCCACTAAAGACGCTGAGATCATTATCCATGCGTTTGTTACGTCTCGTCTCGATTACTGTAACGTATTATTTTCGGGTCTCCCCATGTCTAGCATTAAAAGATTACAGTTGGTACAAAATGCGGCTGCTAGACTTTTGACAAGAACAAGAAAGTTTGATCACATTACGCCTGTACTGGCTCACCTGCACTGGCTTCCTGTGCACTTAAGATGTGACTTTTTTTTTTTTTTTTTAATTTATCTCATTCATTGATGTGCATTTAGAACGATAAATAATCATATCACAATTATACAATTTAAATTCACACAATTCCTGAGAAGGAGCAGGATGAAGAAAATCTTATAATTTCCTGCCCCCTTTGACATAATACATGATCTTACTTCATGAATATCATTTAAGCCGACTCATATATCCAAATGTGATGAAACAATCAAAAACAAAAAACACAAGAAAAACACAACAAGTGCAAAACTTCATAAAGTATAAACCAAACCAAGAAAATAATAGTAATAATATAATATACACCTCACGGAATGATACAGAGCAAATACCAAACCAGACAAAAAATAAGTAAAATAAAAAATAAAAACAAAATGTAAACACTTATGGCTGTCCATATGATCTTATCGTTCTATCTTTATATATTTTTTTCAATTGGAATATATTTTTACAGTTTTTTATCTCGTTGTAAAGAGAATTCCACAATTTTACCCCCACCACTGACGTACACATTTGCTTTAAAGTTGTCCTTGAATATTGTTGTTTGAAATGACCTTTTCTTCTATGCTCTGTATTCTCAGAAGTGATGACAAACATTTTTTGTAAATTTGCTGGTAATGTTTTACTTCTAGCCTTAAACGTGACACACAATGTCTGTAGCTTTACTAGCTCCTGTAGTTTCAATAGTCCAGAGTTAATAAATAAAATGTTAAGTGTGTTCTAAGTAATCTACTTTATGAATAATCCTTATAGCTCTTTTCTGTAATTGATACAATGCCTTTATGTTACTCTTATATGTGTTCCCCCACACTTCCACACAGTAGCTGATATATGGCAATATAAGTGCACAATACAATATGCGCATTGCCCTATAATCTAACACATATTTTACCTTGTTTAATATAAAAATACTCTTAGACATCTTTTTTCGTACATGTGCAATATGAGATTTCCATGTCAGACCATCATCCAGTATCACTCCTAAAAATATAAGTTCAGAAACCCTTTCAATATCAATTCCATCTATCGACAGTTTGATGGTGTCCTCTCTTTTCCTCTTACCAAAAATCATAAACTTTGTTTTTTTTACATTTAATGATAATTTGTTGACATCAAACCATCTCTTAAGTTTAATCATTTCCTGTTCAATAAGTATCGATAACGCTTTTAAGTCATGTCCCGAACTATAAAAGTTGGTGTCGTCCGCAAATAAAACAAATTTCAATGACTTTGATACCTCACATATATCGTTAATATACAAAATAAACAATTTAGGTCCCAAAACCGAACCTTGTGGAATTCCACATTCAATCCTCATTTGTTCAGATGTATTACCCAAAAAATCAACAAACTCTTGTCTATTATCTAAATAACTTCTTAGCCATTCTAAAACTACTCCTCTCACACCAAGTGAATGCAACTTGGACAATAATATAGAATGATCTATTGTGTCAAATGCTTTTTTAAGATCGATAAACACACCGATAGTGTATTTCCTATTATCAGTTGCTGTTGCTATATCCTCCATTATATTCATTACAGCTGAAGCAGTGGATCTATTAGTTCGGAATCCATACTGGCTCTCACTCAACAGCATGTTCTTCTCAATAAAACTGTCTAATTTTTCTACAAATATTTTTTCAATTATTTTAGAAAATTGTGACAGCAGTGACACTGGTCTGTAATTAGTAAATATATGTTTATCTCCCGTTTTATAGAGTGGAATTACTTTTGCTACCTTCATTCTACTTGGAGAAGTCCCTGTTTGAAAAGAGGGATTAAAAACATAACATAGAGGTTTGATGATACAGTCAATAGTCTTTTTTACAATTATCATGTCAATACCATCACTGTCTGTTGATGCCTTATTTTTCAGTTTTGTTACAACCGATAGAATTTCATTTTCACTAACATCTCCTAAAAGCATGGACTGTAGCACTTTGCTTCCCCCTCTCCATCCACTCTGTATATCTTTATGTTCTTCAATACTCTCTGCCAATTTGGGTCCAACATTCACAAAAAAAGAATTGAATCCATTTGCTACTTCTTTCATATTTGTTATCATCTTATTATCCTCATTTATAAAATAGCTTGGTGGGTTTGTAGGCCCCGATGTTTTACCTATTACCTTGTTCAGAATATTCCAGGTTCCTTTAATATTGTTTTTGTTGTTTTCTAGTAAGTTATTGTAATAGTCTTTTTTAGCTTGTCTCATTATTGTTATCAATTTGTTTTTGTAAACCTTATATTTTGTTTCAGCATCATTTGTTCTTACTTTTATAAAGTCTCTATAAAGTTTGTTTTTCTTTTTACAAGCATTCTGTAGTCCCTTAATAATCCAAGGCTTTATATTGTAGCTGTCTCTTTGTTTCCATACATTCGGACAATGTATTTCATACAATGATAAATAAATATTAAGAAAAACCTCATATGCAGCATTTGCCTCTCCCACATACACCTCATTCCAGTCTGCTTCAAATAAGTCCTTCCTAAATGTATTTATTGCCTCTTCAGTCCTTTTCCTTGTATACCTATGGGTTTTCTCCTCCCTCTTTCTATACATTTGACAGTCATAAGTAAGAAACACAGGTAAGTGGTCACTTGTATCATTAATTATTAATCCACTTTTTATGTTATTTTCTATGTCATTTATAAAGATGTGATCAATTAATGTTGCACAATTTGTCGATATTCTACTGGGTTTGGTGATCAATGGATAAAGCCCTCTACTATATACCACATCCAAGAAGTCTCTTGCTGATTTATTTCTGGGTGAGCTTAGCAGGTCTATGTTATAGTCGCCACACATGACGAATGTTTTCTTTTCCTTTACCTTACACAGTAATTCTTCCAGACTATCATGAAATGCTTCTACCTTAGACCCAGGTGTCCTATATAAACACGTAACAATAACATTTCTCTTCTTTTCTATGTCTACCTCCACAGTTACACATTCAAAAAAATCACCGATTACCGTTGTCATACATTCGACAGGTTTACATTTCAAGTCGCAGTCAACAAACAGGGCCACACCTCCTCCCTTCTTGTTTTTTCTACTACTGTGATACAACTTATACCCGTCAATGGAGAAGTCAATACCTCTGTCTTTATCGATCCATGTTTCAGAAAGTGCTATTATTTTGATTTTGCTGTTTAAAGTCTTCAAGTATTCGTCAATCTTTGAGAAATTTGCATATAAGCTTCTGCAGTTGAAATGTATTAAAGAAAATGTATTATCTAAGCTAACATTGTCATTAAATTGTTCCTCGGTGTAGTAGTCACAAGTAGCATTGATTGAGTTGAACAGATGGTTATCTGGGTCAACATCATATTCAAAGTCATGTAATTTATAGTCCATGTATTCAGCTCTTGAAGACGCTTGATTCTCAGTTGTCTCACCTTCTCGTCGCGAAGCCTTCCCCATCTCCAGCCAAGGATGAGCCATGTCAGTCATACGCCTAGCAGGTCTCATCTATATTGATCCAA
This sequence comes from Nerophis ophidion, assembly GCF_033978795.1. Classification (NCBI taxonomy): domain Eukaryota; kingdom Metazoa; phylum Chordata; class Actinopteri; order Syngnathiformes; family Syngnathidae; genus Nerophis; species Nerophis ophidion. The sequence goes on from NC_084614.1 coordinate 77,030,215, forward strand.
GTCACGGAGCTCTCGAATCGTGACAACTTTGGCTTCTTCATATGGTCCATTTAGCCGAATCATGATTTAACAGTTTCGTGTCCATGTTGCTTGTATCTTGTTTTCTTTTCTGAGGATGCGTGCTTGTCTTGCAATGTCGGCGTTCTTCTTTGTAAGATGTTCATTGATGTAAACCCCAGTTCCTTTCAGCTTCCTTCCCTGCCGTAGTAACTCCGTCTTATGTTTTCGATTCGCAAACCGGATCACAATGGCTGGGTTGGTTCTGCTGTCCTTCCTGGGTGTAGTATGGCACGCCGAAATGCTGCCACTTTGAAGAGATATGTTCTTACTTGTAAAAAAGTTAATTACTTGCCGTTCAAGTGTCTCAAGTTCGTCTGCCGGGGCTTCGGCGTCCTTGTCAGCGTCCCTGCTGCGAGTCCCGGCCACTCTTGCATACGTGCGATGTTTGGTTTCCAGTCCGCTTATAATCAAATCGTCCATTCTGGTGTATTGTTCAAGTTCGTCAATTGTTGCTTCTAGGTCGACAATTTTCTTGTCTTTCTCCTTGATGATGTTTTTTAGCATTTTGATCTCGGTCAACAACTCCATTAGTGTGTCTTGCTGCTTGGCCACTGTCCTTACATCTTCCGACAGGGAGTTGATGGATTTTCTAATCTCCTCCAAGTCTTCCTCGAGTTTCTTGTGTTTTGCAGTCATTTTCTTGAATATCGCCGGCTTTTTTACCCACAGTAGGTAAACAAGTCACTCTTCGTCTTGCTTCCCCTTATTTGCTTATTGTGTTACTAGTGTTTTAGTGAGATTACATGGTTGTAACTGTACAACCTGAAGGTCGGCCCCGCACCAGTCGACGGATGTTGACGATGCCCATCTCTGCCCTTCGCAAGGGACCCTCTTTGAAACACGATCTTTCAAAGTGACCGCTGCATAACACACTGTACTTTGTGTGTGTGGTCCAATCCAGCCGTGTTCGCTTGACCGCTCTGTTCCATAGTAAAGCTTAAACCTCATCTTTCGGGAATGTAAACAATGAAACACCGGCTGTGTTAGTGTTGCTAAAGGCGGCCGCAACACACCGCTTCCCACCTACAGCTTTCTTCTTTGATGTCTCCATTATTCATTGAACAAATAGCTAAATATTCAGCAACACAGATCTCCGGAATACTGTGGAATTATGCGATTAAAACAGACGACTTATAGCTGGGAACCGTGCTGGAACAAAATGTCCTCTACAATGCGTGACGTCACGCGCACGCGTCATCATACCGCGACGTTTCAGCAGGATACTTTGGCGCGAAATTTAAAATTGCAATTTAGTAAACTGGCATGTGTTGCAATGTTAATATTTCATCATTGATATATAAACTATCAGACTGCGTGGTCGCTAGTAGTGGCTTTCAGTAGGCCTTTCAATCAATCAATCATCAATCAATGTTTATTTATATAGCCCTAAATCACAAGTGCCTCAAAGGGCCGCACAAACCACAACGACATCCTCGGTAGGGCCCACATAAGGGCAAGGAAAAACTCACCCCAGTGGGACATCGACCATGATGACTATGAGAAACCTTGGAGAGGACCACATATGTGGGCAACACAGGCACTGAGCAAAAGTCTCTTGCTCTCTGTCCCTCAGGACAGAACGGAATGCTCCGAATGGAATTAGTTCAGTGAGTTTCAGTTTCGTCTGCAATGCATTCCATGCCATAGGGGCAGCAATGCCAAAAGCTCTTTTGCCAAATTCAGTCCATACATGGGGAACAGTTAAAACATACAAATTGTTAGAACGCATAAGAGCTGTTTTTTCTTTGTAACAAAGTAGACAAGTATGGAGGTATTAAACCTAAAAGAGCTTTATAAATGATGGCCAGCCAATGTGTGTATCTGTGTGCACTCAATGAAGATAAGTCTGACTTCATATACAGTTGACAGTGGTGGGTGAGACTACGACAGCCAGGAACAAATCTTAGTGCTGAGTGAAAAACAGTGTCCAAGGACTGGAGGCATTTAGATGAAGCACTAAAATAAAGCAGGTCTCCATAATCATTTACGGGCAAGATAGTCGCTGTCACCAATTTCTTTCTGACTTTAAGAGAGAAGCCGTTTTTATTTCTAAAAAGGAAACCGAGCTTTACCCTGAGCTTAGAGACCAAGTTGTTAATATGGGCTTTAAATGAAAGCTCCTGATCAAGACTAAAACCCAAGTACTTGTAATTTAAGACCTGCTCTATAGGGTTTCCATTTGATGTTACAATATTTGGAATATTTTCCAGTAGCACCCTTGAATGAGAGAAACCATTACTTTGCTTTTATCTGTATTTAAAACCAATTTAAGATCAAATAAGCGAGCCTGGATGACATCAAAAGCAGCTTGTAAAAACTCAAAAGCCTGAGTGCTGGAGGTTGAACAGCAATAAATAATGGTGTCGTCTGCATAAAAATGGTACATTGCATTTGACAGATTATTGCAAAGATTATTCAAGTAGATAGAAAATAAAATGGGCCCATGCTCTGAGCCTTGTGGAACTCCTTTGGTAATGTCCAATAATGAAGAGGTTGTCCCAGCCACCTGTACACGTTGTGTTCTGCTGGAAAGATAGTCTGTGAACCAAGCAGCTGCATTTTTAGATAATCCAACGTGATGGAGAGCTTCAATGAGCAGACTGTGGTCTACTGTGTCAAATGCTTTTGACAAATCAATAAAAAGGCCGACACAGTATTTTTTGCCGTCCACAGCCTCGATTAAATCATTGAGGACCTTAAGAGCAGCTGTAATAGTGCTATGCTGTATTCTAAAACCCGATTGAAATGGGGATTAAATATTGTTTGATTCTAAAAAATCATTTAGCTGGTTACTGATGATTTTCTCAAACAATTTTGCTAAAATGCATAATTTAGAAATTGGTCTGTAATTATTTATATTTGTGGGTTCACCCCCTTTTAGCAGGGGAAGAACAAAGGCTGATTTCCAGATTTTTGGAATGCTTTTACTTGTTAGACTGAGGTTAAAAATATGCGAGAGAGGCTCAGCAATAAAATCAGCAGCCAATTTTAAGAAAACGGGTTCAATTTGGTCCGGTCCTGCTGCTTTAGTTGTGTCCAGGCTCTTTAGTGCATTGTATACCTCAGATACTGATACAGGTGTGAAGTCACAAGTGCAGGTGCTGCGTCTAATTACAGCCTGTGGTGTATTTGGGATATTAACATTAGTTCAACCAACATTTGACGATTGAGGATTCAACGACTCAAACAAAAATCCGGCAGAAACTAAATACTCATTAAAACAATTTGATATAGTTGTCTTATCAGACAAAGTACCAGATTGAGTAATCAAAGGACATGGAAAGTCATTTGTTTTCACATGATTTAAAGAAGCTTTTATGGTTTGCCAAAACTTTTTGGGGTCATTTATATGTTTTTTGCTTTCATGCAGGTAAAAATCAGACTTGGCTCTCTTAACAAGCGAAGTACATTTATTTCTAAGCTGGCGAAAGCTAAGCCAGTCAACCTCTGTCTTTGTTTTTCGAGCCCTGGCCCAAGCAACATCTCTCTCTTTGAGAAGGTTTCCAATTGCAGCGGTAAACCAGGGATTATTTCGACCAGGGGCGTCACTAGACCTAATACTGTACTGGGGCACACCTGGGGCACAAATAATCCATGTGAGCGTGCAAAGCGCGCAAGCAAAACCATTTTTAGCACTTATTCATCATAAAAAATACATAAATAGTGCTTTAAACTATGAAATCATATCGGATTATGTTGTATGGATCTTTGATGAACCACCTGAAATTAACTCATGCATTTGACCTACTTGTGCACTTTTTTTACTCCAGACTTCTAAACTGCTACTGGTAAAAGCAAAAAGGAAGAGCAATGAATCTTTTTGAAATATTTATTGCAGTAATCATCTGCAAATTTAACATCTACAAAAGTAAAACAAAAAATAAAGCACCCCTACATCTCTGGGTTCTTTTATATTATTTAATTTCCATTAATGGCAATGTGGCTAATCCTATTTCAGATACACACAACTATAAAATATACACAAAACAATAAAGCCACAGTAGTAGAATAAATGAACAACTGTTGTGTGTCTGTTCAGGGAATCATTTTCTGAGAAGTAAACTGTAACGTCTCCTTTTCATTTTTGCAAAGTGGTCAATCACTCTGGACAGACATGGAAATATTACAGTAACTGTTATACAGTTGACCAGTGGTTCCCAACTGCTGGGTCGCGACATAAAAGTGGATTGTGTGTCATTTTCAGTCAGATGTGTGCATGAAAAAAAAAAAAGTTTAGGGAGAAAAAATTAAATTGTGGCAACAAAACCAGATTATTTTAGCCATTTTTCTAGTGACTATTAGTGAGTATTTTAGCAAAAGGCAAACCGACTAACAAGTTGGAGGAGGACTCAGGACAGACATGGAAATATATTTGAAAAAAATCTAAATGGGGCAACAAAACCCGATATTTTCAGCCATCTTTCTGAAAACAAATACAGAAATGTTACTATTTTTTCTGGAAACAAAACCAGATGCTTTAGCTGTAGCCATTTTTCTGGTGACAAAACAAGATTATTTTAGTCAAAGTCGCACCGATTAACAAGACAAGTCTACTGTGCTATTTTTCTGTGAAATAAACTTGAATGATTTAAAAATTTGGCTCATAACTTGATATGGAAAAATGTTTTTCTTCCTGAAGATAAACCATTTGAGAAGCACTCAACTCACACATGCTGACTCCAAATCATCATTGATGCAGAAGCAGCAGACAATAACCAACATGATGTTTCATGTTGATTGGAAATTGCCCCGACAGCTCGTACAGCAAATGAATATGTTTGTCTTGATACAAGGAATAACGTTAGCTAACTTAGCATCAACTCAAGACAATGATGTTGCCTAGCTAGCTAGGACTTCACTTACATCTCTCATTCCTTGCTGCTTCTTCCCTGCTGCGGGCCAATAACTTTCTTAAATCCATCTAGGAGTTACAGTTTGAGTCAAATCAAAATCAAAATAATGTAATTAACAAATTGTTGTTGGCTAACGTCACCTACCTCACGCAGTGATTCGAATCCCCCCTCCCCCCTCTCTCTCTCTCTCTCAACCAAAGTCTCGATCCACACGTAAATAAATTACCATATTAAGTAGCCATGTGCTCACTGTTTCGTGGAGTGAATACAGTAGCAATCAATTACCATACTAAGTAGTATGTGCGCTGTTGTCTATGTTATGTAGACTTAAAACTCTGAAGCGTTTTTTTTTTATTGGTGACATTTTTACTGGGGCACTGCAGATCAACAGTGGGGCACGTGCCCCAGTGAAATATGTCTGGCGACGCCCCTGATTTTGACCTTTAACTCTAAATTTTCGAAAGGGAGCATGTTTATTGACTATACGTTGAAATTCGTTATAAAAGTATTTCAACGCTATCTCAATATCATCAATTAAAGCAACTCTGTTCCACTCAAAGGCAGCTAAGTCGTATATAAAAGCTGGGAGGCAAAAAATGTTAATATCTCTTTTGCATGTAATAATGGGTTTTGATTTTGGTAGCTTGCAGTTTCCTACAGCTGCAATTGTACAATGATCACTCAAGTCATTGACAAACACCCCAGTACCAGTGTACTTATGGGGAGCCTTGGTTAGAATTAGATCAAGTAAAGATGATTTTGAGGTGTTTTTAGTATTGGGTCGAGTTGGGGAAGTGAATAATTGAGTTAAATTTAGTGTGTTGCATACAACTTTAAGGTTATCAGAAGAGGAAGTCAACCAGTCAAAATTTAAATCACCAACCAAGAGAAGTTCACTAGTCCACTCATAAAGGATTCAAGAGAGGCAAGGGCTTCAGTGGAGGCATAGGGAGGTCTATAACACCCTACAGTTGCGAGAGTTTGGCCATGCGAGAATTCAAGCTGCAGGGCAAGGAGTTCGAATGGTTTAGTGATTGACAGTGATGATAATAAAGTAACATTAAATCTGTTTTTTATATACATAGCCACCCCTCCACCTTTTCGAGGACGATCGCATCGGAAGACATTGTATCCATTTATAGCAATGTCCTTGTCAGAGACTGCTTTACTTAGCCAGGTTTCTGATAAAATAAATATATCTGCATTGGTTGTTTGAATCCAAATTTTGACTAAGTCTAATTTTGGCAGTAGGCTTGTAATATTTGAACGAATTAAACCAAGACCTGACCTAGCTCTAAGTTCATCAGGAGTACTGATGTTGTATAAAGCTGGGCCTGGATTTGGTTGCACATTGCCTGATAGCAGAAGTAAGAACAATATAAAGATTTTCCGTTTCATATGGCAAGGTGACCTCATGACAACATTATTTGGCTTCACAATATCAAAATGAGTAATATCAGAAGGAGAAAACCATCTGTTTAGCACAGAAATACACCATAACTGAAGCTGGTTAGAATTATTTAGCACTGACCCACATGTGGATATCAATAACCTTTGTGTAAATGCTGTAGTTTCAAAGGACCAGGTGATTGTTATTGCGTTTGGTAGAGTTAAAGGTTGGTGGAGCACCTGGTCAGGTACCCCACTACAATTGCAGAAAACAAGTCCAGGAAAAAGCATTAATATTAAATAGAGAGCTTTTGTCAAAGTCATTGTTAAATTGTTTTACTACCTACCCAGGTCCAATAATCAAAGTTCAGATGTCCAAGCTACAAGAGTTGGAAGACCAAGCTAAGGCTAGCAGAGGCCCAGCTTTAGTCAGTCTGAGGCTAAGATGGATCCAGGCCGTGGAAGACGGAAGGCCAAGATGAAGCCAGTCGACTCAGACTGTAGGTAGTGGAAGGCCAAGCTGAGACTAGTATAGATCCAGACTGGCAGATGGAAGGCCAAAATTTCAGCTAGCAAAACATCCCCCGGCTTCTGCAGGTCAGAGGCCTCCAGATTTCCAAATCCGACAAAAGCAGTCAGAAATACCACTTTTTGGAAGTAAGCCTTCATTCATCAATTGTTACGCTTAAAACTAGTGCAATTTACTTAAATCGGCTAAAAAAAGAGACTAAAACACATAGAAATTCAGACCACTTTGACAAGCAGACAAACAAAAGACAGTCCTGTCGGCCATCTTGGATTGGACATTCAACATTAACCCAATTTGGAAATCGGTCTGTCGTTATTTATATTTGTGGATTCACCTACTTTTGACAGAGGAAGAAGAAAGGCGGGTTTGCTGATTTTTGGAACGCTTTTGCTTGAAAGACTCAGATTAAAAAGGCATGAAAAAGAAAAAGGCAATTAGAAATATTATACATTATGTCCCATATAAGCTCATACACGACACATTCTACAGATAGTGTATAAAAAAAACTAAATAGTGGAATAAAAGAGGTGAAAACATGTGAAATGGAACAAAGAAAAGTTGCATTGTTGAGTCTAATAAAGCTGCCATGCAGGTTGTTTTCTCTTTAAAGCTGTCATTGCTCAAAAATAATAATGAATCAAACTCAATGTTGTTACAAATTATTTAAACTAGTCATGGCTCCAATTACGTCACATACAAAATTTGACTAAAGAGTATTTTTATAGGATATTTTGTGTTTATCCTACAAAAAAAAGGGTTTTTGACTAATAGGGCAAAAAAAAAAAAAAAAAAACAGAAATGAAGAAGCTGTCACGCACTTGCATGGCTGCTCTAGTTGTGACCCCAAGATGCAGGAGACAGGAGGACGACGTGCGGCTGAGAGTCTTTTAATTCCCACAGGGAGCACAAGGCGGTGCAGCAGGGAAGTGCACAGAAGCATAAGCAGCATACAGAAAAACCAAAGTAACGTTTCAAAAAACAATCCTTGAGCCCTGACTGGAGGGCGAGGCAGGCATAAATAGAAGCCAGTTGATTAAAGTAAAAGTACCAATGATTGTCACACACACACTAGGTGTGGTGAGATTTTCCTCTGCATTTGACCCATCACCCTCACCCCATGACCAGGTGTGGCCAGGCTGCCAATCAGCGACAGGTGAGGAGGGAAAAGGGCTCAGGGAGACAAACAGGAAGTGGGACCAAAATAAGAGCGCCGACTAGGAGATAAACACAAACGCAAACAGACCGCGTGACACCTGACGTGACAGGTCGTCACAGAAACGAGGGATGGATCTGAAGTTTATCGAGGGACTTAAGTGTTGAAAATAAAAAATAATGTTTGACTTATTTTTATGAGTGGGGCCCGTTTGGATCCTAATAATTTCAGTGGGACAAGTTTTAATTGTCATTGCTCAAAAAAAATTATGAATTAAAATCGATGATGTTATGAATTATTGACATATTTAAGATTGCAATTAAGTTGAGTAAAAAATATTATTTTGTGGTTTTGCCATAATAAAACAAGGTTTTGACAAAAATGGCGTAAATTATGAAAAAAAAAGACTGATAAGGACGGATAAACCTATATTGATCAAGGGATTTAAGTGTTGAGTGAAAAAATACAAACATAAACAAAAATGACCTGCTTCTACCATTTTTATGACTGAGACTCTTCCTGGTCCCCAAGAAAGCAGTGCGAGGCGAGTGGAGAAAAAATGGATTTATTGACAGAGATGTGACACAATGTGATATTGATCATAAGCAGCGGCCATTGAAAGAAAAGAAGAAATCCTCGTCATGACGTCAAGGCCATGAAACGTGCGATTTTACAGCCACCAACGTTTGATCTTGAAAGTCTTTTAACGGCCAAAGAAGAATACATGGAATAGCGTGAGGAGCAGTCGGACGAAGAACAAAGCACATCTCCATCTCATCTCCGAGTGTGATGACGTCCCTCAGCGATGGAGACATCTCCCTGTGTTCCAGTGCACAAAGCATCCTGGAGGAAGAAGACCACTCAGCACATTCCCGACAGAAGCAGGTGAATCCAAGTTGAACATCATCTTCACACAAGAACATTTGGAGGTGCAGACAGTCCATGTGAGCTTACTCAGCCTTCAGCCGCCTGCACGTTCTCGTCGAGCTCCACGCCGCCGTGGCGAGCTGCGGGACAAACGCAAACGGTGAAGGAAGAACATCCAGAAGGTGCCTCGTCACTCACATCAGATCTTTGAGGTGTGACTTGGAAACATGACGAGTCAGCACACTTGATGTCTCATTTGGCTGATCCTCATCATGAGGACTCCTGTCAAAAGTGAGATATGCCAGACTTTGTATTGCGTGTGCTCACAGGAGGGACTTTTATTGTGAAGGAGTCAGCTCCAGTTGGGCTTTTCCGGCTAAACTTGTAACAAAGGTCCACATCAGACCTCCATGTGAGTGAAGCTTCACCACGGCTTTGTTTCTTGCGGCTCAAAGAAAAGATGTTTTACTTACCAGCTGGATCGTACTGGGCTGAAATGAAAGAGAAACAAGGTGAAGTGGACTTTTCCCCTCACGTCACGCCGTGTTTCTACGTGAGAGTGTGCGCTCTGTCTCTGTGGATCTTTGAGTGTTTGGCTGGAAGGCAACTAAAAGATGGCCGCACCTTTGCAGCCCGGATGAAAGCATCAACTCACGGCCTGGACCGAGTGCACCGAGAAGAAGAAGACAGAGGACATTGGCGTCCCTCACCTTGTCTGTTTCTGTGACGCCTGACCATGACCATGATGATGATGATGATGATGATGGCCGCCACAGCGAGGACCGCCGCCGTGGCAGCGAGGGCGACGCTCAAGTTGTCTGTGGAGAGCAAAAAAGCACAAGTGGAGTGACAAAGCATGAAGAGGAAACCTTCATGACTACTTTGCATGCAGACGTCAAGCGTTGTCATGGTGACATGGATCAATAATGGTGACAGGTGGACTTGTGATGGGAAACATCTCCAACTAAATGTGTCTTTCTCACCTTCATGGCTTGCGTTGCTCAGGATGCTTCTTCTCTCCAGCTTGGTGACCAAGTCCTCCTTGACGCCTGACAGCTGAAACACACATTCGTACTTGCCCTCCACGTCGGCCGTCACCTCCACTTTCAGCGCCACCGACATCTGGAAGGTTCCGTCGTGGTTGGGGAGTATCTCTCCGTGCTCCACATCCTCGAAGATCTGCTCGCCGTCTTTCCTCCAAAACAGGTCGGCACCGTCGGGGTAGAAACCTGTCGCCATGCAGCTGACCGGAGAGGACGGCGTCTTCTGGAGCAGGAACACCTCTGGAAGCTCTGCACAGGAAGTGATGTCACGTGTGAACACAGGACAACGTGGGGAGAAGGTGTGGATGGAGAGAAGGTGTGGATGGAGGTAAAGATGGAGAGAAGGTGGGGATGGAGGTAAAGATGGAGAGAAGGTGTGGATGGAAAGAAGGTGTGGATGGAGGTAAGGATGGAGAGAAGATGAGAACAGAAGTAAAGATGGAGAGAAGATGAGAACAGAGGTAAAGATGGAGAGAAGGTGTCGAGGGAGGTAAAGATGGAGAGAAGATGAGGATGGAAATAAAGATAGAGAGAATGGAGGTACAAATAGAGAGGTTTGGATGAAGGTAAAGATGGAGAGAAGGTGTGGATGAAAGTAAAGATGGAGAGAAGGGGAGAACAGAGGTAAAGATGGAGAGAACGTGAGGATGGAGGTAAAGATGGAGGGAAAAGGAGAGAACAGAGGTAAAGGTGGAGAGAAGTAGAGAATGAGATAAAGATGGAGAGAAAGTGTAGATGGAGGTAAAGATGGAGAGAAGACGAGAACACAGGTTAAGATGCAGAGAATGTGAGGATGGAGGTAAAGATGGAAGGAAGGAGAGAAGGATGTTAAGATGGAGAGAAGGTTGGATTGGAGGTAAAGATGGAGAGAACGTGTGGATGGAGGTAAAGATGGAGAGAAGGATAGAGTGGAGGTAAAGATGGAGAAAAGGTGATGATGGAGGTAAAGATGGAAAGAAGAAGAGAATGAGATAAAGATGGAGAGAAGGTTAGAGTGGAGATAAAGATGGAGAGAAGGTGACAACGGAGGTAAAGATGGAGAGAAGGTGAGGATGGAGGTAAAGATGGAGAGAAGGTGAGAGAAAGAGAGAAGAGTATAAAGAGACAGGGTGTAATGTCAGTAATGTTCCTATAGGGGGAGTGCTAACAAGTTAAAAGGTGAAAGTACATGTTGTGTTTCTACCTGTTCTCATTAGGACCTCCTTCCCATTGTTCACATACTTCTTCAAGTAAGAAGGACATTCCTCAGTGTAGTAAAACTTATTGTATTCTAGTAGATGTTTGTTCTGGTCCCACTTGAGTTTGTCGGGGAAAGCTTGTTGTTTTGCTGCAGTAAATGTCCATGTCTTCATGTCCAACGATATGAAATCTTCTCCATCATAACCTCTCTGATACCAACCTTTAACTTCATCAGTCTCATCATTCCATTCACATCCAGACATCCACTGGAGAATGTGAACACCTGAGACACACACAGTGTTGTAAAGCAGAGTGACACACACACACACACACACACACACACACACACACACACACACACACACACACACACACACACACACACACACACACACACACACACACACACACACACACACACACACACACACACACACACACACACACACACACAGTGTTGTAAAGCAGAGTGACACACACACACACACACACACACACACACACACACACACACACACACACACACACACACACGCACACACACACAGTATTAGTGTAGGTTATTATGGGATGGACAGAGACAAGTATCAGTGCAGTAATGTGTGTTTACTACAGTATAAAAAGAGTACATCAAATACATTTAAGTAGTAGAAAGTTCAACATAAACAAACCTCCAGTTTGGTTGAAACGCTTCTTAAGAACTTCAAGGTTGTGTTTGCCAATCAACTCATTACCAACACTGATCTCTGTTTCTCTCTGCCAGTATTTTGGATCCTCTGCTGTGATTTTGTTCATCCAGTCCTGTTTGGCTTCTGCTTTCCTGCTGTTGCTGTCATAGTGAGAAATCTGAACTCCATCAACATAACCAACACTCACATACTCTGGGAAGTTTGGAACTTGAGAGGACGCAGTGTAGAAATACTGCAGCGTGTGAATCACTGAAAGAAGAAAACAACAACAGGATGACTTTTTATTATTTATTATTTTGTTTCATGTTCAACAATCTTGCACTGTGAATATTTTAGCTCCTTCCGTCTTCAGTCGGGTCTTAAAGTGAACATCAAACACTGCTAGATATCACAGTCAAGACTCACATGTTCTATGACAAATACAACACATTAATAATATTACTAACATCTGTTGACGGTTTGAACATTTTGAAAATAAACATATTTTCTACAATGGAGGCTGAATAAAAAGTACAACAGAGTTGAACACAACCTGTTCTGCCCATTTGATGTCGACTCTTACTGACATCTTGTGGCGGGGTGATGTTACTACACTTGATTAGTTTCTGACACTTCCGTGTTTGAAGATTTGTGTTCGTTCTTACAAGCCTTGGAAAAAATAAGTCTTTGAACAAGAAAAACTAAAGTGAAAACAAATAAAGAGCCTAAACGGATTTATCTGCTTCTGTAACCTTATTGGAACATTTTTAATTTTTAGTAGGAAAAAGGGAAAACAATAAAATATGTTCAAAAAGAACCAGGATTGAGTAATAAAGGTCTTAGATAATACAACAATTAATTAATTAATAAGTAACAGAAACTTTAAGATGTCAAATAAGTGAAGGCACGGACAGGATTTATGAGTAACAATTAATAAACTTATAAAAAGGACTTACCAGGCGTCACGCTGTGCATTTGCACGACCAGAAGAAAGAATAAAAACAAGTTCATGATGTCAGCGCGAAACAAAAAGATGTTTGCCACTTTTAATCCCGCAGAGAAAGACAAAAGTGACGAACACTCGCTTGACTCGCAAACAGGAAAAATGAACCAGGAACTGGCGAGGCTCTTTTTATAATACTCCACCCGAGCCAATGAGGAGTCAGCATTCTGTGACGTCACAGTGAGGAGAGAAAACGAAACGCTATTCTGCACAGAAAAGTGGCAGCAGTCAACTGACAAGCAGTCTTCTACTGGACTCACTAGAGAGCGCCCCTTGTGGCCACGTCAGGTAAATGCTTGTGTGGCTTTTCTGGGAAATCACGTGACTTGACAACAAAAAGGTGTGTCAAGTTGGCCGCCAAACTTGGAAAGAAAAGAAAGAAAGAGGAATGAAGGTGAGATTGAGAGTTAAAAGTAATGACAGGGCTGGAACATCCGATCAGTGATCGTATTGTAGTCCTCTCAAGAAAGCATCAATACAAATAATGATTGATAGACATAAAGTCGCTACACCGCAGGACATCCTCACTTCTTTTTATTTCACGTCTTAACTTTCACCTCCGTTATGTCTCCCAAGCGTGAGGCGTCCCTGCTGGGGTAACGGGACACGCATCTGCCTCGCATGGGTTCGATTCCCGGCCAGGGTTGCATCAGGAAGTTTCATCCTGAGTAAAAAAGTCAGCAGAAAGCCTTCATGAGATGGACTCGCTGTGGCCAAAGTGCTGAACGTGGGGGAAAAGTGTGAGGCAGACGCTTCTGCTGGCAGAATATCAAAGAAAGTGAAAGTAAAAGTAGACACGGTAAAGCCAAACATTAAACTCGATGGTGATCATTTTTATTTTTATTTTTATTTTGTCGTACCTGTCAAAGGTGAACACACTTATCCACGTAGGTGAGTAGTAACGAGTTACATTTACTTAGATAAGAAACACAACTTTTACTTTGCTATATAACATATTCAATATGTGTATAAAAATATACATTTAGGCCTCCACTCAGGCTTCATCCCAGGGACCCCAAAGGATTTTGGTCAAAAATATATTTAAAATGTGTCATTATTTTGTATTATTATTATTCCAGGTTTAAATCTGTAGATCAACATTAGGTCTATCTGTCAATATAACGATTTCAAAGATTTAAGTTGTATGCCCTTTTTGTCAAAGAAAACCCTGTTTTGTTATGGAAAAAACACAAAATATGCAATAGTTTCCCCCAATAGAATATTAAAGTGGAATATTTGAGAGTATATAATAATTGGAGGCTTAAAAATTTCAACGCATCAATCAATCAATCAATGTTTATTTATATAGCCCTAAATCACAAATGTCTCAAAGGGCTGTACAAACCACTACGACTACGACATCCTCGGAAGAACCCACATAAGAGCAAGGAAAACTCACACCCAGTGGGACGCCAGTGACAATGATGACTATGAGAAACCTTGGAGAGGACCTCAAATGTGGGCAACCCCTCCCGCCTCCCCTCTAGGGGACCAAAAGCAATGGATGTCGAGCGGGTCTAACATGATACTGTGAAAGTTCAATCCATAGTGGCTCCAACACAGCCGCGGGAGTTCAGTTCAAAGCGGATCCGAGACTGCAGCGAGAGTCCCGTCCACAGGAAACCATCCCAAGCGAGGCGGATCAGCAGCGTAGAGATGTCCCCAACCGATACACAGGTGAGCGGTCCATCCTGGGTCTCGACTCTGGACAGCCAGTATTTCATCCATGGTCATCGGACCGGACCCCCTCCACAAGGGAGGGGATGACCCTCATTAACTAATAACGTTTTGGGAGACAATGATCTGATGTTTAGAAAACCCAATATTATAGGTAGTGGGCTGTTTTAAGGAGTTGTTGATAAAGTTATCCGTAGTAGCAATATTAATAATGTTGCGTTTATTATGCGCAGTGCATCTAAAATAATTACGACCATATCTAGGAATTGATATGACGGGAATTTTCAGATTGTCTACTTGGTGCTGCGATAAACTGAACGCATCATAATTTGCCACCTCAGTAGAACGCATGTCTAACTCTGACGTAGTCATAGTCATAGCAGAAAAACCATTATGTGAGTTGTGTATTATTCTAAGAAAATTGCTATGTGTACAGGGTTTATCCAGCCTGGCGCTGGCTAGTTCTAACTTAACTGACTCCATACCCAGTCTAGCAGGCTCTGTAATTGCCTGTGACCGGGCTTGCACTAGTGCAGTTAGTCAAATGTGGCTCAATGCGAAATCTATGTTCCGAGATTAGAGGATAGCGCCTTTCTGGTTAGGGTGAAGGCCGTCTCTCCTCAGCAAGCCAGGTTTGCCCCAGAAAGAGGGCCAATTATCAATAAACGTAAATCCCTGTTGTCTACAGAAGCTATCCAGCCACTTGTTAAGAGAGACTAATCTGCTATATCTCTCATCATTGCCTCTCCCAGGCAGGGGGCCAGAGACAATTACTCGATGCCTGGACATCTTTCTAGCGAGATTACAAGCCCTGGTTATGTTTCTCTTTGTAATCTCTGATTGTCTCATCCTAACGTCATTGGAGCCAACGTGTACAACTATGTTCGCATAACTAGTGGTGCGGTTAGCCATTCGTACGTGTTTACTAGGCCTGTTGCGAGTCAGCTCCCTAAGATTAGCTTCAATGTCAGGTGCTCTGCCCCCGGGAATACACTTAATTGTGGCTGGTTTGCTAAGCTTTATGTTTCGGGTGATGGAGTAAATTAAACATTGATTTGAATTTATTATTATTTTTTTAGCAATGACATCAAAAAAAATCCTACTAAAATCATTGTGGATCCAAAAGTGTCCTACTCATTAGAAATAAAATTTAGAAAATATATTTTTTTACTGTTTACTTTAAACACAATTGTCTTCAGATCAACTTAAGATACATCCGTCAATTATATATATATATATATATATATATATATATATATATATCCATCTACCATCCATCTTTTTCCACTTATCCGAGGTCGGGTCGCGGGGGCAACAGCCTAAGCAGGGAAACCCAGACTTCCCTCTCCCCGGCCACTTTCGTCTAGCTCTTCCCGAGAGCCAGACGAGGATCCCGAGGCGTTCCCAGGCCAGACGGAAGACATAGTCTTCCCAACGTGTCCTGGGTCTTCCCCGTGGCCTCCTACCAGT
Organism: Nerophis ophidion; assembly: GCF_033978795.1. Lineage (NCBI taxonomy): Eukaryota > Metazoa > Chordata > Actinopteri > Syngnathiformes > Syngnathidae > Nerophis > Nerophis ophidion. Next base: position 77,046,106 of record NC_084614.1, read on the forward strand.
TGGACGTGCCCTAAACACCTCCCTAGGGAGGCGTTCAGGTGGCATCCTGACCAGATGCCCGAACATCCTCATCTGGCTCCTCTTGATGTGAAGGAGCAGCGGCTTTACTTTGAGTTCCTCCCGGATGGCAGAGCTTCTCACCCTATCTCTAAGGGAGAGCCCCGCCACACGGCGGAAGAAACTAATTTTGGCCGCTTGTACCCGTGATCTTATCCTTTCGGTCATGACCCAAAGATCATGACCATTGGTGAGGATGGGAACGTAGATCGACCGGTAAATTGAGAGCTTTGCCTTCTGGCTCAGCTCCTTCTTCACCACAACGGATCGGTACAACGTCCGCATTACTGAAGACGCCGCACTGATCCGCCTGTCGATCCCACGATCCACTCTTCCCTCACTCGTGAACAAGACTCCTAGGTACTTGAACTCCTCCACTTGGAGCAGGGTCTCCTCCCCAACCCGGAGATGGCATTCCACCCTTTTCCGGGCGAGAACCACGGACTCGGACTTGGAGGTGCTGATTCTCATTCTGGTCGCTTGACACTCGGCTGCAAACCGATCCAGTGATAGCTGAAGATCCCGGTCAGATGAAGCCATCAGGACCACATCATCTCCAAAAAGCAGAGACCTAATCCTGCGGTCACCAAACCGGATCACCTCAACGCCTTGACTGCGCCTAGAAATTCTGTCCTTAAAAGTTAAGAACAGAATCGGTGACAAAGGACAGCCTTGGCGGAGTCCAACTCACACTGGGAATGTGTTCGACTTACTGCCGGCAATGCGGACCAAACTCTGGCACTGATCGTACAGGGAGCGGACCGCCACAATAAGACAGTCCGATACCCCGTACTCTCTGAGCACTCCCCACAGGACTTCCCGAGGGACACGGTCGAATGCCTTCTCCAAGTCCACAAAGCACATGTAGACTGGTTGGCCAAACTCCCATGCATATATATATATATATATATATATATATATATATATATATATATATATATATATATATACAGTGAAGAAAATAAGTATTTGAACACCCTGCTATTTTGCAAGTTCTCCCACTTAGAAATCATGGAGGGGTCTGAAATGTTCATAATAGGTGCATGTCCACTGTATGAGAGAGAACCTAAAAAGAAAAATCCAGAAATCACAATCAATGATTTTTTAACAATTTATTTGTGTGATAAAGCTGGAAATAAGTACATGAACACCAACTTTAATATTTGGTAGAGTAGCCTTTGTTTGCAATTACAGAGGACAAACGTTTCCTGCAGTTCTTCACCAGGTTTGTACAGACTGCAGGAGGGATTTCGGCCCACTCCTCCACACAGATCTTCTCTAGATTAGTCAGGTTTCTGGGCTGTCGCTGAGTAACACAGACTTTCAGCTCCCTCCAAAGATTTTCAATTAGATTTAGGTATGGAGACTGGCTAGGCCACTCCAGAACCTTGATATGGTTCTTACGAAGCCACTTTTTTGGTTTTCCTGGCTGTGTGCTGTGGGTCCTTGTTATGTTGGAAGATCCAGCCACGACTCATCTTCAATGATCTGACTGAGTGAAGGAGGTTTTTGGCCAAAATCTCACAATACGTGGCTGCAGTCATCCGCTCCTTAATACAGTACAGTCGTCCTGTCCCATGAGCAGAAAAACACCCCCAAAGCATGATGCTACCACCCCCATGCTTCACAGTAGGGATGGTGTTCTTGGGATGGTACGCATCATTCTTCTTCCTCCAAACACACATAGTGGAATTATGACCAAAAAGGTCAATTTTGGTCTCATCTGTCCACAAAACTTTCTCCCATGACTCCTCTGGATCATCCAAAATGGTCTTTGGCAAACTTAAGACGGGCCTTAACATGTGCTGGTTTAAGCAGGGGAACCTTCCGTGCCAGGCATGATTTTAAACCATGACGTTTTAGTGTATTACCAACAGTCACCATGGAAACAGTGGTCCCAGCTCTTTTCAGGTCATTGACCAAGTCCTGCCGTGTAGTCCTGGGCTGATTCCTCACCTTTCTTAGCATCATTGAGACCCCACCAGGTGATATCTTGCAAGGGGTTCCACTCCGATTGAGATTGACCGTCATGTTTAGTTTCTTCCATTTTCTAATGATTGCTCCAACAGTGGACCTTTTTTCACCAAACTGTTTGGCAATTTCTCCAGAGCCCTTTCCATCCTTGTGGAGTTGTACCATTTTGTCTCTGGTGTCTTTGGACAGCTCTTTGGTCTTAGCCATGCTGAATGTTTGGGTCTTACTGATTGTATGGGGTGGACAGGTGTCTTTATGCAGCTAACGACCTCACACAGGTGCACCTGATTCAGGATCATACAGTGGAGTGGAGGAGGACTTTTAAAGGCGGACTAACAGGTCTTTGAGGGTCAGAATTCTAGCTGATAGACAGGTGTTCAAATACTTATTTTCAGCTGTATCAAACATATAAATTGTTAGAAATTCATAGATTGTGATTTCTGGATTTTTCGTTTTAGGTTCTCTCTCATACAGTGGATATGTACCTACCGTGAAAATTTAAGACCCCTCCGTGACTTCTAAGTGGGAGAACTTGCAAAATAGCAGGGTGTTCAAACACTTATTTTCTCGACTGTGTGTGTGTATATATATATATATATATATATATATATATATATATGTATATATATATATATATATATATATATATATATATATATATATATATATATATATATATATATATATATATATATATATATATATATATATATACTATTGCCAAAAGTATTTGGCCACCTGCCTTTACTCACATATGAACTTGAAGTACCATCCCATGGAATTGTCCAAAATGTTTTGCTATCCTGGAGCAGTCAACGTTCATTTCACTGTAACAAAGGGGCCAACTCCTGAAAAACAACCCCACACCTTAATTCCTCCTCCACCAAATTTCACATACGGCCCAATGCAGTCTGAAATGTAGCGTTCTCCTGGCAACCTCCAAACCCAGACTGGTCCGTGAGACTGCCAGATGGGAAAGCATGATTCATCAGTCCGGAGACTGCGATGAGGTGGCGACTTGTCCAGGGTGTACACCGCCTTCCGCCCGATTGTAGCTGAGATAGGCGCCAGCGACCCCAAAAAGGGAATTGGTGGCAGAAAATGGATAGATGGATGGATCAGTCCAGAGAAGGAGTCTCCACTGCTCTAGAGTCCAGTGGCGACATGCTATACACCACTGCATCCAATGCTTTGCATTGGCCTTGGTGATTTATGGCTTAGATGCAGCTGCCTGGCCATGGAAACCCATTCCATGAAGCTCTCTGCGTACTGTACTTGGGCTAATTGAAAGGTTTGGAGCTCTGTAGCAACTGACTGTGCATAAAGTCTTTGCACCATGCGCTTCAGCATCCGCTGACGTCTCTTGTCAGTTTACGTGGTTGAGTTGCTGTTGTTCCCAAACCCTTCACTTTTCTTGTAATAAAGTCGACTTTGGAATATTTAGGAGCGAGGAAATTTCACGACTGGATTTGTTGCACAGGTGGCGTCCTATGACAGTTTCACGCTGGAAATCACTGAAAGCGGCCCATTCTTTCACAAATGTTTGTAGAAACAGTCTCCATGCCTAAGTGCTTGATTTGATACACCGGGCCAAGTGATTAGGACACCTGATTCTCATCATTTGGATGGCTGGCCAAATACTTTATAGAATGTTTTATCGAAAGCATGTTTTATTGATATTATATGTCCATCGCGATATGTTTTGATATCATTTTAACGCTCTGCCGTGGCTTTCTATTGTGTGCGTGCGTGTTTTTTTTGTTTTGTTTTTTTTAATGGAGGTGCCAACCCTCCCCCCACCTCGCTGTCGGCCAGCAATGTTATCGCCGGCGAGTTGTTGCCAGCCGGGTGGATGACTTCAGGGAAGCTTTAAAAAAAAAAAAAAAAAAAAAAAAGCGCCGAACCTGCACCGTTCAGACTCAGCAATGAAGCCGGAGAACGCGACGCTCTTCGCTTCCCCGACAATAAAAGTCGAGTCACCCCGCGGTAGTTGGCCGCCGCAGACGGGGAGATTAACCGTTGGCACCACGCTGATAACGGGCGGGTGATTTGTGGCGCTGAAGCCGTCAACACGAGGAGGCGCATTAGTGGAATGATCCCCGGCTGGAGCTGCGTGTTCCAGCAGGCCCTCGTTACAAGGACCACGTGGGAGCGCCCGCGCGGGCCTTAATTGTGTCGGCGAGTCAGCGTTTTTTTCAAAGTTGACCTCTTTTTCAAGACCTCTGCAGTTAGTTTGCAGAATTGTATTTACAACTACGGATGGGTGCTGTTAACATCTGAACCCAAACCGTATATCGTCACCAAAATGTCCATCTATCTTACTCCCGGTACCAGGCAATCAATACCAGTACTCAAAGGTACTGATTATTGGTGCTTTTGTGTGTGTTAAAGGCCTACTGAAACCTACTACTAGCGACCACGCGGTCTGATAGTTTATATATCAATGATGAAATATTAACATTGCAACACATGCCAATACGGCCTTTTTAGTTTACTAAATTGCAATTTTAAATTCCATGCCGAAGTATCTGTCACACCTGTAAGTTATGTTTTGGTCATGCAATGTTTAGTTTTTGGACATTTAGTCACGTTTTGCACTTCCTGGTTTTGTTTGTTTATATATATATATATATATTTATATATATATATATATATATATATATATATATATACTCACATTCACATATATATATATATATATATATATTTATATATATATATATATATATATATATATATATATATATATATGTGAATGTGAGTGTGAATGTTGTCTGTCTATTTGTGTTGGCCCTGCGATGAGGTGGCGACTTGTCCAGGGTGTACCCCGCCTTCCGCCCGATTGTAGCTGAGATAGGCGCCAGCGCCCCCCGCGACCCCGAAAGGGAATAAGCGGTAGAAAATGGATGGATATATATATATATATATATATATATATATATTATTGGTGTTTATGTTTTTTCTTTTATAGGCCCTGCTTTATAGAAGAAAAAACATTTTTTTTTTAATATGGCAAACACAAAATATGCAACATTTTCCCCCAAAAACATCTCGAAGTGGAATATTTAATGTGACGTCGTTGGAGCCTTGAATAGGTCAATAATCCATAATGACGCTGATTTTGATTTATTATTTTGTTTTTAGTAAACAACAGCCTAGATGGCAGCTTTGTGTTATTAGAGTAAACATTGCAACATTTTCTTGTCACATTTCACCTGTTTGCTCTTTTATAGCACTTTTTCTGTTTTTTATTTTTTTAATCGTATTTTTAGAATGTGCTTAGGGCCGTTAAAAAATTACCCCCGGGCCACACTTTGGACACCCCTGTACGAGGATGACAGGGGATGCAAAACAATAACACATGCGCTTCTTATTTATGATTTACTTTTTAAATTTGACCTCAGTTCTGTACACTGCTGCTGGAATTTTTAATTTTCCCGAGGGAACTCTACTGAAGGAATCAATAAAGTACTATCCTTCTATCTATCCTCGTTCATCCATGCGGACTTGGCTCTCTTGGTTGCTTTGTTGGGTCTGCTCCTGTCTCCGGCCATACTCCCCCCACCACAGCAGACGTTGGCGTGGAACACCACAGAGTGTATATGTTTGTTTTTTGTTGTTGTTTTACTTTTGCGTCTGGTTGCATCAGCTCTCCTCTTTTAAAGTCTTTAATGTCCTTTGTGTTCTTTGACGATTCTTTCTTACACACATATTTATGTGTGCTGTGGCTATGAGTTTTTTTCCCCTTGGCCTCAGTCTGGACCCCCTCTACAGGGGCCCAGATGTTTGCTGTTGCACAAGCATGGGATAAAGTGTGTAACTTTTTGTCTGTAAAATACATCATTGCAGTTTTTAATTATTAGCATGGATGTAATCTAGGAACAGCATTTCATAATTAATATCCAAAACCCCAAACCAGTGAAGTTGGCACGTAGTGTAATTCGTAAAATAAAAACAGAATACAATGATTTGCAAATCCTTTTCAACTCATATTCAATTGAATAGACTACAAATACAAGATATTTAATGTTCGAACTGAGAAACGTATTTTTTTTGGCAAATATTCATCATCTTAGAAATTAATGCCAGCAACACAGTGCAAAAAAAGTTGGCACAAGTGCATTTTTTACCACTGTGTTACATGGCCTTTCCTTTTAACAACACTCAGTAAACGTTTGGGAACTGAGGAGACTGATTTTTTAAACTTTTCAGGTGGAATTATTTCCCATTCTTGCTTGATTTACAGCTTAAGTTGTTCAACAGTCCGGGATCTCGTTTGTGGTATTTTAGGCTTCATAATGTGCCACACATTTTCAATGGGAGACAGGTCTGGACTACAGGCAGGCCAGTCCAGTACCCTCACTCTTTTACTACGAAGCCACACTGTTGTAACACGTGGCTTGGCATTGTCTTGCTGAAATAAGCAGGGGCGTGCATGATGACGTTGCTTGGATGGCAACATATGTTGCTCCAAAACCTGTATGTACCTTTCAGCATTAATGGTGCCTTCATAGATGTGTAAGTTACCCATGCCTTGGGCACTAATACACCCCCACACCATCACAGATGCTGGCTTTTCAACTTTGCGCCTAGAACTATCCGCATGGTTCTTTTCCTCTTTGATCTGGAGGACACAACGTCCACAGTTTCCAAAAAACAATTTGAAATGTGGACTCGTCAGACCACACAACTCTTTTACACTTTGCATCAGTCCATCTTGGATGAGCTCGGGTTTAGCAACGCTTGCAGAATTTCTGGGTGTTGTTGATAACTGGCTTTCGCTTTGAATAGTACAGTTTTAACTTGCACTTACAGATGTAGCAACCAACTGTAGCTACTGACAGTGGTTTTCTGAAGTGTTCCTGAGCCCATGTGGTGATAACCTTTACACACTGATGCCACTTTTTGATGCAGTACCGCCTGAGGGATCGAAGGTCAAGGGGATTCAATGTTGGTTTTCAGCCTTGCTGCTTACGTGCAGGGATTTACCCAGATTCTCTGAACCTTTTGATTATATTACGGAACGCAGATGGTGAAATCCCTAAATTCCTTGAAATAGCTCGTTGAGAGATGTTGTTTTTAAACATTTGTTCATGAAGTGGTGACCCTCGCCCCATCCTTGTTTGTGAATGAACAAAAATGTCATGGAAGCTGCTTTTATACTCAATCATGGCACCCACCTGTTCCCAATTAGCCTGTTCACCTGTGGGATGTTTCAAATAAGTGTTTGATGAGCATTCCTCAACTTTCTCAGTCTTTTTTGCCACTTGTGCCATTTTTTTCAAACATGTTGCAGGCAATTCCAAATGAGCTAATACTTGCAAAAAATAAAGTTTTCCAGTTTGAATGTTTAGTATCTTGTCTTTGCAGTCTATTCAATTGAATATGGGTTGAAAAAGGTTTGCAAATCACTGTTTTCTGTTTTTATTTACCATTTACACAACGTGCCAACTTCATTGATTTCGGGTTTTGTATATTGAAAAAAAGAACATAATTTAAAAAAATAATAAAGGCCACAAAAACGCATCGATCAAATTGGTTGTAATTAGCCCCTTAAGTCCTTTAGCAGCTATAAAATGATGTTGCTGAAAAGACTATATCTCTAAAATGTGTGTCTGTGGAGCACAAGCACTGATCCTGCAGCCGTGTGTGGAACTGTCAGTGTGCCCAGTTACTAAATAAAAACTAAATAGTGCTGGCACGACAGCGGTGAGTGTTGATAAATCATATTGGGCGTGATAAATAATTATATTCGCATTTTCTCCCAGTATTGTGGGAGTTTTAATGATCAGCATATATTTTGCATGTTAATGAAGACAGAGACCCAAAATGTATTGCACGCCTTATTCTGCTCACTTAAGAGACACAATCCACTTTGCACAGGTTTAGTAGATCAGCTCTGCGTGTGCTATCGGGTTTGCACGTCTTTTAGTACACGCAAACCTTTAATAAATCAGGCCCTATGAGTCCAACTCCATCCTGGAGACGAGGATTGCACTTTGTCAGGCCTCTACCTTCACACCTGTGCAACTTGGGTGTGCCACCTGAAGACTAAGCTCAAAATAACCACAAGAAGGTGCCAATCTCTCAGGAGGGGAAGTAAAAAAATAAAAGTGAACTCAACTTAATAAAGTATCCTTGATCCATATTTTTCCAACCATCACTACATTTATCTTAACTTGATGGCCTAATTCTTAAACTGAATGTTCACCTTTAGTAGGACTTCACACACAATAGTCAATATTTACACCACTGAAAAGTACAATCCACTTATGAGCAAAACAAAAACATTCTTCTCAAACTAGTTTATCAACAAGTCAGCTGCGTCATGCCTCAAAGTTTCCGCCTCCTCCACTTATTCACACACAGAGAAACTTAACAGCACTGCCTACACTCTAGACCTGGGGTCTCAAACTCAATTTACCAGGGGGCCACTGGATGCAGAGTCTGAGTGAGGCTGGGCCGCAAGAAAATATTTCTTACATTTTTTTTTTTGCATACTCCTCAGCATGTCTAGTTGTATAATGACGTTTCAAATTGTATCCCTTGTGCAACTTTCTGGGTGCAAATAAGACACGTCGGGGTGCCCCTGTGCTCAACAAAGAAATATCGCATCTCCCACTTTTCCTGGAATTGTCTTTGCTCATCACTAACCCTTCTCTTCACTGCAGGCTTTGAAAAAGACATGTTTGGGGTTGTGGAATATATTTGTATTTAGCCCACGCACGGAGAATAATGTTGTTTCCGCAATGTGCGTCGCTCCGCTTTTCCTCCCTACAGCAACACGGCGGTCGGCGGATAATAGCCGGGAAAGTACCGGGATAGCGAGCGCAAAAAAGTGACGGCTCCCGGAGTGTTTATATGTAGTGTTCATCGTGTGAGGCAATGCAAACTAAACAAGAAAAAAAAAAAGCAAATAACGGTTTGAATTGGTCCAGGTTATCGGGGACTGTTATTACTGACGGACAGGTGTCGTGGTGTGACTGCAGCCAGGCACCTAAGAAAACCCCCGTCTCCATGGCAACGTCTCTGTCGCTTTCACTCATTTGCCGCTTTTCCACCAACGCAGGGTAGGCAACCCAGAACGTTGAAAGAGCCATTTTGGACCCGAATAACACAACGCTGTCAAGCGCCGTTCATATAAAACTTGCGGGCCGCACTAACATTAAAGGCCTACTGAAATGAGATTTTCTTATATGGGGATAGCAGGTCCATTCTATGTGTCATACTTGATCATTTCCAGATATTGCCATATTTTTGCTGAAAGGATTTAGTAGAGAACATTGACGATAAAGTTAGCAACTTTTGGTGCTGATAAAAAAGCCTTGCCTGTACCGGAAGTAGCAGACGATGTGCGCGAGACATCACGGGTTGTGGAGCTCCTCACATCTGAACATTGCTTACAATCATGGCCACCAGCAGCGAGAGCGATTCGGACAGAGATGGCGGCAATTTCCCCATTAATTTGAGCGAGGATGAAAGATTCGTGGATGAGGAAAGTGAGAGTGAAGGACTACAAAAAATAAAAGACTATATAGTGGGAGCGATTCAGATGTTATTAGACAAATTTACTAAGATAATTCTGGAAAATCCCTTATCTGCTTATTGTGTTACTAGGGTTTTAGTGAGATTACATGGTCGTAACTGTACAACCTGAAGGTCGGCCCCGCACCAGTCGACGGATGGTGGCGATGCCCATCTCTGCCCTTCGCAAGGGACCCTCTCCGAAACAGGATCTTTCAAAGTGACCGCTGCATAATACACAGTACTTTGTGTGTGTGGTCCAATCCAGCCGTGTTCGCTTGACCGCTCTGTTCCATAGTAAAGCTTCAACGTCATCCTTCGGGAATGTAAACAATGAAACACCGGCTGTGTTTGTGTTGCTAAAGGCGGCCGCAATACACCGCTTCCCACCTACAGCTTTCTTCTTTGACGTCTCCATTATTCATTGAACAAATAGCTAAATATTCAGCAACACAGATCTCCGGAATACTGTGGAATCATGCGATGAAAACAGACGACTTATAGCTAGGAACGGTGCTGGAACAAAATGTCCTCCACAATGCGTGACGTCACACACGCGTCATCGTACCGCGACGTTTCAGCAGGATACTTTGGCGCGAAATTTAAAATTGCAATTTAGTAAACTGGCATGTGTTGCAATGTTAATATTTCATCATTGATATATAAACTATCAGACTGCGTGGTCGCTAGTAGTGGCTTTCAGTAGGCCTTTCAATCAATCAATCACCAATCAATGTTTATTTATATAGCCCTAAATCACAAGTGCCTCAAAGGGCCGCACAAACCACAACGACATCCTCGGTAGGGCCCACATAAGGGCAAGGAAAAACTCACCCCAGTGGGACGTCGACCATGATGACTATGAGAAACCTTGGAGAGGACCACATATGTGGGCAACACAGGCACTGAGCAAAAGTGTAACGATGTGTCACTTCATTTCTGTTAGTTTTTTGTGTTTTTGTATTTTACTTCCGGTTCAGTGCTCTTATTTTGTTGTATTTCCTGTTTTTATTCACGGAGCACTATTTTTCTCTTTTCGTTGATTGGCAGCGGTTCACACCTGCTGTCAATCACACTCGTGTCTATTTATGTTTCACTCGAGCACTCCTCAGTGCTCGATGATAATATTATGTTGAGAACGTCTATCTGCACGACTGCTTTATGTTTGCTTTTGTTATTTTCTTTTGTGTATTAAATTCATCTTACCTCCACGCAACTCTCCTGGATTCTTGCATACTCGGGGACACACAACTGCAGCCATGCGACATCCCAACAGTATCATCGAGCCAGAAGAAAGTGTCCTCGCGAGAATCCCTGTCGGCAATCCTCAGCCGACGTTCTGGACCGCACAATTCCTGGAGGACTTGAAGGCCAGGTTTGTGCGGTCCCAGCCTACAGACGCGGACCCTCTCCCCGCGGCAACGCCACCGGCTTCGGCTCTCCGACCGGCGCGTCCGCCACTTCCTGCATGCCTCGCGGCTCCCGCGGCAACGCTACCGGCTACGGCTCTCCGACCGGCGCGTCCTCCGCCGCCATCCTTCCTCTCGGCAACGCTGCCGGCTACGGCTCACCGACCGGCGCGCCCGCCTCCTCCTTCACGTCTCGCGGCTCCTGCGGCTCCGTCGCCGACTGCGGCTCTCCGACCGGCACGTCCGCCGCCGCCATCCTTCCCGTCGTCTGCTGAGCTGCTTCTCCCTGCTCCTACGCAGCTTCCAGCGGCTGCTCCCCGGCTGCTCTTTTTGCCAGCTCCCGCTCTCTTTTTTGGTCCGCCGAGAGCTCCAGTGGAGCCCACAGTGAGGTCACTTTTGTCCTCCTGCTGGGACTCGGCGCGGGACGTGTCTTCGTCCCTCTTCCTGGCCTCCTCCCGCCCGTCCCTGGTTTTCGCACCGGGGGACGCCGACGAGCAGGCATGTCTTCCCGCAAGTGTGGACGGTTTCTGGCAGCCGCCTAGTGGAGGGGGGCCCACAATACACTGCGGTGCAGCCAGGCACACACCGCTGTCATCTTCGCAAGCGTCTCCTTCCTCGGAGACATCTACGTGCCTGGCGGGTTTTCGCACAGCCCCAACGCCGGCTCCACGCCTAGCCCCAACGCCGGCTCCACGCCTAGCCCCTACGCCGGCTCCACGCCTAGCCCCTACGCCGGCTCCACGCCTAGCCCCTACGCCGGCTCCACGCCTAGCCCCTACGCCGGCTCCACGCCTAGCCCCTACGCCGGCTCCACGCCTAGCCCCTACGCCGGCTCCACGCCTAGCCCCTACGCCGGCTCCACGCCTAGCCCCTACGCCGGCTCCACGCCGAGCCCCAACGCCGGCTCCACGCCGAGCCCCAACGCCGGCTCCACGCCGAGCCCCAACGCCGCCAAGAGCAGCACCACGCCGGGCTTCGTCACCGCCGGCATCCGCTATTCCTCGGCCAGCATTTGCTGCTCCTCGCCCGGCGTCATCTGCCGCTTTCACGCCGCCGATGACGCCTGCCGCTTCAACACCGCCGATGACGTCTGCCGCTTTCACGCCGCCGATGACGTCTGCCGCTTTCACGCCGCCGATGACGTCTGCCGCTTTCACGCCGCCGATGACGTCTGCCGCTTTCACGCCGCCGATGACGTCTGCCGCTTTCACGCCGCCGATGACGTCTGCCGCTTTCACGCCGCCGATGACGTCTGCCGCTTTCACGCCGCCGATGACGTCTGCCGCTTTCACGCCGCCGATGACGTCTGCCGCTTTCACGCCGCCGATGACGTCTGCCGCTTTCACGCCGCCGATGACGTCTGCCGCTTTCACGCCGCCGATGACGTCTGCCGCTTTCACTCCGCCGATGACGTCCGCCGCTTTCACGCCGCCGATGACGTCCGCCGCTTTCACGCCGCCGATGACGTCCGCCGCTTTCACGCCGCCGATGACATCCGCCGCTTTCACGCCGCCGATGACATCCGCCGCTTTCACGCCGCCGATGACATCTGCCACTTCCACGCCGTTGATGACGCCTGCGGTTTCCACGCCGCCGGTTACGTCTTCTGCTTCCCGGCCTGCTTCAGCGCGCCCGCTTCTACGTCGGCCGTGGATGTGGCCGTGCCCTGCGCACTCTCCTCTTTTTCGGCCAGTGATTTGGCCGTTCCCTGGCCGCCCGCCTCGCCAGTTCCAGCGGCGCTCTACGCGGCGCCGCCACCTGACTTTCCCTCGCTGGCTGCGGGGACACGAGGTTTGGCAACCCTCCACCAAATCCTCCCTCCACCCTCCCTTACATTTTGGATTTTTTTCCATTTTTTTTTTCTTTCCCAGGGAACATCTGGTATCTGTTCCTTGAGGGGGAGGTCCTGTAACGATGTGTCACTTCATTTCTGTTAGTTTTTTGTGTTTTTGTATTTTACTTCCGGTTCAGTGCTCTTATTTTGTTGTATTTCCTGTTTTTATTCACGGAGCACTATTTTTCTCTTTTCGTTGATTGGCAGCGGTTCACACCTGCTGTCAATCACACTCGTGTCTATTTATGTTTCACTCGAGCACTCCTCAGTGCTCGATGATAATATTATGTTGAGAACGTCTATCTGCACGACTGCTTTATGTTTGCTTTTGTTATTTTCTTTTGTGTATTAAATTCATCTTACCTCCACGCAACTCTCCTGGATTCTTGCATACTCGGGGACACACAACTGCAGCCATGCGACATCCCAACAAAAAGTCTCTTGCTCTCTGTCCCTCAGGACAGAACGGAAGGCTCCGAATGGAATTAGTTCAGTGAGTTTCAGTTTCGTCTGCAATGCATTCCATGCCATAGGGGCAGCAATGCCAAAAGCTCTTTTGCCAAATTCAGTCCGTACATGGGGAACAGTTAAAACATACAAATTGTTAGAACGTAACGCATAAGAGCTGTTTTTTCTTTGTCACAAAGTAGACAAGTATGGAGGTATTAAACCTAAAAGAGCTTTATAAATGATGGCCAGCCAATGTGTGTATCTGTGTGCACTCAATGAAGATAAGTCTGACTTCATATACAGTTGACAGTGGTGGGTGAGACTACGACAGCCAGGAACAAATCTTAGTGCTGAGTGAAAAACAGTGTCCAAGGACTGGAGGCATTTAGATGAAGCACTAAAATAAAGCAGGTCTCCATAATCATTTACGGGCAAGATAGTCGCTGTCACCAATTTCTTTCTGACTTTAAGAGAGAAGCCGTTTTTATTTCTAAAAAGGAAACCGAGCTTTACCCTGAGCTTAGAGACCAAGTTGTTAATACGGGCTTTAAATGAAAGCTCCTGTTCAAGAGTAAAACCCAAGTACTTGTAATTTAAGACCTGCTCTATAGGGTTTCCATTTGATGTTACAATATTTGGAATATTTTCCAGTAGCACCCTTGAATGAGAGAAACCATTACTTTGCTTTTATCTGTATTTAAAACCAATTTAAGATCAAATAAGCGAGCCTGGATGACATCAAAAGCAGCTTGTAAAAACTCAAAAGCCTGAGTGCTGGAGGTTGAACAGCAATAAATAATGGTGTCGTCTGCATAAAAATGGTACATTGCATTTGACAGATTATTGCAAAGATTATTCAAGTAGATAGAAAATAAAATGGGCCCCAGCACTGAGCCTTGTGGAACTCCTTTGGTAATGTCCAATAATGAAGAGGTTGTCCCAGCCACCTGTACACGTTGTGTTCTGCTGGAAAGATAGTCTGTGAACCAAGCAGCTGCATTTTTAGATAATCCAACGTGATGGAGAGCTTCAATGAGCAGACTGTGGTCTACTGTGTCAAATGCTTTTGACAAATCAATAAAAAGGCCGACACAGTATTTTTTTGCCGTCCACAGCCTCGATTAAATCATTGAGGACCTTAAGAGCAGCTGTAATAGTGCTATGCTCTTTTCTAAAACCCGATTGAAATGGGGATTAAATATTGTTTAATTTTTTAAAAAATCATTTAGCTGGTTACTGATGATTTTCTCAAACAATTTTGCTAAAATGCATAATTTAGAAATTGGTCTGTAATTATTTATATTTGTGGGTTCACCCCCTTTTAGCAGGGGAAGAACAAAGGCTGATTTCCAGATTTTTGGAATGCTTTTACTTGTTAGACTGAGGTTAAAAATATGCGAGAGAGGCTCAGCAATAAAATCAGCAGCCAATTTTAAGAAAACGGGTTCAATTTGGTCCGGTCCTGCTGCTTTAGTTGTGTCCAGGCTCTTTAGTGCATTGTATACCTCAGATACTGATACAGGTGTGAAGTCACAAGTGCAGGTGCTGCGTCTAATTACAGCCTGTGGTGTATTTGGGATATTAACATTAGTTAAACCAACATTTGACGATTGAGGATTCAACGACTCAAACAAAAATCCGGCAGAAACTAAATACTCATTAAAACAATTTGATATAGTTGTCTTATCAGACAAAGTACCAGATTGAGTAATCAAAGGACATGGAAAGTCATTTGTTTTCACATGATTTAAAGAAGCTTTTATGGTTTGCCAAAACTTTTTGGGGTCATTGATATGTTTTTTGCATTCATGCAGGTAAAAATCAGACTTGGCTCTTTTAACAAGCGAAGTACATTTATTTCTAAGCTGGCGAAAGCTAAACCAGTCAACCTCTGTCTTTGTTTTTTGAGCCCTGGCCCAAGCAACATCTCTCTCTTTGAGAAGGTTTCCAATTGCAGCGGTAAACCAGGGATTATTTCCACCTTTAACTCTACATTTTCGAAAGGGAGCATGTTTATTGACTATACGTTGAAATTCGTTATAAAAGTATTTCAACGCTATCTCAATATCATCAATTAAAGCAACTCTGTTCCACTCAAAGGCAGCTAAGTCGTATATAAAAGCTGGGAGGCAAAAAATGTTAATATCTCTTTTGCATGTAATAATGGGTTTTGATTTTGGTAGCTTGCAGTTTCCTACAGCTGCAATTGTACAATGATCACTCAAGTCATTGACAAACACCCCAGTACCAGTGTACTTATGGGGAGCGTTGGTTAGAATTAGATCAAGTAAAGATGATTTTGAGGTGTTTTTAGTATTGGGTCGAGTTGGGGAAGTGAATAATTGAGTAAAATTTAGTGTGTTGCATACAGCTTTAAGGTTATCAGAAGAGGAAGTCAACCAGTCAAAATTTAAATCACCAACCAAGAGAAGTTCACTAGTCCACTCATAAAGGATTCAAGAGAGGCAAGGGCTTCAGTGGAGGCATAGGGAGGTCTATAACACCCTACAATTGCGAGAGTTTGGCCATGCGAGAATTCAAGCTGCAGGGCAAGGAGTTCAAATGGTTTAGTGATTGACAGTGATGATAATAAAGTAACATTAAATCTGTTTTTTATATACATAGCCACCCCTCCACCTTTTCGAGGACGATCGCATCGGAAGACATTGTATCCATTTATAGCAATGTCCTTGTCAGAGACTGCTTTACTTAGCCAGGTTTCTGATTAAATAAATATATCTGCATTGGTTGTTTGAATCCAAATTTTGACTAAGTCGAATTTTGGCAGTAGGCTTCTAATATTTGAATGAATTAAACCAAGACCTGACCTAGCTCTAAGTTCATCAGGAGTACTGATGTTGTATAAAGCTGGGCCTGGATTTGGTTGCACATTGCCTGATAGCAGAAGTAAGAGCAATATAAAGATTTTCCGTTTCATATGGCAAGGTGACCTCATGACAACATTATTTGGCTTCACAATATCAAAATGAGTAATATCAGAAGGAGAAAACCATCTGTTTAGCACAGAAATACACCATAACTGAAGCTGGTTAGAATTATTTAGCACTGACCCACATGTGGATATCAATAACCTTTGTGTAAATGCTGTAGTTTCAAAGGACCAGGTGATTGTTATTGCGTTTGGTAGAGTTAAAGGTTGGTGGAGCACCTGGTCAGGTACCCCACTACAATTGCAGAAAACAAGTCCAGGAAAAAGCATTAATATTAAATAGAGAGCTTTTGTCAAAGTCATTGTTAAATTGTTTTACTACCTACCCAGGTCCAATAATCAAAGTTCAGATGTCCAAGCTACAAGAGTTGGAAGACCAAGCTAAGGCTAGCAGAGGCCCAGCTTTAGTCAGTCTGAGGCTAAGATGGATCCAGGCCGTGGAAGACGGAAGGCCAAGATGAAGCCAGTCGACTCAGACTGTAGGTAGTGGAAGGCCAAGCTGAGACTAGTATAGATCCAGACTGTGGCAGATGGAAGGCCAAAATTTCAGCTAGCAAAACATCCCCCGGCTTCTGCAGGTCAGAGGCCTCCAGATTTCCAAATCCAACAAAAGCAGTCAGAAATACCACTTTTTGGAAGTAAGCCTTCATTCATCAATTGTTACGCTTAAAACTAGTGCAATTTACTTAAATCGGCAAAAAAAAGAGACTAAAACACATAGAAATTCAGACCACTTTGACAAGCAGACAAACAAAAGACAGTCCTGTCGGCCATCTTGGATTGGACATTCAACATTAACCCAATTTGGAAATCGGTCTGTAGTTATTTATATTTGTGGATTCACCTACTTTTGACGGAGGAAGAAGAAAGGCGGGTTTGCTGATTTTTGGAACGATTTTGCTTGAAAGACTCAGGTTAAAAAGGCATGAAAAAGAAATAAAGAATTAGAAATATTATACATTGTCCCATATAAGCTCATACACGACACATTCTACAGATAGTGTATAAAAAAAACCTAAATAGTGGAATAAAAGAGGTGAAAACATGTGAAATGGAACAAAGAAAAGTTGCATTGTTGAGTCTAATAAAGCTGCCATGCAGGTTGTTTTCTCTTTAAAGCTGTCATTGCTCAAAAATAATAATGAATCAAACTCAATGTTGTTACAAATTATTTAAACTAGTCATGGCTCCAATTACGTCACATACAAAATTTGACTAAAGAGTATTTTTATAGGATATTTTGTGTTTATCCTACAAAAAAAAGGGTTTTTGACTAATAGGGCAAAAAAAAAAAAATAATAACATAAATGAAGAAGCTGTCACGTACTTGCATGGCTGCTCTAGTTGTGACCCCAAGATGCAGGAGACAGGAGGACGACGTGCGGGTGAGAGTCTTTTAATTCCCACAGGGAGCACAAGGAGGTGCAGCAGGGAAGTGCACAGAAGCATAAGCAGCATACAGAAAAACCAAAGTAGCGTTTCACAAAACAATCCTTGAGCCCTGACTGGAGGGCGAGGCAGGCATAAATAGAAGCCAGTTGATTAAAGTAAAAGTACCAATGATTGTCACACACACACTAGGTGTGGTGAGATTTTCCTCTGCATTTGACCCATCACCCTCACCCCATGACCAGGTGTGGCCAGGCTGCCAATCAGCGACAGGTGAGGAGGGAAAAGGACTCAGGGAGACAAACAGGAAGTGGGACCAAAATAAGAGCGCCTACTAGGAGATAAACACAAACGCAAACAGACCGCGTGACACCTGACGTGACAGGTCGTCACAGAAACGAGGGATGGATCTGAAGTTTATCGAGGGACTTAAGTGTTGAAAGTAAAAAAAAAATGTTTGACTTATTTTTATGAGTGGGGCCCGTTTGGATCCTAATAATTTCAGTGGGACAAGTTTTAATTGTCATTGCTCAAAAAAAATAATGAATTAAAATCGATGATGTTATGAATTATTGACATATTTAAGATTGCAATTACGTTGAGTGAAAATTATTATTTTGTGCTTTTGCCATAACAAAACAAGGTTTTGACAAAAATGGCGTAAATTATGAAAAAAAAAAAGACTGATGAAGACGGATAAACCTGAAATTGATCAAGGGATTTAAGTGTTGAATGAAAAAGTAAAAACAAACAAAAATGACCTACTTCTACCATTTTTATGACTGAGACTCTTCCTGGTCCCCAAGAAAGCAGTGCGAGGCGAGTGGAGGAAAAACGGATTTATTGACAGAGATGTGACACAATGTGATATTGATCATAAGCAGCGGCCATTGAAAGAAAAGAAGAAATCCTCGTCATGACGTCAAGGCCATGAAACGTGCGATTTTACAGCCACCAGCGTTTGATCTTGAAAGTCTTTTAACGGCCAAAGAAGAATACATGGAATAGCGTGAGGAGCAGTCGGACGAAGAACAAAGCACATCTCCATCTCATCTCCGAGTGTGATGACGTCCCTCAGCGATGGAGACATCTCCCTGTGTTCCAGTGCACAAAGCATCCTGGAGGAAGAAGACCACTCAGCACATTCCCGACAGAAGCAGGTGAATCCAAGTTGAACATCATCTTCACACAAGAACATTTGGAGGTGCAGACAGTCCATGTGAGCTTACTCAGCCTTCAGCCGCCTGCACGTTCTCGTCGAGCTCCACGCCGCCGTGGCGAGCTGCGGGACAAACGCAAACGGTGAAGGAAGAACATCCAGAAGGTGCCTCGTCACTCACATCAGATCTTTGAGGTGTGACTTGGAAACATGACGAGTCAGCACACTTGATGTCTCATTTGGCTGATCCTCATCCTGAGGACTCCTGTCAAAAGTGAGATATGCCAGACTTTGTATTGCGTGTGCTCACAGGAGGGACTTTTATTGTGAAGGAGTCAGCTCCAGTTGGGCTTTTCCGGCTAAACTTGTAACAAAGGTCCACATCAGACCTCCATGTGAGTGACGCTTCACCACGGCTTTGTTTCTTGCGGCTCAAAGAAAAGATGTTTTACTTACCAGCTGGATCGTACTGGGCTGAAATGAAAGAGAAACAAGGTGAAGTGGACTTTTCCCCTCACGTCACGCCGTGTTTCTACGTGAGAGTGTGCGCTCTGTCTCTGTGGATCTTTGAGTGTTTGGCTGGAAGGCAACTAAAAGATGGCCGCACCTTTGCAGCCCGGATGAAAGCATCAACTCACGGCCTGGACCGAGTGCACCGAGAAGAAGAAGACAGAGGACATTGGCGTCCCTCACCTTGTCTGTTTCTGTGACGCCTGACCATGACCATGATGATGATGATGATGATGGCCGCCACAGCGAGGACCGCCGCCGTGGCAGCGAGGGCGACGCTCAAGTTGTCTGTGGAGAGCAAAAAAGCACAAGTGGAGTGACAAAGCATGAAGAGGAAACCTTCATGACTACTTTGCATGCAGACGTCAAGCGTTGTCATGGTGACATGGATCAATAATGGTGACAGGTGGACTTGTGATGGGAAACATCTCCAACTAAATGTGTCTTTCTCACCTTCATGGCTTGCGTTGCTCAGGATGCTTCTTCTCTCCAGCTTGGTGACCAAGTCCTCCTTGACGCCTGACAGCTGAAACACACATTCGTACTTGCCCTCCACGTCGGCCGTCACCTCCACTTTCAGCGCCACCGACATCTGGAAGGTTCCGTCGTGGTTGGGGAGTATCTCTCCGTGCTCCACGTCCTCGAAGATCTGCTCGCCGTCTTTCCTCCAAAACAGGTCGGCACCGTCGGGGTAGAAACCTGTCGCCATGCAGCTGACCGGAGAGGACGGCGTCTTCTGGAGCAGGAACACCTCTGGAAGCTCTGCACAGGAAGTGATGTCACGTGTGAACACAGGACAACGTGGGGAGAAGGTGTGGATGGAGAGAAGGTGGGGATGGAGGTAAAAATGAGGAGAAGGTGTGGATGGAAAGAAGGTGTGGACGGAGGAAAGATGGAGAGAAGGTGTGGATGGAGGTAAAAATGGAGAGAAGGTGTGGATGGAAAGAAGGTGTGGACGGAGGAAAGATGGAGAGAAGGTGTGGATGGAGGTAAAAATGGAGAGAAGGTGTGGATGGAAAGAAGGTGTGGACGGAGGTAAAGATGGAGAGAAGGTGTGGATGGAGGTACAGATGGACAGAAATTGTAGATTAAAGTAAAGATGGAGATAAGGTAATAATGCAGGTAAAGATGGAGAGAAGGGAAGAATGGAGGTAAAAATGGAGAGAAAGGGAGAACGGCGGTAAAGATGGAGAGAAAGGAAGAATGGAGGTAAAAATGGAGAGAAGGTGAGAACGGAGGTAAAGATGAAGATTAGGTGAGAATGATATAAAGATGGAGAGGAGAGAATGGAGGTAAAGATGGAGAGAAGGAGAGAATGATATAAAGATGGAGAGAAGGAGAGAATGATGTAAAGATGGAGAGAACGTGTGGATGGAGGTAAATATGGAGAGAATGGCGGTACAAATAGAGAGAAGGGGAGAATGGAGGTATAGATGGAGGGAAGGAGAGAATGAGATAAAGATGGAGAGAAAGGGAGAACGGAGGTAAAGATGGAGAGAAGGTGAGGATGGAGGTAAAGATGGAGAGAAGGTGAGAACGGAGGTAAAGATGGAGAGAAAGGGAGAACGGAGGTAAAGATGGAGAGAAGGTGAGAATGGAGGTAAAGATGGAGAGAAGGAAAGAAGGAGAGAATGAGGTAAAGATGGAGAGAAGGTGAGAACACAGGTTAAGATGGAGAGAACGTGTGGATGGAGGTAAAGATGGAGAGAAGGGAAGAATGGAGGTAAAGATGAATAGACGGTGAGAATGGAGGTAAAGTTGGATAGAAGTTGAGGATGGAGGGAAAGATGGAGGGAATAAGGTAAAGATGGAGAGAAGGAGAGAATGATATAAAGATGGAAAGAAGGAGAGAATGGAGGTAAAGATGGAGAAAAGGTGAGAACGCAGGTTAAGATGGAGAGAACGTGTGGATGGAGGTAAAGATGGAGAGAATGGAGGTAAAGATGGAGAGAAGGGAATGGAGGTAAAGATGGAGGGAAGGGAAGAATGGAGGTAAAGATGAATAGACAGTGAGAATGGAGGTAAAGTTGGATAGAAGTTGAGGATGGAGGGATGGAGGGAATAAGGTAAAGATGGAGAGAATGATATAAAGATGGAAAGAAGGAGAGAATGATGTAAAGATGAAGAAAAGGTGAGAACGCAGGTTAAGATGTAGAGAACGTGTGGATGGAGGTAAAGATGGAGAGAATGGAGGTAAAGATGGAGAGAAGGGAATGGAGGTAAAGATGGAGGGAAGGGAAGAATGGAGGTAAAGATGAATAGACAGTGAGAATGGAGGTAAAGTTGGATAGAAGTTGAGGATGGAGGGATGGAGGGAATAAGGTAAAGATGGAGAGAATGATATAAAGATGGAAAGAAGGAGAGAATGATGTAAAGATGAAGAAAAGGTGAGAACGCAGGTTAAGATGTAGAGAACGTGTGGATGGAGGTAAAGATGGAGAGAGGAGAGCATGAGATAAAGATGGAAATAAGGTTAGAGTAGAGATACAGATGTAGAGGTGTAGATGGAAGTAAAGATGGATAGAAGGTGAGGATGGAGGTAAAGACGAAGAGAAGGAGAGAATGAGATAAAGATGGAGTGAAGGTGTAGATGGAGGAAAAGACGGGAAAAAGGTGAGGATGGAGGTAGAGATGGAGAGAAGGTGAGAACAAAGGTAAAGATGGAGAGAAGGTGAGAATGAAGGTAAAGATGGAGAGAAGGTGAGAATGAAGGTAAAGATGGAGAGAAGGTGAGAGAAAGAGAGAAGAGTATAAAGAGACAGGGTGTAATGTCAGTAATGTTCCTATAGGGGGAGTGCTAACAAGTTAAAAGGTGAAAGTACATGTTGTGTTTCTACCTGTTCTCATTAGGACCTCCTTCCCATTGTTCACATACTTCTTCAAGTAAGAAGGACATATCTCAGTGTAGTAAAACTTCTTGTCATCTAGTAGATGTTTGTCCTGGTCCCAATTGAGTTTGGTGGGGAAAGCTTGTTGTTTTGCTGCAGTAAATGTCCATGTCTTCATGTCCAACGATATGAAATCTTCTCCATCATAACCTTCCTGATTCCAACCTTTAACTTCATCAGTCTCATCATTCCATTCACATCCATACATCCTCTGGAGAATGTGAACACCTGAGACACACACAGTGTTGTAAAGCAGAGTGACACACACACACACACACACAAACACACACACACACACACACACACACACACACACACACACACAGTATTAGTGTAGGTTATTATGGGATGGACAGAGACAAGTATCAGTGCAGTAATGTGTGTTTACTACAGTATAAAAAGAGTACATCAAATACATTTAAGTAGTAGAAAGTTCAACATAAACAAACCTCCAGTTTGGTTGAAACGCTTCTTAAGAACTTCAAGGTTGTGTTTTCCAATCAACTCATTAACAACACTGATCTCTGTTTGTCTCTGCCAGTATTTTGGATCCTCTGCTGTGATTTTGTTCATCCAGTCCTGTTTGGCTTCTGCTTTCCTGCTGTTGCTGTCATAGTGAACAATCTGAACTCCATCAACATAACCAACAGCCACAAACTCTGGGAAGTTTGGAACTTGAGAGGACGCAGTGTAGAAATACTGCAGCGTGTGAATCACTGAAAGAAGAAAACAACAACAGGATGACTTTTTATTATTTTGTTTCATGTTCAACAATCTTGCACTGTGAATATTTTAGCTCCTTCCGTCTTCAGTCGGGTCTTAAAGTGAACATCAAACACTGCTAGATATCACAGTCAAGACTCACATGTTCTATGACAAATACAACACATTAATAATATTACTAACATCTGTTGACAGTTTGAACATTTTGAAAATAAACATATATTTTCTACAATGGAGGCTGAATAAAAAGTACAACAGAGTTGAACACAACCTGTTCTGCCCATTTGATGTCGACTCTTACTGACATCTTGTGGCGGGGTGATGTTACTACACTTGATTAGTTTCTGACACTTCCGTGTTTGAAGATTTGTGTTCGTTCTTACAAGCCTTGGAAAAAATAAGTCTTTGAACAAGAAACACTAAAGTCAAAAAAAATAAAGAGCCTAAACGAATTTATCTGCTTCTGTAACCTAATTGGAACATTTTGAATTTTTACTAGGAAAAAGGGAAAACAATAAAATATGTTTAAAAAGAACCAGGATTAAGTAATAAAAGGTCTTAAATAATACAACAATAATTCAATTAATAAGTAACATAAACTATCAGAAGTCAACTAAGTGAAGGCACAAAGAGGATTTATGAGTAAAATATTAATAAACTTATAAAAAGGACTTACCAGGCGTCACGCTGTGCATTTGCACGACCAGAAGAAAGAATAAAAACAAGTTCATGATGTCAGCGCGAAACAAAAAGATGTTTGCCACTTTTAATCCCGCAGAGAAAGACAAAAGTGACGAACACTCGCTTGACTCGCAAACAGGAAAAATGAACCAGGAACTGTCGAGGCTCTTTTTATAATACTCCACCTGAGCCAATGAGGAGTCAGCATTCTGTGACGTCACAGTGAGGAGAGAAAACGAAACGCTATTCTGCACAGAAAAGTGGCAGCAGTCAACTGACAAGAAGTCTTCTACTGGACTCACTAGAGAGCGCCCCTTGTGGCCACGTCAGGTAAATGCTTGTGTGGCTTTTCTGGGAAATCACGTGACTTGACAACAAAAAGGTGTGTCAAGTTGGCCGCCAAACTTGGAAAGAAAAGAAAGAAAGAGGAATGAAGGTGAGATTGAGAGTTAAAAGTAATGACAGGGCTGGAACATCCGATCAGTGATCGTATTGTAGTCCTCTCAAGAAAGCATCAATACAAATAATGATTGATAGACATAAAGTCGCTACACCGCAGGACATCCTCACTTCTTTTTATTTCACGTCTTAACTTTCACCTCCGTTATGTCTCCCAAGCGTGAGGCGTCCCTGCTGGGGTAACGGGACACGCATCTGCCTCGCATGGGTTCGATTCCCGGCCAGGAAGTTTCATCCTGAGTAAAAAAGTCAGCAGAAAGCCTTCATGAGATGGACTCGCTGTGGCCAAAGTGCTGAACGTGGGGGAAAAGTGTGAGGCAGACGCTTCTGCTGGCAGAATATCAAAGAAAGTGAAAGTAAAAGTAGACACGGTAAAGCCAAACATTGAACTCGATGGTGATCATTTTTATTTTTATTTTGTCGTACCTGTCAAAGGTGAACACACTTATCCACGTAGGTGAGTAGTAACGAGTTACATTTACTTAGATAAGAAACACAACTTTTACTTTGCTATACAACATATTCAATATATGTATAAAAATATACATTTAGGCCTCCACTCAGGCTTCATCCCAGGGACCCCAAAGGATTTTGGTCAAAAAAATATTTAAAATGTGTCATTATTTTGTATTATTATTATTCCAGGTTTATCAATCAATGTATTTTATTTCGGCAATCTTCACATAAAACAAAGAACAACAACAAAAAAAGAAAAAAACACTCATTTGAGCAATGATTGAGCCGAAAGGGTGTAGGTTGAAGCAACGCTTACATAAACCTACCCCATCACAACAAGAACAAGGTTCAAAATATATAAAATCTAAAACATGCTTCACTTATATTACTTTTTTTTTAAACAATATATAAGCAACATATATGTAGCACACGTCTCATATACACAGTTTAACATTTAAATCAAACATATACATTTGTACACTTATATATATATATATACATATATATATATACACAATGTATTTAAATTCCATATAAAGTGGTAATACAGTATATACATTTTAATATAACTTATATGTATAATTATGAAATCATAAATTGTATTTATATACATATTATATATTATTGTCTTTCTAAAACAATGTTTGCTCTTCTTTCTTATACTTACTAATGATAAATGATTTAAAAAGCTTTTTAAACTGGTTTATGTTGGTGCTGTGTTTTATTTCATCCTTTAAACAGTTCCATATTTTAACCCCTGCTATTGTTATACTCATTCGTTTCTGCGTTGTTCTACAATATTGGATCTTAAAAAGTAGTTCTCCTCTTAAATTATAATTCCCTTCTCTTTGTAAAAAATCTTCTGTAACCCTGTTGGAAGTCAATCTTTACTTGCTTTATAAATCATTTGGGCAGTCTTGAGTTGGATGAGATCTGGTAGTTTTAAATCAAATGTTTTTATAAATAATCCATTAGTGTGCTCTCGGGGTCCTGTGTTATGTATCAGTCTGATGGCCCTTTTTGGCATTATGAATAGTGGTTGGATGTTCGTCCTGTATGTATTTCCCCAGACTTCTAGACAGTAACTCAAATATGGTAAAACAAGTGTACAATAAAGAGTGTGTAATGTTTTTTGATGAAGAATGTGCCTTGTTTTACCCAGGACAGCAATACTTCTCGCCAACTTCCCTTTGATGTATGTAATGTGTGACTTCCCTTTGATGTATGTAATGTGTGACTTCCAGCAGATCCTGTGGTCCAAGATCACACCCAAAAATTTGATTTTGTTTACTCTTTCTATACTTACATTGTCTATATATAACTTTACATCTATATCATTTCTCTTATTTCCAAATAACATAAAGTTAGTTTTATTTAGGTTTAATGATAATTTATTAGCGTCAAACCATTTTTTTAGTTTACACATCTCCATGGTGACGGTCCTCAGGAGCTGCTGCAAGTCCACATCAGAACAGAGTACATTGGTGTCATCCGCCAATAACACATATTTAAGGTTTTCAGTTACTTTACAAATATCATTTATATACATGATGAACATCTTGGGCCCTAAGACTGACCCCTGTGGTACCCCACATTTAATATTTAACCAACATGATTTTTTTTGGGGATATCTGTACAAACTGCTTTCTATCAGATAAATAACTTTTTATCCATTCCAGAACAATACCCCTAAAACCATATTTTTCCATTTTTCTAATAAGAATACTATGGTCTACTGTATCAAAAGCCTTCTTAAGATCTAAGAATACTCCTATTGTATATTTATTTTTATCAATACTATCAGTTATTTCTTCAATTAAATCAATTGATCGACTATTCCTGAAACCATACTGCCTATCTGTTAATAATTCATTTTTTTCTACAAAGCCATCGAATCTATTTATAAATATTTTTTCTAATATTTTGGAGAACTGTGGTAATATTGAGATTGGTCTGTAGTTTGTGAATAAGTGTCCGTCTCCCGCTTTGTGAATAGGAACAACTTTTGCAATTTTCATTAGTTGAGGAAATACTCCCATTTCAAATGAAAGGTTAAATAGATACGCTAATGGAGCACTAATTCCATCTATCACATACTTTAAAGTTTGCATGTCTATATCATCCACATCTTTGCTTGTTTTGTTCTTAAAACTTTTGACTATGTCCCTGATTTCTCTTTCTACTACTGGTTTTAAAAACATTGTTTTAGGGTTTGGGTCGATATAATCTGCTGCATCTATTTTTGTCCCTTCTACCTTTATCTCTTCTGCTAGTTTCGGTCCAATATTTATAAAATAATCATTAAATGTATTTACTATCACCTCCTTATCCTTAATCATGTTGTTATTTTCCACAAAGTATGGTGGGTATTGATTATCATCAGTTTTATTTCTAATAATACCATTTAATATTTTCCATACACCTCTTATATTATTCTTGTTATATTCCAGTTTATTTATATAATAATCTTTTTTACACATTCTGATTATATTGATTAGTTTATTTTTATATTTTTTATATTTATTTTCATTTACTAAAGTTCTATTTTTTATAAATTCCTTACATAAAATATTCTTTTTTTTACAGGCATTTTGGAGTTTAAATCTGTAGATCAACATTAGGTCTATCTGTCAATATAACCTTTTCAAAGATTTAAGTTGTATGCCCTTTTTGTCAAAGAAAACCCTGTTTTGTTATGGAAAAAAACACAAAATATGCAATAGTTTCCCCCAATAGAATTTTAAAGTGGAATAATTTAGAGTATATAATAATTGGAGGCTTAAAAATTTCAACGCATCAATCAATCAACCAATGTTTATTTATATAGCCCTAAATCACAAATGTCTCAAAGGACTGTACAAACCACTACGACTACGACATCCTCGGAAGAACCCACATAAGAGCAAGGAAAACTCACACCCAGTGGGACGCCAGTGACAATGATGACTATGAGAAACCTTGGAGAGGACCTCAAATGTGGTCAACCCCTCCCGCCTCCCCTCTAGGGGACCAAAAGCAATGGATGTCGAGCGGGTCTAACATGATAATGTGAAAGTTCAATCCATAGTGGCTCCAACACAGCCGCGGGAGTTCAGTTCAAAGCGGATCCGAGACTGCAGGGAGAGTCCCGTCCACAGGAAACCATCCCAAGCGAGGCGGATCAGCAGCGTAGAGATGTCCCCAACCGATACACAGGTGAGCGGTCCATTCTGGGTCCCGACGAGCGGTCCATCCTGGGTCTCGACTCATGACAGCCAGTATTTCATCCATGGTCATCGGACCGGACCCCCTCCACAAGGGAGGGGATGACCCTCATTAACTAATAACGTTTTGGGAGACAATGATCTGATGTTTAGAAAACCCAATATTATAGGTAGTGGGCGGTTTTAAGGAGTTGTTGATAAAATTATCCGTAGTGGCAATATTAATAATGTTGCGTTTATTATACGCAGTGCACTTAAAATAATTACGACTATATCTAGGAATTGATATGAGGGGAATTTTCAGATTGTCTACTTGGTGCTGCGATAAACTGAACGCACCATAATTTGCCACCTCAGTAGAACGCATGTCTAACTCTGACGTAGTCATAGTCATAGCAGAAAAACCATTATGTGAGTTGTGTATTATTCTAAGAAAATTGCTATGTGTACAGGGTTTATCCAGCCTGGCGCTGGCTAGTTCTAACTTAACTGACTCCATACCCAGTCTAGCAGGCTCTGTAATTGCCTGTGACCGGGCTTGCACTAGTGCGGTTAGTCAAATGTGGCTCAATGCGAAATCTATGTTCCGAGATTAGAGGATAGCGCCTTTCTGGTTAGGGTGAAGGCCGTCTCTCCTCAGCAAGCCAGGTTTGCCCCAGAACGAGGGCCAATTATCAATAAACGTAAATCCCTGTTGTCTACAGAAGCTATCCAGCCACTTGTTAAGAGAGACTAATCTGCTATATCTCTCATCATTGCCTCTCCCAGGCAGGGGGCCAGAGACAATTACTCGATGCCTGGACATCTTTCTAGCGAGATTATAAGCCCTGGTTATGTTTCTCTTTGTAATCTCTGATTGTCTCATCCTAACGTCATTAGAGCCAACGTGTACAACTATGTTCGCATAACTAGTGGTGTGGTTAGCCATTCGTACGTGTTTACTAGGCCTGTTGCGAGTCAGCTCCCTAAGATTAGCTTCAATGTCAGGTGCTCTGCCCCCGGGAATACACTTAATTGTGGCTGGTTTGCTAAGCTTTATGTTTCGGGTGATGGAGTAAATTAAACATTGATTTGAATTTATTATTATTTTTTTTAGCAATGACACAAAAAAAAATCCTACTAAAATCATTGGGGATCCAAAAGTGTCCTACTCATTAGAAATAAAAAAAATATATTTTTTTTACTGTTTACTTTAAACACAATTGTCTTCAGATCAACTTAAGATACATCCGTCAATTATATATATATATATATATATATATATATATATATATATATATATATATATATATATATATATATATATATATATATATATATATATATATATATATATATATATCCATCCATCTACCATCCATCTTTTTCCACTTATCCGAGGTCGGGTCGCGGGGGCAACAGCCTAAGCAGGGAAACCCAGACTTCCCTCTCCCCAGCCACTTCGTCTAGCTCTTCCCGAGAGCCAGACGAGGATCCCGAGGCGTTCCCAGGCCAGACGGGAGACATAGTCTTCCCAACGTGTCCTGGGTCTTCCCCGTGGCCTCCTACCAGTTGGACGTGCCCTAAACACCTCCCTAGGGAGGCGTTCAGGTGGCATCCTGACCAGATGCCCGAACCACCTCATCTGGCTCCTCTCGATGTGAAGGAGCAGCGGCTTTACTTTGAGTTCCTCCCGGATGGCAGAGCTTCTCACCCTATCTCTAAGGGAGAGCCCCGCCACACGGCGGAGGAAACTCATTTCGGCCGCTTGTACCCGTGATCTTATCCTTTCGGTCATGACCCAAAGATCATGACCATTGGTGAGGATGGGAACGTAGATCGACCGGTAAATTGAGAGCTGCTTTTTGTGTCAACGCTTTTGCCGCATCGTTGTTCGACGTGTTCTCGCTTGAAGCCGGACCACCGCCAGGCGGTGCACCCCGGGCTGTTTTTCTTGGGAGTTGGTTCTTCCTCCATTTGTTGCCGGATTGGCACATTCTCTCTCTCGTATTACCACCCGCACCTGATTATTAGCATCACAGCTAATGTTAGCATGTGGCCACCTCTCTGCTGCGTGTGTTGTTGCACACGTGACATATGTAAGAAGGTGCTCTTGTTTTACATCCCTCTGTGAGAAGGAGACAAGAACGAGTGAAGAAGAGCATGCAGTGTAATGCCCGCAGCTAAAAGCA
This sequence comes from Nerophis ophidion, assembly GCF_033978795.1. Taxonomy (NCBI): domain Eukaryota; kingdom Metazoa; phylum Chordata; class Actinopteri; order Syngnathiformes; family Syngnathidae; genus Nerophis; species Nerophis ophidion. The sequence goes on from NC_084614.1 coordinate 77,075,943, forward strand.
ACTGTGTGAGAAGGTATACTCCAATATTAAAAGTTAAAGTACCAATGATTGTCACACACATACTAAATGTGGCGAAATTATTGTCTGCATTTGACCCATGACCCTTGATCACCCCCTGTGAGGTGAAGGCAATATCACCATATAGTCATTTTCTATATCGCACAGAGACAAACCCACGATATGTTGAGTATATCGATATATTTAGTATATATCGCCCAGTCCTAACACAAGTATTGTTAAAATGCTAATAATAATGGAACTAGGGATACCAACATTTCTACGATTCTTGATACTTATTTAAATACAATATTAGAATTAAATAGCGAACCTATGTGCTACTCTTTTTTGTAAAACTGTTTCAAAGTGTCAAGTATGTAAGGTCAGTGCGCTTCAAAATCTTTTTGCACAGGATTTAAATTGCAGTATCAGCTGCCAAGAGGCAACTATACATTCAAAAAAGAACCATAGTGTTCTTCAAGCTCCCAGACTATGAAAACAAACAATACTGTGCTTATAAATATGCTCATAAAGATCAATAATTGTCAAATATTTTACATTCTAAAAAAAAAAAAAAAAGCAGTGGCGTGTAAAAATATTGTTCTATAGAGTATTTTCGGCGCCAAATCAGCATTTGTGACCGGCTTTTGCCATCAAGTAAATCTTTTCAAGGACTTTGGTGCTGACTCAGTGCTCACATGTAGAATTAGCCAAGGAAAAAGTAGTGTACAGTATTGATGTTGGAAAAAGCAGGTGTTCATTTATTTCATAGAATTATCTAGCAAACAGGCGGTATAGCTCGGTTGGTAGAGCGGCCGTGCCAGCAACTTGCGAGTTCCAGGTTTGATCCCCACTTCCGCCATCTTAGTCATTGCTGTTGTGTCCTTGGGCAAGACACTTTCCCCACCTGCTCTCAGTGCCACCCACACTGCTTTAAATGGAACTTAGATATTGGCTTTCACTATGTAAAGCGCTTTGAGTCACTAGAGAAAAAGCGCTATATAAATATAATTCACTGCACTGCAGCTTTGCCTTCCGGCTCAGGTCCTTCTTCACCACAACGGATCGGTACAACGTCCGCATTAGTGAAGACGCCGCACCGATCCGCCTGTCGATCCCACGATCCACTCTTCCCCCACTCGTGAACAAGACTCCTAGGTACTTGAACTCCTCCACTTGGGGCAGGGTCTCCTCCCCAACCCGGAGATGGCATTCCACCCTTTTCCGGGCGAGAACCATGGACTCGGACTTGGAGGTGCTGATTCTCATTCTGGTCGCTTGACACTCGGCTGCAAACCGATCCAGTGATAGCTGAAGATCCCGGTCAGATGAAGCCATCAGGACCACATCATCTCCAAAAAGCAGAGACCTAATCCTGCGGTCACCAAACCGGAACCCCTCAACGCCTTGACTGCGCCTAGAAATTCTGTCCTTAAAAGTTAAGAACAGAATCGGTGACAAAGGACAGCCTTGGCGGAGTCCAACTCACACTGGGAATGTGTTCGACTTACTGCCGGGAATGCGGACCAAACTCTGGCACTGATCGTACAGGGAGCGGACCGCCACAATAAGACAGTCCGATACCCCGTACTCTCTGAGCACTCCCCACAGGACTTCCCGAGGGACACGGTCGAATGCCTTCTCCAAGTCCACAAAGCACATGTAGACTGGTTGGGCAAACTCCCATGCATATATATATATATATATATATATATATATATATATATATATATATATATATATATATATATATATAGCGAAGAAAATAAGTATTTGAACACCCTGCTATTTTGCAAGTTCTCCCACTTAGAAATCATGGAGGGGTCTGAAATGTTCATAATAGATGCATGTCCACTGTATGAGAGAGAACCTAAAAAGAAAAATCCAGAAATCACAATCAATGATTTTTTTAACAATTTATTTGTGTGATAAAGATGAAAATAAGTATTTGAACACCAACTTTAATATTTGGTAGAGTAGCCTTTGTTTGCAATTACAGAGGACAAACGTTTCCTGCAGTTCTTCACCAGGTTTGTACAGACTGCAGGAGGGATTTCGGCCCACTCCTCCACACAGATCTTCTCTAGATTAGTCAGGTTTCTGGGCTGTCGCTGAGTAACACAGACTTTCAGCTCCCTCCAAAGATTTTCAATTAGATTTAGGTATGGAGACTGGCTAGCCCACTCCAGAACCTTGATATGGTTCTTACGAAGCCACTTTTTTGGTTTTCCTGGCTGTGTACTTTGGGTCCTTGTTATGTTGGAAGATCCAGCCACGACTCATCTTCAATGATCTGACTGAGTGAAGGAGGTTTTTGGCCAAAATCTCACAATACATGGCTGCAGTCATCCGCTCCTTAATACAGTACAGTCGTCCTGTCCCATGAGCAGAAAAACACCCCCAAAGCATGATGCTACCACCCCCATGCTTCACAGTAGGGATGGTGTTCTTGGGATGGTCCGCATCATTCTTCTTCCTCCAAACACGCATAGTGGAATTATGAACAAAAAGGTCAATTTTGGTCTCATCTGTCCACAAAACTTTCACTCATGACTCCTCTGGATCATCCAAAATGGTCTTTGGCAAACTTAAGACGGGCCTTAACATGTGCTGGTTTAAGCAGGGGAACCTTCCGTGCCATGCATGATTTTAAACCATGACGTCTTAGTGTATTACCAACAGTCACCATGGAAACAGTGGTCCCAGCTCTTTTCAGGTCATTGACCAAGTCCTGCCGTGTAGTCCTGGGCTGATTCCTCACCTTTCTTAGCATCATTGAGACCCCACCAGGTGATATCTTGCAAGGGGTTCCACTCCGATCGAGATTGACCGTCATGTTTAGTTTCTTCCATTTTCTAATGATTGCTCCAACAGTGGACCTTTTTTCACCAAACTGTTTGGCAATTTCTCCAGAGCCCTTTCCATCCTTGTGGAGTTGTACCATTTTGTCTCTGGTGTCTTTGGACAGCTCTTTGCTCTTAGCCATGCTGAATGTTTGGGTCTTACTGATTGTATGGGGTGGACAGGTGTCTTTATGCAGCTAGCGACCTCACACAGGTGCACCTGATTCAGGACCATACAGTGGAGTGGAGGAGGACTTTTAAAGGCGGACTAACAGGTCTTTGAGGGTCAGAATTCTAGCTGATAGACAGGTGTTCAAATACTTATTTTCAGCTGTATCAAACATATAAATTGTTAAAAATTCATAGATTGTGATTTCTGGATTTTTCGTTTTAGGTTCTCTCTCATACAGTGGATATGTACCTACTGTGAAAATTTAAGACCCCTCCGTGACTTCTAAGTGGGAGAACTTGCAAAATAGCAGGGTGTTCAAACACTTATTTTCTCGACTGTGTATATATATATATATATATATATATATATATATATATATATATATATATATATATATATATATATATATATACTATATTGCTAAAAGTATTTGGCCACCTGCCTTTACTCACATATGAACTTGAAGTGCCATCCCATGGAATTGTCCAAAATGTTTTGCTATCCTGGAGCAGTCGACGTTCATTTCACTGTAACAAAGGGGCCAACTCCTGAAAAACAACCCCACACCTTAATTCCTCCTCCACCAAATTTCACATACGGCCCAATGCAGTCTGAAATGTAGCGTTCTCCTGGCAACCTCCAAACCCAGACTGGTCCGTGAGACTGCCAGATGGGAAAGCATGATTCATCAGTCCGGAGACTGCGATGAGGTGGCGACTTGTCCAGGGTGTACCCCGCCTTCCGCCCGATTGTAGCTGAGATAGGCGCCAGCGACCCCAAAAAGGGAATTAGTGGCAGAAAATGGATGGATGGATGGATCAGTCCAGAGAAGGAGTCTCCACTGCTCTAGAGTCCAGTGGCGACATGCTATACACCACTACATCCAATGCTTTGCATTGGCCTTGGTGATTTATGGCTTAGATGCAGCTGCCTGGCCATGGAAACCCATTCCATGAAGCTCTCTGCGTACTGTACTTGGGCTAATTGAAAGGTTTGGAGCTCTGTAGCAACTGACTGTGCATAAAGTCTTTGCACTATGCGCTTCAGCGTCCGCTGACGTCTCTTGTCAGTTTACGTGGCTGAGTTGCTGTTGTTCCCAAACCCTTCACTTTTCTTGTAATAAAGTCGACTTTGGAATATTTAGGAGCGAGGAAATTTCACGACTGGATTTGTTGCACAGGTGGCGTCCTATGACAGTTTCACGCTGGAAATCACTGAAAGCGGCCCATTCTTTCACAAATGTTTGTAGAAACAGTCTCCATGCCTAAGTGCTTGATTTGATACACCGGGCCAAGTGATTAGGACACCTGATTCTCATCATTTGGATGGCTGGCCAAATACTTTATAGAATGTTTTATCGAAAGCATGTTTTATTGATATTATATGTCCATCGCGATATGTTTCGATATCATTTTAACGCTCTGCCGTGGCTTCCTATTGTGTGCGTGCGTGTGTTTTTTGTTTTGTTTTTTTTAATGGAGGTGCCAACCCTCCCCCCAACTCGCTGTCGGCCAGCAATGTTATCGCCGGCGAGTTGTTGCCAGCCGGGTGGATGACTTCAGGGAAGCTTTAAAAAAAAAAAAAAAAAAGCGCCGTCAGCACCGGCGAACCTGCACCGTTCAGACTCAGCAATGAAGCCGGAGAACGCGACGCTCTTCGCTTCCCCGACAATAAAAGTCGAGTCACCCCGCGGTAGTTGGCCGCCGCAGACGGGGAGATTAACCGTTGGCACCACGCTGATAACGGGCGGGTGATTTGTGGCGCTGAAGCCGTCAACACGAGGAGGCGCATTAGTGGAATGATCCCCGGCTGGAGCTGCGTGTTCCAGCAGGCCCTCGTTACAAGGACCACGTGGGAGCGCCCGCGCGGGCCTTAATTGTGTCGGCGAGTCAGCGTTTTTTTCAAAGTTGACCTCTTTTTCAAGACCTCTGCAGTTAGTTTGCAGAATTGTATTTACAACTACGGATGGGTGCTGTTAACATCTGAACCCAAACCGTATATCGTCCCCAAAATGTCCATCTATCTTACTCCCGGTACCAGGCAATCAATACCAGTACTCAAAGGTACTGATTATTGGTGCTTTTGTGTGTGTTAAAGGCCTACTGAAACCTACTACTAGCGACCACGCGGTCTGATAGTTTATATATCAATGATGAAATATTAACATTGCAACACATGCCAATACGGCCTTTTTAGTTTACTAAATTGCAATTTTAAATTCCATGGCGAAGTATCTGTCACGCCTGTAAGTTATGTTTTGGTCATGCAATGTTTAGTTTTTGGACATTTAGTCACGTTTTGCACTTCCTGGTTTTGTTTGTTTATATATATATATATATATATATATATATATATATATATATATATATATATATATGTATTATTGGTGTTTATGTTTTTTTCTTTTATAGGCCCTGCTTTATAGAAGAAAAAAAATTTTTTTTTTAATATGGCAAACACAAAATATGCAACATTTTCCCCCAAAAACATCTCAAAGTGGAATATTTAATGTGACGTCGTTGGAGCCTTGAATAGGTCAATAATCCATAATGACACTGATTTTGATTTATTATTGTGTTTTTAGTAAACAACAGCCTAGATGGCAGCTTTGTGTTATTAAAGTAAACATTGCAACATTTTCTTGTCACATTTCACCTGTTTGCTCTTTTATAGCACTTTTTCTGTTTGTTATTTTTTTAATCGTATTTTTAGAATGTGCTTAGGGCCGTGAAAAAATTACCCCCGGGCCGCACTTTGGACACCCCTGTACGAGGATGACAGGGGATGCAAAACAATAACACATGCCCTTCTTATTTATGATTTACTTTTTAAATTTGATCTCAGTTCTGTACACTGCTGCTGGAATTTTTAATTTTCCTGAAGGAACTCTACTGAAGGAATCAATAAAGTACTATCCTTCTATCTATCCTCGCTCATCCATGCGGACTTGGCTCTCTTGGTTGCTTTGTTGGGTCTGCTCCTGTCTCCGGCCATACTCCCCCCACCACAGCAGACGTTGGCGTGGAACACCACAGAGTGTATATGTTTGTTTTTTGTTGTTGTTTTACTTTGGCGTCTGGTTGCATCAGCTCTCCTCTTTTAAAGTATTTCATGTCCTTTGTGTTCTTTGACATTTCCCTCTTACACACATGTTTATGTGTGCTATGGCTATGAGTTTTTTTCCCCTTGGCCTCAGTCTGGACCCCCTCTACAGGGGCCCAGATGTTTGCTGTTGCACAGGCATGGGATAAAGTGTGTAACTTTTTGTCTGTAAAATACATCATTGCAGTTTTTAATTATTAGCATGGATGTAATCTAGGAACAGCATTTCATAATTAATATCCAAAACCCCAAACCAGTGAAGTTGGCACGCAGTGTAATTCGTAAAATAAAAACAGAATACAATGATTTGCAAATCCTTTTCAACTCATATTCAATTGAATAGACTGCAAATACAAGATATTTAATGTTCGAACTGAGAAACGTATTTTTTTTGGCAAATATTCATCATCTTAGAAATTAATGCCAGCAACACAGTGCAAAAAAAGTTGGCACAAGTGCATTTTTTACCACTGTGTTACATGGCCTTTCCTTTTAACAACACTCAGTAAACGTTTGGGAACTGAGGAGACTGATTTTTTAAACTTTTCAGGTGGAATTATTTCCCATTCTTGCTTGATTTACAGCTTAAGTTGTTCAACAGTCCGGGATCTCGTTTGTGGTATTTTAGGCTTCATAATGTGCCACACATTTTCAATGGGAGACAGGTCTGGACTACAGGCAGGCCAGTCCAGTACCCTCACTCTTTTACTACGAAGCCACACTGTTGTAACACGTGGCTTGGCATTGTCTTGCTGAAATAAGCAGGGGCGTGCATGATGACGTTGCTTGGATGGCAACATATGTTGCTCCAAAACCTGTATGTACCTTTCAGTATTAATGGTGCCTTCACAGATGTGTAAGTTACCCATGCCTTGGGCACTAATACACCCCCACACCATCACAGATGCTGGCTTTTCAGCTTTGCGCCTAGAACTATCCGCATGGTTCTTTTCCTCTTTGATCTGGAGGACACAACGGCCACAGTTTCCAGAAAACAATTTGAAATGTGGACTCGTCAGACCACACAACTCTTTTACACTTTGCATCAGTCCATCTTGGATGAGCTCGGGTTTAGCGACGCTGGCAGAATTTCTGGGTGTTGTTGATAACTGGCTTTTGCTTTGAATAGTACAGTTTTAACTTGCACTTACAGATGTAGCAACCAACTGTAGTTACTGTCAGTGGTTTTCTGAAGTGTTCCTGAGCCCATGTGGTGATAACCTTTACACACTGATGCCACTTTTTGATGCAGTACCGCCTGAGGGATCGAAGGTCAAGGGGATTCAATGTTGGTTTTCAGCCTTGCTGCTTACGTGCAGGGATTTACCCAGATTCTCTGAACCTTTTGATTATATTATGGACCGCAGATGGTGAAATCCCTAAATTCCTTGCAATAGCTCGTTGAGAGTTGTTGTTTTTAAACATTTGTTCATGAAGTGGTGACCCTCGCCCCATCCTTGTTTGTGAATGAACAAAAATGTCATGGAAGCTGCTTTTATACCCAATCATGGCACCCACCTGTTCCCAATTAGCCTGTTCACCTGTGGGATGTTTCAAATAAGTTTTTGATGAGCATTCCTCAACTTTGTCAGTCTTTTTTGCCACTTGTGCCATTTTTTTCAAATATGTTGCAGGCAATTCCAAATGAGCTAATACTTGCAAAAAATAAAGTTTTCCAGTTTGAGCGTTTAGTATCTTGTCTTTGCAGTCTATTCAATTGAATATGGGTTGAAAAAGATTTGCATATCACTGTTTTCTGTTTTTATTTACCATTTACACAACGTCCCAACTTCATTGGTCTCGGGTTTTGTATTTTGAAAAAAAGAACATTATTTAAAAAAATAATAAAGGCCACAAAAACACATCGATCAAATTGGTTGTAATTAGCCCCTTAAGTCCTTTAGCAGCTATAAAATGATGTTGCTGAAAAGACGATATCTGTAAAATGTGTGTCTGTGGAGCACAAGCACTGATCCTGCAGCCGTGTGTGGAACTGTCAGTGTGCCCAGTTACTAAATAAAAACTAAATAGTGCTGGCACGACAGCGGTGAGTGTTGATAAATCATATTGGGCGTGATAAATAATTATATTCGCATTTTCTCCCAGTATTGTGGGAGTTTTAATGATCAGCATATATTTTGCATGTTAATGAAGACAGAGACCCAAAATGTATTGCACGCCTTATTCTGCTCACTTAAGAGACACAATCCACTTTGCACAGGTTTAGTAGATCAGCTCTGCGTGTGCTATCGGGTTTGCACGTCTTTTAGTACACGCAAACCTTTAATAAATCAGGCCCTATGAGTCCAACTCCATCCTGGAGACGAGGATTGCACTTTGTCAGGCCTCTACCTTCACACCTGTGCAACTTGGGTGTGCCACCTGAAGACTAAGCACAAAATAACCACAAGAAGGTGCCAATCTCTCAGAAGGGGAAGTAAAAAAAATAAAAGTGAACTCAATGTTGTGATCCGGCTTCCGGATCACACATCTCTAGCATGTTTGTCTTTTTTGTATTGTCCTACTATGTTTTGATCATGTTTTGGACTCTACCGATCCCGTTTGTTAGCGCACTTCCTTATTTACATTCATCACCATGACAACTTATTTGCTCCTCCTGCATGGCTCATTCACACACCGGTTTGTAATTATGTTTTCTGTATTTAAGCCCCTCTGCTACCTAGTTCGCTCTCGCCAGTTTGTTTGCACCTGCAACCGTTACGTGAGTGGTCTCTGATTATTTTTCTGCTTGCTAAATGTAGCTTGCCTCCGCGCGCTTGGCTCGCGCTTTATGGACTTCGAACTCTGTCTTCTGTGTATATTAGCATTTAGTTTTCTGTGCTCAGACACGCCTTTGATTTGCTCTTTTGTACCAGTGTTCTTTTGTAACTTCATATTAAAAGGCTGTTCATACCTTCATTCCTGCCTGCTGTGATCCTGCGCATCGAGAGGCGACACTCCCCGCGCATCCACGATGCCGCGCAAACGTAACAGAAACTGGCGAGCAGAAACGCGTCACCTCGCGCTGGATCCTCCAGGACACCGTTCCCGACAAGCAGCATACCCGACCAAGTACTCCTCCGCTCCAACCCAGGACTCTTCTCTACGGGTTGGTACTTTGTTCACTTCTCCCGTTCCCAGTCACCATGTTGCTATTCCCATTAGCATCCCACCATCTTCCGCCTTCCCTGTCACTCACAGTGACGTCACTCCGTTCACGCCCCCCTATGACGTCACCGTTAACACCTTAGTAGATTCCTCTGCACATTTTTTTGACCTTAGTGACGAAGAGTTTTTTGAAGATGAACTTTCTCCCATTCCACCCAAGGACCTAATTTTATATAAGAAAATTTTCAAGGATAATTGTAGCACATCCAAGCCCAGTCACACCCCCAACAATGATTTTAATAATATAATTAATTATTACCAGGACATTTTCCGCCACTACTATGACTCTAGTCAGTCTTCACCCCCCATACCCGCTTCCCCCCCTCTCAAGTCTCGTTCTCCGCCTGAATCCGTGCCTTTTTCCACCTCATTTAGTGAGGATTTTGAACATTTTAGAGGGGAGGAGCCTGCCCTCCTCCAAACCTCCCACCGCCCGCCCTTACGGTCAGCCTCTGTCCAACTGGGCCCCGTCTGGAATCCGGGTCTTGAGGGGAGGGCCAGTATTACTACTAAGCCTCCTAGACCTCCACCACCGGTGTTCACCCCTGTTAAACCTGTTAAGCCACTACGGCCTCCTAGACCTCCTCCACCGGTGTTCTCCCCGGTCAAGTCACGCCCTCTTAGACCTCCTCCACCTGTGTTCCGTCCGTGCCCTAGTTCTAGTTTTAGTCACAGTCTCTCTCAGAGTTCGAGTCCCAGCCTTCTTCGTAGCCCATGCTCTAGTCCTACTCGTAGACCGACTTGTAGACTGAGTCGTAGTCCAAGTCCTGGTCCGAGTTTCCGTTCTGATTCTAGTTGTAGTCCTAGTCTTTCTCGTAGTCGTCGTAGTCCTAGTTCCACTCGTAGACTGATCCGTAGTCCGAGTCCTGTTTCGAGTCCGGTCCCGAGTCTTGTTTCTTGCCTTTGTAATATTAGTACTGATTCCCCTCGTGGTCTTAGTCCGAACCCTAGTCCTTACCCAAGTTCTTGTCCGAGCCCCAGTGTTACTGTAAGTCCTAGTCTTTGTCCTAGTCCTTGCCCGAGCACCAGTTTGATTGTTAGTCCCAGTCCTTGCCCAAGCCCTAGTTTGACCGTTTGTCCTAGTTCTTGCCCAAGCCCTGGTATGACTGTAAGTCCTGGTCGTTGCCCAAGCCCTTCTCAAAGCACTAGTGTGATTGTAAGTCCTGGTCCTCTCTCAAGTCCTTGCCCGAGTCCTAGTGTTTGTCTTATCACTCATCATAGTCCTAGTCCTGCTCACAGCCAGTCCCCTAGTTCTCCTCGGCAGACCCCTGTGCCTGCTCCTCGGCTGAAGCCGACTCCTGCTCCTCGGCTGAAGCCGACTCCTGCTCCTCGGCTGAAGCCGACTCCTGCTCCTCGGCTGAAGCCGACACCTGCTCCTCGGCTGAAGCCGACACCTGCTCCTCGGCTGAAGCCGACACCTGCTCCTCGGCTGAAGCCGACACCTGCTCCTCGGCTGAAGCCGACACCTGCTCCTCGGCTGAAGCCGACACCTGCTCCTCGGCTGAAGCCGACACCTGCTCCCAGTCTGGTTCTCACACCAGCACATGACTCTGACCTGGTTTTCACACCAGAAGATGTTTCTAGCCTTGTTCTCACGCCAGTTTCAGACTCTAAACTGGTTCTCACGCCAGCACAAACTCCAAGGCTGGAGCCCACTCCGGTACCAGCACCACGACAGGTACCGGTGCCAGCTCCGTGCCGCCAAGCACCGGTGCCAGCTCCGCGCCGCCAAGCACCGCCGACGACGGGGCTGGAGCCCACACCAGCGCCGACGACGGGGCTGGAGCCCACACCAGCGCCGACGACGGGGCTGGAGCCCACACCAGCGTCGACGACGGGGCTGGAGCCCACACCAGCGTCGACGACTCCTGCGGCTCCCAGGCCGCCTCCGACGACTCCTGCGGCTCCCAGGCCGCCTCCGACGACTCCTGCGGCTCCCAGGCCGCCTCCGACGACTCCTGCGGCTCCCAGGCCGCCTCCGACGACTCCTGCGGCTCCCAGGCCGCCTCCGACGACTCCTGCGGCTCCCAGGCCGCCTCCGACGCCTTCTTCGGCTGCAGTCCCCGCACCCTCGTCTGCTGCTTCCAAGCCTGCTGGGATTTCGGTGCTGAGGCGTCGTCCACCACGTCGACCACGGGCGTGGCCTCTGCGAGGTCATCCTCCTCGCCAGATACTCCCTCCTCCATGTCGGCCACGGATGTGGCCGTGCCCGGGTCGTCCGCCTCGCCGGGCGCCTCATCCTGCGAGGCGGCCACTAATGTGGCCTTTTCGAGGTCGCCCGCCAAAACTTTTTCGGCAGCAGCGTTCCACCCGCCGCCGCCACATGATGTGTCCTCGGTGGATTCGGGGACATGCGATCTGGCGACCCTCCACCGTGGACTCCCTCCGCCCTCCCTTCGTTTGTGAACTTTCTGGTTTTGGGAGGGGGTTCTCTTTATTGCAGTTTTTTGGGGGCATCTGGGATCTGCCCCTTAAGGGGGGGGTAATGTTGTGATCCGGCTTCCGGATCACACATCTCTAGCATGTTTGTCTTTTTTGTATTGTCCTACTATGTTTTGATCATGTTTTGGACTCTACCGATCCCGTTTGTTAGCGCACTTCCTTATTTACATTCATCACCATGACAACTTATTTGCTCCTCCTGCATGGCTCATTCACACACCGGTTTGTAATTATGTTTTCTGTATTTAAGCCCCTCTGCTACCTAGTTCGCTCTCGCCAGTTTGTTTGCACCTGCAACCGTTACGTGAGTGGTCTCTGATTATTTTTCTGCTTGCTAAATGTAGCTTGCCTCCGCGCGCTTGGCTCGCGCTTTATGGACTTCGAACTCTGTCTTCTGTGTATATTAGCATTTAGTTTTCTGTGCTCAGACACGCCTTTGATTTGCTCTTTTGTACCAGTGTTCTTTTGTAACTTCATATTAAAAGGCTGTTCATACCTTCATTCCTGCCTGCTGTGATCCTGCGCATCGAGAGGCGACACTCCCCGCGCATCCACGATGCCGCGCAAACGTAACACTCAACTCAATAAAGTATCCTTGATCCACATTTTTCCCACCATCACTACATTTATCTTAACTTGATGGCCTAATTCTTAAACTGAATGTTCACCTTTAGTAGGACTTCACACACAATAGTCAATATTTACACCACTGAAAAGTACAATCCACTTATGAGCAAAACAAAAACATTCTTCTCAAACTAGTTTATCAACAAGTCAGCTGCGTCATGCCTCAAAGTTTCCGCCTCCTCCACTTATTCACACACAGAGAAACTTAACAGCACTGCCTACACTCTAGACCAGGGGTCTCAAACTCAATTTACCAGGGGGCCACTGGATGCAGAGTCTGAGTGAGGCTGGGCCGCAAGAAAATATTTCTTACATTTTTTTTTTTGCATACTCCTCAGCATGTCTAGTTGTATAATGACGTTTCAAATTGTATCCCTTATGCAACTTTCTGGGTGCAAATAAGACACGTCGGGGTGCCCCTGTGCTCAACAAAGAAATATCGCATCTCCCACTTTTCCTGGAATTGTCTTTGCTCATCACTCACCCTTCTCTTCACTGCAGGCTTTGAAAAAGACATGTTTGGGGTTGTGGAATATATTTGTATTTAGCCCACGCACGGAGAATAATGTTGTTTCCGCAATGTGCGTCGCTCCGCTTTTCCTCCCTACAGCAACACGGCGGTCGGCGGAAAATAGCCGGGAAAGTACCGGGATAGCGAGCGCAAAAAAGTGACGGCTCCCGGAGTGTTTATATGTAGTGTTCATCGTGTGAGGCAATGCAAACTAAACAAGAAAAAAAAAAGCAAATAACGGTTTGAATTGGTCCAGGTTATCGGGGACTGTTATTACTGACGGACAGGTGTCGCGGTGTGACTGCAGCCAGGCACCTAAGTGAACCCCCGTCTCCATGACAACGTCTCTGTCGCTTTCACTCATTTGCCGCTTTTCCACCAACGCAGGGTAGGCAACCCAGAACGTTGAAAGAGCCATTTTGGACCCGAATAACACAACGCTGTCAAGCGCCGTTCATATAAAACTTGCGGGCCGCACTAACATTAAAGGCCTACTGAAATGAGATTTTCTTATTTAAGCGGGGATAGCAGGTCCATTCTATGTGTCATACTTGATCATTTCCAGATATTGCCATATTTTTGCTGATAGGATTTAGTAGAGAACATCGACGATAAAGTTAGCAACTTTTGGTGCTGATAAAAAAGCCTTGCCTGTACCGGAAGTAGCAGACGATGTGTGCGTGACGTCACGGGTTGTGGAGCTCCTCACATCTGAACATTGTTTACAATCATGGCCACCAGCAGCGAGAGCGATTCGGACAGAGAAAGCGGCAATTTCCCCATTAATTTGAGCGAGGATGAAAGATTTGTGGATGAGGAAAGTGAGAGTGAAGGACTACAAAAAATAAAAGACTATATAGTGGGAGCGATTCAGATGTTATTAGACAAATTTACTAAGATAATTCTGGAAAATCCCTTATCTGCTTATTGTGTTACTAGTGTTAAAGTGTGATTACATGGTCGTAACTGTACAACCGCACCTTTCTTCAGCACCAGTCGACGGGTGGTGGTGACGCCCATCTTTGCCCTTCACAAGGGACCCTCTTCGAAACACAATCTTTCGAAATGATCGCTGCATAATACACTGTACTTTGTGTGTGTGGTCCAATCCAGCCGTGTTCGCTTGACCGCTCTGTTCCATAGTAAATCTTCAACGTCATCCTTCGGGAATGTAAACAATGAAACACCGGCTGTGTTTGTGTTGCTAAAGGCGGCCGCAATACACCGCTTCCCACCTACAGCTTTCTTCTTTGACGTCTCCATTATTTATTGAACAAATAGCAAAAGATTCAGCAACACAGATCTCCAGAATACTGTGGAATTATGCGATGAAAACAGACGACTTATAGCTGGGAACGGTGCTGGAACAAAATGTCCTCTACAATGCGTGACGTCACGCACACGCGTCATCATACCGCGACGTTTCAGCAGGATACTTTGGCGCGAAATTTAAAATGGCAATTTAGTAAACTGGCATGTGTTGCAATGTTAATATTTCATCATTGATATATAAACTATCAGACTGCGTGGTCGCTAGTAGTGGCTTTCAGTAGGCCTTTCAATCAATCAATCACCAATCAATGTTTATTTATATAGCCCTAAATCACAAGTGCCTCAAAGGGCCGCACAAACCACAACGACATCCTCGGTAGGGCCCACATAAGGGCAAGGAAAAACTCACCCCAGTGGGACGTCGACCAAGATGACTATGAGAAACCTTGGAGAGGACCACATATGTGGGCAACACAGGCACTGAGCAAAAGTCTCTTGCTCTCTGTCCCTCAGGACAGAACGGAAGGCTCTGAATGGAATTAGTTCAGTGAGTTTCAGTTTCGTCTGCAATGCATTCCATGCCATAGGGGCAGCAATGCCAAAAGCTCTTTTGCCAAATTCAGTCCGTACATGGGGAACAGTTAAAACATACAAATTGTTAGAACGCATAAGAGCTGTTTTTTCTTTGTCACAAAGTAGACAAGTATGGAGGTATTAAACCTAAAAGAGCTTTATAAATGATGGCCAGCCAATGTGTGTATCTGTGTGCACTCAATGAAGATAAGTCTGACTTCATATACAGTTGACAGTGGTGGGTGAGACTACGACAGCCAGGAACAAATCTTAGTGCTGAGTGAAAAACAGTGTCCAAGGACTGGAGGCATTTAGATGAAGCACTAAAATAAAGCAGGTCTCCATAATCATTTACGGGCAAGATAGTCGCTGTCACCAATTTCTTTCTGACTTTAAGAGAGAAGCCGTTTTTATTTCTAAAAAGGAAACCGAGCTTTACCCTGAGCTTAGAGACCAAGTTGTTAATACGGGCTTTAAATGAAAGCTCCTGATCAAGAGTAAAACCCAAGTACTTGTAATTTAAGACCTGCTCTATAGGGTTTCCATTTGATGTTACAATATTTGGAATATTTTCCAGTAGCACCCTTGAATGAGAGAAACCATTACTTTGCTTTTATCTGTATTTAAAACCAATTTAAGATCAAATAAGCGAGCCTGGATGACATCAAAAGCAGCTTGTAAAAACTCAAAAGCCTGAGTGCTGGAGGTTGAACAGCAATAAATAATGGTGTCGTCTGCATAAAAATGGTACATTGCATTTGACAGATTATTGCAAAGATTATTCAAGTAGATAGAAAATAAAATGGGCCCCAGCACTGAGCCTTGTGGAACTCCTTTGGTAATGTCCAATAATGAAGAGGTTGTCCCAGCCACCTGTACACGTTGTGTTCTGCTGGAAAGATAGTCTGTGAACCAATTGATTGATTGATTGATTGATATTTTTATTAGTAGATTGCACAGTACAGTACATATTCCATACAATTGACCACTAAATGGTAACACCCGAATAAGTTTTTCAACTTGTTTAAGTCGGGGTCCACGTTAATCAATTCATGGTACAAATATATACTATCAACATAATACAGTCATCACACAAGTTAATCATCATAGTATATACATTGAATTATTTACATTATTTACAATCCGGGGGGTGGGATGAGGAGCTTTGGTTGATATCAGAACTTCAGTCATCAACAATTGCATCAACAGAGAAATGTGGACATTGAAACAGTGTAGGTCTTATTTAGTAGGATATGTACAGCCAGCAGAGAACATAGTGAGTTCACATAGCATAAGAACAAGTATATACATTAGAAGTACATTTGAGTTGTTTATAATCCGGGGAGATGGGATGTGAATGGAGGAGGGTATTAGTAAAGTGTTGAAGTTGCCTGGAGGTGTTGTTTTAGAGCGGTTTTGAAGGAATATAGAGATGCACTTACTTTTATACCTGTTGGGAGTGCATTCCACATTGATGTGGCATAGAAAGAGAATGAGTTAAGACCTTTGTTAGATCGGAATCTGGGTTTAACGTGGTTTGTGAAGCTCCCCCTGGTGTTGTGGTTATGGCGGTCCTTTACGTTAAGGAAGTAATTTGACATGTACTTCGGTATCAAGGAGGTGTAGCGGATTTTATAGACCAGGCTCAGTGCAAGTTGTTTTACTCTGTCCTCCACCCTGAGCCAGCCCACTTTGGAGAAGTGGGTTGGATTGAGGTGTGATCTGGGGTGGATTAGCTTATTTTGGGATGTTTGGAGTCTAGATTTGAGGGTTTTGGAGGTGCTGGGGTACCAGGAGGTGCAAGCGTAATCGAAGAAGGGTTGAATGAGAGTTCCCGCTAGAATCCTCAAGGTGCTTTTGTTGACCAGAGAGGAGATTCTGTAGAGGAATCTCGTTCTTTGGTTGACCTTTTTGATCACCTTGGTTGCCATTTTATCACAGGAAAGATTAGCCTCTAGAATGGAACCTAGGTAGGTGATCTCGTCTTTCCTGGTGATAACAATGTCACCCACTTTTATAGTGAAGTCACTGACCTTCTTAAGTTTGATATGGGACCCAAATAGGATGGATTCCGTTTGACCTAAGTGTATGGATAGCTTGTTGTCAGCGAGCCAGGTGCAAATATTGAGGAGTTCAGCACTGAGGATTTGTTCCACCTGTGACTTGTCCTTGCCGGATACCAGCAGGGCCGAGTCATCCGCAAACAGGAACAATTCACAGTGGCGTGCTGATGGCATGTCATTCACGTATATTAGGAACAGTAAAGGTCCTAGTATACTCCCCTGAGGGACTCCACAGCTTACTGAGAGGGGAGGGGACATGGTGCCGTTCACCTCTACCACCTGTTTCCTCCCCTCCAAGTAAGATTGCATCCAGCTTGATGAGGTTTCGTCGAATCCGATTGCTCGGAGCTTATCCAACAGTATAGCGTGGTTAACGGTGTCAAAGGCCTTCTGAATGTCCAGCATGACCATGCCGCAGTATTTGCCCGCGTCCACCTCATGTTTGATGTGGTCGCTCAGATAGAGAAGGCATGTGTCAGTGGAGTGCTTAGTTCTGAAGCCGGATTGGAATTTGTACATTAGTTTATTAGTAGCAAGGTATCTATCAACCTGTTCATAAACTATTTTCTCCATTACTTTCGAAATGGAACTGAGAATAGAAACAGGTCGGTAGTTACCAGGTTCTAATTTGCTTCCTTTTTTATAAAAGGGGGTTACTCTTGCTATCTTGAAATCCTTGGGTACTTGGCCTTGTTTGATTGAGAGGTTTATTATATGAGTGATTATTGGGGCAATGGTGGTGGCAGAGTCCATGAGGAATCTGGAGGGGATATTGTCAAGGCCGGTGGCCTTGTTTGGGTGGAGCGCGCTCAATTTATTAAGCACCTCGTTAGCTGAGACCATTTCTAATTTGAAATTGTTGTTGACTACTCCCAGCTTTCTGTAGAAGGCTTTAATGTGTTCTACACCAAAGCGACCAGAATGTTGGGATGGCTTGTTAACGAGAGTTGTGGCTATGTTGGTGAAAAAGATGTTAAGTCTGCTTGCTACCTCTATTTTGTCTGTAATGAGGGCGTCACCCTCCTTGATGTTGATGTTGGTGAGTCTGCTTTTAAGTTTCTGGCTGCATCCAGGAAGCTGGTTGTGGAGAATTTTCCAGAGCTCACGTGGCTTATTTGTGTTTTCCTCTATTTTGTCATTGATATAATTTTTTTTTAAGGATTTAGTCAGGTTGTTTGTTTTATTTCTTAATTTATTGCATTGCTTTTTGAGCGTTGAAAGGAGTGATTTGAGGTTATTATTATTGGGTTGTTTATTTACTTCGGTTTTACACTTTTGGTATTCGAAATATTTTCTGTCCCTGTCTTTTATGGCAGCTAATAGGTCTGGATTGATCCACGGTTCGGAACGGGCTTTGATCCTGACTGTTCTCATGGGAGCCATATCATTTAGTACAGCTAGGAACGCTGTTTTGAAGCGATCCCAAGCATCCTCAACCAGGTTGCTCGTGAGCACAGGGGACCAGTCCCACTCATCTAATTTGAGGTTGAAATTATCACTGTTGTATTTTTTAAGGGATCTGGATTGCACTGTTATGTGGCCATTGGCTTTAGGTTTACTTATTTTGCGCGTGCAGAAGGTTATATAGTGGTCGCTAAGACCACAGATCATGACCCCACTATTTTTAATATTTAGCCGGTCCGATGTGAGGATGAGATCTATGGTTGACTGGGTGGAAACACACACCCGTGTGGGGAATGTTATTAGCTGGGAAAGAGCATGCAGATTACAGAATTTGCTGTAAGATTTGAAGACAGGCGCATCTCTGCGTTGAATATCTGTGTTCAGATCTCCAGTTATAATAATCTCCATGTTTTCTACACCAGCTAAGCACTCCTCCAGGGCACCATAGAAATCACTCTGATTAGGGGGTCTGTATACAGTCCCTATTAGTACCGGCTTAGCGTTAGGGAATTTGATTTCTGCCCACACGGATTCAAGGGTATTGTGGTTGAGATCAGAGCGAGTTATGTATTTATGTATTTATGTATGTATGTATTTATGTATTTACATTCAAACCAGTGTGGGTGGCACTGGGAGCAGGTGGGTAAAGTGTCTTGCCCAAGGACACAACGGCAGTGACTAGGATGGCGGAAGCGGGAATCGAACCTGCAACCCTCAAGTTGCTGGCACGGCCACTCTACCAACCGAGCTAAACCGCCCCTAAACTAAACTAAACCTGGAAAAACAATTGTTTGCTTTTGGGCAGGTGGGGGAACAAATTGTTAGTTGTCTGCTTGGGGAGAAAAAAAAAAGTTTGCTCAGGTCCAGTTTATATAGTCAAAATAAACGTTGAGAATAGGCGTGAGATAAATTTCTCGTTTTCCAGCAACCCTCTTGTGAAAAGGGCCAAAATGATATCGATATAAATAAGCAGTATTATCTCAAGGTACAAACCTGAATCTTTATGGACGTCGATGGTTTTCTTTGCAGTGAAATAGTTCGATTTCCGCTTCAAATCTTCGCTCTTCGTCTTGCTTGCTGGATTGGAAAGGAAGTACTTCAGCACGCATGCGCACAAGCTTGGCTTTTAGTTCACGCTGCCATCAAGCGGCGCTTTCGTTGAAAACTGTCGCAAATGGCCGATGCGCGCGGAATGGTTGGCAAGTTGAATTGTACACGTTGAAAGGACGTTAAATAGACGATGTCCCCCAATGATGAAAACAAACCAGATTTGCAACATATGGTGTGGTGGGGTCAGTTGGTTGTGATTTGGTCGGGATATGGTTGAGTGACGTCGCGACGTAATTTCAACGTCACCTCGACGTTGAACTAAGGACGGGTGCCCACTGGGTGGTGGTTTGAATCCAAATTTTCACTAAGTCTAATTTTGGCAGTAGGCTTGTAATATTTGAATGAATTAAACCAAGACCTGACCTAGCTCTAAGTTCACCAGGAGTACTGATGTTGTATAAAGCTGGGCCTGGATTTGGTTGCACATTGCCTGATAGCAGAAGTAAGAGCAATATAAAGATTTTCCGTTTCATATGGCAAGGTGACCTCATGACAACATTATTTGGCTTCACAATATCAAAATGAGTAATATCAGAAGGAGAAAACCATCTGTTTAGCACAGAAATACACCATAACTGAAGCTGGTTAGAATTATTTAGCACTGACCCACATGTGGATATCAATAACCTTTGTGTAAATGCTGTAGTTTCAAAGGACCAGGTGATTGTTATTGCGTTTGGTAGAGTTAAAGGTTGGTGGAGCACCTGGTCAGGTACCCCACTACAATTGCAGAAAACAAGTCCAGGAAAAAGCATTAATATTAAATAGAGAGCTTTTGTCAAAGTCATTGTTAAATTGTTTTACTACCTACCCAGGTCCAATAATCAAAGTTCAGATGTCCAAGCTACAAGAGTTGGAAGACCAAGCTAAGGCTAGCAGAGGCCCAGCTTTAGTCAGTCTGAGGCTAAGATGGATCCAGGCCGTGGAAGACGGAAGGCCAAGATGAAGCCAGTCGACTCAGACTGTAGGTAGTGGAAGGCCAAGCTGAGACTAGTATAGATCCAGACTGTGGCAGATGGAAGGCCAAAATTTCAGCTAGCAAAACATCCCCCGGCTTCTGCAGGTCAGAGGCCTCCAGATTTCCAAATCCAACAAAAGCAGTCAGAAATACCACTTTTTGGAAGTAAGCCTTCATTCATCAATTGTTACGCTTAAAACTAGTGCAATTTACTTAAATCGGCTAAAAAAAAAGGGACTAAAACACATAGAAATTCAGACCACTTTGACAAGCAGACAAACAAAAGACAGTCCTGTCGGCCATCTTGGATTGGACATTCAACATTAACCCAATTTGGAAATCGGTCTGTAGTTATTTATATTTGTGGATTCACCTACTTTTGACGGAGGAAGAAGAAAGGCGGGTTTGCTGATTTTTGGAACGATTTTGCTTGAAAGACTCAGGTTAAAAAGGCATGAAAAAGAAATAAGGAATTAGAAATATTATACATTATGTCCCATATAAGCTCATACACGACACATTCTACAGATAGTGTATAAAAAAAACTAAATAGTGGAATAAAAGAGGTGAAAACATGTGAAATGGAACAAAGAAAAGTTGCATTGTTGAGTCTAATAAAGCTGCCATGCAGGTTGTTTTCTCTTTAAAGCTGTCATTGCTCAAAAATAATAATGAATCAAACTCAATGTTGTTACAAAGTATTTAAACTAGTCATGGCTCCAATTACGTCACATACAAAATTTGACTTAAGAGTATTTTTATAGGATATTTTGTGTTTATCCTACAAAAAAAAAGGGTTTTTGACTAATAGGGCAAAAAAAAAAAAAAAACAGAAATGAAGAAGCTGTCACGTACTTGCATGGCTGCTCTAGTTGTGACCCCAAGATGCAGGAGACAGGAGGACGACGTGCGGGTGAGAGTCTTTTAATTCCCACAGGGAGCACAAGGAGGTGCAGCAGGGAAGTGCACAGAAGCATAAGCAGCATACAGAAAAACCAAAGTAACGTTTCACAAAACAATCCTTGAGCCCTGACTGGAGGGCGAGGCAGGCATAAATAGAAGCCAGTTGATTAAAGTAAAAGTACCAATGATTGTCACACACACACTAGGTGTGGTGAGATTTTCCTCTGCATTTGACCCATCACCCTCACCCCATGACCAGGTGTGGCCAGGCTGCCAATCAGCGACAGGTGAGGAGGGAAAAGGGCTCAGGGAGACAAACAGGAAGTGGGACCAAAATAAGAGCGCTGACTAGGAGATAAACACAAACGCAAACAGACCGCGTGACACCTGACGTGACAGGTCGTCACAGAAACGAGGGATGGATCTGAAATTTATCGAGGGACTTAAGTGTTGAAAGTAAAAATAAATGTTTGACTTATTTTTATGAGTGGGGCCCGTTTGGATCCTAATAATTTCAGTTTTACAAGTTTTAATTGTCATTGCTCAAAAAAAATAATGAATTAAAATCGATGATGTTATGAATTATTGACATATTTAAGATTGCAATTACTTTGAGTGAAAATTATTATTTCGTGGTTTTGCCATAACAAAACAAGGTTTTGACAAAAATGGCGTAAATTATGAAAAAAAAAAGACTGATAAGGACGGATAAACCTGAAATTGATCTAGGGATTTAAGTGTTGAATGAAAAAATACAAACATAAATAAAAATGACCTACTTCTACCATTTTTATGACTGAGACTCTTCCTGGTCCCCAAGAAAGCAGTGCGAGGCGAGTGGAGAAAAAACGGATTTATTGACAGAGATGTGACAATGTGATATTGATCATAAGCAGCGGCCATTGAAAGAAAAGAAGAAATCCTCGTCATGACGTCAAGGCCATGAAACGTGCGATTTTACAGCCACCAACGTTTGATCTTGAAAGTCTTTTAACGGCCAAAGAAGAATACATGGAATAGCGTGAGGAGCAGTCGGACGAAGAACAAAGCACATCTCCATCTCATCTCCGAGTGTGATGACGTCCCTCAGCGATGGAGACATCTCCCTGTGTTCCAGTGCACAAAGCATCCTGGAGGAAGAAGACCACTCAGCACATTCCCGACAGAAGCAGGTGAATCCAAGTTGAACATCATCTTCACACAAGAACATTTGGAGGTGCAGACAGTCCATGTGAGCTTACTCAGCCTTCAGCCGCCTGCACGTTCTCGTCGAGCTCCACGCCGCCGTGGCGAGCTGCGGGACAAACGCAAACGGTGAAGGAAGAACATCCAGAAGGTGCCTCGTCACTCACATCAGATCTTTGAGGTGTGACTTGGAAACATGACGAGTCAGCACACTTGATGTCTCATTTGGCTGATCCTCATCATGAGGACTCCTGTCAAAAGTGAGATATGCCAGACTTTGTATTGCGTGTGCTCACAGGAGGGACTTTTATTGTGAAGGAGTCAGCTCCAGTTGGGCTTTTCCGGCTAAACTTGTAACAAAGGTCCACATCAGACCTCCATGTGAGTGACGCTTCACCACGGCTTTGTTTCTTGCGGCTCAAAGAAAAGATGTTTTACTTACCAGCTGGATCGTACTGGGCTGAAATGAAAGAGAAACAAGGTGAAGTGGACTTTTCCCCTCACGTCACGCCGTGTTTCTACGTGAGAGTGTGCGCTCTGTCTCTGTGGATCTTTGAGTGTTTGACTGGAAGGCAACTAAAAGATGGCCGCACCTTTGCAGCCCGGATGAAAGCATCAACTCACGGCCTGGACCGAGTGCACCGAGAAGAAGAAGACAGAGGACATTGGCGTCCCTCACCTTGTCTGTTTCTGTGACGCCTGACCATGACCATGATGATGATGATGATGGCCGCCACAGCGAGGACCGCCGCCGTGGCAGCGAGGGCGACGCTCAAGTTGTCTGTGGAGAGCAAAAAAGCACAAGTGGAGTGACAAAGCATGAAGAGGAAACCTTCATGACTACTTTGCATGCAGACGTCAAGCGTTGTCATGGTGACATGGATCAATAATGGTGACAGGTGGACTTGTGATGGGAAACATCTCCAACTAAATGTGTCTTTCTCACCTTCATGGCTTGCGTTGCTCAGGATGCTTCTTCTCTCCAGCTTGGTGACCAAGTCCTCCTTGACGCCTGACAGCTGAAACACACATTCGTACTTGCCCTCCACGTCGGCCGTCACCTCCACTTTCAGCGCCACCGACATCTGGAAGGTTCCGTCGTGGTTGGGGAGTATCTCTCCGTGCTCCACGTCCTCGAAGATCTGCTCGCCGTCTTTCCTCCAAAACAGGTCGGCACCGTCGGGGTAGAAACCTGTCGCCATGCAGCTGACCGGAGAGGACGGCGTCTTCTGGAGCAGGAACACCTCTGGAAGCTCTGCACAGGAAGTGATGTCACGTGTGAACACAGGACAACGTGGGGAGAAGGTGTGGATGGAGAGAAGGTGTGGATGGAGGTAAAGATGGAGAGAAGGTGTGGATGGAGGCAAAGATGGAGAGAAAGTGTGGAAGGAGGTAAAGATGGAGAGATGGAGTGGACAGAGGTAAAGATGGAGAGATGGAGTGGACAGAGGTAAAGATGGAGAGAAGATGAGAATAGAGCTAAAGATGGAGAGAACGTGTGGATGGAGGTAAAGATGGAGAGAAAAGGAGAGAACAGAGGTAAAGATGGAGAGAAAAGGAGAGAACGGATGTAAAGATGGAGAGAAGGTGTAGATGGGGGAAACATGGAGAGGATAGATTGAGGTAAAGATGGAATGAAGGTGAGGATGGAGGGAAAGATGGAATGGAGGAGAGAATGTGGTAAAGATGGAGAGAAGATGTGGACGGAGGTGAAGATGGAGAGAACATATGGACGGAGGTGAAGATGGGGAGAAGGTGTGGATGGAGGTAAAGATGGAGAGAAGATGAGAACAGAAGTTAAGATGGAGAGAAGGTGTGGATGGAGGTAAAGATGGAGAGAAGATGAGAACAGAGGTAAAGATGGAGAGAAGGGGAGAACGGGGGTAAAGATGGAGAGAAAGTGTGGAAGGGGGTTAAGATAGAGAGAAGGTGGGGATGGAGGTAAAGATGGAGAAAAGGTGTGGAAGGAGGTTAAGATGGAGAGAAAGTGTGGATGGAGGTAAAGATGGAGAGAAGATGAGAACAGAGGTAAAGATGGAGAGAAAAGAAGAGAATGGAGGTAAAGATGGAGAGAAGGTGTAGATGGGGGAAACATGGAGAGGATAGATTGAGGTAAAAATGGAGAGAAGGTGAGGACGGAGGTAAAGATGGAGAGAAGGTGAGGATGGAGGGAAAGATGGAGAGGAGGAGAGAATGAGGTAAAGATGGAGAGAAGATATGGACGGAGGTAAAGATGGAGAGAAGATGAAAAAAGATGTAAAGAAGATGAGAACAGAGGGAAAGATGGAGAGAAGATGAGAACAGAAGTTAAGATGCAGAGAAGGTGTGGATGGAGGTAAAGATGGAGAGAAGGGGAGAATGGAGGTAAAGATGGAGTGAAGGAGAGAATGGAGGTAAAGATGGAGAGAAGGTGAGGATGGAGGGAAAGATGGAGAGAGAATGAGGTAAAGATGGAGAGAAGGTGTGGATGGAGGTCAAGATGGAGAGAAGGTGAGAGAAAGAGAGAAGAGTATAAAGAGACAGGGTGTAATGTCAGTAATGTTCCTATAGGGGGAGTGCTAACAAGTTAAAAGGTGAAAGTACATGTTGTGTTTCTACCTGTTCTCATTAGGACCTCCTTCCCATTGTTCACATACTTCTTCAAGTAAGAAGGACAATACTCAGTGAAGTAAAACTTATAGTATTCTAGTAGATGTTTGTTCTGGTCCCACTTGAGTTTGGTGGGGAAAGCTTGTTGTTTTGCTGCAGTAAATGTCCATGTCTTCATGTCCAACGATATGAAATCTTCTCCATCATAACCTTCCTGATGCCAACCTTTAACTTCATCAGTCTCATCATTCCATTCACATCCAGTCATCAACTGGAGAATGTGAACACCTGAGACACACACAGTGTTGTAAAGCAGAGTGACACACACACACACACACACACACACACACACACACACACACACACACACACAGTATTAGTGTAGGTTATTATGGGATGGACAGAGACAAGTATCAGTGCAGTAATGTGTGTTTACTACAGTATAAAAAGAGTACATCAAATACATTTAAGTAGTAGAAAGTTCAACATAAACAAACCTCCAGTTTGGTTGAAACGCTTCTTAAGAACTTCAAGGTTGTGTTTGTCAGTCAACTCATTATCAACACTGAACTCTGTTTCTCTCTGCCAGTATTTTGGATCCTCTGCTGTGATTTTGTTCATCCAGTCCTGTTTGGCTTCTGCTTTCCTGCTGTTGCTGTCATAGTGAAAAATCTGAACTCCATCAACATAACCAACAATCACATACTCTGGGAAGTTTGGAACTTGAGAGGACGCAGTGGAGAAATACTGCAGCGTGTGAATCACTGAAAGAAGAAAACACCAACAGGATGACTTTTTATTATTTTGTTTCATGTTCAACAATCTTGCACTGTGAATATTTTAGCTCCTTCCGTCTTCAGTCGGGTCTTAAAGTGAACATCAAACACTGCTAGATATCACAGTCAAGACTCACATGTTCTATGACAAATACAACACATTAATAATATTACTAACATCTGTTGACAGTTTGAACATTTTGAAAATAAACATATATTTTCTGCAATGGAGGCTGAATAAAAAGTACAACAGAGTTGAACACAACCTGTTCTGCCCATTTGATGTCGACTCTTACTGACATCTTGTGGCGGGGTGATGTTACTACACTTGATTAGTTTCTGACACTTCCGTGTTTGAAGATTTGTGTTCGTTCTTACAAGCCTTGGAAAAAATAAGTCTTTGAACAAGAAACACTAAAGTGAAAACAAATAAAGAGCCTAAACGGATTTATCTGCTTCTGTAACCTTCTTGGAACATTTTTAATTTTTAGTAGGAAAAAGGGAAAACAATAAAATGTTAAAAAAAGAACCAGGATTAAGTAATAAAGGGCTTAAATAATACAACAATAATTTAATTAATAAGTAACAGAAACTCTCAGAAGTCAAATAAGTGAAGGCACAAAGAGGATTTATGAGTAAAATATTAATAAACTTATAAAAAGGACTTACCAGGCGTCACGCTGTGCATTTGCACGACCAGAAGAAAGAATAAAAACAAGTTCATGATGTCAGCGCGAAACAAAAAGATGTTTGCCACTTTTAATCCCGCAGAGAAAGACAAAAGTGACGAACACTCGCTTGACTCGCAAACAGGAAAAATGAACCAGGAACTGAACGTGGGGGAAAAGTGTGAGGCAGACGCTTCTGCTGGCAGAATATCAAAGAAAGTGAAAGTAAAAGTAGACACGGTAAAGCCAAACATTGAATGCATGCTTGTTTCAAGTCACCTAAACTCGATGGTGATCATTTTTATTTTTATTTTTATTTTGTCGTACCTGTCAAAGGTGAACACACTTATCCACGTAGGTGAGTAGTAACGAGTTACATTTACTTAGATAAGAAACACAACTTTTACTTTGCTATATAACATATTCAATATATGTATAAAAATATACATTTAGGCCTCCACTCAGGCTTCATCCCAGGGACCCCAAAGGATTTTGGTCAAAAAAATATTTAAAATGTGTCATTATTTTGTATTATTATTATTCCAGGTTTAAATCTGTAGATCAACATTAGGTCTATCTGTCAATATAACGTTTTCAAAGATTTAAGTTGTATGCCCTTTTTGTCAAAGAAAACCCTCTTTTGTTATGGAAAAAAACACAAAATATGCAATAGTTTCCCCCAATAGAATTTTAAAGTGGAATATTTGAGAGTATATAATAATTGGAGGCTTAAAAATGTCAACGCATCAATCAATCAATCAATGGGAAAGTCAAAGGAACTCGGCACAGGTCTGAAAAAACAAATCATTTATTTGAACAAGTCAGGAAAGTCACTTGGAGCCAGTTCAAAGCAGCTTAAGGTCCCAAGAGCAAGTGTGCAGACTACTATTCATAAGTATAAAGTGCATGGCACAGTTTTGTCACTGCCACGATCAGGAGGAAAGCGCAAGTTATCACCTGTTGCTGAGAGAAAATTGGTCAGGATGATCAAGAGTCAACCGAGAACCACCAAAAAGCAGGTCTGCAATGAACTGGAAGCTGCTGGCTACCATGCAAGAAGGACGACCTTGCTCTAGGAGCAGCACCTTAAGGCTTGTCTAAAGTTTGCTGCTGCTCACATAATGTAAGACCTTCTAGAGAAAAGTTCTGTGTTCAGATGAAACAAAAATTGAGCTGTGTGGCCACATTACCCAGCAATATGTTTGAAGGAGCAAGGGTGAGGCATTTAATCACAGGGACACCATCCCTACCGTCAAGCATAATGGTGGTAGTATAATGGTCTGGGCCTGTTTTTGCTGCCAATGGAACTGGTGCTTTACAGAGAGTAAACGGGACAATGAAAAAAGAGAAGTACCTCCAAATTTTTCAGGCCAACCTAAAATCATCAGCCCGGAGGTTGGGTTTTGGGCGCAGTTGGGTGTTCCAACAGGACCCCAAACACACGTAATAAAGGAATGGCTCAATCAGGCTAGAATGAAGGTTTTGGAATGGCCTTCCCAAAATCCTGATTTAAATATTTGGACAATACTGAAGAAACAAGTCCATGTCAGAAAATCAACAAATGTAGACCCAGAAAGGATCCGTGGAAGAGCCAGGCTTCGTGAGTGTTTTTTGTGACGGGCAAGTATGTGCTCCAATCACTCTAATCACACAAAATAAAGAGTTTTACAGATTGTTGGAAACTCAAGGCAGCCATGACATTGTTCTTTACAAGTGTGTGTAAACTTTTGACCATGAGTGTACATAACTCCACATGTGTTCATTCATAGTTTTGATGCATTCAGTGACAATCTACAAGGTAAATAGTCATGAAAATAAAGACAACTCATTGAATGAGAAGCTGTGTCCAAACGTTTGGCCTGTACTATATATATATATATATATATATATATATATATATATATATTCAATGGGTTGTCTTTATTGGAAGAGTGGCAGTGCGCAACCCGACGGTCCCTGGTTCAATCCCCACCTAGTACCAACCTCGTCACGTCCGTTGTGTCCTGAGCAAGACACTTCACCCTTGCTCCTGATGGGTGCTGGTTAGCGCCTTGCATGGCAGCTCCCTCCATCAGTGTGTGAATGTGTGTGTGAATGGGTGAATGTGGAAGTAGTGTCAAAGCGCTTTGAGTACCTTGAAGGTAGAAAAGCGCTATACAAGTACAACCCATTTATTTATTTATCATTTAATGTTTATTTATATAGCCCTAAATCACAAATGTCTCAAAGGACTGTACAAACCACTACGACTACGACATCCTCGGAAGAACCCACATAAGGGCAAGGAAAACTCACACCCAGTGGGACGCCAGTGACAATGACTAAGAGAAACCTTGGAGAGGACCTCAAATGTGGGGAACCCCTCCCCCCTCCCCTCTAGGGGACCAAAAGCAATGGATGTCGAGCGGGTCTAACATGATACTGTGAAAGTTCAATCCATAGTGGCTCCAACACAGCCGCGGGAGTTCAGGTCAAAGCGGATCCGAGACTGCAGCGAGAGTCCCGTCCACAGGAAACCATCCCAAGCGAGGCGGATCAGCAGCGTAGAGATGTCCCCAACCGATACACAGGTGAGCGGTCCATCCTGGGTCCCGACGAGCGGTCCATCCTGGGTCTCGACTCTGGACAGCCAGTATTTCATCCATGGTCATCGGACCGGACCCCCTCCACAAGGGAGGGGATGACCCTCATTAACTAATAACGTTTTGGGAGACAATTATCTGATGTTTAGAAAACCCAATATTATAGGTAGTGGGTGTGTTGTCTGTCTCAAGATCAATAATACAGACGAGGCGTGTTGTCTGAGTTTTCAACGTTTACTTTTTTAGAGCGTGCATATCACAACATCCAAACTGTCAACATGGCCACATACCACTCCCCGCACCGCGCATGCACGTCACTCTCGTTGCATGCTGGGTAGTGTAGTTCTATTATTCCCTGGCTCATAACATCACATCTTTCCCCCTATAAAGAAATAGTGTTTAACTCAAAGTGTTATTTTTTTAAACTACAACTTTTTCCAATTTTTTTTTTTAGCATTGTAACCACACAAAAATGTCAAAGCATTTATGTCAACACTTTTTTTTTTAACAACTTGCAAAAACCAAGAGTTCTTAACAACTCTCAATCAGCCTCTTAGGTGGCTGAACATGTCTCTTAGGTCTAGACAGTCTCTCAACAGTAGGTGACGCGGACACTGCTGTCAGTCCTTGGTCAGCAAGGTTAGGCTCCGTGTCAACAAGTTCTGCAGGTCCAGCTGAGTCCTGTTGAGCCTTTTCCTGAGCTGCAATGTTTCCTTCAGTCAACTGTAGTTGAAGATCCGTACGGTTCCTTCTCAGAGACGGTCCATTTTCCATCTGGATCCTATATGAGCGTGGAGCAACTTCCTCTTCCACCTGTCCTTTTTGTCTCCAGGTGCCTGTAGAAATGTCTCTGAGACGCACAACATCTTCTGGCCTCAGCATAGGCAGGTGTTTTGCAGTTCTATCATGCAGATGTTTTTGCTTTGCTTTTTGTACTTCCTTAGCTTGTCTGACCTTGTGTGCGCCTTTGGGTGTCAGCAAATCCTCGTTGACTGGTAGGTTGGAGCGAATGCGCCTACCCATCAGCATTTGGGCTGGTGACAGTCCATTTTGTAGAGGTGCACTCCGGTAGATCAGTAAACTTTTCTGAAAGTCATCTTTGTCCTGTGATTTCTTTAACAAGTTCTTTACAGTTTTAACAGAGCCTTCTGCCAAGCCGTTGGACTTTGGATAAGTTGGACTTGACGTAGAGTGTTGAAACCCCCATTCCTTGGCAAAGGCAGCAAACTCACAGCTAGAAAACTGGGGACCATTGTCGGAAAACAGTTCGCATGGAACACCATGTCTGGCGAAAACAGTCTTTAAATAACTGACAACTGCTTTGCTCGATGTTGACTGCAACGCTCCAATTTCAGGATAGTTCGAAAAGTAATCTGTGACTACCACGTAGCTCCTTCCATCAAAGTCAAATAGATCAGTTCCTACTTTGTAGTAAGGTCTGTGTGGCACTGGATGAGTCATCAGTGGCTCCGCTTGTTGTTTTGGCCTGTAAGTTCGGCAAATTCCACATGACGCTGTTGTTTGGCTAATATCGTGATTGATCCTTGGCCAGTACATTACTTCTCTAGCCCTCCGTTTACACTTGACTTCACCAAGGTGGCCTTCGTGTATCTTTTCGAGCATCTGCTTGCGCAGTGAGTACGGAAGAACAAATTTGCTCCCTTTTAGCACAATATCATCCACCACTGTGAGCTCAGCTCTACAATTCCAATAGTCTTGTATTTTCAAGGGGCAATCCTTTTTGTTGTCAGGCCATCCATTCTGTACTGCGCTCTTGAGTTCTTTTATAGTTTCATCTTCAATAGTCTCTCTCCGTATTTGTTCTGTTCTGTCTGCAGTCACCGGCAAACATGTCACAACCATATCTACATATGCCTGTATCTCAGTGCTATTTTCACTGTCTGCAAGTTCTCTTTTATCCACTGCTCTAGACAATGTGTCGGCTGTGTACATATATTTTCCTTGTGTATATATCATGTGCACGTCATATTTTTGCAGTCGAATTAGCATGCGCTGTATTCGTACTGGACAGTCATTCAACGGTTTGTTCATGATGGACACCAACGGTTTGTGATCGGTTTCCACTTGAAACATCTGTCCATATGAAGAGTTCATACGCAAAAACCGATAAACGCCATTTTGATAAAGTTTAGCCCAGCCTCGGTAATATATAGTCCGCCACTTCTATTGTGGTATACCAAAATCAAATTGTTTGCAAATGCAGACAAATGCCGCTTTTAACGTCATTTAGTTCAGCGATTTATTGCAAAGGCCGATAAGCGCCATGGATCATTTACCACAAAAGCCGATATATCCGTTTGCCCAACCAGCGCTGCAGTACGGGATCACGTGACAAACAAAATGGCGGCGCGCACGGAGTCACTCAGTGTTGTTATCCACGCATGAATAATTTGGAAGCTTCTCCTGTCAACAAAACTGTTAAGCCAGCGAAAAAAACTGACGTGTTGAAGTTATTATTTGATGTTGGCGCTAGCACGCGTGTCTGTGAGTTTTACACCGCTGCGTTAAACGATGTTGTCGAGCATGGAGCTAATGTCGATAGCGATGATGAGTCAGCTGTTATCTGCACAGGAGTGTTTTTGATTGGCAAACCAGGTTGAGCATTTGTGCTTGTTTTATTAATAAAATATTGTCTTAATTGCAACACTTTTTTTTTTGTTTTTTCATTTGGTGCTGAAAAGCACAAGGTAAATATGTGAGGTCACAGTTCCAAAAAAGCATGTCCGGTTAGCAAGTACGAAAAAACTATGTTCGCAGGGACAGCTAGATTTATACGTAGCAGGGGATCGAAACTGTTAAATAATGAAGTAAAGAAATGTGAACAGTTGTTACCTTGAAATGTGGCTTTCGATACATTTCACGTTCTGTTTTTCTCTCTATCTTTATATTGAATATTATGCGAAATAAAGACCGCAAAGAAAACGATTTTGGAGATATCTGTTTTTGCAACATATCATAATTTGGATATATCTGCTTTTGACGTAAAATCACATCGAACACTCTTACTTGAAAGCCATTCATTACATCAGCATTTCTTAAAAGTTTAGGCTTTCATGACTTGCTTATGTTGATATTAAATAAACCATTGTACGCTTGTACATGTACCGACAACACCAGCAGGCAGAAAATCGTTAATATACAGAATCGGTCAAAATGGATTTATCTGCTTTTGCATATGAACTCTTCATATACATATTGATGGAAACGCTCACATGCATACAAACTTGCCAACAGTTCTTTCTCGATTTGAGCATACCTGGTCTCGGCACTTGTCAGTGCTCTGGATGCATAGGCGACAGGTAGCCACTGCTCTTCATGTTGCTGCAGTAGCACTGCTCCCAAGCCGTACTGTGATGCATCTGCCGAGATCCTGGTGCTCTTCTCGGGGTCATAAAACTTTAACACGGGCTCCTGTGTAAGAGTCTCTTTCAGTCTCAGAAAACATTGTTCTTGCTCGTGGCACCATATCCATTCATTCTTTTGTTCAAGAAGACTCCTGAGAGGTGCTGACTGTGTTGACAGTTGTGGGACAAACTTAGCAAGATAGGTGACCATCCCTAGGAAACGTCTGACCTCATCTTTGTTGGTTGGCCTTTCCATGTTGTGGATTGCTGAAGTTTTTCTCGGGTCTGGCTTCACGCCCTCTTCACTCACAACATCTCCCACAAAGGTAAGTGACTTCACTCCAAACTTACATTTTTCTTTGTTAAGTTTCAGGTTCACCTCCCTTGTCTTGTCTAGCACTTGTCTCAGTCTTTCGTCGTGTTCTTTTTGTGTTGAGCCCCACACTATGATATCATCCATCATTGTCTCAACTCCGGGTATGTGCTCAAAAATCATGTGAATGGTCTTGTGATATACTTCAGGCGCTGACAAGATGCCGTATGGTAGACGAAGAAACCTGTACCTGCCCTCCGGTGTGTTAAATGTGCACAGTCTTGAGCTCTTCTCGTCAAGCTTCATCTGCCAGAAACCTGATGAAGCATCTAATTTGCTGAACCATTTTGCGCCAGCAAATTGTGCCATTATCTCTTCCCTGGTTGGTAACTTAAAGTGCTCTCTTCTGATCGCTTTATTCAGGTCTCTTGGATCCAAGCATATTCTTAGGGCACCTGTTTTCTTTTGCACAACAACCAGCGAGCTGACCCATTCAGTTGGCTCATCTATTCTCTTAATGACTCCCAACTTTTCCATTCGCGCTAGTTCATCTTTCAGTTTTTCACGCAGAGCAAATGGGACTTTCCTGCACGGGTGAACAACAGGAAACACATTTTTATCTACACATATTTTATGTAGTCCAGGTAGACATCCAAGTCCTTGAAAGCAGTCTTTATACTCTTCCATGAGTGAGTCTTGAGCATTTGCAGTTTCTTGAGATGTCACCACAAACACTCTTTTGACAAGGTTAAGCTTTGTGCATGCACTGAGTCCCAGGATTGGTTGTACTCTCATATCCACAATCAGCAGCTGTGCTCTCATTTGTCGACCCTTGTGTTTAAAAGTTGCAATACATCCGCCTTTAACACGAACTCGTTCTCCAGTGTATCCACTTACTTTGGTTTTTACTGGATGGATTTTGCTCTTTACAGTCAGTGTTTTGTAATCTTCCAAAGATAGCAGGTTTACGTGAGCACCTGTATCTAACTTGAATGGTATTGTCGTCTGATTCACTGTAATTGGAACAATCCATTCTTCTTTTTCAATTGTGCACGCTTGCACCACATTGACAATAAACTCGTCCTTATCATCATCTTCTTCAACTGTGTGAACTTTCTGTCTTGAAGCTGCTTTACAACACTTTGCATAGTGATTGCTCCTTCCACAGTTGTTACATGTTTTTCCATATGCAGGACAATATTTTGGCTTGTGGCTGCCTCCACATTTACCACATTTAAATTCCACAGATTTGTCTTTTTGATCCTTTTGTTTGGTACACATTTTCTTTGTCCATTGTTCTTTATGTATGGCATTAACTGTTGTTTCACCTCTTCGTAGTTCCTTTGCTTGTGCTCTGGTGGTCTCAGCTGCTCTACACATACTGACACACTTATCTATCAATCAATCAATCAATCAATGTTTACTTATATAGCCCTAAATCACTAGTGTCTCAAATGGCTGCACAAACCACCACGACATCCTCGGTAGGCCCACATAAGGGCAAGGAAAACTCACACCCAGTGGGACGTCAGTGACAATGATGACTATGAGAACCTTGGAGAGGAGGAAAGCAATGGATGTCGAGCGGATCTAACATGATACTGTGAAAGTTCAATCCATAATGGATACAACACAGTCGCGAGAGTCCAGTCCAAAGAGGATCCAAGACACAGCAGCGAGAGTCCCGTTCACAGCGGAGCCAGCAGGAAACCATCCCAAGCGGAGGCGGATCAGCAGCGCAGAGATGTCCCCAGCCGATACACAGGCGAGCAGTACATGGCCACCGGATCGGACCGGACCCCCTCCACACGGGAGAGTGGGACATAGAAGAAAAAGAAAAGAAACGGCAGATCAACTGGTCTAAAAAGGGAGTCTATTTAAAGGCTAGAGTATACAAATGAGTTTTAAGGTGAGACTTAAATGCTTCTACTGAGGTGGCATCTCGAACTGTTACCGAGAGGGTATTCCAGATTACTTGAGCCCGAACGGAAAATGCTCTATAGCCCGTAGACTTTTTTTGGGCTTTGGGAATCACTAATAAGCCGGAGTCCTTTGAACGCAGATTTCTTGCCGGGACATATGGTACAATACAATCGGCAAGATAAGATGGAGCTAGACCGTGTAGTATTTTATACGTAAGTAGTAAAACCTTAAAGTCACATCTTAAGTGCACAGGAAGCCAGTGCAGGTGAGCCAGTACAGGCGTAATGTGATCAAACTTTCTTGTTCTTGTCAAAAGTCTAGCAGCCGCATTTTGTACCAACTGTAATCTTTTAATGCTAGACATCTAACGTAAGCCCAGTTTCTCGAAGCAGCCTTTCTCTTAGTGCATTATCCATTGTACCACAAACAATCCTATCTCTCACTAATGAGTCTCTCAGAGTGTCAAATTCACATGTTTTGCTTAGTGTATGAAGCTCCGCCATGTACTGATCAAAAGGTACTCCTTGCTTTTGGTCATGTGTGAGAAACTTATACCTCTCAAATGTCACGTTTTGACGAGGCACAAAGTATTCTTCGAACAGTGTCAAATTAGCTTCATCCAGCTGAAAGCTATTATATATATCCAAAGCATCTTCTCCAATAACATGCAAAAGAATGTGAGCTTTCAGCTTTTCATTGTCACCTCCTGCTCCGCTTGCTGCTAAATATTTATTAAATCTTTGCTTAAAACGCTTCCAGTTATCAGCAAGATTAGCAGTTAGTAGCATTGGGCTAGGTGGACTTAGCTTTTCCATGACTGTACTTTGGGTAAGTTACCGGGACTACACAGCTCTTTGTGTTGTTGGCTTTCTTCCAACTTGGGCACAAGATCCTCTTCTATTTGTTTAATCTGTCTCTTGTCCTCTGTGTCACTTTACCGCCGCTCATAGTCTTCACACACCGTAGCAAACTCCTCAGAAATGTGGCGTCCTTCGTTGCATGCTGGGTAGTGTAGTTCTATTATTCCCTGGCTCATAACATCACAGTGGGCGGTTTTAAGGAGTTGTTGATAAAATTATCCGTAGTAGCAATATTAATAATGTTGCGTTTATTATGCACCAACGACCCCAAAAAGGGAATTAGTGGCAGAAAATGGATAGATGGATGGATCAGTCCAGAGAAGGAGTCTCCACTGCTCTAGAGTCCAGTGGCGACATGCTATACACCACTGCATCCAATGCTTTGCATTGGCCTTGGTGATTTATGGCTTGGATGCAGCTGCCTGGCCATGGAAACCCATTCCATGAAGCTCTCTGCGTACTGTACTTGGGCTAATTGAAAGGTTTGGAGCTCTGTAGCAACTGACTGTGCATAAAGTCTTTGCACTATGCGCTTCAGCGTCCGCTGACGTCTCTTGTCAGTTTACGTGGCTGAGTTGCTGTTGTTCCCAAACCCTTCACTTTTCTTGTAATAAAGTCGACTTTGGAATATTTAGGAGCGAGGAAATTTCACGACTGGATTTGTTGCACAGGTGGCGTCCTATGACAGTTTCACGCTGGAAATCACTGAAAGCGGCCCATTCTTTCACAAATGTTTGTAGAAACAGTCTCCATGCCTAAGTGCTTGATTTGATACACCGGGCCAAGTGATTAGGACACCTGATTCTCATCATTTGGATGGCTGGCCAAATACTTTATAGAATGTTTTATCGAATGCATGCTTTATTGATATTATATGTCCATCGCGATATGTTTTGATATCATTTTAACGCTCTGCCGTGGCTTTCTATTGTGTGCGTGCGTGTGTTTTTTGTTTTGTTTTTTTTAATGGAGGTGCCAACCCTCCCCCCACCTCGCTGTCGGCCAGCAATGTTATCGCCGGCGAGTTGTTGCCAGCCGGGTGGATGACTTCAGGGAAGCTTTAAAAAAAAGAAAAAAAGCGCCGAACCTGCACCGTTCAGACTCAGCAATGAAGCCGGAGAACGCGACGCTCTTCGCTTCCCCGACAATAAAAGTCGAGTCACCCCGCGGTAGTTGGCCGCCGCAGACGGGGAGATTAACCGTTGGCACCACGCTGATAACGGGCGGGTGATTTGTGGCGCTGAAGCCGTCAACACGAGGAGGCGCATTAGTGGAATGATCCCCGGCTGGAGCTGCGTGTTCCAGCAGGCCCTCGTTACAAGGACCACGTGGGAGCGCCCGCGCGGGCCTTAATTGTGTCGGCGAGTCAGCGTTTTTTTCAAAGTTGACCTCTTTTTCAAGACCTCTGCAGTTAGTTTGCAGAATTGTATTTACAACTACGGATGGGTGCTGTTAACATCTGAACCCAAACCGTATATCGTCACCAAAATGTCCATCTATCTTACTCCCGGTACCAGGCAATCAATACCAGTACTCAAAAGGTACTGATTATTGGTGCTTTTGTGTGTGTTAAAGGCCTACTGAAACCTACTACTAGCGACCACGCGGTCTGATAGTTTATATATCAATGATGAAATATTAACATTGCAACACATGCCAATACGGCCTTTTTAGTTTACTAAATTGCAATTTTAAATTCCATGCCGAAGTATCTGTCACGCCTGTAAGTTATGTTTTGGTCATGCAATGTTTAGTTTTTGGACATTTAGTCACGTTTTGCACTTCCTGGTTTTGTTTGTTTATATATATATATATATATATATATATATATATATATATATACACATATATATATACATATATATATATATATACATATATATATATATATATATATATATGTATTATTGGTGTTTATGTTTTTTTCTTTTATAGGCCCTGCTTTATAGAAGAAAAAACATTTTTTTTTTAATATGGCAAACACAAAATATGCAACATTTTCCCCCAAAAAACATCTCAAAGTGGAATATTTAATGTGACGTCGTTGGAGCCTTGAATAGGTCAATAATCCATAATGACGCTGATTTTGATTTATTATTTTGTTTTTAGTAAACAACAGCCTAGATGGCAGCTTTGTGTTATTAGAGTAAACATTGCAACATTTTCTTGTCACATTTCACCTGTTTGCTCTTTTATAGCACTTTTTCGTTTTTTTATTTTTTTAATCGTATTTTTAGAATGTGCTTAGGGCCGTTAAAAAATTACCCCCGGGCCACACTTTGGACACCCCTGTACGAGGATGACAGGGGATGCAAAACAATAACACATGCCCTTCTTATTTATGATTTACTTTTTAAATTTGATCTCAGTTCTGTACACTGCTGCTGGAATTTTTAATTTTCCTGAAGGAACTCTACTGAAGGAATCAATAAAGTACTATCCTTCTATCTATCCTCGTTCATCCATGCGGACTTGGCTCTCTTGGTTGCTTTGTTGGGTCTGCTCCTGTCTCCGGCCATACTCCCCCCACCACAGCAGACGTTGGCGTGGAACACCACAGAGTGTATATGTTTGTTTTTTGTTGTTGTTTAACTTTTGCGTCTGGTTGCATCAGCTCTCATCTTTTAAAGTCTTTAATGTCCTTTGTGTTCTTTGACGATTCTTTCTTACACACATGTTTATGTGTGCAATGGCTATGAGTTTTTTGTCCCCTTGGCCTCAGTCTGGACCCCCTCTACAGGGGCCCAGATGTTTGCTGTTGCACAAGCATGGGATAAAGTGTGTAACTTTTTGTCTGTAAAATACATCATTGCAGTTTTTTTCTTATTAGCATGGATGTAATCTAGGAACAACATTTCATAATTAATATCCAAAACCCCAAACCAGTGAAGTTGGCACGTAGTGTAATTCGTAAAATAAAAACAGAATACAATGATTTGCAAATCCTTTTCAACTCATATTCAATTGAATAGACTGCAAATACAAGATATTTAATGTTCGAACTAAGAAACTTTTTTTTTTTGGGCAAATATTCATCATCTTAGAAATTAATGCCAGCAACACAGTGCAAAAAAAGTTGGCACAAGGGCATTTTTTACCACTGTGTTACATGGCCTTTCCTTTTAACAACACTCAGTAAACGTTTGGGAACTGAGGAGACTGATTTTTTAAACTTTTCAGGTGGAATTATTTCCCATTTTTGCTTGATTTACAGCTTAAGTTGTTCAACAGTCCGGGATCTCGTTTGTGGTATTTTAGGCTTCATAATGTGCCACACATTTTCAATGGGAGACAGGTCTGGACTACAGGCAGAACAGTCCAGTACCCTCACTCTTTTACTACGAAGCCACACTGTTGTAACACGTGGCTTGGCATTGTCTTGCTGAAATAAGCAGGGGCGTCCATGATAACGTTGCTTGGATGACAACATATGTTGCTCCAAAACCTGTATGTACCTTTCAGCATTAATGGTGCCTTCACAGATGTGTAAGTTACCCATGCCTTGGGCATCACAGATGCTGGCTTTTCAACTTTGCGCCTAGAACTATCCGCATGGTTCTTTTCCTCTTTGATCTGGAGGACACAACGTCCACAGTTTCCCAAAAACAATTTGAAATGTGGCCTCGTCAGACCACACAACTCTTTTACACTTTGCATCAGTCCATCTTGGATGAGCTCGGGTTTAGCGACGCTGGCAGAATTTCTGGGTGTTGTTGATAACTGGCTTTCGCTTTGAATAGTACAGTTTTAACTTGTACTTACAGATGTAGCAACCAACTGTAGTTACTGACAGTGGTTTTATGAAGTGTTCCTGAGCCCATGTGGTGATAACCTTTATACACTGATGCCACTTTTTGATTCAGTACTACCTGAGGGATCGAAGGTCAAGGGGATTCAATGTTGGTTTTCAGCCTTGCTGCTTACGTGCAGGGATTTACCCAGATTCTCTGAACCTTTTGATTATATTATGGACCGCAGATGGTGAAATCCCTAAATTCCTTGCAATAGCTAGTTGAGAGTTGTTGTTTTTAAACATTTGTTCATGAAGTGGTGACCCTCGCCCCATCCTTGTCTGTGAATGAACAAACATTTCATGGAAGCTGATTTTATACCCAATCATGGCACCCACCTGTTCCCAATTAGCCTGTTCACCTGTGGGATGTTTCAAATAAGTTTTTGATGAGCATTCCTCAACTTTCTCAGTCTTTTTTGCCACTTGTGCCATTTTTTTTCAAACATGTTGCAGGCAATTCCAAATGAGCTAATACTTCAAAAAATAAAGTTTCCAGTTTGAATGTTTAGTATCATGTCTTTGCAGTCTATTCAATTGAATATGGGTTGAAAAAGATTTGCAAATCACTGTTTTTGTTTTTATTTACCATTTACACAACGTCCCAACTTCATTGGTCTCGGGTTTTGTATATTGAAAAAAAGAACATTATTAAAAAAAAAATAAAGGCCACAAAAACGCATCAATCAAATTGGTTGTAATTAGCCCCTTAAGTCCTTTAGCAGCTATAAAATGATGTTGCTGAAAAGAAGATATCTCTAAAATGTGTGTCTGTGGAGCACAAGCACTGATCCTGCAGCCGTGTGTGGAACTGTCAGTGTGCCCAGTTACTAAATAAAAACTAAATAGTGCTGGCACGACAGCGGTGAGTGTTGATAAATCATATTGGGCGTGAAAAATAATTATATTCGCATTTCCTCCCAGTATTGTGGGAGTTTTAATGATCAGCATATATTTTGCATGTTAATGAAGACAGAGACCCAAAATGTATTGCACGCCTTATTCTGCTCACTTAAGAGACACAATCCACTTTGCACAGGTTTAGTAGATCAGCTCTGCGTGTGCTATCGGGTTTGCACGTGTTTTAGTACACGCAAACCTTTAATAAATCAGGCCCTATGAGTCCAACTCCATCCTGGAGACGAGGATTGCACTTTGTCAGGCCTCTACCTTCACACCTGTGCAACTTGGGTGTGCCACCTGAAGACTAAGCTCAAAATAACCACAAGAAGGTGCCAATCTCTCAGGAGGGGAAGTAAAAAAATAAAAGTGAACTCAACTTAATAAAGTATCCTTGAACCATATTTTTCCAACCATCACTACATTTATCTTAACTTGATGGCCTAATTCTTAAACTGAATGTTCACCTTTAGTAGGACTTCACACACAATAGTCAATATTTACACCACTGAAAAGTACAATCCACTTATGAGCAAAACAAAAACATTCTTCTCAAACTAGTTTATCAACAAGTCAGCTGCGTCATGCCTCAAAGTTTCCGCCTCCTCCACTTATTCACACACAGAGAAACTTAACAGCACTGCCTACACTCTAGACCAGGGGTCTCAAACTCAATTTACCAGGGGGCCACTGGATGCAGAGTCTGAGTGAGGCTGGGCCGCAAGAAAATATTTCTTACATTTTTTTTTTTGCATACTCCTCAGCATGTCTAGTTGTATAATGACGTTTCAAATTGTATCCCTTGTGCAACTTTCTGGGTGCAAATAAGACACGTCGGGGTGCCCCTGTGCTCAACAAAGAAATATCGCATCTCCCACTTTTCCTGGAATTGTCTTTGCTCATCACTAACCCTTCTCTTCACTGCAGGCTTTGAAAAAGACATGTTTGGGGTTGTGGAATATATTTGTATTTAGCCCACGCACGGAGAATAATGTTGTTTCCGCAATGTGCGTCGCTCCGCTTTTCCTCCCTACAGCAACACGGCGGTCGGCGGATAATAGCCGGGAAAGATAGCGAGCGCAAAAAAGTGACGGCTCCCGGAGTGTTTATATGTAGTGTTCATCGTGTGAGGCAATGCAAACTAAACAAGAAAAAAAAAAACAAATAACGGTTTGAATCGGTCCAGGTTATCGGGGACTGTTATTACTGACGGACAGGTGTCGTGGTGTGACTGCAGCCAGGCACCTAAGAAAACCCCCGTCTCCATGACAACGTCTCTGTCGCTTTCACTCATTTGCAGCTTTTCCACTAACGCAGGGTAGGCAACCCAGAACGTTGAAAGAGCCATTTTGGACCCGAATAACACAACGCTGTCAAGCGCCGTTCATATAAAACTTGCGGGCCGCACTAACATTAAAGGCCTACTGAAATGAGATGTTCTTATTTAAACGGGGATAGCAGGTCCATTCTATGTGTCATACTTGATCATTTCCAGATATTGCCATATTTTTGCTGATAGGATTTAGTAGAGAACATCGACGATAAAGTTAGCAACTTTTGGTGCTGATAAAAAAGCCTTGCCTGTACCGGAAGTAGCAGACGATGTGCGCGTGACATCACGGGTTGTGGAGCTCCTCACATCTGAAAATTGCTTACAATCATGGCCACCAGCAGCGAGAGCGATTTGGACCGAGAGAGCGGCAATTTCCCCATTAATTTGAGCGAGGATGAAAGATTTGTGGATGAGGAAAGTGAGAGTGAAGGACTAGAAAAAAAAAAGACTACAGTGGGCGCGATTCAGATATTATTGGACAAATTTACTAGGATAATTTAGGAAATTTCCTTATCTGGTTATTGTGTTACTAGTGTTAAAGTGTGATTACATGGTCGTAACTGTACAACCTGAAGGTCGGCACCGCACCTTTCTTCAGCACCAGTCGACGGGTGGTGGCGATGCCCATCTCTGCCCTTCGCAAGGGACCCTCTCCGAAACACGATCTTTCAAAGTGACCCCTGCATAATACACTGTACTTTGTGTGTGTGGTCCAATCCAGCCGTGTTCGCTTGACCACTCTGTTCCATAGTAAAGCTTCAACGTCATCCTTCGGGAATGTAAACAATGAAACACCGGCTGTGTTTGTGTTGCTAAAGGCGGTCGCAATACACCGCTTCCCACCTACAGCTTTCTTCTTTGACGTCTCCATTATTCATTGAACAAATAGCTAAATATTCAGCAACACAGATCTCCAGAATACTGTGGAATTATGCGATTAAAACAGACGACTTATAGCTGGGAACGGTGCTGGAACAAAATGTGCTCTACAATGCGTGACGTCACACACGCATCATCATACCGCGACGTTTCAGCAGGATACTTTGGCGCGAAATTTAAAATGGCAATTTAGTAAACTGGCATGTGTTGCAATGTTAATATTTCATCATTGATGTATAAACTATCAGACTGCGTGGTCGCTAGTAGTGGCTTTCAGTAGGCCTTTCAATCAATCAATCACCAATCAATGTTTATTTATATAGCCCTAAATCACAAGTGCCTCAAAGGGCCGCACAAACCACAACGACATCCTCGGTAGGGCCCACATAAGGGCAAGGAAAAACTCGCCCCAGTGGGACGTCGACCATGATGACTATGAGAAACCTTGGAGAGGACCACATATGTGGGCAACACAGGCACTGAGCAAAAGTCTCTTGCTCTCTGTCCCTCAGGACAGAACGGAAGGCTCCGAATGGAATTAGTTCAGTGAGTTTCAGTTTCGTCTGCAATGCATTCCATGCCATAGGGGCAGCAATGCCAAAAGCTCTTTTGCCAAATTCAGTCCGTACATGGGGAACAGTTAAAACATACAAATTGTTAGAACGCATAAGAGCTGTTTTTTCTTTGTAACAAAGTAGACAAGTATGGAGGTATTAAACCTAAAAGAGCTTTATAAATGATGACCAGCCAATGTGTGTATCTGTGTGCACTCAATGAAGATAAGTCTGACTTCATATACAGTTGACAGTGGTGGGTGAGACTACGACAGCCAGGAACAAATCTTAGTGCTGAGTGAAAAACAGTGTCCAAGGACTGGAGGCATTTAGATGAAGCACTAAAATAAAGCAGGTCTCCATAATCATTTACGGGCAAGATAGTCGCTGTCACCAATTTCTTTCTGACTTTAAGAGAGAAGCCGTTTTTATTTCTAAAAAGGAAACCGAGCTTTACCCTGAGCTTAGAGACCAAGTTGTTAGTACGGGCTTTAAATGAAAGTTCCTGATCAAGAGTAAAACCCAAGTACTTGTAATTTAAGACCTGCTCTATAGGGTTTCCATTTGATGTTACAACATTTGGAATATTTTCCAGTAGCACCCTTGAATGAGAGAAACCATTACTTTGCTTTTATCTGTATTTAAAACCAATTTAAGATCAAATAAGCGAGCCTGGATGACATCAAAAGCAGCTTGTAAAAACTCAAAAGCCTGAGTGCTGGAGGTTGAACAGCAATAAATAATGGTGTCGTCTGCATAAAAATGGTACATTGCATTTGACAGATTATTGCAAAGATTATTCAAGTAGATAGAAAATAAAATGGGCCCCAGCACTGAGCCTTGTGGAACTCCTTTGGTAATGTCCAATAATGAAGAGGTTGTCCCAGCCACCTGTACACGTTGTGTTCTGCTGGAAAGATAGTCTGTGAACCAATTGATTGATTGATTGATTGATACTTTTATTAGTAGATTGCACAGTTCAGTACATATTCCGTACGATTGACCACTAAATGGTAACACCCCAATAAGTTTTTCAACTTGTTTAAGTCGGGGTCCACGTTAATCAATTCCTGGTATAAATATATACTATCAACATAATACAGTCATCACACAAGTTAATCATCATAGTATGTACATTGAATTATTTACATTATTTACAATCCGGGGGGTGGGTGGGGAGCTTTGGTTGATATCAGAACTTCAGTCATCAACAATTGCATCAACAGAGAAATGTGGACATTGAAACAGTGTAGGTCTTATTTAGTAGGATATGTACAGCCAGCAGAGAACATAGTGAGTTCACATAGCATAAGAACAAGTATATACATTAGAAGTACATTTGAGTTGTTTATAATCCGGGGAGATGGGATGTGAATGGAGGAGGGTATTAGTAAAGTGTTGTAGTTGCCTGGAGGTGTTGTTTTAGAGCGGTTTTGAAGGAGGATAGAGATGCACTTACTTTTACACCTGTTGGGAGTGCATTCCACATTGATGTGGCATAGAAAGAGAATGAGTTAAGACCTTTGTTAGATCGGAATCTGGGTTTAACGTGGTTTGTGGAGCTCCCCCTGGTGTTGTGGTTATGGCGGTCATTTACGTTAAGGAAGTAATTTGACATGTACTTCGGTATCAAGGAGGTGTAGCGGATTTTATAGACCAGGCTCAGTGCAAGTTGTTTCAATCAATCAATCAATCAATGTTTATTTATATAGCCCCAAATCACAAATGTCTCAAAGGACTGCACAAAT
Organism: Nerophis ophidion; assembly: GCF_033978795.1. Lineage (NCBI taxonomy): Eukaryota > Metazoa > Chordata > Actinopteri > Syngnathiformes > Syngnathidae > Nerophis > Nerophis ophidion. The sequence continues at coordinate 77,120,553 of NC_084614.1, forward strand.
CATTACGACTACAACATCCTCGGAAGAACCCACAAAAGGGCAAGGAAAACTCACACCCAGTGGGCAGGGAGAATTCACATCCAGTGGGACGCCAGTGACAATGCTGACTATGAGAAACCTTGGAGAGGACCTCAGATGTGGGCAACCCCCCCCCCTCTAGGGGACCAAAAGCAATGGATGTCGAGCGGGTCTAACATGATACTGTGAAAGTTCAATCCATAGTGGCTCCAAGACAGCAGCGAGAGTCCAGTCCACAGGAAACCATCTCAAGCGGATCAGCAGCGTAGAGATGTCTCCAACCGATACAGGCGAGCGGTCCATCCTGGGTCCCGACGAGCGGTCCATCCTGGGTCTCGACTCTGGACAGTCAGTACTTCATCCATGGTCATTGGACCGGACCCCCTCCACAAGGGAGGGGGGGACATAGGAGAAAGAAAAGAAGCGGCAGATCAACTGGTCTAAAAAGGAGGTCTATTTAAAGGCTAGAGTATACAGATGAGTTTTAAGATGAGACTTAAATGCTTCTACTGAGGTAGCATCTCGAACTGTTACCGGGAAGGCATTCCAGAGTACTGGAGCCCGAACGGAAAACGCTCTATAGCCCGCAGACTTTTTTTTGAGCTCTAGGAATCACTAATAAGCCGGAGTCTTTTGAACGCAGATTTCTTGCCGGGACATACGGTACAATACAATCGGCAAAATAGGCTGGAGCTGGACCGTGTAGTATTTTATACGTAAGTAGTAAAACCTTAAAGTCACATCTTAAGTGCACAGGAAGCCAGTGCAGGTGAGCCTGCACCCTGAGCCAGCCCACTTTGGAGAAGTGGGTTGGATTGAGGTGTGATCTGGGGTGGAGGTCTAAAAGTAACCGGATTAGTTTATTCTGGGATGTTTGGAGTCTAGATTTGAGGGTTTTGGAGGTGCTGGGGTACCAGGAGGTGCAAGCGTAATCGAAGAAGGGTTGAATGAGAGTTCCCGCTAGAATCCTCAAGGTGCTTTTGTTGACCAGAGAGGAGATTCTGTAGAGGAATCTCGTTCTTTGGTTGACCTTTTTGATCACCTTGGTTGCCATTTTATCACAGGAAAGATTAGCCTCTAGAATGGAACCTAGGTAGGTGATCTCGTCCTTCCTGGTGATAACAATGTCACCCACTTTTATAGTGAAGTCACTGACCTTCTTAAGTTTGATATGGGACCCAAATAGGATGGATTCCGTTTGACCTAAGTGTATGGATAGCTTGTTGTCAGCGAGCCAGGTGCAAATATTGAGGAGTTCAGCACTGAGGATTTGTTCCACCTGTGACTTGTCCTTGCCGGATACCAGCAGGGCCGAGTCATCCGCATACAGGAACAATTCACAGTGGCATGCTGATGGCATGTCATTCACGTATATTAGGAACAGTAAAGGTCCTAGTATACTCCCCTGAGGGACTCCACAGCTTACTGAGAGGGGAGGGGACATGGTGCCGTTCACCTCTACCACCTGTTTCCTCCCCTCCAAGTAAGATTGCATCCAGCTTGATGAGGTTTCGTCGAATCCGATTGCTCGGAGCTTATCCAACAGTATAGCGTGGTTAACGGTGTCAAAGGCCTTCTGAATGTCCAGCATGACCATGCCGCAGTATTTGCCCGCGTCCACCTCATGTTTGATGTGGTCGCTCAGATAGAGAAGGCATGTGTCAGTGGAGTGCTTAGTTCTGAAGCCGGATTGGAATTTGTACATTAGTTTATTAGTAGCAAGGTATCTATCAACCTGTTCATAAACTATTTTCTCCATTACTTTCGAAATGGAACTGAGAATAGAAACAGGTCGGTAGTTACCAGGTTCTAATTTGCTTCCTTTTTTATAAAAGGGGGTTACTCTTGCTATCTTGAAATCCTTGGGTACTTGGCCTTGTTTGATTGAGAGGTTTATTATATGAGTGATTATTGGGGCAATGGTGGTGGCAGAGTGCATGAGGAATCTGGAGGGGATATTGTCAAGGCCGGTGGCCTTGTTTGGGTGGAGCGCGCTCAATTTATTAAGCACCTCGTTAGCTGAGACCATTTCTAATTTGAAATTGTTGTTGACTACTCCCAGCTTTCTGTAGAAGGCTTTAATGTGTTCTACACCAAAGCGACCAGAATGTTGGGATGGCTTGTTAACGAGAGTTGTGGCTATGTTGGTGAAAAAGATGTTAAGTCTGCTTGCTACCTCTATTTTGTCTGTAATGAGGGCGTCACCCTCCTTGATGTTGTTGTTGGTGAGTCTGCTTTTAAGTTTCTGGCTGCATCCAGGAAGCTGGTTGTTGAGAATTTTCCAGAGCTCACGTGGCTTATTTGTGTTTTCCTCTATTTTGTCATTGATATAATTTTTTTTTTAAGGATTTAGTCAGGTTGTTTGTTTTATTTCTTAATTTATTGCATTGCTTTTTGAGCGTTGAAAGGAGTGATTTGAGGTTATTATTATTGGGTTGTTTATTTACTTCGGTTTTACACTTTTGGTATTCGAAATATTTTCTGTCCCTGTCTTTTATGGCAGCTAATAGGTCTGGATTGATCCACGGTTCGGAACGGGCTTTGATCCTGACTGTTCTCATGGGAGCCATATCATTTAGTACAGCTAGGAACGCTGTTTTGAAGCGATCCCAAGCATCCTCAACCAGGTTGCTCGTGAGCACAGGGGACCAGTCCCACTCATCTAATTTGAGGTTGAAATGATCACTGTTGTATTTTTTAAGGGATCTGGATTGCGCTGTTATGTGGCCATTGGCTTTAGGTTTACTTATTTTGCGCGTGCAGAAGGTTATATAGTGGTCGCTAAGACCACAGATCATGACCCCACTATTTTTAATATTTAGCCGGTCCGATGTGAGGATGAGATCTATGGTTGACTGGGTGGAAACACACACCCGTGTGGGGAATGTTATTAGCTGGGAAAGAGCATGCAGATTACAGAATTTGCTGTAAGATTTGAAGACAGGCGCATCTCTGCGTTGAATATCTGTGTTCAGATCTCCAGTTATAATAATCTCCATGTTTTCTACACCAGCTAAGCACTCCTCCAGGGCACCATAGAAATCACTCTGATTAGGGGGTCTGTATACAGTCCCTATTAGTACCGGCTTAGCGTTAGGGAATTTGATTTCTGCCCACACGGATTCAAGGGTATTGTGGTTGAGATCAGAGCGAGTTATGTATTTATGTATTTATGTATGTATGTATTTATGTATTTACATTCAAACCAGTGTGGGTGGCACTGGGAGCAGGTGGGTAAAGTGTCTTGCCCAAGGACACAACGGCAGTGACTAGGATGGCGGAAGCGGGAATCGAACCTGCAACCCTCAAGTTGCTGGCACGGCCACTCTACCAACCGAGCTAAACCGCCCCTAAACTAAACTAAACCTGGAAAAACAATTGTTTGCTTTTGGGCAGGTGGGGGAACAAATTGTTAGTTGTCTGCTTGGGGAGAAAAAAAAAAGTTTGCTCAGGTCCAGTTTATACAGTCAAAATAAACGTTGAGAATAGGCGTGAGATACATTTCTCGTTTTCCAGCAACCCTCTTGTGAAAAGGGCCAAAATGATATCGATATAAATAAGCAGTATTATCTCAAGGTACAAACCTGAATCTTTATGGACGTCGATGGTTTTCTTTGCAGTGAAATAGTTCGATTTCCCCTTCAAATCTTCGCTCTTCGTCTTGCTTGCTGGATTGGAAAGGAAGTACTTCAGCACGCATGCGCACAAGCTTGGCTTTTAGTTCACGCTGCCATCAAGCGGCGCTTTCGTTGAAAACTGTCGCAAATGGCCGATGCGCGCGGAATGGTTGGAGAGTTGAATTGTACACGTTGAAAGGACGTTGAAAGGACGATGTCCCCCAATGATGAAAACAAACCAGATTTGCAACATATGGTGTGGTGGGGTCAGTTGGTTGTGATTTGGTCGGGATATGGTTGAGTGACGTCGCGACGTAATTTCAACGTCACCTCGACGTTGAACTAAGGACGGGTGCCCACTGGGTGGTTGTTTGAATCCAAATTTTGACTAAGTCGAATTTTGGCAGTAGGCTTGTAATATTTGAATGAATTAAACCAAGACCTGACCTAGCTCTAAGTTCACCAGGAGTACTGATGTTGTATAAAGCTGGGCCTGGATTTGGTTGCACATTGCCTGATAGCAGAAGTAAGAGCAATATAAAGATTTTCCATTTCATATGGCAAGGTGACCTCATGACAACATTATTTGGCTTCACAATATCAAAATGAGTAATATCAGAAGGAGAAAACCATCTGTTTAACACAGAAATACACCATAACTGAAGCTGGTTAGAATTATTTAGCACTGACCCACATGTGGATATCAATAACCTTTGTGTAAATGCTGTAGTTTCAAAGGACCAGGTGATTGTTATTGCGTTTGGTAGAGTTAAAGGTTGGTGGAGCACCTGGTCAGGTACCCCACTACAATTGCAGAAAACAAGTCCAGGAAAAAGCATTAATATTAAATAGAGAGCTTTTGTCAAAGTCATTGTTAAATTGTTTTACTACCTACCCAGGTCCAATAATCAAAGTTCAGATGTCCAAGCTACAAGAGTTGGAAGACCAAGCTAAGGCTAGCAGAGGCCCAGCTTTAGTCAGTCTGAGGCTAAGATGGATCCAGGCCGTGGAAGACGGAAGGCCAAGATGAAGCCAGTCGACTCAGACTGTAGGTAGTGGAAGGCCAAGCTGAGACTAGTATAGATCCAGACTGTGGCAGATGGAAGGCCAAAATTTCAGCTAGCAAAACATCCCCCGGCTTCTGCAGGTCAGAGGCCTCCAGATTTCCAAATCCGACAAAAGCAGTCAGAAATACCACTTTTTGGAAGTAAGCCTTCATTCATCAATTGTTACGCTTAAAACTAGTGCAATTTACTTAAATCGGCTAAAAAAAAGAGACTAAAACACATAGAAATTCAGACCACTTTGACAAGCAGACAAACAAAAGACAGTCCTGTCGGCCATCTTGGATTGGACATTCAACATTAACCCAATTTGGAAATCGGTCTGTAGTTATTTATATTTGTGGATTCACCTACTTTTGACGGAGGAAGAAGAAAGGCGGGTTTGCTGATTTTTGGAACGATTTTGCTTGAAAGACTCAGGTTAAAAAGGCATGAAAAAGAAAAAGGCAATTAGAAATATTATACATAATGTCCCATATAAGCTCATACACGACACATTCTACAGATAGTGTATAAAAAAACCTAAATAGTGGAATAAAAGAGGTGAAAACATGTGAAATGGAACAAAGAAAAGTTGCATTGTTGAGTCTAATAAAGCTGCCATGCAGGTTGTTTTCTCTTTAAAGCTGTCATTGCTCAAAAATAATAATGAATCAAACTCAATGTTGTTACAAAGTATTTAAACTAGTCATGGCTCCAATTACGTCACATACAAAATTTGACTTCAAAATATTTTTATAGGATATTTTGTGTTTATCCTACAAAAAAAAGGGTTTTTGACTAATAGGGCAAAAAAAAAAAAAAAAAACAGAAATGAAGAAGCTGTCACGTACTTGCATGGCTGCTCTAGTTGTGACCCCAAGATGCAGGAGACAGGAGGACGACGTGCGGGTGAGAGTCTTTTAATTCCCACAGGGAGCACAAGGAGGTGCAGCAGGGAAGTGCACAGAAGCATAAGCAGCATACAGAAAAACCAAAGTAACGTTTCACAAAACAATCCTTGAGCCCTGACTGGAGGGCGAGGCAGGCATAAATCGAAGCCAGTTGATTAAAGTAAAAGTACCAATGATTGTCACACACACACTAGGTGTGGTGAGATTTTCCTCTGCATTTGACCCATCACCCTCACCCCATGACCAGGTGTGGCCAGGCTGCCAATCAGCGACAGGTGAGGAGGGAAAAGGGCTCAGGGAGACAAACAGGAAGTGGGACCAAAATAAGAGCGCCGACTAGGAGATAAACACAAACGCAAACAGACCGCGTGACACCTGACGTGACAGGTCGTCACAGAAACGAGGGATGGATCTGAAGTTTATCGAGGGACTTAAGTGTTGAAAGTAAAAAATAATGTTTGACTTATTTTTATGAGTGGTGCCCGTTTGGATCCTAATAATTTCAGTGGGACACGTTTTAATTGTCATTGCTAAAAAAAAATAATGAATTAAAATCGATGATGTTATGAATTATTGACCTATTTAAGATTGCAATTAAGTTGAGTAAAAAATATTATTTTGTGCTTTTGCCATAACAAAACAAGGTTTTGACAAAAATGGCGTAAATTATGAAAAAAAAAAAAAGACTGATAAGGACGGATGAACCTGAAATTGATCAAGGGATTTAAGTGTTGAGTGAAAAAATACAAACATAAACAAAAATGACCTACTTCTACCATTTTTACGACTGAGACTCTTCCTGGTCCCCAAGAAAGCAGTGCGGGGCGAGTGGAGGAAAAACGGATTTATTGACAGAGATGTGACACAATGTGATATTGATCATAAGCAGCGGCCATTGAAAGAAAAGAAGAAATCCTCGTCATGACGTCAAGGCCATGAAACGTGCGATTTTACAGCCACCAACGTTTGATCTTGAAAGTCTTTTAACGGCCAAAGAAGAATACATGGAATAGCGTGAGGAGCAGTCGGACGAAGAACAAAGCACATCTCCATCTCATCTCCGAGTGTGATGACGTCCCTCAGCGATGGAGACATCTCCCTGTGTTCCAGTGCACAAAGCATCCTGGAGGAAGAAGACCACTCAGCACATTCCCGACAGAAGCAGGTGAATCCAAGTTGAACATCATCTTCACACAAGAACATTTGGAGGTGCAGACAGTCCATGTGAGCTTACTCAGCCTTCAGCCGCCTGCACGTTCTCGTCGAGCTCCACGCCGCCGTGGCGAGCTGCGGGACAAACGCAAACGGTGAAGGAAGAACATCCAGAAGGTGCCTCGTCACTCACATCAGATCTTTGAGGTGTGACTTGGAAACATGACGAGTCAGCACACTTGATGTCTCATTTGGCTGATCCTCATCATGAGGACTCCTGTCAAAAGTGAGATATGCCAGACTTTGTATTGCGTGTGCTCACAGGAGGGACTTTTATTGTGAAGGAGTCAGCTCCAGTTGGGCTTTTCCGGCTAAACTTGTAACAAAGGTCCACATCAGACCTCCATGTGAGTGACGCTTCACCACGGCTTTGTTTCTTGCGGCTCAAAGAAAAGATGTTTTACTTACCAGCTGGATCGTACTGGGCTGAAATGAAAGAGAAACAAGGTGAAGTGGACTTTTCCCCTCACGTCACGCCGTGTTTCTACGTGAGAGTGTGCGCTCTGTCTCTGTGGATCTTTGAGTGTTTGGCTGGAAGGCAACTAAAAGATGGCCGCCACTTTGCAGCCCGGATGAAAGCATCAACTCACGGCCTGGACCGAGTGCACCGAGAAGAAGAAGACAGAGGACATTGGCGTCCCTCACCTTGTCTGTTTCTGTGACGCCTGACCATGACCATGATGATGATGATGATGGCCGCCACAGCGAGGACCGCCGCCGTGGCAGCGAGGGCGACGCTCAAGTTGTCTGTGGAGAGCAAAAAAGCACAAGTGGAGTGACAAAGCATGAAGAGGAAACCTTCATGACTACTTTGCATGCAGACGTCAAGCGTTGTCATGGTGACATGGATCAATAATGGTGACAGGTGGACTTGTGATGGGAAACATCTCCAACTAAATGTGTCTTTCTCACCTTCATGGCTTGCGTTGCTCAGGATGCTTCTTCTCTCCAGCTTGGTGACCAAGTCCTCCTTGACGCCTGACAGCTGAAACACACATTCGTACTTGCCCTCCACGTCGGCCGTCACCTCCACTTTCAGCGCCACCGACATCTGGAAGGTTCCGTCGTGGTTGGGGAGTATCTCTCCGTGCTCCACGTCCTCGAAGATCTGCTCGCCGTCTTTCCTCCAAAACAGGTCGGCACCGTCGGGGTAGAAACCTGTCGCCATGCAGCTGACCGGAGAGGACGGCGTCTTCTGGAGCAGGAACACCTCTGGAAGCTCTGCACAGGAAGTGATGTCACGTGTGAACACAGGACAACGTGGGGAGAAGGTGTGGATGGAGGTAAAGATGGAGAGAAGGTGTGGATGGAGAGAAGGTGGGGATGGAGGTAAAGATGGAGAGAAGGTGGGGATGGAAGTATAGATGGAGAGAAAAGAAGAGAATGGAAGTAAAGATGGAGAGAAGATGGGGATGGAGGTAAAGATGGAGAGAAGGTGGGGATGGAGAGAAGGTGTGGATGGAGAGAAGGTGGGGATGGAGGTAAAGATGGAGAGAAGGTGGGGATGGAAGTATAGATGGAGAGAAAAGAAGAGAATGGAAGTAAAGATGGAGAGAAGGTGAGAGAAAGAGAGAAGAGTATAAAGAGACAGGGTGTAATGTCAGTAATGTTCCTATAGGGGGAGTGCTAACAAGTTAAAAGGTGAAAGTACATGTTGTGTTTCTACCTGTTCTCATTAGGACCTCCTTCCCATCGTTCACATGCTTCTTCAAGTAAGAAGGACATTCCTCAGTGAAGTAAAACTTATTGTATTCTAGTAGATGTTTGTTCTGGTCCCACTTGAGTTTGGTGGGGAAAGCTTGTTGTTTTGCTGCAGTAAATGTCCATGTCTTCATGTCCAACGATATGAAATCTTCTCCATCATAACCTCTCTGATCCCAACCTTTAACTTCATCAGTCTCATCATTCCATTCACATCCAGTCATCCTCTGGAGAATGTGAACACCTGAGACACACACAGTGTTGTAAAGCAGAGTGACACACACACACACACACACACACACACACACACAGTATTAGTGTAGGTTATTATGGGATGGACAGAGACAAGTATCAGTGCAGTAATGTGTGTTTACTACAGTATAAAAAGAGTACATCAAATACATTTAAGTAGTAGAAAGTTCAACATAAACAAACCTCCAGTTTGGTTGAAAAGCTTCTTAAGAACTTCAAGGCTGTGTTTGCCAGTCAACTCATTACCAACACTGATCTCTGTTTGTATCTGCCAGTATTTTGGATCCTCTGCTGTGATTTTGTTCATCCAGTCCTGTTTGGCTTCTGCTTTCCTGCTGTTGCTGTCATAGTGAGAAATCTGAACTCCATCAACATAACCAACCTCCACAAACTCTGGGAAGTTTGGAACTTGAGAGGACGCAGTGTAGAAATACTGCAGCGTGTGAATCACTGAAAGAAGAAAACAACAACAGGATGACTTTTTATTATTTTGTTTCATGTTCAACAATCTTGCACTGTGAATATTTTAGCTCCTTCCGTCTTCAGTCGGGTCTTAAAGTGAACATCAAACACTGCTAGATATCACAGTCAAGACTCACATGTTCTATGACAAATACAACACATTAATAATATTACTAACATCTGTTGACAGTTTGAACATTTTGAAAATAAACATATATTTTCTACAATGGAGGCTGAATAAAAAGTACAACAGAGTTGAACACAACCTGTTCTGCCCATTTGATGTCGACTCTTACTGACATCTTGTGGCGGGGTGATGTTACTACACTTGATTAGTTTCTGACACTTCCGTGTTTGAAGATTTGTGTTCGTTCTTACAAGCCTTGGAAAAAATAAGTCTTTGAACAAGAAACACTAAAGTGAAAATAAATAATGAGCCTAAACGGATTTATCTGCTTCTGTAAACTTCTTGGAACATTTTAATTTTTTACTAGGAAAAAGGGAAAACAATAAATATGTTTAAAAAGAACCAGGATTAAGTAATAAAGGTCTTAAATAATACAACAATAATTTAATTAATAAGTAACAGAAACTATCAGAAGTCAAATAAGTGAAGGCACAAATAGGATTTATGAATAAAATATTAATAAACTTATAAAAAGGACTTACCAGGCGTCACGCTGTGCATTTGCACGACCAGAAGAAAGAATAAAAACAAGTTCATGATGTCAGCGCGAAACAAAAAGATGTTTGCCACTTTTAATCCCGCAGAGAAAGACAAAAGTGACGAACACTCGCTTGACTCGCAAACAGGAAAAATGAACCAGGAACTGAACGTGGGGGAAAAGTGTGAGGCAGACGCTTCTGCTGGCAGAATATCAAAGAAAGTGAAAGTAAAAGTAGACACGGTAAAGCCAAACATTGAACTCGATGGTGATCATTTTTATTTTTATTTTTATTTTGTCGTACCTGTCAAAGGTGAACACACTTATCCACGTAGGTGAGTAGTAACGAGTTACATTTACTTAGATAAGAAACACAACTTTTACTTTGCTATATAACATATTCAATATATGTATAAAAATATACATTTAGGCCTCCACTCAGGCTTCATCCCAGGGACCCCAAAGGATTTTGGTCAAAAATATATTTAAAATGTGTCATTATTTTGTATTATTATTATTCCAGGTTTAAATCTGTCAATATAACCTTTTCAAAGATTTAAGTTGTATGCCCTTTTTGTCAAAGAAAACCCTGTTTTGTTATGGAAAAAAACACAAAATATGCAATAGTTTCCCCCAATAGAATTTTAAAGAGGAATATTTGAGATTATATAATAATTGGAGCCTTAAAAAATTCAATACATAAAAACATTGATTTTAATTTATTTTTATTTTTTAGCAATGACAAAAAAAAAATCCTACTGAAATTATTGGAGATCCAAAATTGTCCTACTCATTAGAAATAAAAAAATATATATTTTTTTACTGTTAACTTTAAACACAATCATCTTCAGATGAACTTCAGATCCATCCATCAAGTATATATATATATATTATTGGTGTTTTTTTTTTTTTTTTATATGGCAAACACAAAACATGCAACATTTTCCCCCAAAAATATCTCAAAGTGGAATATTTAATGTGGCGTCGTTGGAGCCTTGAATAGGTCAATAATCCATAATGACATTGATTTTGATTTATTGTTATTTTTTTAGTAAACAACAGCCTAGATGGCAGCTTTGTGTTATTAGAGTAAACATTGCAACATTTTCTTGTCACATTTCACCTGTTTGCTCTTTAATAGCACTTTTTTTATTTTTTATTGTATTTTTAGAATTTGCTTTGGCCATTACAAAATTACCCGCGGGCCGCAAATGGCCCCCGGGCCACACTTTGGACACCCCTGTACGAGGATGACGGAATGCAAAAACAATAACACATGCCCTTCTTATTTATGATTTACTTTTTAAATTTGATCTCAGTTCTGTACACTGCTGCTGGAATTTTTAATTTTCCTGAGGGAACTCTACTGAAGGAATCAATAAAGTACTATCCTTCTATCTATCCTCGTTCATCCATGCGGACTTGGCTCTCTTGGTTGCTTTGTTGGGTCTGCTCCTGTCTCCGGCCATACTCCCCCCACCACAGCAGACGTTGGCGTGGAACACCACAGAGTGTATATGTTTGTTTTTTGTTGTTGTTTTACTTTTGCGTCTGGTTGCATCAGCTCTCATCTTTTAAAGTCTTTAATGTCCTTTGTGTTCTTTGACGTTTCCCTCTTACACACATGTTTATGTGTGGTATGGCTATGAGGTTTGTTTCCCTTGGCCTCAGTCTGGACCCCCTCAACAGGGGCCCAGATGTTTGCTGTTGCACAAGCATGGGATAAAGTGTGTAACTTTTTGTCTGTAATATACATCATTGCGTTTTTTTTTTTTATTAGCATGGATGTAATCTAGGAACAACATTTCATAATTAATATCCAAAACCCCTGTAGCGGTAAAGTCCTATACTTTTACTGCTACTGGTTGCCGAATATAAATGAAGCTAGTTCAGACGTGTGCAACCGGCTAATAATTGAGGCCCAGAATTGTGTCCATGTTTAACCAAAATATTTACTAACATAAAGTCACAATTATATAACACACTTTGTTCAAAAACGGAAAATACACGGGAGCAAACAAACACTAGCCTGGCACAGTCAAAAACTGTTGCGCCTCTACTCAGCAACACCTGGGCAAGATCCTGACTCCTCCCTAAATATCCAGGCACTTGGCCTTGGAGCCAACCCCTTGAGTGACGTCATCAATTTGACAGACAGAAAGTGTATTTGGCTCTAACACACCAGCCCCTAATTGCTGCTGGCGTGACGAACAGAGCGATTTAATTTGGAATCGATAAAACAAAAATAGAGCCATAATACCAAAAACAAACACCTCTTTCTTTGGTTTTCATGTTCCCTTTTGCAATAATGCAGTTAATTTACTCAATACCTGCACCTAGAAGGCATATCTTTGTAACAGGTATTTAGATGATAATCATTTTTGTTTGCAGACAAACTTTTTTCATTTGTCCACTTTTGTCGCTCTTGTAGCAACGGTAAATATTCGTGAAACCACCTGTTCCAAAAAAGGTCAGCGATATATTGCCTCTGCCTCCATTTCCTTATGCACATCCAATACAGGTGATCTATTACCAACAGTACATGTAGACTGTAGCTGTCTTCTTTTCCTACTCCTGGCCATCAGCTTTCTTCGTCACCTTGGGGGTAGGAGAGCTTTTTTTTCTTCTCAGTTTCCTCCTCTTCTTCTCCCAAAGGACTCTCGGGGTCGTTTTCTTCCTCCTCTTTCGGGGAACCCTTCTCTTTTTGGACTTGCCATAGTCGCTGTCCTCGTCATCTTCCACCATGAAGTCTTCATCACTGCCAGACTCATCAGGATCCAGGTAAGCTTCCTCTGGGTCATCCTGCTCTTCATCCTCACGGCCTCCGTCACCCAGAAGGATTTCCCGCTGTTTCGACACGGCCTTGGAGACTGCCTGGCGTATTGTTCGCATTCGACTGACTTTTCTTTCACCGTCACTGTCATCTGCGCTCCGTTTTCTTTTTGGTGTCTTCCTGCTGGGCTTCTCTATCTTGGGCTTCTTTTCCTTTTTTGACATATCTTTTTGATCTTTGGATCCCTGCTCATTGAAATCATGCATGTACTGGTTCATAGGCAGTTCCTCCAAACTGTTAACAGTAACTGTGGGGCGTGTCACTGCCTTGTAATGGCCCATTAATCACCCACCCCAATAGGGTTCTGACAGCATAAGGTCCATCTCCGTGGCTGTTAATCACCTCCCATGGTTCCATTCACTTGGAGGCGTTGGAACCAATTAACAGGTCCACGTTGGCAGTTATCCGAGGAATTTTAATGCCTTGGAGGTAAGGCCACTTATCAAGTTCTGCCTCACCAATCAGATTGTTAGTGTACACGGGCATCTGCCTTTGAGTGAAGACATCAGGAAGCTGAAAAAAACTTACTACAAGTAAGCTGAGAGATTTCCAGACCACTGCTCGGGACCACCTTACTGTGCCCCAAGGTGCGCAAGTGGATTTTTGTTTTTCGGCCTTCTGTGTTCAGCCTGTTCACCAATTTAAAACATGTAATTTAAAACATTTGTATGCACGTACAACACTTAAAACCTTCAGTATATCAGTATGTGGAATTAAATTATGGAATGGATTAAGCAAAGCAATCAAACAATGTACTAATATGATCCACTTCAAGAAACTCTTCAAACTGGAAGTGTTAAAGTACAAAAATGAAGAACCATGATAAACATTCTGATTTTACTCACTCCTTCATTCTCAAAATAATCTGACTTATCTCATCATATGGATTAAAATTTAAGCAATTATTTATTTATTTATTTATTTATTTGTATTACTTATTACTTATGGAGTATACATTGTGAATACATTGAGAACAGGAAGTGAACAAAAGTTTTAGCAACTGTTATGTAAAGAAAAGGGGTAGGATTAAATAAGCTCTGCTTCTTCCTCCTCCTTTTTGAACATGTTGAAAAGAGAAACTGGAAATTGTGATGTATCATGTTGTATGCTTGCATGTTCGAAATAAACTAAAACTCAAACTCAATTGTTCAGAACAGAAGGTCCCTGTGCTTCCTGGATCTAGGAAAGCATATGTCTGGACTATCTTGCTGCCGTTTGAGTACTTCACTTGAACGGGCAGGATGGGTAAAATTCCATATTTGCCAGCCCCTGTATGGCCACAAGTTGATGATGTAGTGCAAATATCTGCTTTTACCTTTGGAAGTTGGCTATTTTCTCCACTTTCCAGATGCCTCCTGTCAATATGTAGCACTTTGGGATGCGTCTTGTTGCAGTAAGAGCACGTGATGCGCCTGTCGCAACTCTTGCTCAGGTGCCCTGTGCACCGGCAACCAAAACACAGGCCTTTTTCTTTTAGAAAGTCAAGCTTTTCCCTGTGTGCCTTATTTTCCAGTATTGGACAGTCCTCCAATGCATGTTCACTTGTACAGTAAAGACAGGAGGTGTTCACAAACCTATTGAGGTGTGGAGTCGGTTTAGGTTTAACGACAACTGTCACATGAGTTGCGAAACTGTTCCTTCTGAACTGTGATTTGCGTTGATGTATAGGCTTGGGTTTGGTTACTGCTTTATTTCGAAGGATGTTTTGAATGTCGCCAAAGACAGGATCCGAAGCAATTCTGACTTGCTGTTCAATAAATTTCACAATGTCTGTGAAACAAGCACGTCGCCTTTGTTGGTCAACAATGTCGGCTGCTTTTCCTCTCCACTGGTCCCTTAATTTGTGTGGCAGCTTTTGTATGAGCATCTTCATGCTAGCTGGCACCAGCCTTGGCGTCACTATAGACCGCCATTTTAAACTAGACAAACAAGTCCATCGCGTTTTAAAATCGTGTTTTTATCACCTTCGTCTTTTAGTAAAGGTTAAACCGTTTTTATCTTTTAACCTTTTTGAACAAGTGGTGCATGCTTTTATTTCAAGTGGCCTGGACTACTGCAATGCACTTTATGCTGGCATTAGCCAAAAAGCTCTCTCCCGGTTGCAGTTAGTCCAGAACGCGGCAGCAGGACTTTTAACAGGGGCCAGGAAACGCCAGCATATAACCCCAATTCTTCAGAGTTTGCACTGGCTCCCTGTTCATTTTAGAAGTGATTTTAAAACATTGCTGTTTGTTTTTAAATCTTTACATGGACTGGCACCTCAATATATCTCGGACCTCATCCGAATTTACATTCCTGCGCGCGCTCTGAGGTCCGAGAGCCAGTTCCAGCTCGTGGTGCCCAAGACCAGACTTAAGACCAGGGGAGACAGGGCCTTCTCTGTGGTCGGCCCTAAGCTCTGGAACACTCTGCCCCTCCATGTTCAAACTGCTTCCACAGTGGACTCTTTTAAGTCTCGTCTTAAGACCCACTTTTATTCTTTGGCTTTTAACACTACGTGAGTTGTGTGGTCCTCTGTCCTCTGTGTTTTTTATACACTTTGATTTCTATTTTACTGTTTTAATTGATTTCACCCTTTAAAATAGTTTTTAATCATATTTGTTTTTATTGGTTTTATATTTATTTATTTATTGTTTTTATTCAGTCATTGGTGGAGCATAATATGTATATATATATATTTATTTTATTTTATTGTATTATTATTTTTTTTACAATTGTTTTTAACATGGCTGTGCAGCACTTTAGGAACGTTATTGTTGTTTAAATGTGCTATATAAATAAAGTGGATTGGATTGGATGTTGAGCTCGTCCAAGTACTGCAGCTCATCCATGGCATTGGAGCATTCTCGCAAGTACAGTGCGAAAGCTTGGAGATTTTTTACATCCTCAGACTTGATGTTTGGCCATACCATAATTTTGTCCATGTAGGCTGCTGTTATTTTTGAAGGATTTCCAAAGTGTTCCCTTAGTAGGCGTTTTGCTGTAGCATAGCCTCTCTCTGTAGGCATATAGAGGCAACTGCGCACCAACTCTCTGGGCTGTCCTTTGGTAAACTGCTCCAGATAATACAAGCAGTCACCACGATCATTGCTACTTTCCCCAAAACCCAACAATTAAAAAGTTATTCAGGAGCGCTCCGTATCTTCCATTGTGTACGCGTGTTTGTCAACATGTGTGCGATGACAGCCTGTGCGCTACCTGTCAGTACAACAGCCAATCAAATTACACCCGCGTTGTTTTCGTCACACAGCATTCATCCAATCAAATTGCAGGAAAACCAACAAAGAAGAGCTTTCAAACAACAGAAGAATAAGTGAATAAAATTATGCCATAAAGTGTTTCGTTCGGGTATTAAAAGTACGACTTGGTCAACAAAACAAGAATCGCCGTATGCAAAACATGCGGTTGGAAGATTACAGACGGAGACGCAACAACTTCCAACTTCGTTCGACATTTGAAGTTGCACAAAGAAGGGTACGTTTTGAATGTAAGCTAACGTTTATTGGCTGAGTAACGTAACTTTTATTCGTTGTGTAGTTAAATGAGTGAGGCTGTAAACTCACTGCTAACGTTAGAACCATAGACATCTTATAAGTAGACACAGCATCGAGCGCTACTGCCTATTGCCGCTGACGTGACGCGCGGCCGCCATCTTGGAGTGGTGATCCGCTCCACTCAGGGCAATTCCTTTGGCAGGAGCAATGAATTGTCAGCACATTTAATTCATATTAACTCACTGAATACCACTGATACTCACGCGCTTTTTTTGTCATACGTGTAACTATGATAAAAGACACATGTCTTGGCATGTTCATAATTTGCTTAACAGTAATAGAATATTCTTATATGCTATAAGTGACCAGACGTCGGAGATCAAAACTGGGAATATAATCCCAGAGAAGGGGAAAAAAACAGTCAGCTATTTTTAAGTTAAAGAAACAATATGATTAGGTTATATATACATGCGTATATCTTACATAAACAATGTATGAATACATTAGATATCTATATATCTTACGGACCTATAGACCAGTGGTTCTCAAATGGGGGTACTTGAAGGTATGCCAAGGGGTACATGATATTTTTTTAAATATTCTAAAAATAGCAACAATTCAAAATCCTTTATAAATATATTTACTGAATAATACGTCAACAAAATATGAATGTAAATTCATAAACTGTGAAAAGAAATGCAACAATGCAATATTCAGTGTTGACAGCTAGATTTTTTGTGGACATATTCCATAAATATTGATGTTAAAGTTTTTTTTTTGTGAAGAAATGTTTAGAATGAAGTTGATGAATCCAGATGGATCTCTATTACAATCCCCAAAGAGGGCACTTTAAGTTGATTACTTTTATGTGTAGAAATCTTTATTAAAATTTTTTATTTTTCAACAAGTTTTTAGTTATTTTTACATCTTTTTTTTTTTTCGAAATAGTTCTAGAAAGACCACTACAAATGAGCAATATTTTGTACTGTTATAGAATTTAATAAATCAGAAACTGATGACATAGTGCTGTATTTTACTTCTTTATCTCTTTTTTCAACCAAAAATGCTTTGCTCTGATTAAGGGGTACTTGAATTAAAAAAAATGTTCACAGGGGGTACAAGTGTCTGCCAAATACTTAAACATATATAAACACCTGAAAGTCTTTATTTCAGCTAAAACCACCAATCTGTTTCACTGGATTCAGAATAAAACAATTCTGTCTTACTCAACAAAGTTAGTATTTGAATATTGTTACTTGAAGACTTATCTGTGGTTACAATAAAATGAGAATGCATCATAATCAGTGGCGGCTGGTGAATTTTGTTTTAGTTGGGCCTGAAAGTTTGCAAACCACATACCTGTAGTGGGGTCATCCTCCCCCAGAAGATTTCTTTGTGATTTTCACATACAAATATTGTAGTTCTTTGCTCCTGCTTAACTCTGAGGTAATATTATTTTCACAAAATACAACCAATAGTATGTTAATGTAAATTCTTACTTGTGAAAAGTAATCCTCCAATTCCTATTTTCAACAGTCCGCTCAATTGAGCAGGAAAACGCTGAATACCAGCCCAGCATCTTTTTTTTCTACCTGTCAAATGTTAGTTTAGGCTGTTTGCCGGCTCCTCATCACCACTTCAAGATGGCGGCCAAATTGCCTGCGTCACAGCAGCCAATTCTGCGTCTACTTATAAGATGTCTATGGTTATAACGTCATTGCAAACACGGCAATCTGTTGCGTCCGCTGCAGATGTTACCTTATTCATACTTATTGTCAAGTGATTTTTTTTAAGCAGGGTTGCATGAGGTACCTACACATAACGTTACGTTAATGAATGTATCACACACAGTAACGTAATATTAGACGGCGGTCAGCAGCACCGCGTATTTTAGCCACCTACAAAAAGACAAACATAGTCAAATAAAGGTCAGTTAAAATGTATACCATATTAAGAATATGTGTACATATTGCATAGGGCCCTGACATCTAACAAGTACAGCACTGTTCATTGTTATGTTCATGTATTTGTGGTTTTTCATGTGTACACAGACATAAACACATACAGTATGAGATGAGATCAATGAGATAAGGTGACAACATGACAAACTGCTGATGAACTAGTTACAATGCAATATTCCATGGAAATACAATGTTAACACTTTTGTGCAAATAAGTACAGTTGCACTTGTTTTTTCAGATGTGTTTGTACTGTAAAGGAATGAGTTAAATGTTTAGAATAACTGGTTAATAGTGCTATTATGAAGTGCAATGTCAGCACTGGTTTTTTTAATAATAAATACATGCAGCGTTTTAAAAGCATACACAATCTGTGTACATATATTAGTCTGTGGTTAAAAAGACTTGAAATGACTCGAAACCCAAAATGCAGGACTTGGGACTTGACTTGAGACTTTCCAGTATTGACTTTGGACTTGACTCGGACTTGCCTGTCTTGACTCGGGACTTGACTCGAGACTTGAGGGCAAAGACTTGAGACTTACTTGTGACTTGCAAAAAAATGACTTGGTCCCACCTCTGGTAACGGGACACGCATCTGCCTCGCATGGGTTCGATTCCCGGCCAGGGTTGCATCAGGAAGTTTCATCCTGAGTAAAAAAGTCAGCAGAAAGCCTTCATGAGATGGACTCGCTGTGGCCAAAGTGCTGAACGTGGGGGAAAAGTGTGAGGCAGACGCTTCTGCTGGCAGAATATCAAAGAAAGTGAAAGTAAAAGTAGACACGGTAAAGCCAAACATTAAACTCGATGGTGATTATTTTTACTTTACCACAAGATGTCAAAGATCCGATGATGAACTTCATCAACAAGTGTTCACCTCCCATGCAAACAACTTGATTTTCAGCTGCTGTATCTTTGTGTTCAGTTTGTGACCATCCAAGTTCATTAGGATCTTCTGGAAAAACTCGAATGTGTACTTGAGGTTGTCTGGAAACCTTAGATCGAGAGCATAATTGAGACCAAACATCATTATAATCCCCATGATGACAATGTCCACGTTGCTCAGGACTTTGATGCCTTCGATAACAACTCCAACATCCTCTGGCTCCCTATCGCCATCTCCACGGATTATGTACTGTATATCCCCATGACTGTGAGGGCAATGTCCCTTTCTGCATCCTCAGTGGCGGAGGCCTGAACAACACAAAAACAGAACACTTGTGTTAGGTAAAATGCTGAACACCACTAACAGAAAATGAATTAGCTTTTTTTTTTTTTTTTTTTTTTTTAAAGTCCTCATTGCTTGTCAAATCAATCATTTATGCATCATGAGTTAAAACGTGATTGGAAAATTAACCATATATATATATATATATATATATATATATATATATATATATATATATATAATATGTTTGAAATTGGTTTGTAAATAAGTTCAGCAAGCAGTCCTCAATCAATGAATCAACGTTTACTTATATAGCCCTAAATCACTAGTGTCTCAAAGGGCTGCACAAACCACTACGACATCCTCGGTAGGCCCACATAAGGGCAAGGAAAACTCACACCCAGTGGGACGTCGGTGACAATGATGACTATGAGAACCTTGGAGAGGAGGAAAGCAATGGATGTCGAGCGAGTCTAACATGATACTGTGAAAGTTCAATCCATAATGGATCCAACACAGTCGCGAGAGTCCAGTCCAAAGCGGATCCAACACAGCAGCGAGAGTCCCGTTCACAGCGGAGCCAGCAGGAAACCATCCCAAGCGGAGGCGGATCAGCAGCGCAGAGATGTCCCCAGCCGATACACAGGCAAGCAGTACATGGCCACCGGATCGGACCGGACCCCCTCCACAAGGGAGAGTGGGACATAGGAGAAAAAGAAGAGAAACGGCAGATCAACTGGTCTAAAAAGGGAGTCTATTTAAAGGTTAGAGTATACAAATGAGTTTTAAGGTGAGACTTAAATGCTTCTACTGTGGTGGCATCTCGAACTGTTACCGGGAGGGCATTCCAGAGTACTGGAGCCCGAAATGAAAACGCTCTATAGCCCGCAGACTTTTTTTGGGCTTTGGGAATCACTAATAAGTCGGAGTCCTTTGAACGCAGATTTCTTGCCGGGACATATGGTACAATACAATCGGCAAGATAGGATGGAGCTAGACCGTGTAGTATTTTATACGTAAGTAGTAAAAGCTTAAAGTCACATCTTAAGTGCACAGGAAGCCAGTGCAGGTGAGCCAGTACAGGCGTAATGTGATCAAACTTTCTTGTTCTTGTCAAAAGTCTAGCAGCCGCATTTTGTACCAACTGTAATCTTTTAATGCTAGACATGGGGAGACCCGAAAATAATACGTTACAGTAATCGAGGCGAGACGTAACAAACGCATGGATCATGATCTCAGCGTCTTTAGTGGACAAAATGGAGCGAATTTTAGCGATATTACGGGGATGAAAGAAGGCCTTTTTAGTAACGCTTTTAATGTGTGCCTCAAAGGAGAGAGTTGGGTCGAAAATAATACCCAGATTCTTTACCTTGTCGCCTTGTTTAATTGTTTGGTTGTCAAATGTTAAAGTTGTATTATTAAATAGAGGTCGGTGTCTAGCAGGACCGATGATCAGCATTTCCGTTTTTTTGGCGTTGAGTTGCAAAAAGTTAGCGGACATCCATTGTTTAATTTCATTAAGAGACGCCTCCAGCTGACTACAATCCGGCATGTTGGTCAGCTTTATGGGCATGTAGAGTTGGGTGTCATCAGCATAACAGTGAAAGCTCATGAACATAATGCAATTGCTGCAACGTGATCATTTAGGCCAGTGGTTCTCAAATGGGGTACACGCACCCCTGGGGGTACTTAAAGTATGCCAAGGGGTACGTGAGATTTTAAAAAAATATTCTAAAAATAGCAACAATGCAAAAATCATTTATAAATATATGTATTGAATAATACTTTAATGAAATATGAATGTAAGTACATAAACTGTGAAAAGACCTGCAACAATGCAATATTCCGCGTTGACAGCTAGATTTTTTCATAAATATTGATGTTAAATATTTCTTTTTTTTTGTAAAGAAATGCTTGGAATGAAGTTGATGAATCCAGAGGGATCTCTATTAGAGGGCACTTTAAGTTGATGATTACTTCTATGTGTAGAAATCTTTATTTATAATTGAGTCACTTGTTTATTTTTCAACAAGTTTTTAGTTATTTTTATATCTTTTTTCCAAATAGTTCAAGAAAGACCACTACAAATGAGCAATATTTTGCACTGTTATACAATTTAATAAATCAGAAACTGATGACATAGTGCTGTATTTCACTGCTTTATCTCTTTTTTTCAACCAAAAATGTTTTGCTCTGATTTGGGGGTACTTGAATTTAAAAAATGTTCACAGAGGGTACATCACTGAAAAAAAGTTGAGAACCCTATAGAAATGGACCTGTGAGACAGAAATAGCTGTTTTACTCCACAGGGCCTCTGCCCGTTTGCCACTACTAGCTTAGGAGACTCTGACTCTGTCTTTTCTTGCACCTACCAGTGATTCCAAACAAAAACAAAAATTGAAAGAGCCCCATTGTTTACAAAATGCCAGTTATTCAAAAAGTTGTAGTGTGTTGAGCTCAAAGAACCACAACATATGTCAATAAAAATGGGTAACATCATTTCATGCTACTGTGTAACACAAACTATTAACTTACTAGATATTCCTTGAAGAAAGTGTCTGGGTCTTCATTGAGACGGATAACAAGGCTTCTCAGGATGCTCTCCTTCCTGATGTCAGTGTCGTCACACTAAAGCAGGGGTGAAAAATCAACACAGAATTTAGCTCAATATTGGTGCAACAGTGGCACAGGGAGAGGGGCAAGTTGACGACAGTGTGTAAAGAAAACTAGATAAACCAATACATCTTTTTCATATATATATATATATATATATATATATATATATATATATATATATATATATATATATATATGTCTTGATTGGATTATCCAGAGAATAGTCCTCGATACCGTGGTAGAGCGCAATGTGTAGGTGTGGGAAAAAAATCACAAGACTACTTCATCTCTACAGATCTGTTTCATGAGGGGTTCCCTCAATCATCAGGAGATTTTAATGGAAGCATTCACATACACATCCGACACGTACGTAGGATTAACCGAAGGAGCGTTCAAAACAAGATGGAATAATCACAACGCCTCCTTTAGAAACCAGACTTTGCAGAATTCTACAGAACTCAGCAAACACATTTGGAACCTCAAAGACAATAATGTTGAATATTCAATAACATGGCAAATTCTTGCATCCAGCACACCTTACAACAGTGGTAATAAAAGATGCAACCTATGCTTAAAAGAGAAACTGTTTATTATATATCATCCAGATTTATCATCCCTCAACAAGCGCAGTGAAATCATTTCAACATGCCGCCACAAACGGAAACACCTCCTAGGTAACACATGAGCCAATCACCACACCCTACGCCTGCTTGTACCCACCCACTCTGTGCTCTATATAAACCATTGTGTGTGAATGCTTCCATTAAAATCTCCTGATGATTGAGGGAACCCCTCATGAAACAGATCTGTAGAGATGAAGTAGTCTTGTGATTTTTTTCCCACACCTACATATACATATATATATATATATATATATATATACTTCTTTGATTTGTTGCCCCTTCACTCCACCTTTGCTTTTGAGGTTCTGCATCAGCTTGAGTGAAATGTGGTCCAGATGTTTATAAACTTTGACTGCAGTGGCTTTGTAGTGATTTGCAAGAACTCCTCATTAATCTGAAAAATATTCAATAAAATGTATTTGGAAAATTGTGCCATTTTCTTACAGTTAAATATCAATACATAAAAATACAAGTTAACTTACTAGATAGTACTTTATTGATAGATAGTACTTCACTCTGCTGAAACCGGGCGGGTCACCAGTTTTGATTTCCTCTATCATGGGCCTCTGTTCAACGACCTCTCGTCTTCTGTGGGAGAAGTTTTATACCCGTTTTGCTTTTGTCAACACTTCATTGTCACACTTTTTTATTTCTGACAACAAAGCCATTCTCTCACTGTGGTATATTAATGTGCATGCTGACTCAGCGTAGTTTGTCCTGACTGACTTGCCGTAGTTGAGTTGTGTCTACTTAGCATGCTCACCAAGTGCTGTACATGAGTGTTGATGATCCCTCTCTAGAGTGTATGCTACTGCTACTCCCAGTCAGATATAAAAGTTACTGAACGTGTGTGCTACCTCGTTATTTGAATACATAAAAACGTCTTAACTTTCACCTCCGTTATGTCTCCCAAGCGTGAGGCGTCCCTGCTGGGGTAACGGGACACGCATCTGCCTCGCATGGGTTCGATTCCCGGCCAGGGTTGCATCAGGAAGTTTCATCCTGAGTAAAAAAGTCAGCGGAAAGCCTTCATGAGATGGACTCGCTGTGGCCAAAGTGCTGAACGTGGGGGAAAAGTGTGAGGCAGACGCTTCTGCTGGCAGAATATCAAAGAAAGTGAAAGTAAAAGTAGACACGGTAAAGCCAAACATTAAATGCATGCTTGTTTCAAGTCACCTAAACTCGATGGTGATCATTTTTATTTTTATTTTTATTTTTATTTTGTCGTACCTGTCAAAGGTGAACACACTTATCCACGTAGGTGAGTAGTAACGAGTTACATTTACTTAGATAAGAAACACATCTTTTACTTTGCTATATAACATATTCAATATGTGTATAAAAATATACATTTTGGCCTCCACTCAGGCTTCATCCCAGGGACCCCAAAGGATTTTGGTCAAAAATATATTTAAAATGTGTCATTATTTTGTATTATTATTATTCCAGGTTTAAATCTGTAGATCAACATTAGGTCTATCTGTCAATATAACCTTTTCAAAGATTTAAGTTGTATGCCCTTTTTGTCAAAGAAAACCCTGTTTTGTTATGGGAAAAAAACACAAAATATGCGATAGTTTCCCCCAATAGAATTTTAAAGAGGAATATTTGAGATTATATAATAATTGGAGCCTTAAAAAATTCAACACATAAAAACATTGATTTTAATTTATTTTTATTTTTTAGCAATGACACAAAAGAAAAATCCTACTGAAATTATTGGAGATCCAAAAGTGTCCTACTCATTAGAAATAACAAAATATATATTTTTTTACTGTTAACTTTAAACACAATCATCTTCAGATGAACTTCAGATCCATCCATCAAGTATATATATATATATTATGGGTGTTTATGTTTTTTCTTTTTTATATGGCAAACACAAAATATGCAACATTTTCTTGTCACATTTCACCTGTTTGCTCTTTAATAGCACTTTTTTTTATTTTTTATAGTATTTTTAGAATTTGCTTTGGCCATTACAAAATTACCCCTGGGCCACACTTTGGACACCCCTGTACGAGGATGACGGAATGCAAAAACAATAACACATGCCCTTCTTATTTATGATTTACTTTTTAAATTTGACCTCAGTTCTGTACGCTGCTGCTGGAATTTTTAATTTTCCTGAGGGAACTCTACTGAAGGAATCAATAAAGTACTATCCTTCTATCTATCCTCGTTCATCCATGCGGACTTGGCTCTCTTGGTTGCTTTGTTGGGTCTGCTCCTGTCTCCGGCCATACTCCCCCCACCACAGCAGACGTTGGCGTGGAACACCACAGAGTGTATATGTTTGTTTTTTGTTGTTGTTTTACTTTTGCGTCTGGTTGCATCAGCTCTCCTCTTTTAAAGTCTTTAATGTCCTTTGTGTTCTTTGACGTTTCCCTCTTACACACGTTTATGTGTGTTATGGCTATGAGGTTTGTTTCCCTTGGCCTCAGTCTGGACCCCCTCTACAGGGGCCCAGATGTTTGCTGTTGCACAGGCATGGGATAAAGTGTGTAACTTTTTGTCTGTAATATACATCATTGCAGTTTTTTTTTTATTAGCATGGATGTAATCTAGGAACAACATTTCATAATTAATATCCAAAACCCCTGTAGCGGTAAAGTCCTATACTTTTACTGCTACTGGTTGCCGAATATAAATGAAGCTAGTTCAGACGTGTGCAACCGGCTAATAATTGAGGCCCAGAATTGTGTCCATGTTTAACCAAAATATTTACTAACATAAAGTCACAATTATATAACACAATTTGTTCAAAAACGGAAAATACACGGGAGCAAACAAACACTAGCCTGGCACAGTCAAAAACTGTTGTGCCTCTACTCAGCAACACCTGGGCAAGATCCTGACTCCTCCCTAAATATCCAGGCACTTGGCCTTGGAGCCAACCCCTTGAGTGACGTCATCAATTTGACAGACAGAAAGTGTATTTGGCTCTAACACACCTGCCCCTAATTGCTGCTGGCGTGACGAACAGAGTGATTTAATTTGGAATCGATAAAACAAAAATAGAGCCATAATACCAAAAACAAACACCTCTTTCTTTGGTTTTCATGTTCCCTTTTGCAATAATGCAGTTAATTTACTCAATACCTTCACCTAGAAGGCATATCTTTGTAACAGGTCTTTAGATGATAATCCTTTTTGTTTGCAGACAAACTTTTTTCATTTGTCCACTTTTGTCGCTCTTGTAGCAACGGTAAATATTCGTGAAACCACCTGTTCCAAAAAAGGTCAGCGATATATTGCCTCTGCCTCCATTTCCTTATGCACATCCAATACAGGTGATCTATTACCAACAGTACATGTAGACTGTAGCTGTCTTCTTTTCCTACTCCTGGCCATCAGCTTTCTTCGTCACCTTGGGGGTAGGAGAGCTTTTTTTTCTTCTCAGTTTCCTCCTCTTCTTCTCCCAAAGGACTCTCGGGGTCGTTTTCTTCCTCCTCTTTCGGGGAACCCTTCTCTTTTTGGACTTGCCATAGTCGCTGTCCTCGTCATCTTCCACCATGAAGTCTTCATCACTGCCAGACTCATCAGGATCCAGGTAAGCTTCCTCTGGGTCATCCTGCTCTTCATCCTCACGGCCTCCGTCACCCAGAAGGATTTCCCGCTGTTTCGACACGGCCTTGGAGACTGCCTGGCGTATTGTTCGCATTCGACTGACTTTTCTTTCACCGTCACTGTCATCTGCGCTCCGTTTTCTTTTTGGTGTCTTCCTGCTGGGCTTCTCTATCTTGGGCTTCTTTTCCTTTTTTGACATATCCTTTTGATCTTTGGATCCCTGCTCATTGAAATCATGCATGTACTGGTTCATAAGCGGTTCCTCCAAACTGTTAACAGTAACTGTGGGGCGTGTCACTGCCTTGTAATGGCCCATTAATCACCCACCCCAATAGGGTTCTGACAGCATAAGGTCCATCTCCGTGGCTGTTAATCACCTCCCGTGGTTCCATTCGCTTTGAGGCGTTGGAACCAATTAACAGGTCCACGTTGGCAGTTATCCGAGGAATTTTAATGCCTTGGAGGTAAGGCCACTTATCAAGTTCTGCCTCACCAATCAGATTGTTAGTGTACACGGGCATCTGCCTTTGAGTGAAGACATCAGGAAGCTGAAAAAAACTTACTACAAGTAAGCTGAGAGATTTCCAGACCACTGCTCGGGACCACCTTACTGTGCCCCAAGGTGCGCAAGTGGATTTTTGTTTTTCGGCCTTCTGTGTTCAGCCTGTTCACCAATTTAAAACATGTAATTTAAAACATTTGTATGCACGTACAACACTTAAAACCTTCAGTATATCAGTATGTGGAATTAAATTATGGAAGGGATTAAGCAAAGCAATCAAACAATGTACTAATATGATACACTTCAAGAAACTCGTCAAACTGGAAGTGTTAACAAAGTACAAAAATGAAGAACCATGATAAACATTCTGATTTTACTCACTCATTCATTCTCAAAATAATCTGATTTATCTCATCGTATGGATTAAAATTTAAGCAATTATTTATTTATTTATTTATTTGTATTGTGATTACTTATTACTTATGGAGTATACATTGTGAATACATTGAGAACAGGAAGTGAACAAAAGTTTTAGCAACTGTTATGTAAAGAAAAGGGGTAGGATTAAATAAGCTCTGCTTCTTCCTCCTCCTTTTTGAACATGTTGAAAAGAGAAACTGGAAATTGTGATGTATCATGTTGTATGCTTGCATGTTCCAAATAAACTAAAACTCAAACTCAATTGTTCAGAACAGAAGGTCCCTGTGCTTCCTGGATCCAGGAAAGCATATGTCTGGACTATCTTGCTGCCGTTTGAGTACTTCACTTGAACGGGCAGGATGGGTAAAATTCCATATTTGCCAGCCCCTGTATGGCCACAAGTTGAGGATGTAGTGCAAATATCTGCTTTTACCTTTGGAAGTTGGCTATTTTCTCCACTTTCCAGATGTCTCCTGTCAATATGTAGCACTTTGGGATGCGTCTTGTTGCAGTAAGAGCACGTGATGCGCCTGTCGCAACTCTTGCTCAGGTGCCCTGTGCACAGGCAACCAAAACACAGGCCTTTTTCTTTTAGAAAGTCAAGCTTTTCCCTATGTGCCTTATTTTCCAGTATTGGACAGTCCTCCAATGCATGTTCACTTGTACAGTAAAGACAGGAGGTGTTCACAAACCTATTGAGGTGTGGAGCCGGTGTAGGTCTACTGGCAACTGCCACATGAGTTGCGAAACTGTTCCTTCTGAACTGTGATTTGCGTTGATGTATAGGCTTGGGTTTGGTTACTGCTTTATTTCGAAGGATGTTTTGAATGTCGCCAAAGACAGGATCCGAAGCAATTCTGACTTGCTGTTCAATAAATTTCACAATGTCTGTGAAACAAGCACGTCGCCTTTGTTGGTCAACAATGTCGGCTGCTTTTCCTCTCCACTGGTCCCTTAATTTGTGTGGCAGCTTTTGTATGAGCATCTTCATGCTAGCTGGCATGTTGAGCTCGTCCAAGTACTGCAGCTCATCCATGGCATTGGAGCATTCTCACAAGTACAGTGCGAAAGCTTGGAGATTTTTTACATCCTCAGACTTGATGTTTGGCCATGCCATAATTTTGTCCATGTAGGCTGCTGTTATTTTTGAAGGATTTCCAAAGTGTTCCCTTAGTAGGCGTTTTCCTGTAGCATAGCCTCTCTCTGTAGGCATATAGAGGCAACTGCGCACCAACTCTCTGGGCTGTCCTTTGGTAAACTGCTCCAGATAATACAAGCAGTCACCACGATCATTGCTACTTTCCCCAAAACCCAACAATTAAAAAGTTATTCAGGAGCGCTCCGTATCTTCCATTGTGTACGCGTGTTTGTCAACATGTGTGCGATGACAGCCTGTGCGCTACCTGTCAGTACAACACCCAATCAAATTACACCCAATCAAATTACACCCGCGTTGTTTTCGTCACACAGCATTCATCCAATCAAATTGCAGGAAAACCAACAAAGAAGAGCTTTCAAACAACAGAAGAATAAGTGAATAAAATTATGCCATAAAGTGTTTCGTTCGGGTATTAAAAGTACGACTTGGTCAACAAAACAGGAATCGCCGTATGCAAAACATGCGGTCGGAAGATTACAGACGGAGACGCAACAACTTCCAACTTTGTTCGACATTTGAAGTTGCACAAAGAAGGGTACGTTTTGAATGTAAGCTAACGTTTATTGGCTGAGTAACGTAACTTTTATTCGTTGTGTAGTTAAATGAGTGAGGCTGTAAACTCACTGCTAACGTTAGAACCATAGACATCTTTTAAGTAGACACAGCATCGAGCGCTACTGCCTATTGCCGCTGACGTGACCAGCGGCCGCCATCTTGGAGTGGTGATCCGCTCCACTCAGGGCAATTCCTTTGGCAGGAGCAATGAATTGTCAGCACATTTAATTCATATTAACTCACTGAATACCACTGATACTCACGCGCTTTTTTTGTCATACGTGTAACTATGATAAAAGACACATGTCTTGGCATGTTCATAATTTGCTTAACAGTAATAGAATATTCTTATATGCTATAAGTGACCAGACGTCGGAGATCAAAACTGGGAATATAATCCCAGAGAAGGGGGAAAAAACAGTCAGCTATTTTTAAGTTAAAGAAACAATATGCTTAGGTTATATATACATGCGTATATCTTACATAAACAATGTATGAATACATTAGATATCTATATATCTTACGGACCTATAGACCAGTGGTTCTCAAATGGGGGTACTTGAAGGTATGCCAAGGGGTACATGATATTTTTTTAAATATTCTAAAAATAGCAACAATTCAAAATCCTTTATAAATATATTTACTGAATAATACGTCAACAAAATATGAATGTAAATTCATAAACTGTGAAAAGAAATGCAACAATGCAATATTCAGTGTTGACAGCTGGATTTTTTGTGGACATGTTCCATAAATATTGATGTTAACGTTTTTTTTTTGTGAAAAAAATGTTTAGAATGAAGTTGATGAATCCAGATGGATCTCTATTACAATCCCCAAAGAGGGCACTTTAAGTTGATTACTTTTATGTGTAGAAATCTTTATTTAAAATTGAATCACTTGTTTATTTTTCAACAAGCTTTTAGTTATTTTTACATCTTTTTTTTTTTCGAAATAGTTCTACAAAGACCACTACAAATGAGCAATATTTTGTACTGTTATACAATTTAATAAATCAGAAACTGATGACATAGTGCTGTATTTTACTTCTTTATCTCTTTTTTCAACCAAAAATGCTTTGCTCTGATTAGGAGGTACTTGAATTAAAAAAAATGTTCACAGGGGGTACAAGTGTCTGCCAAATACTTAAACATATATAAACACCTGAAAGTCTTTATTTCAGCTAAAACCACCAATCTGTTTCACTGGATTCAGAATAAAACAATTCTGTCTTACTCAACAAAGTTAGTATTTGAATATTGTTACTTGAAGACTTATCTGTGGTTACAATAAAATGAGAATGCATCATAATCAGTGGCGGCTGGTGAATTTTGTTTTAGTTGGGCCTGAAAGTTTGTAAACCACATACCTGTAGTGGGGTCATCCTCCCCCAGAAGATTTCTTTGTGATTTTCACATACAAATATTGTAGTTCTTTGCTCCTGCTTAACTCTGAGGTAATATTATTTTCACAAAATACAACCAATAGTATGTTAATGTAAATTCTTACTTGTGAAAAGTAATCCTCCAATTCCTATTTTCAACAGTCCGCTCAATTGAGCAGGAAAACGCTGAATACCAGCCCAACATCTTTTTTTTCTATCTGTCAAATGTTAGTTTAGGCTGTTTGCCGGCTCCTCATCACCACTTCAAGATGGCGGCCAAATTGCTTGCGTCACAGCAGCCAATTCTGCGTCTACTTATAAGATGTCTATGGTTATAACGTCATTGCAAACACGGCAATCTGTTGCGTCCACTGCAGATGTTACCTTATTCATACTTATTGTCAAGTGATTTTTTTTAAACAGGGTTGCATGAGGTACCTACACATAACGTTACGTTAATGAATGTATCACACACAGTAACGTAATATTAGACGGCGGTCAGCAGCACCGCGTATTTTAGCCACCTACAAAAAGACAAACATAGTCAAATAAAGGTCAGTTAAAATCCATCCATCCATCCATCCATCATCTTCCGCTTATCCGAGGTCGGGTCGCGGGGGCAGCAGCCTAAGCAGGGAAGCCCAGACTTCCCTATCTCTAGCCACTTCGTCTAGCTCTTCCCGGGGGATCCCGAGGCGTTCCCAGGCCAGCCGGGAGACATAGTCTTTCCAACGTGTCCTGGGTCTTCCCCGTGGCCTCCTACCAGCTGGACGTGCCCTAAACACATCCCTAGGGAGGCGTTCGGGTGGCATCCTGACCAGATGCCCGAACCACCTCATCTGGCTCCTCTCGATGTGGAGGAGCAGCGGCTTTACGTTGAGCTCCTCCCGGATGGCAGAGCTTCTCACCCTATCTCTAAGGGAGAGCCCCGCCACCCGGCGGAGGAAACTCATTTCGGCCGCTTGTACCCGTGATCTTATCCTTTCGGTCATGACCCAAAGCTCATGACCATAGGTGAGGATGGGAACGTAGATCGACCGGTAAATTGAGAGCTTTGCCTTCCGGCTCAGCTCCTTCTTCACCACAACGGATCGATACAACGTCCGCATTACTGAAGACGCCGCACCGATCCGCCTGTCGATCTCACGATCCACTCTTCCCCCACTCGTGAACAAGACTCCTAGGTACTTGAACTCCTCCACTTGGGGCAGGGTCTCCTCCCCAACCCGGAGATGGCACTCCACCCTTTTCCGGGCGAGAACCATGGACTCGGACTTGGAGGTGCTGATTCTCATTCCGGTCGCTTCACACTCGGCTGCGAACCGATCCAGTGAGAGCTGAAGATCCCGGCCAGATGAAGCCATCAGGACTACATCATCTGCAAAAAGCAGAGACCTAATCCCGTGGCCACCAAACCGGAACCCCTCAACGCCTTGACTGCGCCTAGAAATTCTGTCCATAAAAGTTATGAACAGAATCGGTGACAAAGGACAGCCTTGGCGGAGTCCAACCTTCACTGGAAACGTGTCCGACTTACTGCCAGCAATGCGGACCAAGCTCTGACACTGATCATACAGGGAGCGGACTGCCACAATAAGACATTCCGATACCCCATACTCTCTGAGCACTCCCCACAGGACTTCCCGAGGGACACGGTCGAATGCCTTCTCCAAGTCCACAAAGCACATGTAGACTGGTTGGGCAAACTCCCATGCACCCTCAAGAACCCTGCCAAGAGTATAGAGCTGGTCCACAGTTCCACGACCAGGACGAAAACCACACTGTTCCTCCTGAATCCGAGGTTCGACTATCCGGCGAAGCCTCCTCTCCAGTACACCTGAATAAACCTTACCGGGAAGGCTGAGGAGTGTGATCCCACGATAGTTGGAACACACCCTCCGGTCCCCCTTCTTAAAGAGAGGGACCACCACCCCGGTCTGCCAATCCAGAGGTACCGCCCCCGATGTCCACGCGATGCTGCAGAGTCTTGTCAACCAAGACAGCCCCACAGCATTCAGAGCCTTAAGGAACTCCGGGCGGATCTCATCCACCCCCGGGGCCTTGCCGCCGAGGAGCTTTTTAACTACCTCAGCGACCTCAGCCCCAGAAATAGGAGAGTCCACTACAGATTCCCCAGGCACCGCTTCCTCAAAGAAAGACGTGTTGGTGGGATTGAGGAGGTCTTCGAAGTATTCCCTCCACCGATCCACAACATCTGCAGTCGAAGTCAGCAGAACACCATCCGCACCATACACGGTGTTGATAGTGCACTGCTTCCCCTTCCTGAGGCGCCGTATGGTGGTCCAGAATCGCTTCGAAGCCGTCCGGAAGTCGTTTTCCATGGCTTCCCCGAACTCTTCCCATGTCCGAGTTTTTGCCTCCGCGACCGCTAAAGCTGCACACCGCTTGGCCCGTCGGTACCCGTCCACTGCCTCCGGAGTCCTATGAGCCAAAATAACCCGATAGGACTCCTTCTTCAGCTTGACGGCATCCCTCACTGCTGGTGTCCACCAACGGGTTCTGGGATTACCGCCACGACAGGCACCAACAACCTTGCGGCCACAGCTCCAATCAGCCGCCTCGACAATAGAGGTTCGGAACATGGTCCACTCGGACTCAATGTCCCGCACCTCCCTCGTAACATGTTCAAAGTTCTCCCGGAGGTGTGAATTGAAACTCTCTCTGACAGGAGACTCTGCCAGACGTTCCCAGCAGACCCTCACAATGCGCTTGGGCCTGCCAGGTCTGTCCGGCATCCTCCCCCACCATCGCAGCCAACTCACCACCAGGTGGTGATCGGTAGAAAGCTCCGCCCCTCTCTTCACCCGAGTGTCCAAAACATAAGGCCGCAAATCCGATGACACAACTACAAAGTCGATCATGGAACTGCGGCCTAGGGTGTCCTGGTGCCAAGTGCACATATGGACACCCTTATGTTTGAACATGGTGTTTGTTATCGACAAACTGTGACGAGCACAAAAGTCCAATAACAAAACACCACTCGGGTTTAGATCCGGGCGACCATTCTTCCCAATCCCGCCTCTCCAGGTTTCACTGTCGTTGCCAACATGAGCGTTGAAGTCTCCCAGTAGGACAAGGGAATCACCCGGAGGAGCACTTTCCAGTACTCCCTCGAGTGTACCCAAAAAGGGTGGGTATTCTGAACTGCTGTTTGGTGCGTAAGCACAAACAACAGTCAGGACCCGTCCCCCCACCCGAAGGCGAAGGGAAGCTACCCTCTCGTCCACTGGGTTGAACTCAAACGTACAGGCTTTGAGCCGGGGGGCAACCAGAATTGCCACCCCAGCCCGTCGCCTCTCACTGCCGGCAACGCCAGAGTGGAAGAGGGTCCAGTCCCTCTCGAGAGAACTGGTTCCAGAGCCCTTGCTGTGCGTCGAGGTGAGTCCGACTATATCCAGCCGGAACTTCTCTACCTCGCGCACTAGCTCAGGCTCCTTCCCCCCCAGTGAGGTGACGTTCCACGTCCCAAGAGCTAGCTTCTGTAGCCGAGGATCGGACCGCCAAGTGGCCTGCCTTCGGCTGCCGCCCAGCTCACTATGCACCCGACCTCTATGGCCCCTCCTATGAGTGGTGAGCCCATAGGAGCGATGACCCACGTTGCCTCTTCGGGCTGTGCCCGGCCGGGCCCCATGGGAACAGGGCCGACCACCAGGCGCTCGCCATCGTGCCCCAACTCCGGGCCTGGCTCCAGAGCGGGGCCCCGGTGACCCACGTCCGGGCGAGGGAAATCTGGGTTCATTTCGTTGTAATTCCATAGAAGTCTTTGAGCTGCTCTTTGTCTGATCACTCACCTAGGACCTGTTTGTCTTGGGAGACCCTACCAGGGGGCATGAAAACCCCCAGACAACATAGCTCCTAGGATCATTGGGACACGCAAACTCCTCTACCACGGTAAGGTAGCAGCTCAGAGAGGAGGTCAGTTAAAATGTATACTATATTAAGAATATGTGTACATATTGCATAGGGCCCTGACATCTAACAAGTACAGCACTGTTCATTGTTATGTTCATGTATTTGTGGTTTTTCATGTGTACACAGACATAAACACATACAGTATGAGATGAGATCAATGAGATAAGGTGACAACATGACATAAACTGCTGATGAACTAGTTACAATGCAATATTCCATGGAAATACAATGTTAACACTTTTGTGCAAATAAGTACAGTTGCACTTGTTTTTTCAGATGTGTTTGTACTGTAAAGGAATGAGTTAAATGTTTAGAATAACTGGTTAATAGTGCTATTATGAAGTGCAATGTCAGCACTGTTTTTTTTAATAATAAATACATACAGCGTTTTAAAAGCATACACAATCTGTGTACATATATTAGTCTGTGGTTAAAAAGACTTGAAATGACTCGAAACCCAAAATGCAGGACTTGGGACTTGACTTGAGACTTTCCAGTATTGACTTTGGACTTGACTCGGACTTGCCTGTCTTGACTCGGGACTTGACTCGAGACTTGAGGGCAAAGACTTGAGACTTACTTTTGACTTGCAAAAAAATGACTTGGTCCCACCTCTGGTAACGGGACACGCATCTGCCTCGCATGGGTTCGATTCCCGGCCAGGGTTGCATCAGGAAGTTTCATCCTGAGTAAAAAAGTCAGCAGAAAGCCTTCATGAGATGGACTCGCTGTGGCCAAAGTGCTGAACGTGGGGGAAAAGTGTGAGGCAGACGCTTCTGCTGGCAGAATATCAAAGAAAGTGAAAGTAAAAGTAGACACGGTAAAGCCAAACATTGAATGCATGCTTGTTTCAAGTCACCTAAACTCGATGGTGATCATTTTTATTTTGTCGTACCTGTCAAAGGTGAACACACTTATCCACGTAGGTGAGTAGTAACGAGTTACATTTACTTAGATAAGAAACACAACTTTTACTTTGCTATATAACATTTTATTACCATGGTTACATTCATTTATATCAGGGGTCAGCAACCTTTTTGAAACCAAGAGCTACTTCTTGGGTACTGATTAATGCGAAGGGCTACCAGTTTGATACACACTTAAATAAATTGCCAGAAATAACCAATTTGCTCAATCTACCTTTAATAAATAAATCTATATGTATAAAAAAAATGGGTATTTCTGTCTGTCATTCCGTCATAGCTTGTTACAGCTTCAATCAACTGATAAAAAACAAAAACATGAAAATGCAAAATATGGTGATAAACAGCTATCCTTGACACGCAAAAACTGTTTTAATGTGTAAAAAAACTCAAGTGAATCAAGCTTTGTTCAAACCTGTTTAGCTGATGTTGCATCATGCTTATTCTCTTTTCGCTGTCTCTTGCGAGGGATCTCATCCATGGTAAGAGTTCCGCTTGAGTTGAAGCTAGAGTCAGAGATCTCAGATGCAGAGGACAAGGACAGGTCTGAAAATTCTAAAGGAATAAAAGAAAAAAACATTTGATCATTTTATTCAGTAGTGTACAGAGTGCCTGATAATACATGATTTTATATCTCACCCTGGCTTGAGAATATTGTCAGCACCACATTGCCTTGTCCAACCAGGTCGCTGAATATTTCCGCATCAACTTCTGTCCCTGTTGCATCCTTGTACATAATGCTTGCATCGGGTGGCAGGCAAAATCTCTCAATGACTGCAAAACAGTATGAGAAAATTGTGATTTATGTGCTTTATGTGCAGTTTCATTTGTCTCACAGCAAATGACTGTTCTAGTTAGATGGAGTCATCCACTGGTGATTTTTTCCCTCAAGTAACCCTGACACTTCTTAAGTCCAAATTTAAAAGTTAAGTATTGGCTTTTCTCAGTTAACTGTTCTTGTGTATAAAATGCTTTACATTCTAGGTGGCACACATGTTGAGTAAATTATCCCCATTTATAAAGGAATCTGCTTCAGGCATGTAAAGACACCAGAGTATACAACATGAGGTTTTTAAAGAAAGTGGGTCTATTTTTAAACTGTTTTTAAGGCAAGATTAAGTAAATTGAAACACCTTTTCCATGGAATTGGAGAAAGTCAAACGGTCCCTCAACGTCATCCAGCTTCACATACTTCTGCTGTTGGTTGTACTTCACCTGGACCAGCATCTTCACTGAGACATGCAAAACATATATTAAAGAAAGTCAATATTTAAAGAAAGAACAGTTTAGAGGTCAATGTGTCACAGTAAAGGATAAGATTTGTTAATATTTTGCAGGGGCCTCTATCAATAATTTTCTTTTTCATTCCTAAATGATTGCTTTATAATATATATATATATATATATATATATACATATATATATATATATATATATATATATATATGTCTATATTATGTATATATGTATATATATATGGGCTTCACGGTGGCAAAGGGGTTAGTGCGTCTGCCTCACAATACGAAGTTCCTGCAGTCCTGGGTTCAAATCCATGTTCGGGATCTTCCTGTGTGGAGTTTGCATGTTCTCCCCGTGAATGCGTGGGTTCCCTCCGGGTACTCCGGCTTCCTCCCACTTCCAAAGACATGCACCTGGGGATAGTTTGATTGGCAACACTAAATTGGCCCTAGTGTGTGAATGTGAGTGTGAATGTTGTCTATCTGTGTTGGCCCTGCGATGAGGTGGCGACTTGTCCAGGGTGTACCCCGCCTTCCGCCCGATTGTAGCTGAGATAGGCGCCAGCGCCCCCCGCGACCCCAAAAGGGAATAAGCGGTAGAAAATGGATGGATGGATGGATATATTTATGTATACATGAGACAGAGAGAGGGAGAGAATTTTGAAAGGGATCACAATTGAATATTGTAATTAAAACTAAATGTTAGAGCAGTAACAGTAATTTCTACAACAGAAAAGTCACAATATCATCTGAACAATATCTCACTGGAAACAAGTCATTTTAATCATATTCCTGTTGTCACAATATTGAATAATTTCAAAATAGGATTAAAAACACAGCAAAAAAGAAAAAAAAACATTAGTTATTCTTCCTGTCCTATCTCTTTCCTCCTTTCTCATCTGTTTATGTGGCAGTGAGGGCTGGTTGGCTCTGCCAGCAGAAACTTTTAACACAATCATTTCAGTGGCGAGTTATGGTTAGCAGAAAGTATAAGGACAACGACTGCTAGATTGTTTGCTACAGCTTAAAGATGAGCCAGCATGCTGTGTCAGAGGATAAATGAGAGACGGAGGAGCAAACGGATTAAAAAGTATTTCACATGTTTGCGCAGGTTTTACAGATGTTTATACTCGAGGAGGTTTTTCTTCACATACAGTACTTACAGTTAGATGTCATCAAACTGATGTTACAGTTACTGTCATTTCACGGGATCCACCGTAACCTCTGCTCTGCTGCTCACTGACGTGCGTGTGTTTCTGTGCCCCTGAGAACAGAGGAGAGGCTGCAGCTATATTAATTTGTACCTAATCAAGAAAAAAAAACCCCAACAATCAGTTCTTACGTTTATATATTCCTAGGTCAAGACAGATTCAGATGCTTGTAAAGGCCCTGGTATGAATTAAATACTAAATTAAATTAAATCTCATTTAATATTTAATACAATATGTCCATGACCCAGTGAATACCCTGATAATAAATAACACCAAAACTTGAAGAGTAGCAATAAATGAACCAGTAACTACTGAGCTTATCCCTCCGCAGACAAAATTGGACAAGAGAAACATGTCTCCACAGGTTTTTTGCAGTTTTTCGAAGTTTAGAGTGTGAGGGACAAAATAACAAAAGCCCCCACAACTGTTAGTTCCAGCCTTAAATAATATTTTGTACAGTAAAAACTTTGTTTATCATGGCTTTGAGGAAGTGACTTACTGTCATTTTTAAAGTTGAAGTGACTTGCTACTACTGTCTGCTAGCTTAGAAATGCAAGCTAATAGCATGACCGATTTTGTTGTTCAGAACTGGTGACAAAAAAAGCTTAGTTGCTAAAACACATATTCTCCATACATGTTTTATTGTACATGCTACATTTCACAGCATTAATTTGCAGCTGTTTCAGTACATTTGATTAAATTGCACTTACCTTGTGGAACTGCACGAGAGAAGCGAAATGGTTCCTATTGTCTCTTTTCCCTCCAACTGAAGTGAAATGCAGGGCGGGGCTTAATTGCATCTCAGCAGAGTTAAACTAACTCATGAGTGATCAACTCTGTCAAATAACTCCCCATAGCAAAAATTTGCTTGCTCATCTGTTGCTTAATCTCGTATCTTGAGAACATTTTGAGCTTCTCATATCTGTCTAATTCTGTGATCAATTGTTTCTCTTTTATTGCTCCTAAGGGACCCTTAGGAGCAATAAATAAGCTAAAAAGAGACAAGACATCACTGAGACAAAGGAGGTTGAGTTGAGACAACCCTTTGAGCAATATTTGAGAAGTGGGATACACTGACGAGAGCTCATATATGTATGCCATTGATCTCAATTATGTCTCATTTATTTTGAAGGATAATAAAAAGAGAAAGAAACGAGATGTATGAGCAATAAAAGAGATCTTATGTATGTCTTTTTCATGTCTTGATTATTTCTCTTAAATTTATTATCATATCTCAAATTTGAGAATCATGAGAACAAATTGAGAGTGCAATTAAAATATTCATCTGACTTAATTAGAAATAACACTAAACAAATACTCAAATATTGAAAGGTGTATCACTTTATTTGGCTACACAAAAATACAAAATATAATATAAAAATAGATTAAATACAAAAATGTATATGTAGTTAATTAGTACATACATAATGTACATATTGACATTCACAATACTTAAAACATAGAAAACAATATACAAAAAATAAAACAAATACAAAAATAAATGAATTTGACCTTGAGTACTCACTTTGCTATTGTGAAAAAGTCAGGTGTAGCTTTTTAACTCCTTGTTGAGCAAACCATGTACCTTAGTTAAAAAAACACTTGACTTCATCTCAGTAAGAGGGTGAGTAAATGACAAAATTTCCATTTTTGAAATATTCCAAGTAAAAACTGAAATACATTTATAAAATTGTAACTGTGCTGTGTGGAACTGGTCTACATACAAAAAATAATCACACATTGAAAACCAGGGATACTTAACATTTTTACCTTGGGGCACGACCAACTTTTCCACTACACAAGGGTCTGGGACCAACTGAAATATAAACACTGAATTAGTCATCTTACACTAAAGTGTAAGACAACCGAGTACCATTGCTGCCCATATGGACGGACAACAGCTAAGAAACAGATATTCATTGGCGGCTTCCAAGGGGTACTCGCAGCCAAACAGTGGGCCCCAGCCCT
The DNA here is from genome assembly GCF_033978795.1 of Nerophis ophidion. Taxonomy (NCBI): domain Eukaryota; kingdom Metazoa; phylum Chordata; class Actinopteri; order Syngnathiformes; family Syngnathidae; genus Nerophis; species Nerophis ophidion. The sequence goes on from NC_084614.1 coordinate 77,159,991, forward strand.
ATGATTAAGAAACACTGTTGTAAACAATAGAACAGCCTCCTGCGATAACAATATAACATTTGGTACAAACATGATCATTGAAATATTTTGAAATTGGTTACAAAAGCTACTAATATACCTGATTATGTAAGCAGCAACATACTGCGTAATTTCCGGTTGCATTATTTTTTTATTTGGAAAAAACTTTGCACTGTGAAGGGATATTAGCCACTAGCTTGTTAGTGATGTTGCATCAGTGCCAAATTTGCTTGGCACAGCACACCTCAATATGCATTATCACAGAATAACGTGGTACTAAAAGCTACATCATAAGGCAATTTTTTACAATATATACTGCGCAAACCTAGACCAAAATATTTAACATGTTTACCAAGGAAACATCCTACCATAGAATGAACTTGACAGGTACAAGGGCCTACTTAAAACCGTCTCTGGCCCGACATTTGTTTACCAAAGCTTTCTTGAGCTTGGCCTCCTCAATATTGTCCCAATCAGGAAGGGTACTGCATCTCAGGACATACGCTGCAAGGCAAGAACATAATAATCAGCCATTCGTAATTTTGTCCCACATCAGTTTCTACAGGTATCAAATCTATGCAATGCAATGCAATAACAATAATAATGCAAATTCAAATGTAATGCTTTTTAATGCCATTTTTTGGTACTTGAAAAAATGTAATGCCCATGTGCGACTGCATATAGTTGTTGTTTTTTTATATAGTCAAAAGCTTACAATTATCTATCTGTATACACACAGTTGCAAGCATTAGTTAATTAGTTGAAAAGTTTACATTAACTGTTACTATCTAATGTATTAGAATTGGCTTACAAAGCTGTTTAATTGGAGAATGTATTTTTATTTATTTATTTTTGTGGAGTAGCATCTGGTGTTTTGATCGTATGCATGGCCGTAGACAATCGCTAATTAAAAGGCTATCAAAAATATTAAAGGAGAACTGCACTTAAACCCTCTAAACAAACATCCCATTCTGCATCAGATGATCAATATAATATACCCATTAGCCATTTATTTAGTTGTGTCTGTTTGAAACATGCTGTAAGTATATATATATATTCTCTGAAAATATGATTTATAATAGCCAGAAACTGGAGGATACCATTTTTAATCAGGATACAATTTGTTTTAAATAGTTAAAAGGTTTTATGGAATAATAAATGAACATCATACCAGGATTGCAAATTATGCATGTGTTTGGAAATGGATGATCTATTTAAACATTTTAGAAAAATACAGAACAATATTGGTAAAAATGCCAATAAGATGCATTTGAAAAAAGCTATGGCAATTAAACATTTTGAATTTATTGTATTTTACACCTTCTCTGTTTAAAATGTTTACAGTAAATAGCAAGTATGTATCAAGTGTCCGGCAGCTGAAGGAACTTGTATTCATTTATTGTGGGAATGTCAGAAAATAAAAGAGTTGTGGTCTGCTGTGAAAATTGCCTCGCTAGCGTAGATCACTTGCGTCACAACAGTTGCTAATGTTAGGCAAGTTAGCTCATATGTGTTGAAGTGCAGATGATTGAAATAAACGACTCAGTGTATTAAAAAAGCTCAGCTTTTCCATTATCCTGACATGGTGTCACAGTTAAGGACTACACGCCTACAGTGACCAAAGAAAGGAAAAGTTTAGGCCCCCAGAGCAGTTTCATTTTGCTTTATTGAAGCAGTGCTTTTGTCGTGTTCCCACCTTACAATACCTCTTGTATGCAGTTTGACAGCCGCAGTTAAAAAAAGAAACACACAGGAAGACTAACAATTTCGATGACCGTAACCTTCTTAAGTTAATTTTCATTTACCGTTTGACATATTGACTGTCCGCCATGTCCTACAATCGTATTACATTTTTTAAATGCCTCTGGGCAAAGCATTTAATGCTTTTTATTGCCGTTTAAAGCCTTAATTTACGCAAAATCATTAATACACACAACCACACTTCAAGTTGATGGACATAACACTATATTGCTCATCATAACGCTAGTTTTTAGTCAATCACAAATTGTAATTATGTAACATTGAGTTATACTTCCAGTGTGCTGTAATCGATAAGGGATTAACATTTCTCATATTGAACTTCTATTTAATTATTGTTACCCAATTTTGGCCTGAAAACACCCTCAGTTTGGGAAAACTTACTTAGGATTCCTTCAACTTTTTTCCGGTCAAGGATGCGCTTTCGTGTTCCTGCAGGTTTGTTTTCAGGGCGACCAAAAGGGACACTCCTCTACTGTAAAAAAGAGGTCAAAAAGTGCGTGGAATAAACGCATATATTTGGGCTTTGAAGCATGTCTCATGGCAGCAAGGCGGAACGATGATATGAATACGCCGCTCTCAGGAAAGAGCTCTTGCTGGTCCGATTAATGAGGGCCGTCGGTGTATTTGTCTCCAACGAGGTCGCAGGGAGTTTGAAGTACTCTGACTTGGCCCGGATCTGAAAGGGAAAAAATAGCACAAACAATACCAGAATGAGAAAATAATGTGTTCAAGGCCCAATCACAAGTTTAAGTAAACAAAACAATTACATCATGAATGAATTAGCATTGGGTACTTACCTATTTTCAAGAGGACTTCTTTGATTCGTTGCTTTTCTCGCCGGATTTTTTCCAACTCCTCCCTACATCCATCACATGGCGTCCATGATTTTTCTGCCTGTGGTTGATAACAGATAGTGTCCTCAACAGATGGGTTGAGTGCATCTCTCCTGTCTGGTGCCAGGAAAGCTGCGTTTTTATTCTCAGGTGGATTCCGGCTAGGTGGCAAGCTATTGTGTACGCCGGGTGAAGGACCAGAGGTGTTGTGGACATTTGGTGATGGGCCAGCGGTGTTGAAGTCGTGTGGGGATAGGCGGGGTGTACAGCCTCCAGAGTGATCAACCTTCGGTGGTGAGGCCATTGGTTGATGGGCAGGATGCATGGTCTTCGTAGGGAAATGGACCTTTTATGTTGAGACCATATGGCAGGGGTGTCCAAACTTTTTCCACTGAGGGCCGCACACTGAAAAATCAAAGCAAGCGGGGGCCATTTTCATATTTTAAAAACCAATACAATAAATGTATAAAAAAATATACAGTTAGGCCTCCACTTAGTTATGATCCCGGGACCCCAAAGGGTTTTGGTCAAAAAAAATATTAAAAATGTGTCATTATTCAGTATTATTATCATTATTCATGTTTTAAATCTCTAGATCAACATTAGGAAAAAAAAAATGGAAAAAACACAAAATATGCAATATTTTCATCCAATAACTTTTTGGGGTGGAATTTTTGAGATTATATAATAATTGGAGCCTTAATTTTGGATATTTAATCATTATTTTTTTTTGAGGAATGACACTTAAAAACAAATCACACTAAAATAATTGGGGATCCCAAAGTGTCCTACTCGTTAAAGTGTTAAAAAATAAATAATACATTTTTTTTACTGTTTACTTTTAGCACAATAATCTCGAGATCAACCTCAGATATATCCGTCAATTTTAGAACTTTTATTGTTGTTTAATTTTTTTGGTTTGTTTGTTTTAGGCCCTTCTTTAAAAAAAAACAAAACAGCTCAGTTTTTTTATATGGCAAAACACAAAATATGCAACATTTTCCCCAAAAAATATCTTAAAGTGGAATATTTAACGTGACGTAATTGAAGTTTTGAATAGGTCAATAATTCAAAATGACATTGATTTTGATCCATTATTTTTTAAAGAAACAGCCTGCATGGCATCTTTGTGTTATTAAAGCATTGCAACATTTTCTTGTTACATTTCACCTGTTTGCGCTTTTTATCACTTTTTATTTTTTTCAGTTGTATTTTTAAAATGTGCCGTTAAAGAATGACCTGGGGGCCCCAAATGGCCCCCGGGCCGCACTTTGGACACCCCTGTCATATGGTGATAGGCTAGATATATGGCCTCCGTAAGGAAATTAACAATTGATGTGGAGGTCATACAGTGATGGGATGGCTGTATTGCCGCTGTAGGGTGATGGACCAATGGTTCCCTCTCTGGTAAACCTATCGTGATATTTCATTGAACAATAGATTACAATTGTATAAACCCAATTTGTCCATACATGTATATACAACATCAAAAGAGATGAGAAATACTGAACTACAAAAAAATTACTGAAATGACCTACAGTATATTTTAACCTGCAGCGGCCAAAGTGGACCTTAGTCTATGTGCAGTGAGGAGAACAAGTATTTAATAGACTGGCGGTTCTGTAAAATCTAAAACAAAACAAAAAATTACACATTTTATTATTTTCAAGTAACTTGCATTTTTTTTTCTCCACGGAATTGATCACCTAGTAACCTCTACTTCTCTGAAGTATCAAATATAAATTTCATGCAATAAGATGCAAATTAATTACTTTTAAAAAATTCATACAATGTGATTTTACGGATTTTTGTTTTGGATTCTATCACTTACAATTGAAGTGTGCCTATAATGATATTACTAAAAATAATAATATAAGTAACAGACATCGAACTACAAAATCACCAATGTATAAATGATTTGTTCTCCTCATTCTATGATGGACAGTACCAATAATGAAAATAAATGTACCATGACCAAAATTGACTATATCTATAATCATTCTGTACAGTACTCCTTAACAAAAACATTTCACATCAAAGACAAAGGAACTGGACCAGTACTGAAGATGAAATCATCTTGACTGCAAGGAAATAGACAACTCACTTAGTCAACAATAACAAATAACAGATTTTTTTATTAGTAAGTGATACATAACATTGACTATCACGAAAAAGTTATTACTTTATATATCTCAGGATTATTTATGAAATGTACAATTAAGTATAAACTGTCAAACCAGTACTTATATTTGGTTTAAATATGTTTTTTTTTTTAAACTATTGCTTATTGAGATTTCTGCCCTACCTCCTTTCTCCACAAAGGAAGCACAGGCATGTGAGCACCCTTTGACAAAAGAGGAAAATTCACAAAAAAGAGGAACATTTCCATCCGCATGTAGGGCTCCGACAAAAGCCCCGAAAATATTTTTTAAGAATCAATACTACATAGCACTGGGCCAATAAAACAATAATTATACATCGCAATACACATAATCATATCAATATTAAATGCTTTCGATAAAATATTGGAGCCAGCATGATTCGCTGCATGAGGTCACTCGCGCTTTGGGAAGCCAGTAAACAGAAAACAGGAAGTGTCACTGAGCAATGGAAGTGACATGCTACAACAGACAATCAGTTAACAGTATTTACTGAGCAATGGAAGGGACACGCCAACAGCCAATCATGTAACAGTATCAACAACAAGTAAGCTAGCTCAATGATGATAATTATGCTAACTAGCAAGCCAAGCTTGTTTTGGTGTCCCTGTCCTGAAATTCAGTGCGGTGTTTAGGCAAGAGCAGCAGCAAGTACCAGCGGCCAAGGAGAGCGTTCCACAAATTTTGTTTGGATCCTATTTTTTGGATATTGTTTACTTAATTCATCCATGGAATTTTTGTTATTGTTGAACGCTCCGATCGGACAGGTTTTTACTGGACACATTTCCGATGAGTGTTGCTCTGAGAACCTACAAGTGTTTAGTTAATACTTGATTGCTGATAAGAAGTTAGCTCCGGATTTTTTGACACTCATCCTTGAACTCCCATCCTTAAACTACTTTTATTTATATTTCTCATATTCTTATTTATATTTAATTGAAAACAAAAACAAACGGAATTTATATTTTGACGTGAAACTGAATGTTTAAAAACTGTTAAGAAAGTACATATTGTGTAAATTTTTCTCAATAAAACTTGTTTATAAGATTTCAGTGTGTGTTCAAGTACTTCTTGAGCACATTCATCAATACTGTGATAACAATTGTAACCATGACATGAAATGTTCATTTTGTTACTCCCTAGTTTTGACACATGAGATTGTAGAGTGGATATTTACACTCTATGAACATTTTGACCATAACTAAAAAGTAATAAAATGATGGCAACAAATTGTTTTCAGGGTCCACAAGTTCAGAACTTTTAATACTGAAATCAGAGTGGATACAGATGTTGGGTTTTGGGCAACTTAATACATCAAATATTTGTATTTGTCATTAACATACTATTTACTGAAACAATGATTTGATGGCAAATAAAATAATGTTTAAATTAATGCTGGTTTTTTTTGGTTTTGAAATTCACTAAATTTGCTAAAGATTAAACGTTTTGAACTTGTAGACCCATAGGCATGAGGTAATAAATGTCAAGCTTACCCATAGGCAGTGTTGCCGCCTGTTACAAGTCCGTCACTTGATAGATTCAGCGCTGTAATATTATCATGTTCAGTCAGTGGTTTCTGATCTACTGTAATGGTTTCAGACCCTGATGTTGAGTGTGATGGCTCACTGGCTTCCAACATATTTAAAAATAACTCCTGTGGAGTTTGGCAGCCTTTTGGTGACTGAGTCTGATCTTTTCCTAAAATATGTTCAACAGTTGCCCTATAAAATTTACTATCTGACCACTTTGCTAAAACAGAATCTCCTGTTTTAAGATCTAAGATCTGCACAGGAGCTTCATCTCTTGGCAAAATGTCTGCTCCTGTAAAGATTTTGCCGGTATAACCGTCCTCCCATCTGACGAATGCCAAACAATCTGAAAGAGAGAGTGCAAAAGAGAAAGTGTTTAAAATAGTTAATTTGAGTATAAAAAATTGGACTGGTATTTGTCATCTCATTTGGACATCAATGTTATGATTATTCCCTCTCCCCATCCCTATTTGCATTTTAAAGCAGATGCAGTAGGAAGAGCTTGCCCATCGCTGTCTTAGAGGTGTGTGGCCTCATTACAATTAGGGTATTGTTACCTAACTGCCTTGGGGCGACTTTCCCAAGGTGGTATTTTCAGCTGTTCTTTAAATACTACACAAATTAATAAAGTCATTTTTCCAGTTTGTTAGCTACATGTACTGCAATTTGGCTCAACCGTAGTCCGCTTTGCCACACATACATAGAAACTTACCAGATTGCTTAATTGGGGGAGGAGAATTATGCAGGTCCTTCATTTTCTTTGTGGGAACTCTTAACCACTTTCTTGTAGTCGTTTCCTTTTGGTCCATGCTGTAAATGAAAAAAATAATTTTGGATCACAAACTGAGGATGGGTTGATTGGCAACACTAAATTGACGCGTGTGTGAATGTTGTCTGTCGATCTAAGTTGACTTGTTCATGGTGTACCCCGCCTTTCGCCCAAGCGGAACTGGGATAGGACATAGCAACCCCACGACACGAAAGGGAAAAGCAGTAGAAAATATATGGATGGAACTATAATATAAATTATTTACATATATGGGGTCACTCCATATGGATGTTAACTTTTAGGGTGAATCATATTTAACTTCTGTTGAAAACAAGTAAACAGAATGATATTTTATGATCGTTCTGGCTATAGTAAAAAAAAAATCTTAAACCAGACAGTTTAATTCTTATTTTAATTCATATCTATTTTGAGGTGCGTTGGGTTTGATGGCACCTTTTTATAATGGGGTACATATTAGGAAAGTTATAGTATTTTTAACAAAAAGGTCATGAATATAATCTCGAGCCCCAATGACTTTGTATTGAAGAGGTTGACCATAATTAGTGCATTTTGACCAGGTTAACACAATCATAATTTTTAAAACATGTATCACAGGAAAACTATTCTTATATCATGTTGCTAGTCTTAACAAGACCTGTCTGATAATACCATCCATCCATCCATTTTCTACCGCTTATTCCCTTTCGGGGTCGCTGGCGCCTATCTCAGCTACAATCGGACGGAAGGCGGTGTACACCCTGGACAAGTCGCCACCTCATCGCAGATAGACAGACAACATTCACACTCACATTCACACACTAGGGCCAATTTAGTGTTGCCAATCAACCTATCCCCAGGTGCATGTCTTTGGAGGTGGGAGGAAGCCGGAGTACCCGGAGGGAACCCACGCATTCACAGGGAGAACATGCAAACTCCACACAGAAAGATCCCGAGCCTGGATTTGAACCCAGGACTGCAGGAACTTCGTATTGTGAGGCAGACGCACTAACCCCTCTTCCACCGTGAAGCCCAATAATACCGGATTCATTTAATGAATGTTTAACATTTTACACACATACCTACTTTATTTTCCTAAATATATGCAGTTTATACAATGGATAGCATGATACAAAACATACTGTGCCTCTGCCAGCGAGTAAGCAAATATACTGCTGCTTTCAAAATGGCGGGGCAAATTAGTGAATCATTTAATACTTTTGGATGTAATCTCTTATTTATTGCAAATAGCCAGCCTTACCGATAACATTCAACCCGGACCTCCTTTGTCGAGTGTCACTTTATCTACAACAGTATTATAAAAAACATTTTTAAGTTAAGCTCCCCAAATTAATATGCACTGTAGAATCCAATTGTGAAGGTCATTATGTATGCTAACATTACTTGTTGGGCAGACGCCATTATGGTTACCGCAGCCTCCTAAAGGACCGCTCCGTTGTCACAACAGTTAAATATTTTCATTTCACAACAGTTAAATATTTTCATTTCACAACATTACATGGTTGACCAACTAAAAAATATTAGCATACTTACCTCTCCAAGTCTCATGTCGCAAGCGTTGCGACTGTCGTTTCCAAAAACTTTCCCGCTTCTTCTTCTCTTTCTTCTTCGCTTTCTTCTTCTTCCTCGTTTTAGTTTAAAGTAGGCGCACAGACAACGTTCAAATGTTACGCCACCTACTGTTTCCCCGCCTCTTCTTCTTCTTCTGACGTTAACTGACGGCAAACCACGCGTCATGTCCGCCGCCGTTTGATAGAAAGCGTAAATTTTCTAAATTTCCTTCCTTTGAAAGTTACTCATAGCCAAAAATGGCTATTTTCAGATGGTCATATAAGGAGAAAATCAACTTTATCAAAATTCTGAGATGTGGATCTCAACGACACTCTCGCGAGATTTGGCACCGCGCCCCATGAATCTGTCCAATCGTATTTGCTCTACCTGAAAAACACGCATGCGCATTTAGTGGGCGGATGTGACTTGAAGAAACAATTCGGCACTGAAGGAATAACAACTGCAAGTAAGTAATACCATTTATTGTTTTTGTTTTGGTATTTAAATTACTTTAACATACACGAGTTAGTATTTATTAAACTACTGTAACGTCACTGATTTACGGAAATATAGCTATAAATGCCGCATTCAACCTTGCTAGAAGCTATGAAAGTTACCTCCAGCGAGGCATCTCAAGTGATAAACTACACTTCATACATCCCATAGTGAAATAGCAATGATAGAAGTAAATGTTCAGAGAACATTTGAAGTTGAACAATATAAATTACTGAACATACACTGCTTCGACATAATATAGAGTTTTACATTTACAAGAAGTTCCACTGTATATTCCAGCAACCTTTGTCTGTATTTACATAGTATTGGAGTGTCGAAATGACAAAATGAAAACCTGGAAAACGATGGAGAAGAACTGGTAAAGAAGTCGACTCAAATAAATGATCAAGAAGGACTGTAAAGCTGGTAAGTAGACTGGCATAGTTGTGGTGCATTAAACTGGCAGCAGATATATGATATTTTATTTTTCTTGCTGCAGTCATCCCGTCCTGCAACCACCTATGTGAAGACTGATGAGCAATGGCTAAGTAAGTTACATGTATATGCGTTTTCTTTGTTTAAATGGATTAGTTCTGATTGAGATTTACAGACCAGATAGAAGGATAAAAAGCTGTCCACAGTTTGTCAGGAACAAGCATGGAAATATTGCTTTCTTTTACCCTGATTACAGTAGTACGTATGAAGAATGAAACTTGAAATATAAGTAATCTCAGCATGTGTAATTAATGTTTTTTGAACCTTTCACCTTCAAGTTAAGGCTGATTAGGGATGTAACAATATCAAAATTTCACGGTATGATATCCTCATAGTGTTAAAGCCACAATAAGATATTGTTACAAAAATGTCAAAGTCCAAAGACATGCACCTGGGGATAGGTTAATTGGCAACACTAAATGGTCCCTGGTGTGTGAATGTGAGTGTGAATGTTGTCTGTCTATCTGTGTTGGCCCTGCGATGAGGTGGGGACTTGTCCTGGGTGTACACCGCCTTCCGCCCGATTGTAGCTGAGATAGGCACCAGCGCCCCCCGCGACTCCAAAGGGAATAAGCGGCAGAAAATGGATAGATGGGTGGTGTTAAATGAAGTGGCAGGAATGTTTAGGATAAACACACTTACTATAATTGAACACAAACATAATGTTCATATGTTGTAGTCATATTTATTATTATAAACAGGTATTTCAGGTGCAAAGGAATGGTGCAGAATTCCAGAATTTCAAGTAACACACAAAAACAAACAAAAAACAAAACTTTCAAATATGTGTCTTTAAACTGACATTAACAGTAAACTTGCAGTGTAACTAATGTAGAACAATAATGTTTCTTTAGCCAAGAAACTATACTGTGTTTGTCTGGTATGTTTTTTTTTTTTAATATAACTTGGTATTATATTGGGTTTGATTACATTTTTAGCACATTCAACAATAATGCGATTATAATGCAAACAGTGATCATTTTGGTCACAGTAACGGTGATATGACATTTTGGTATTGTTACATCACTGCTGTTTAGTTTAGTGTTTTTTTTTCTTTTAACTTCCTAAGAAACTGTCATTTGCAATGGAAATGTTACTATTAGTTTGTAAAATACTGATTCTTAAGAATTAACTAATAATTTGACTTTTAATCATATAAATACCTCACAAATGGATATTGTCCCTTGCTTACGTCTTGGTTTCACATCAATGATATTTTCCAAATAATGGTTCTAAAATACAACTCATTCTAATATATTACTCATATTCCTTAACTTATTGTAGACATTGTGGTGTGAAGTGTCGGCAAATTTCTTATTTTGTGCATGTCCACATTTCCTTTGGTGAGGTGCAACAGCTCTGACTTGGAAATGGTCTGGATGAACGTGGCAAGCTTTACCTTGTATTATGCAGACTTTATTTAAGGTTAAACAAGCACGACAGTTATAGGCACAGAAATATTTCACAGCAACAATTCCTCGGATCACCGAAGCACAAACATTCCCGTCACTCCTGCACACTTCCACTTTTTCACCCCTATATAATGTCCCCTGTTTGAACTTTGTTGTCCCACACTACGCGGGTTATCATGGGAGATCGAGTTTACTTCTCAGATGAGCCCACTTAATATTGTCAGAAAAAAACACACCCACTGGAGTTCTCGTTTGATAGCGTCACACATCACGGCATTATTGTGAGAATTTTGAAACCAATATAAAGTAATATTTACAATAATGTTGCATCCCTCGTCAAGATCCTTTCTCATAGGTTTGGTTTGATGCTGTGTGTTTACTAAATCTTAGTCTTTTGAGTTTTTTGGTTCCTCTTCTTTGTGTCAGGGGATAGCAGCAGAATAACACTGAAGGAGGCGGTGCCTCCTGAAGGATCCCAAAACACTGCTCTTCAAATGGAACACATCCAACCTTCAGGTGACCGTGCAGGATGTACCACTCTGGAACATCAAGCCTCTCCCTACCTGCCAGGTACACCCACCGTCTTCTGTGTCTGACTATTGTTTTGTTGTGAATTTTGTCACGAAGCAAATCCTGCTAAAATATGACAAACTTTTGAGTGTAAGAATGTGAGCGATATGATGAGATGTTATACGTTTTGCCTTTTGACAAAATGTTATAAAAAACCTTTAATGATTTGTATTCTATTTTAATTTCAGCACATGAAAATATTTCTACTTCTGACTATCAAAGACAATGGAAAAACATTTTCCAGAACAGCCCTCACAGATCCTCCTGATGGCCTAACAACTAAACTACATGTCGATGCTGAGTATGATTCATCTCAATCATTTGAGGAAACTCTCCCTGATATAGGGGATTGGATGTACAATGACGGACATACGTTTTATGAAGGATTTGAAGATAGTTTGAGTGAGGAGTGTGCAGAAGAGTCAAATTTCAAGGACACAACAGACAAACCAATACATGACAATGCATCAGAAGCCTTGGAGGCCTTGGAGAATCAGCACCTCCAAGTCCGAGTCCATGGTTCTCGCCCGGAAAAGGGTGGAGTGCCATCTCCGGGTTGGGGAGGAGACCCTGCCCCAAGTGGAGGAGTTCAAGTACCTAGGAGTCTTGTTCACGAGTGAGGGAAGAGTGGATCGTGAGATCGACAGGCGGATCGGTGCGGCGTCTTCAGTAATGCGGACGTTGTACCGGTCCGTTGTGGTGAAGAAGGAGCTGAGCCGGAAGGCAAAGCTCTCAATTTACCGGTCGATCTACGTTCCCATCCTCACCTATGGTCATGAGCTTTGGGTCATGACCGAAAGGATAAGATCACGGGTACAAGCGGCCGAAATGAGTTTCCTCCGCCGTGTGGCGGGACTCTCCCTTAGAGATAGGGTGAGAATCTCTGCCATCCGGGAGGAACTCAAAGTAAAGCCGCTGCTCCTTCACATCGAGAGGAGCCAGATGAGGTGGTTCGGGCATCTGGTCAGGATGCCACCCGAACGCCTCCCTAGGGAGGTGTTTAGGGCACGTCCAACCGGTAGGAGGCCACGGGGAAGACCCAGGACACGTTGGGAAGACTATGTCTCCCGGCTGGCCTGGGAACGCCTCGGGATCCCCCGGGAAGAGCTAGACGAAGTGGCTGGGGAGAGGGAAGTCTGGGCTTCCCTGCTTAGGCTGTTGCCCCCGCGACCCGACCTCGGATAAGCGGAAGATGATGGATGGATGGATGGATGGGCATCAGAAGCCATGGCAGGGTGCCTTCTGATCATCATGGGTTATGTAAACTGTCATAAAGTCACTGATAAGGCCATAAGCGATATGCTCAAAATGTTCAAGTTGCTTTATCCCGATAGTCTGAACACAGACTGCTTAAACGGTGTGCAGAAGTTCAAAAACTTTTTTTATCCCACTCTGCATCATCGCTTATTATATTACATAAATCCTCCAGTAATTGTTTTGGGCCAATAGAAAGTAAACAAATAAAATGCCTGTTTTGTGGGACTAGTGTGTCAGAAGAAAGATTCTCATCCTTTTTTTTTAAAGTATGTACAGATTGATTTCTTCTTTACCGTAGCACATTCATGTGCCAAATGGGCCCTTGTTCGTGAATTTAAACATGCAGGTTTTTCTTTGCTGCAAGATAGTGTAACATATGAGACATGCAGTTATGTTATTCCCCTATTGGAAACTTCTGCCAGTACAGTAGTATCCTTGGATGACATATTGGGTAAAGTTGTTTTCCTTGACTTCGCATCTATGCTTGGCATTGTGTTTGCAGTTCATTTCCCCAATACACTTGAAAAGTTTTAGATAATTAAGAACTGAACTGGCCTAAGAAGCCACAAATCAATTTTTTGATCATTGTTATAAATGCTCTGAAAATACACACTGATGTGATGTTGCCGTGGATGCTGTAAAAGTCTGTAAATATGTACTGTATATGGAGTATCATTGTTGATTATGTTTTTGCATTGTGTGTAATATTTCAGTGGCCAATTTATTAAATTTACTTGTTTAATAAAACCACTGTCTTTTTTTAATGAATACATAGGCCTACTATGCTACTGTATTTTAATATTAGTCCTTATAATGGTGGTTGGAGAGCCAAATATCTTCTGAAGTGGTACCTTGTTAAACGAGTTTGAGAACCACTGCTCTAGAAAGTTCACAAATGTTAAAAGCTCTTAAAAAGTGTCTTGTGATCATATCAGTATTGTTTGGGTTCAGTTTTAAATCTCACAATTGTAGTCACTGAGTTACTGCACATTGTGTGTGGATAAGAAATCAACAAATTAAGTAGAAAATTATTTAAATAAACCATTTAGATTACAGACCATATATCCATATTGCCTGAATTAATTATTTTCTCCAAATGTTAGCGTGAGATAAACTGGAGTATGATTGAGGTATAATTAAACTGTGTCAATTAAAATGCATTTTTGAAATTATTTTTTCCAAGCCAGAAAACGGGTATATAACAACTCAAATAGTGAGCAGTGAGAGACAAAACCAAGTATATCTCTCACTCAGACATCATTGAGACATATTGAAACCAATACTCATTGATTGTCTTTTTGCCGAAATAGCAAAGAGACATCTGAGAACTCAAACAGTGAGTAGTGAGAAACAAAACCATGTGTATCTCTCACTGAGTCATTATTGAGACATATTGGAGACCAGCTCATTCATCTCTCATTTTGGTCTTTGTTGAAATCGGAAAAAGAGATAACTGTTAGACAACTTTGAGATCTCTCACAGTGCTCACTGCGAGCCTTATTTCTCAGGAGCTACATTTGAGAAGAATGAGAAATCTACTTTGGTCTCGATTAGTGCTCTTTTATGTCTAGGAGATATATATAAGACATACATGAGATCTCATCTTCAATTTTGCTTTGCTATGGGCTAGCTCTAAGTTCATCAGGAGTACTGATGTTGTATAAAGCTGGGCCTGGATTTGGTTGCACATTGCCTGATAGCAGAAGTAAGAGCAATATAAAGATTTTCCGTTTCATATGGCAAGGTGACCTCATGACAACATTTGGCTTCACAATATCAAAATGAGTAATATCAGAAGGAGAAAACCATCTGTTTAGCACAGAAATACACCATAACTGAAGCTGGTTAGAATTATTTAGCACTGACCCACATGTGGATATCAATAACCTTTGTGTAAATGCTGTAGTTTCAAAGGACCAGGTGATTGTTATTGCGTTTGGTAGAGTTAAAGGTTGGTGGAGCACCTGGTCAGGTACCCCACTACAATTGCAGAAAACAAGTCCAGGAAAAAGCATTAATATTAAACAGAGAGCTTTTGTCAAAGTCATTGTTAAATGGTTTTACTACCTACCCAGGTCCAATAATCAAAGTTCAGATGTCCAAGCTACAAGAGTTGGAAGACCAAGCTAAGGCTAGCAGAGGCCCAGCTTTAGTCAGTCTGAGGCTAAGATGGATCCAGGCCGTGGAAGACGGAAGGCCAAGATGAAGCCAGTCGACTCAGACTGTAGGTAGTGGAAGGCCAAGCTGAGACTAGTATAGATCCAGACTGTGGCAGATGGAAGGCCAAAATTTCAGCTAGCAAAACATCCCCCGGCTTCTGCAGGTCAGAGGCCTCCAGATTTCCAAATCCAACAAAAGCAGTCAGAAATACCACTTTTTGGAAGTAAGCCTTCATTCATCAATTGTTACGCTTAAAACTAGTGCAATTTACTTCAATCGGCTAAAAAAAGAGACTAAAACACATAGAAATTCAGACCACTTTGACAAGCAGACAAACAAAAGACAGTCCTGTCGGCCATCTTGGATTGGACATTCAACATTAACCCAATTTGGAAATCGGTCTGTAGTTATTTATATTTGTGGATTCACCTACTTTTGACGGAGGAAGAAGAAAGGCGGGTTTGCTGATTTTTGGAACGATTTTGCTTGAAAGACTCAAATTAAAAAAGCATGAAAAAGAAAAAGGCAATTAGAAATATTATACATTATGTCCCATATAAGCTCATACACGACACATTCTACAGATAGTGTATAAAAAAACTAAATAGTGGAATAAAAGAGGTGAAAACTTGTGAAATGGAACAAAGAAAAGTTGCATTGTTTAGTCTAATAAAGCTGCCATGCAGGTTGTTTTCTCTTTAAAGCTGTCATTGCTCAAAAATAATAATGAATCAAACTCAATGTTGTTACAAATTATTTAAACTAGTCATGGCTCCAATTACGTCACTTACAAAATTTGACTAAAGAGTATTTTTATAGGATATTTTGTGTTTATCCTACAAAAAAAGGGTTTTTGACTAATAGGGCAAAAAAAAAAAAAAAAACAGAAATGAAGAAGCTGTCACGTACTTGCATGGCTGCTCTAGTTGTGACCCCAAGATGCAGGAGACAGGAGGACGACGTGCGGGTGAGAGTCTTTTAATTCCCACAGGGAGCACAAGGAGGTGCAGCAGGGAAGTGCACAGAAGCATAAGCAGTATACAGAAAAACCAAAGTAACGTTTCACAAAACAATCCTTGAGCCCTGACTGGAGGGCGAGGCAGGCATAAATAGAAGCCAGTTGATTAAAGTAAAAGTACCAATGATTGTCACACACACACTAGGTGTGGTGAGATTTTCCTCTGCATTTGACCCATCACCCTCACCCCATGACCAGGTATGGCCAGGCTGCCAATCAGCGACAGGTGAGGAGGGAAAAGGGCTCAGGGAGACAAACAGGAAGTGGGACCAAAATAAGAGCGCTGACTAGGAGATAAACACAAACGCAAACAGACCGCGTGACACCTGACGTGACAGGTCGTCACAGAAACGAGGGATGGATCTGAAATTTATCGAGGGACTTAAGTGTTGAAAGTAAAAATAAATGTTTGACTTATTTTTATGAGTGGGGCCCGTTTGGATCCTAATAATTTCAGTGGGACAAGTTTTAATTGTCATTGCTCAAAAAAATAATGAATTAAAATCGATGATGTTATGAATTATTGACATATTTAAGATTGCAATTAAGTTGAGTGAAAATTATTATTTTGTGCTTTTGCCATAACAAAACAAGGTTTTGACAAAAATTGCGTAAATTATGAAAAAAAAAGACTGATAAGGACGGATAAACCTGAAATTGATCTAGGGATTTAAGTGTTGAATGAAAAAATACAAACATAAATAAAAATGAACTACTTCTACCATTTTTATGACTGAGACTCTTCCTGGTCCCCAAGAAAGCAGTGCGAGGCGAGTGGAGAAAAAACGGATTTATTGACAGAGATGTGACACAATGTGATATTGATCATAAGCAGCGGCCATTGAAAGAAAAGAAGAAATCCTCGTCATGACGTCAAGGCCATGAAACGTGCGATTTTACAGCCACCAACGTTTGATCTTGAAAGTCTTTTAACGGCCAAAGAAGAATACATGGAATAGCGTGAGGAGCAGTCGGACGAAGAACAAAGCACATCTCCATCTCATCTCCGAGTGTGATGACGTCCCTCAGCGATGGAGACATCTCCCTGTGTTCCAGTGCACAAAGCATCCTGGAGGAAGAAGACCACTCAGCACATTCCCGACAGAAGCAGGTGAATCCAAGTTGAACATCATCTTCACACAAGAACATTTGGAGGTGCAGACAGTCCATGTGAGCTTACTCAGCCTTCAGCCGCCTGCACGTTCTCGTCGAGCTCCACGCCGCCGTGGCGAGCTGCGGGACAAACGCAAACGGTGAAGGAAGAACATCCAGAAGGTGCCTCGTCACTCACATCAGATCTTTGAGGTGTGACTTGGAAACATGACGAGTCAGCACACTTGATGTCTCATTTGGCTGATCCTCATCATGAGGACTCCTGTCAAAAGTGAGATATGCCAGACTTTGTATTGCGTGTGCTCACAGGAGGGACTTTTATTGTGAAGGAGTCAGCTCCAGTTGGGCTTTTCCGGCTAAACTTGTAACAAAGGTCCACATCAGACCTCCATGTGAGTGACGCTTCACCACGGCTTTGTTTCTTGCGGCTCAAAGAAAAGATGTTTTACTTACCAGCTGGATCGTACTGGGCTGAAATGAAAGAGAAACAAGGTGAAGTGGACTTTTCCCCTCACGTCACGCCGTGTTTCTACGTGAGAGTGTGCGCTCTGTCTCTGTGGATCTTTGAGTGTTTGGCTGGAAGGCAACTAAAAGATGGCCGCACCTTTGCAGCCCGGATGAAAGCATCAACTCACGGCCTGGACCGAGTGCACCGAGAAGAAGAAGACAGAGGACATTGGCGTCCCTCACCTTGTCTGTTTCTGTGACGCCTGACCATGACCATGATGATGATGATGATGATGATGGCCGCCACAGCGAGGACCGCCGCCGTGGCAGCGAGGGCGACGCTCAAGTTGTCTGTGGAGAGCAAAAAAGCACAAGTGGAGTGACAAAGCATGAAGAGGAAACCTTCATGACTACTTTGCATGCAGACGTCAAGCGTTGTCATGGTGACATGGATCAATAATGGTGACAGGTGGACTTGTGATGGGAAACATCTCCAACTAAATGTGTCTTTCTCACCTTCATGGCTTGCGTTGCTCAGGATGCTTCTTCTCTCCAGCTTGGTGACCAAGTCCTCCTTGACGCCTGACAGCTGAAACACACATTCGTACTTGCCCTCCACGTCGGCCGTCACCTCCACTTTCAGCGCCACCGACATCTGGAAGGTTCCGTCGTGGTTGGGGAGTATCTCTCCGTGCTCCACGTCCTCGAAGATCTGCTGGCCGTCTTTCCTCCAAAACAGGTCGGCACCGTCGGGGTAGAAACCTGTCGCCATGCAGCTGACCGGAGAGGACGGCGTCTTCTGGAGCAGGAACACCTCTGGAAGCTCTGCACAGGAAGTGATGTCACGTGTGAACACAGGACAACGTGGGGAGAAGGTGTGGATGGAGAGAAGGTGGGGATGGAGGTAAAGATGGAGAGAATGTGGGGATGGAGGTAAAGATCGAGAGAAGGTGTGGATGGAAGTAAAGATGGAGAGAAGGTGTGGATGGAAGTAAAGATGGAGAGAAGGTGTGGATGGAAGTAAAGATGGAGAGAAGGTGTGGATGGAAGTAAAGATGGAGAGAAGGTGTGGATGGAAGTAAAGATGGAGAGAAGGTGTGGATGGAGAGAAGGTGTGGATGGAGGTAAAGATGGACAGAAATTGTAGATTAAAGTAAAGATGGAGATAAGGTAATAACGGAGGTAAATATGGAGAGAATGTGTGGACGGAGGTTAAAATGGAGAGAAGGTGTGGATGGAGACAAAGATGGAGTGAAGGTGTGGATGGAGGTAAAGATGGACAGAAAGTGTAGATTAAAGTAAATATGGAAGAAAAGGTAATAATGGAGGTAAAGATGGAGAGAAAAGTAGAATGGAGGTAAAGATGGAGAGAAAGGGAGAACGGAAGTAAAGTTGGACAGGTGAGGATGGAGGGAAAGATGGAGGGATGGAGAGAATAAGGAAAAGATGGTGAGAAGGAGAGAATGGAGGTAAAGATCAAGAGAAGGATATAAAGATGGAGAGAATGGAGGTAAAGATGGAGAGGTGAGAACGCAGTTTAAGATGGAGAGAACGTGTGGATGGAGGTAAAGATGGAGAGAAGGTTAGAGTGGAGGTAAAGATGGAAAGAAGAAGAGAATGAGATAAAGATGGTGAGAAGGTTAGAGTGGAGGTAAAGATGGAGAGAATGGGGGTACAAATAGAGAGAAGGTGTGGACGGAAGTAAAGATGGACAAAAGGTGTGAACGGAGGTAAAGATGGAGAGAAGGTGTGAACAGAGGTAAAGATGGAGGGAGAGAGTGGATGGAGGTAAAGATGGAGAGAAGGGGAGAATGGAAGTAAAGATGGAGAGAAGGTAATAACGGAGGTATATATGGAGAGAACTTGTGGATGGAGGTCAAAATGGAGTGAGAGAGTGGATGGAGGTAAAGATGGACAGAAAATGAGAACAGAGGTAAAGATGGAGAGAAGGCGAGAACAGAGGTAAAGATGGAGAGAAGGCGAGAACAGAGGTAAAGATGGAGAGAAGGCGAGAACAGAGGTAAAGATGGAGAGAACGTGTGGATGGAGGTAAAGATGGAGAGAACGTGTGGATGGAGGTAAAGATGGAGAGAAAGGGAGAACGCAGGTAAAGATGAAGAGAAGGTGAGAATGGAGGTAAAGTTGGATAGAAGGAGAGGATGGAGGGAAGGAGAGAATAAGGTAAACATGGAGAGAAGGAGAGAATGGAGGTAAAGATGGAGAGAAGGAGAGAATGATGTACAGATGGAGAGAAGGACAGAAAGCAGGGTAAGATGGAGAGAACGTGTGGATGGAGGTAAATATGGAGAGAATGGCGGTACAAATAGAGAGAAGGGGAGAATGGAGGTATAGATGGAGAGAAGGGGAGAAAAGAGGTAAAGGTGGAGAAAAGGTGAGAACAGAGGTAAAGATGGAGAGAACATGTGGATGGAGGTAAAGATGGAGAAAAGGTTAGAGTGGAGGTAAAGATGGAGAGAACGTGTGGATGGAGGTAAAGATGGAGAGAACGTGTGGATGGAGGTAAAGATGGAGAGAAGGGAAGAATGGAGGTAAAGGTGGAGAGAAAAGGAGAATGGAGGTAAAGATGAAGAGAAGGTGAGAATGGAGGTAAAGTTGGATAGAAGGTGAGGATGGAGGGAAAGATGGAGGGATGGAGAGAATAAGGTAAAGATGGAGAGAAGGAGAGAATGGAGGTAAAGATCAAGAGAAGGATATAAAGATGGAGAGAATGGAGGTAAGGATGGAGAGAAGGTTAGAGTGGAGGTAAAGATGGAGAAAAGGTGATGATGGAGGAAAAGATGGAGAGAAGGTGAGAGAAAGAGAGAAGAGTATAAAGAGACAGGGTGTAATGTCAGTAATGTTCCTATAGGGGGAGTGCTAACAAGTTAAAAGGTGAAAGTACATGTTGTGTTTCTACCTGTTCTCATTAGGACCTCCTTCCCATTGTTCACATACTTCTTCAAGTAAGAAGGACAATACTCAGTGTAGTAAAACTTATTGTCATCTAGTAGATGTTTGTCCTGGTCCCACTTGAGTTTGGTGGGGAAAGCTTGTTGTTTCGCTGCAGTAAATGTCCATGTCTTCATGTCCAACGATATGAAATCTTCTCCATCATAACCTTCCTGATTCCAACCTTTAACTTCATCAGTCTCATCATTCCATTCACATCCAGACATCCTCTGGAGAATGTGAACACCTGAGACACACACAGTGTTGTAAAGCAGAGTGACACACACACACACACACACACACACACACACACACACACACACACACACACACACACACACACACACACACACACAAACAGTATTAGTGTAGGTTATTATGGGATGGACAGAGACAAGTATCAGTGCAGTAATGTGTGTTTACTACAGTATAAAAAGAGTACATCAAATACATTTAAGTAGTAGAAAGTTCAACATAAACAAACCTCCAGTTTGGTTGAAACGCTTCTTAAGAACTTCAAGGTTGTGTTTGCCAGTCAACTCATTAACAACACTGATCTCTGTTTGTCTCTGCCAGAATTTTGGATCCTCTGCTGTGATTTTGTTCATCCAGTCCTGTTTGGCTTCTGCTTTCCTGCTGTTGCTGTCATAGTGAGAAATCTGAACTCCATCAACATAACCAACACTCACATACTCTGGGAAGTTTGGAACTTGAGAGGACGCAGTGTGGAAATACTGCAGCGTGTGAATCACTGAAAGAAGAAAACAACAACAGGATGACTTTTTATTATTTTGTTTCATGTTCAACAATCTTGCACTGTGAATATTTTAGCTCCTTCCGTCTTCAGTCGGGTCTTAAAGTGAACATCAAACACTGCTAGATATCACAGTCAAGACTCACATGTTCTATGACAAATACAACACATTAATAATATTACTAACATCTGTTGACGGTTTGAACATTTTGAAAATAAACATATATTTTCTACAATGGAGGCTGAATAAAAAGTACAACAGAGTTGAACACAACCTGTTCTGCCCATTTGATGTCGACTCTTACTGACATCTTGTGGCGGGGTGATGTTACTACACTTGATTAGTTTCTGACACTTCCGTGTTTGAAGATTTGTGTTCGTTCTTACAAGCCTTGGAAAAAATAAGTCTTTGAACAAGAAACACTAAAGTCAAAACAAATAAAGAGCTTAAATGGATTTCTCAGCTTCTGTAACCTTCTTGGAACATTTTAAATTTTTAGTAGGAAAAAGGGATAACAATAAAATATTGTAATGCCCGCGGTGGTGAAGGAGTCACACAGACGAGGATGCGCTGTTCAATCGCTTTATTAACAAGCGGTAACTTCTTGTAGTACCAAAAATAATGCGCACACACATACACGAGCTGCTGTTAGCCACAACTCACGCTCACACACACTGACACTTTTCCCGCCACTCACCCGCGCATGCGCATTCACCACACTCTTAAAGACACAGTACACCAATACAAATATCACAGATATTACACTGCCTCCCCCTTTATGAAGCCCCTCGCCCCGAGGGGTCAACCACAAAATCCCTGAACCTTGGCGGTCTACGCCTATGTCTCTGTGGCCGGCCCTGTTCTAACTCAGGTCCATCAACACGTGGCGCTGGCGGCTGAACAGGAACAACAATAGTGGAATATGGGGAACTTTGATCCACTAACTGTCCAGTGCCATCTGGTGAGGCAGGTGCCGCCTCAAACTGGGGAACTTCTCTCCCCCTGTAGGGTGCCAAACGGTCTCTATGCAAAACAACCTTTCGGCCCTTAGGGGTCACTGCAATTCTATATACTACTTCTCCCACCCTCTCTAGCACCCTACACGGACCGTCCCAATGACTGTCCAACTTGGGGCAACGTCCTTTTTTTCTTTTTGGCGTGTACACCCAGACCAGTTCGCCAGGCCTAAAGTCCCGGCCCTTGCTCCGCACGTCATGGTTCCTCTTTTGCCTTAAACCAGCCTTCTCCAACTGGTCTCGCGCAAAGGAATGTGCTGCGTCCATCCGATCTTGCAACTTCCGAGCATATTCCAGTCCCGGTTGATCCTTGGTGCTGCCTGGTGGTCTCCCAAACGCCAACTCAGCAGGTGTGCGGATCTCCCGACCCAACATCAGCAGGGCAGGGGTGCAGCTTGTGGAACTTTGAACCGCGGAGCGGTATGCCATCAGCACTAGAGGAATATGACGGTCCCAATCATGCTGATGGTTGGCGGTGAGGATTGCCAGCTGCTGCTGCATGGTGCGGTTAAACCGCTCTACCAGTCCATCACTTTGCGGATGCAAAGGAGTCGTGCGTGTCTTTTGCATGTCCAGTCTTTCACACAGGGCAGCAAAAACTCTGGATTCAAAATTCCTGCCTTGGTCGCTGTGAAGGATATCTGCAGTTCCGAAGCGACTGAACATACCCTCCAGCAAGGCATCAGCCACGGTCTCTGCTTCTTGGTCCGGCAGCGCGTACGCCTCCGGCCACTTGGTGAAGTAATCCATTGCGCAAAGCACATACTTGTTTCCTTTGTCTGTTATGGGAAAAGGGCCCATAATGTCCACAGCTACCCTCTCCATGGGTGCTCCAACCCCTTGCTGCTGAAGTGGTGCGTGTGACCGGTCCTGGGGTCCCTTGTAAGCCGCGCACTCATCACAGCGCCGACAAAAGTCCTCCACGTCCCGCCGGTGCTGACCCCAGTAGAACCCTTGGCGCAACCGGCGGAGCGTTTTTGAGCTGCCAAAATGCCCTGAGCCCATGCCCCCATGACACGCCTTCAGCACTGTGTCCCTCAGAGTCTTAGGCACCACCACTTGCCATCTCTCCTCCCCGGTGGCCGGCTCCTTCCATGCACGCTGCAGTACACCGTCACTGATGCGCAGCACAGCAAATTTACTCCACAAGCCCTTGGTGCCGACTGACAGTCCCAACACGCCTTCCCAGGGTGGTCTCCTGCCACTCTGGACCCAATGCCGCACTGGTTCGAGATCGCTGTCCTCTGCCTGGCTGGTCGCCCATTCTGCGGCGTCCACAGTCTCCAAAGTGCAGCATGAAGGCCCTTCAGCTGTCTCATCTCCGCGCAGCTCTTTCTCTCTGGCGTCGCGCCGGTCACAGTAGCTACAGCCCTCAATAGCACACGGCCGCCGAGAGAGAGCGTCTGCATTGGCGTGCTGCGCCCCGGCCCGATGACACACACTAAAGTGGAAAGACTGCAGCTCCTCCAGCCATCGTGCCACCTGACCCTCTGGTTCTCGAAATGACATTAGCCATTGTAGTGCTGCATGGTCCGTTCTGATGGTGAAGGACACGCCGCACAAGTAGTACTTGAAATGGCGTACAGCTAACACAACAGCTAACAGTTCACGTCTGGTCACACAGTACCGCCGCTCACTCTTGTTGAAGGTGCGGCTGAAGTAAGCCACCACCCGCTCACCTTCTGGACCCACCTGCGACAGCACTGCGCCCATACCAACATTACTGGCATCTGTATCCAGCACAAAAGGCATAGCTGGATCTGGAGTGGTGAGGACAGGAGCATTCATGAGGGCCTCCTTGAGACTAGAAAATGCCTCCTGGCAGTCTGGCGTCCACACGAACATCTGATTGTTCTGGAGAAGGTTAAACAACGGTGCGCCACTGCAAGAAAATCCCTTCACGAACCGCCGATAATATGAGGCAAGTCCCAAGAAGCTTTTTAGCTGCTTCTGGTCCTTCGGAATTGGCCAGTCTCTTATAGCTCTGATCTTCTCCTCCAGTGTGCTGATGCCCCTTCCGTCCACCTTGTGGCCCAGAAACTCCACCTCACGCCGCATGAAATGGCACTTCTCTGGGTGTAGTTTTAGTCCAGCTGCAGCAATCCTTCCCAGCACCAGCCTCAAGGAATCAAGGGCTGACTGAAAGGACCGTCCATGGACGAGGACATCGTCCAAATAGACCAAGCACTCTTGCCTGGGGATGTTAGCGAGCACTGTGTCCATCAGTCGCTCAAATGTCCCTGGTGCGTTGCAAAGTCCAAAGCTCATGACCTTGAATTGCCAGTGGCCCCTGGTGGTGCAGAACGCTGTCTTCTGCCGTGACTCAGGGGTGAGTGGGACCTGCCAGTACCCACTGCGCAGGTCGAGCGACGAGAACCATGAGGACCCTGCCACCAGGTCCAACGTCTTATCGACTCGCGGGAGTGGGTAACAATCTTTTTTTGTCACCTTATTCAGCGGCCTGTAGTCAACACAGAACCGCGGCCTTGTGCTGTTCTTCCTGGGAACCATGACCACGCCAGACGCCCACGGACTGTCAGAGGGTTCTATGATCCCCGCCTCTAGCATGGCGTGGACCTCCCTATCAGCTGCTTCCTGCCTGATCATGGGGAGGCGACGGGGGCGCACCTTGACTGGCCGCGCATCCCCAGTGTCGATGTGGTGTTCGACCAGATGGGTGAGACCCACCTCATTTTCATTGAGGGCGAAAATGTCCTTAAAGTCCCACAGTACATGCCACAGTCGCTCGCGCTGCTCTCCTTCGAGGCCGACGCAGTTCTTTTCCCAGATGAAGCGGACCGCTACCGTCCGGTCCTCCCCTTGCTGTTGTTGGTTACGCGCTGCTGTTGGGAGTGGCCTGGATGACGCCGCTTCCCGCTTTGGGCTTGATTCTTCAGGGCGAGCGGACTCTGCCCCCATTACCGATGGCTGCTGCGTGGTGGGTGATGTCCTCTTGGCTGCGAGCTCCCCTATTGCCTCCTCTCTCTCTATGGAGGGCCTGACAGTCCCTTCCCAGGTTGTCGGACTGGCGACTGCGGTGTTGACGGACACAGCCACAGTTCGTTCAGTAGGAGCGGTCAGCTTTACTCGCTGGCCACTTGGCAGAATGAGCACAGCAGACCCCATGTCTATAACACACCTCGTGGCTTTTAAAAAGTCTCGACCAAGTATACATGGGTCGCTCACATCCGCCACCCAAGCGGAAAATGTTGCTGACAAGCCTCCGATTATGAACATAAAAGTTGCTTTGCCTTTCATCTGGGCAACTTCCCCAGTCAATGTCTTTAATCTGGTGAGACTTGGTTCTACAACGGTTCCAGCTGGAACAACGTCCGGTCTCACAATTGTGGCTGAAGATCCAGTATCCACCAGGGCTGTGCAGGCTACATTCCCAATCTGCACGCACACATGACATGGGTCCCCCACTTCTGTCCAGCCCACAGTCACAACAGTCTCATCACTTGAGGGCTGGTGCTCCCGGTAACTGGCTAAAGGAGTCCGTGTCGTCCGGGCTACACGGACCCTCTCCCGTTTCCCTGCTGGCCCTTCCTGTTTGGACAGCGCCGCAGCAGGTGGCCAAGTTGTCCACACCCCCAGCAGACAGCGGTGGACGTTCGTCTGTCCTTCTTTTCCTCATACTGGGTTGAGCGGGTCTGTAGCGCACATACAAGTTCCTCCACCCACGCCGGTCTTTGCTCTGCACCCTGCGTAAATGACGCAGCCGAAACTGGGCGGAAAGATGTCTCAGGTGCCGCCCCAGTGGCGATCTCACTCTCCATGGCGAGTTCAAGTGCATCTGCCAGGGCAGTAGGGTGGGCAAGCTGGACGCGCAAGCGCAATTCATCCGGTTTGAGAGCTTGGATGAATTGATCACGTATCAGTTCATTTTGAATTGCGTCCGGCATTCTGATATACGCACGCCGACCCAGCCTCTCGATCCCATGAGCAAGGCACCGAAGCGACTCACCGGGCAGCCTGTCACGGTGCTTGAACTCACAGCGCAAAGAGTCTCTCAAGTCAAACTCTCCAAAACGCCTTTGCAGCGCAGCAACCAGCGCACTGTAATCAAGTCTTTCTCCCGGGTTCAGCAGGAGCAAACAGGACGCAGCTTCTTCAGTCAGTGACAAAGCCAACTGTATTGCTCTCACATCATCAGTCCAGCCTGCTTTATTAGCCACAAGCTCAAACTGGATTTTATAAGCCTCCCAGCTTCCTTTCCCTGAAAACTTCAGTGTTCTCAATGCTTCACACAGAAGCTCATGGGCGCCGCCATGTTTGTTTACATTCGGCGGCGGCGGCGGCGCATGCTCTCCTGCGTCATGACGCCGCTCCGTCTTGGGGACACTGTTGTCCATGTGGCGCGAAACGCCGGCTTCATGGCGTCCGTGCTCGACGCAGGATGCGTCCGGCATGTCAATCGCACACTCTCCAGTTCCTTTCTCTACCTTCACTCGAGCGCTGAGGTCGGCGAACATCCTCTATCCATAGGCAGCGGGTTCAAACCGAAAAACTTCTGACACCAATGTAATGCCCGCGGTGGTGAAGGAGTCACACAGACGAGGATGCGCCGTTCAATCGCTTTATTAACAAGCGGTAACTTCTTGTAGTACCAAAAATAATGCGCACACACATACACGAGCTGCTGTTAGCCACAACTCACGCTCACACACACTGACACTTTTCCCGCCACTCACCCGCGCATGCGCATTCACCACACTCTTAAAGACACAGTACACCAATACAAATATCACAGATATTACAATATGTTAAAAAAAAGAACCAGGATTAAGTAATAAAGGGCTTAAAGAAATACAACACTAATTTAATTAATAAGTAACAGAAACGCTCAGAAGTCAAATAAGTGAAGGCACAAATAGGATTTATGAATAAAATATTAATAAACTTATAAAAAGGACTTACCAGGCGTCACGCTGTGCATTTGCACGACCAGAAGAAAGAATAAAAACAAGTTCATGATGTCAGCGCGAAACAAAAAGATGTTTGCCACTTTTAATCCCGCAGAGAAAGACAAAAGTGACGAACACTCGCTTGACTCGCAAACAGGAAAAATGAACCAGGAACTGTCGAGGCTCTTTTTATAATACTCCACCTGAGCCAATGAGGAGTCAGCATTCTGTGACGTCACAGTGAGGAGAGAAAACGAAACGCTATTCTGCACAGAAAAGTGGCAGCAGTCAACTGACAAGAAGTCTTCTACTGGACTCACTGGAGAGCGCCCCTTGTGGCCACGTCAGGTAAATGCTTGTGTGGCTTTTCTGGGAAATCACGTGACTTGACAACAAAAAGGTGTGTCAAGTTGGCCGCCAAACTTGGAAAGAAAAGAAAGAAAGAGGAATGAAGGTGAGATTGAGAGTTAAAAGTAATGACAGGGCTGGAACATCCGATCAGTGATCGTATTGTAGTCCTCTCAAGAAAGCATCAATACAAATAATGATTGATAGACATAAAGTCGCTACACCGCAGGACATCCTCACTTCTTTTTATTTCACGTCTTAACTTTCACCTCCGTTATGTCTCCCAAGCGTGAGGCGTCCCTGCTGGGGTAACGGGACACGCATCTGCCTCGCATGGGTTCGATTCCCGGCCAGGGTTGCATCAGGAAGTTTCATCCTGAGTAAAAAAGTCAGCAGAAAGCCTTCATGAGATGGACTCGCTGTGGCCAAAGTGCTGAACGTGGGGGAAAAGTGTGAGGCAGACGCTTCTGCTGGCAGAATATCAAAGAAAGTGAAAGTAAAAGTAGACACGGTAAAGCCAAACATTGAACTTGATGGTGATCATTTTTATTTTTATTTTTATTTTGTCGTACCTGTCAAAGGTGAACACACTTATCCACGTAGGTGAGTAGTAACAAGTTACATTTACTTAGATAAGAAACACAACTTTTACTTTGCTATATAACATATTCAATATATGTATAAAAATATACATTTAGGCCTCCACTCAGGCTTCATCCCAGGGACCCCAAAGGATTTTGCTCAAAAAAATATTTAAAATGTGTCATTATTTTGTATTATTATTATTCCAGGTTTAAATCTGTAGATCAACATTAGGTCTATCTGTCAATATAACCTTTTCAAAGATTTAAGTTGTATGCCCTTTTTGTCAAAGAAAACCCTGTTTTGTTATGGGAAAAAAACACAAAATATGCAATAGTTTCCCCCAATAGAATTTTAAAGAGGAATATTTGAGATTATATAATAATTGGAGCCTTAAAAAATTCAACACATAAAAACATTGATTTTAATTTATTTTTATTTTTTAGCAATGACACAAAAGAAAAATCCTACTGAAATTATTGGAGATCCAAAAGTGTCCTACTCATTAGAAATAACAAAAAATATATTTTTTTTACTGTTTACTTTAAACACAATCATCTTCAGATGAACTTCAGATCCATCCATCAATTATATATATATATATTATTGGTGTTTGTTTTTTGTTTTTATATGGCAAACACAAAATATGCAACATTTTCCCCCCAAAATATCTCAAAGTGGAATATTTAATGTGGCGTCGTTGGAGCCTTGAATAGGTCAATAATCCATAATGACATTGATTTTGATTTATTGTTATTTTTTTAGTAAACAACAGCCTAGATGGCAGCTTTGTGTTATTAGAGTAAACATTGCAACATTTTCTTGTCACATTTCACCTGTTTGCTCTTTAATAGCAATTTTTTTTTTTTTTATTGTATTTTTAGAATTTGCTTTGGCCATTACAAAATTACCCGCGGGCCGCAATTGGCCCCCGGGCCACACTTTGGACACCCCTGTACGAGGATGACGGGATGCAAAAACAATAACACATGCCCTTCTTATTTATGATTTACTTTTTAAATTTGACCTCAGTTCTGTACGCTGCTGCTGGAATTTTTAATTTTCCTGAGGGAACTCTACTGAAGGAATCAATAAAGTACTATCCTTCACTCTATCCTCGTTCATCCATGCGGACTTGGCTCTCTTAGTTGCTTTGTTGGGTCTGCTCCTGTCTCCGGCCATACTCCCCCCACCACAGCAGACGTTGGCGTGGAACACCACAGAGTGTATATGTTTGTTTTTTGTTGTTGTTTTACTTTTGCGTCTGGTTGCATCAGCTCTCATCTTTTAAAGTCTTTAATGTCCTTTGTGTTCTTTGACGTTTCCCTCTTACACACATGTTTATGTGTGGTATGGCTATGAGGTTTGTTTACCTTGGCCTCAGTCTGGACCCCCTCTACAGGGGCCCAGATGTTTGCTGTTGCACAGGCATGGGATAAAGTGTGTAACTTTTTGTCTGTAATATACATCATTGCAGTTTTATTTTTATTAGCATGGATGTAATCTAGGAACAACATTTCATAATTAATATCCAAAACCCCTGTAGCGGTAAAGTCCTATACTTTTACTGCTACTGGTTGCCGAATATAAATGAAGCTAGTTCAGACGTGTGCAACCGGCTAATAATTGAGGCCCAGAATTGTGTCCATGTTTAACCAAAATATTTACTAACATAAAATCACAATTATATAACACACTTTGTTCAAAAACGGAAAATACACGGGAGCAAACAAACACTAGCCTGGCACAGTCAAAAACTGTTGTGCCTCTACTCAGCAACACCTGGGCAAGATCCTGACTCCTCCCTAAATATCCAGGCACTTGGCCTTGGAGCCAACCCCTTGAGTGACGTCATCAATTTGACAGACAGAAAGTGTATTTGGCTCTAACACACCAGCCCCTAATTGCTGCTGGCGTGACGAACAGAGCGATTTAATTTGGAATCGATAAAACAAAAATAGAGCCATAATACCAAAAACAAACACCTCTTTCTTTGGTTTTCATGTTCCCTTTTGCAATAATGCAGTTAATTTACTCAATACCTTCACCTAGAAGGCATATCTTTGTAACAGGTCTTTAGATGATAATCCTTTTTGTTTGCAGACAAACTTTTTTCATTTGTCCACTTTTGTCGCTCTTGTAGCAACGGTAAATATTCGTGAAACCACCTGTTCCAAAAAAGGTCAGCGATATATTGCCTCTGCCTCCATTTCCTTATGCACATCCAATACAGGTGATCTATTACCAACAGTACATGTAGACTGTAGCTGTCTTCTTTTCCTACTCCTGGCCATCAGCTTTCTTCGTCACCTTGGGGGTAGGAGAGCTTTTTTTTCTTCTCAGTTTCCTCCTCTTCTTCTCCCAAAGGACTCTCGGGGTCGTTTTCTTCCTCCTCTTTCGGGGAACTCTTCTCTTTTTGGACTTGCCATAGTCGCTGTCCTCGTCATCTTCCACCATGAAGTCTTCATCACTGCCAGACTCATCAGGATCCAGGTAAGCTTCCTCTGGGTCATCCTGCTCTTCATCCTCACGGCCTCCGTCACCCAGAAGGATTTCCCGCTGTTTCGACACGGCCTTGGAGACTGCCTGGCGTATTGTTCGCATTCGACTGACTTTTCTTTCACCGTCACTGTCATCTGCGCTCCGTTTTCTTTTTGGTGTCTTCCTGCTGGGCTTCTCTATCTTGGGCTTCTTTTCCTTTTTTGACATATCCTTTTGATCTTTGGATCCCTGCTCATTGAAATCATGCATGTACTGGTTCATAAGCGGTTCCTCCAAACTGTTAACAGTAACTGTGGGGCGTGTCATTGTCTTGTAATGGCCCATTAATCACCCACCCCAATAGGGTTCTGACAGCATAAGGTCCATCTCCGTGGCTGTTAATCACCTCCCGTGGTTCCATTCACTTTGAGGCGTTGATACCAATTAACAGGTCCACGTTGGCAGTTATCCGAGGAATTTTAATGCCTTGGAGGTAAGGCCACTTATCAAGTTCTGCCTCACCAATCAGATTGTTAGTGTACACGGGCATCTGCCTTTGAGTGAAGACATCAGGAAGCTGAAAAAAACTTACTACAAGTAAGCTGAGAGATTTCCAGACCACTGCTCGGGACCACCTTACTGTGCCCCAAGGTGCGCAAGTGGATTTTTGTTTTTCGGCCTTCTGTGTTCAGCCTGTTCACCAATTTAAAACATGTAATTTAAAACATTTGTATGCACGTAGAACACTTAAAACCTTCAGTATATCAGTATGTGGAATTAAATTATGGAATGGATTAAGCAAAGCAATCAAACAATGTACTAATATGATCCACTTCAAGAAACTCTTCAAACTGGAAGTGTTAACAAAGTACA